>NW_021163132.1:0-697552 GCF_004324835.1 Dendronephthya gigantea
TTCTCAATTTTTTCGCAACTTCTCTCAACATATCCCAACCCTTTCTCACATTTCTCCAAATTTTCTCTCAAAAATTTTCCCAACATTTTTCCACACCATTTCCCAACTTCCTTCCAACTTTCTTCCAACCTTTCCATAACTTCTTTCCCATCATTTTCCCAACATTTCCCTAAATTTTTCTCAACCTTCTCCCAAATTTTTCCATAACTTTCTCCAAACTTTCTCCCAATATTATCCCTATCTCTTTCCCAACATTTTCCACATCTTTTTCTCCAACTTTTTCTTACCTTTTTCCCAACATTTTCCACATATTTCTGCAACTTTTTTCCCAACTCTTTCCCAACTTTTTAACAACTTTTTTTCCAACTTTTTCCCAACTTTTTCCCAACTTTTTCCCAACTTTTCCCACCTTTTTCCCAACATTTTCCACATCTTTCTCCAAATTTTTTCCCAACTCTTTTACAACTTTTTGACAACATTTTTCTTAAGTCTTTCCCAACGTTTTCCCAGTCTTTTTTCCATGTTTTACCCATATTTTTCCCCATCTTTTTCCCAACTTTTTCCTAACATTTTCCACATCTTTCTCTAAATTTTTTTCCAATTTTTTTTTTAACTTTTTGACCACTTTTTAACAACTTTTTAACTACTTTTGGCACCTCCCCCCCACACTTTTTTACACACTTTTTTACACACTTTTTTCCACACTTTTTTCCACACTTTTTTACACACTTTTTTACACAACTTTTTCCACACTTTTTTCCACACTTTTTTACACACTTTTTTACACACTTTTTTCCACACTTTTTTACACACTTTTTTACACACTTTTTTACACACTTTTTTACACACTTTTTTTTTTTCTTTTTTACACACTTTTTTACACACTTTTTTACACACTTTTTTACACACTTTTTTACACACTTTTTTACACACTTTTTTACACACTTTTTATACACTTTTTTACACACTTTTTTACACACTTTTTTACACACTTTTTTACACACTTTTTTACACACTTTTTTACACACTTTTTTACACACTTTTTTACACACTTTTTTACACATTTTTATACACTTTTTTACACCTTTTTTACACCTTTTTTTACACCTTTTTTACACCTTTTTTACACCTTTTTTACATCCTTTTTACACCATTTTTACACACTTTTTACACCAAATTTGCACCAATTTACACACTTTTTACACACTTTTTACCCGCTTTTACACACTTTTTACACCTTTTTTACACCATTTTACACCATTTTTACACACTTTTTACACACTTTTTACACACTTTTTACACACTTTTTGCACACTTTTTACACCATTTTTACACACTTTTTTACACCTTTTTTACACCTTTTTTACACCTTTTTTACATCTTTTTACACACTTTTTTACACACTTTTCACACCATTTTTGCACCAATTTTACACACTTTTTACACACTTTTTTACCCGCTTTTTACACACTTTTTACACCTTTTTTTACACTATTTTTTACACCATTTTTACACACTTTTTACACACTTTTTTACACACTTTTTACACACTTTTTGCAACTTTTTTACACCATTTTACACACTTTTTACACACTTTTTTACACACTTTTTTAACACACTTTTACACACTTTTTTACACACTTTTACACACTTTTTTACACACTTTTTTACACACTTTTTTACAACACTTTTTTACACACTTTTTACACACTTTTTTACACAATTTTTTACACACTTTTTACACACTTTTTTACACACTTTTTTACACACTTTTTTACACACTTTTTACACACTTTTTTACACAATTTTTACACACTTTTTTGCACACTTTTTTACACCATTTTTACACACTTTTTTACACACTTTTCACACCATTTTTACACACTTTTTACACACTTTTTACACACTTTTTTACACATTTTTGTACACTTTTTTACACCTTTTTTACACCTTTTTTACACCTTTTTTACACCTTTTTTACACCTTTTTTACACCTTTTTTACATCCTTTTACACCATTTTACAGCACTTTTTTACACCAATTTTGCACCAATTTTACACACTTTTTACACACTTTTTACCCGCTTTTTACACACTTTTTACACACTTTTTACCCGCTTTTTACACACTTTTTTACACCTTTTTTTACACCATTTTTACACCATTTTTACACACTTTTTTTTACACACTTTTTTACACACTTTTTTACACACTTTTTTGCACACTTTTTTACACCATTTTTACACACTTTTTTACACCTTTTTTACACCTTTTTTACACCTTTTTTACACCTTTTTACACCATTTTTACACACTTTTTTACACCAATTTTGCACCAATTTTACACACTTTTTACACACTTTTTTACCCGCTTTTTACACACTTTTTACACACTTTTTTACCCGCTTTTTACACACTTTTTACACCTTTTTTTACACCATTTTTACACCATTTATACACTTTTTACACACTTTTTACACACTTTTACACACTTTTTACACACTTTTTTACACCATTTTTACACACTTTTTTACACCTTTTTACACCTTTTTACACCTTTTTACACCTTTTTACACACTTTTTTACACACTTTTCACACCATTTTTGCACCAATTTTACACACTTTTTACACACTTTTTTACCCGCTTTTTACACACTTTTTACACCTTTTTTTACACTATTTTTACACCATTTTACAGACACTTTTTACACACTTTTTTAACACTTTTTTACACACTTTTTTGCACACTTTTTACAACCATTTTTACACACTTTTTACACACTTTCACACCATTTTTACACACTTTTTACACACTTTTTACACACTTTTTACACATTTTTATACACTTTTTTACAACACCTTTTTTACACCTTTTTTACACCTTTTTACACCTTTTTTACACCTTTTTTACACCTTTTACATCCTTTTTACACCATTTACACACTTTTTTAACACCAATTTTACACACTTTTTACACACTTTTTTACCCGCTTTTTACACACTTTTTACACCTTTTTTTACACCTTTTTTACCCGCTTTTTACACACTTTTTACACCTTTTTTTACACATTTTTATACACTTTTTTACACCTTTTTTACACCTTTTTTACACCTTTTTTACACCTTTTTTACACCTTATTTACACCTTTTTTACACCTTTTTTACACCTTTTTACATCCTTTTTACACCATTTTTACACACTTTTTTACACACTTTTCACACCATTTTGCACAATTTTACACACTTTTACACACTTTTTACCCGCTTTTTACACACTTTTTACACCTTTTTTTATAACTATTTTACACCATTTTATACACTTTTTACACACTTTTTACACACTTTTTACACACTTTTTTGCACACTTTTTTACACCATTTTTACACACTTTTTTACACCTTTTTTACACCTTTTTTACACCTTTTTTACACCTTTTTACACACTTTTTTACACACTTTTCACACCATTTTTGCAACCAATTTTACACACTTTTTACACACTTTTTTACCCGCTTTTTACACACTTTTTACAACCTTTTTTACACTATTTTACACCATTTTTAACACACTTTTTACACACTTTTTTAACACTTTTTTACACACTTTTTTGCACACTTTTTTACACCATTTTTACAACACTTTTTTACACACTTTTTCACACCATTTTTACACACTTTTTACACACTTTTTACACACTTTTTTACACATTTTTATACACTTTTTTACACCTTTTTTACACCTTTTTTACACCTTTTTTACAAAACTTTTTACACCTTTTTTACACCTTTTTCTTTTTTACACCTTTTTTACACCTTTTTTACATCCTTTTTACACCATTTTTACACACTTTTTTACACACTTTTTACACACTTTTTTACCCGCTTTTTACACACTTTTTACACCTTTTTTTACACCATTTTTACACCATTTTTACACACTTTTTACACACTTTTTTACACATTTTTATACACTTTTTTACACCTTTTTTACACCTTTTTACACCTTTTTACACCTTTTTTACACCTTTTTTACACCTTTTTACACCTTTTTTACACCTTTTTTACACCTTTTTACACCTTTTTTACCCTTTTTACACCTTTTTACATCCTTTTACACCATTTTTACGAACACTTTTTTACACACTCACACCATTTTTGCACCAATTTTACACACTTTTTACACACTTTTTTACCCGCTTTTTACACACTTTTTACACCTTTTTTTACACTATTTTTTACACCTTTTTTTACACTATTTTTTACACACTTTTTTACACACTTTTTTACACACTTTTTTACACACTTTTTTACACACTTTTTTACACACTTTTTTACACACTTTTTTACACACTTTTTTACACACTTTTTACACACTTTTTTACACACTTTTTTACACACTTTTTTACACACTTTTTTACACACTTTTTTACACACTTTTTTACACACTTTTTTACACACTTTTTTACACACTTTTTTACACCATTTTTACACACTTTTTACACACTTTTTTACACACTTTTTTACACACTTTTTTGCACACTTTTTTACACCATTTTTACACACTTTTTTACACACTTTTCACACCATTTTTACACACTTTTTACACACTTTTTACACACTTTTTTACACATTTTTATACACTTTTTTACACCTTTTTTACACCTTTTTTACACCTTTTTTACACCTTTTTTACACCTTTTTTACACCTTTTTTACATCCTTTTTACACCATTTTTACACACTTTTTTACACCAATTTTGCACCAATTTTACACACTTTTTACACACTTTTTTACCCGCTTTTTACACACTTTTTACACACTTTTTTACCCGCTTTTTTACACACTTTTTTACACACTTTTTTGCACACTTTTTTACACCATTTTTACACCTTTTTTACATCCTTCTTACACCATTTTTACACACTTTTTTACACACTTTTCACACCATTTTTGCACCAATTTTACACACTTTTTACACACTTTTTTACCCGCTTTTTACACACTTTTTACACCTTTTTTTACACTATTTTTACACCATTTTTACACACTTTTTACACACTTTTTTACACACTTTTTTACACACTTTTTTACACACTTTTTTGCACACTTTTTTACACCATTTTTACACACTTTTTTACACACTTTTCACACCATTTTTACACACTTTTTACACACTTTTTACACACTTTTTACACACTTTTTTACACAATTTTCACACCATTTTTGCACCAATTTTACACACTTTTTACACACTTTTTTACCCGCTTTTTCACACTTTTTACACCTTTTTTTACACTATTTTTACACCATTTTTACACACTTTTTACACACTTTTTTACACATTTTTATACACTTTTTTACACCTTTTTTACACCTTTTTTACACCTTTTTTACACCTTTTTTACACCTTTTTTACACCTTTTTTACACCTTTTTTACACCTTTTTTACATCCTTTTTACACCATTTTTACACACTTTTCACACCATTTTTGCACCAATTTTACACACTTTTTTACCCGCTTTTTACACACTTTTTACACCTTTTTTTACACTATTTTTACACCATTTTTACACACTTTTTACACTTTTTTACACACTTTTTTACACACTTTTTTGCACACTTTTTTACACCATTTTTACACACTTTTTTACACACTTTTCACACCATTTTTACACACTTTTTACACACTTTTTACACACTTTTTACACACTTTTTTACACACTTTTCACACCATTTTTGCACCAATTTTACACACTTTTTACACACTTTTTTACCCGCTTTTTACACACTTTTTACACCTTTTTTTACGCTATTTTTACACCATTTTTACACACTTTTTACACACTTTTTTACACACTTTTTTACACACTTTTTTACACACTTTTTTACACACTTTTTTACACACTTTTTTACACACTTTTTTACACACTTTTTTACACACTTTTTACACACTTTTTACACACTTTTTACACACTTTTTTACACATTTTTATACACTTTTTTACACCTTTTTTACACCTTTTTTACACCTTTTTTACACCTTTTTTACACCTTTTTTACACCTTTTTTACATCCTTTTTACACCATTTTTACACACTTTTTTACACCAATTTTGCACCAATTTTACACACTTTTTACACACTTTTTTACCCGCTTTTACACCTTTTTTACATCCTTTTTACACCATTTTTACACACTTTTTTACACACTTTTCACACCATTTTTGCACCAATTTTACACACTTTTTACACACTTTTTTACCCGCTTTTTACACACTTTTACACCTTTTTTTACACTATTTTTACACCATTTTTACACACTTTTTACACACTTTTTTACACACTTTTTTACACACTTTTTTGCACACTTTTTTACACCATTTTTACACACTTTTTTACACACTTTTCACACCATTTTTACACACTTTTTACACACTTTTTACACACTTTTTACACACTTTTTTACACACTTTTCACACCATTTTTGCACCAATTTTACACACTTTTTACACACTTTTTTACCCGCTTTTTACACACTTTTTACACCTTTTTTTACACTATTTTTACACCATTTTTACACACTTTTTACACACTTTTTTACACACTTTTTTACACACTTTTTTGCACACTTTTTTACACCATTTTTACACACTTTTTTACACCTTTTTTACACCTTTTTTACACCTTTTTTACATCTTTTTACACACTTTTTTACACACTTTTCACACCATTTTTGCACCAATTTTACACACTTTTTACACACTTTTTTACCCGCTTTTTACACACTTTTTACACCTTTTTTTACACTATTTTTACACCATTTTTACACACTTTTTACACACTTTTTTACACACTTTTTTACACACTTTTTTGCACACTTTTTTACACCATTTTTACACACTTTTTTACACACTTTTTTACACACTTTTTTACACACTTTTTTACACACTTTTTTACACACTTTTTTACACACTTTTTACACACTTTTTACACACTTTTTTACACATTTTTATACACTTTTTTACACCTTTTTTACACCTTTTTTACACCTTTTTTACACCTTTTTTACACCTTTTTTACACCTTTTTTACATCCTTTTTACACCATTTTTACACACTTTTTTACACCAAATTTGCACCAATTTTACACACTTTTTACACACTTTTTTACCCGCTTTTTACACACTTTTTACACCTTTTTTTACACCATTTTTACACCATTTTTACACACTTTTTACACACTTTTTTACACACTTTTTTACACACTTTTTTGCACACTTTTTTACACCATTTTTACACACTTTTTTACACCTTTTTTACACCTTTTTTACACCTTTTTTACATCTTTTTACACACTTTTTTACACACTTTTCACACCATTTTTGCACCAATTTTACACACTTTTTACACACTTTTTTACCCGCTTTTTACACACTTTTTACACCTTTTTTTACACTATTTTTACACCATTTTTACACACTTTTTACACACTTTTTTACACACTTTTTTACACACTTTTTGCACACTTTTTTACACCATTTTTACACACTTTTTACACCTTTTTTACACCTTTTTTACACCTTTTTACATCTTTTTACACACTTTTTTACACACTTTTCACACCATTTTTGCACCAATTTTACACACTTTTTACACACTTTTTTACCCGCTTTTTACACACTTTTTACACCTTTTTTTACACTATTTTTACACCATTTTTACACACTTTTTACACACTTTTTTACACACTTTTTTACACACTTTTTTGCACACTTTTTTACACCATTTTTACACACTTTTTTACACACTTTTCACACCATTTTTACACACTTTTTACACACTTTTTTACACCATTTTACACACTTTTTTACTCCAATTTTACACACCTTTTTGAACACTTTTTACACACTTTTTACAAACTTTTTTACACTAATTTTACACCATTTTTACACCATACTTACACTATTTTTTGACATTATTTTTACACCATTTTTAAATCTATTTTGACACACATTTTCACACAAATTTTTACACCAAATCCTAATCCTAGTGATTTTTTTGACAACAAAGAATTTTGTCTTGGGCTACCTGTGTCTATCTTGGGCTACCTGTGTCTGCTTCGAAACAGGTAGCCCAAGACAAATTAACTCTTCATCAAAAAAAAATCTTAAACTTTATATATTAAAATTTTTTAACTTTCTTTAATTCTCTGATATTTTTTTGGAAAAAAAAGTCTTTTCTCTTGCGCTACCTGTGTCTATCTTGGGCTACCTGTGTCTGCTTTGAAACAGGTAGCTCAAGACCAATTAACTCTTCATCAAAAAAAAATCTTAAACTTTATATCTTAACATTTTTTAGCTTTCTTTAATTCTCTGAGATTTTTTTGGAAAAAAAAGTCTTTTGTCTTAGGCTACTGTGTCTATCTTGGGCTACCTGTGTCGTTCTTGGGCTACCTCTTTCTCACTTTACACATTAGCGTAAGACATAATACCACTTTTGCAAAAATATTTTTCACTATTTTGATATTATCTGAAATTCTTCTCTTGAAAAAATTGTTAAAGATTTGTTAAAAAGTTGTTAAAAAATTGTTAATAAGTTGTTAAAAAGTTGCTAAAAAGTTTTTAAAAAGTTGCTAGAAAATTGCTACAATCTTGCTAAAAAGTTGTTAAAAAGTTGTTAAAAAGTTTTTAGAGAGTTGTTAAAAAGTTGTGAAAAAGTTGGTAAAAAGTTGTTAAAAAGTTGTTAGAGAGTTGTTAAAAAATTGTTAAAAAGTTGTTAAAAAGGTGGTTAAAATGTTGTTAAAAAGTTTGTTGTCCAAAGTGAATCTCAAGAAAAAAGTGATTCCGAAAATGAATCTCAAGAAAAAAGTGATTCCAAAAATGAATCTCAAGAAAAAAGTGAATCCGAATATGAATCTGAAAAAAAAGTGAATCAAAAATGAATCTCGAGAAAAAAAGTGAATACGAAAATGAATCACAAGAAAAAAGTGATTCCGAAAATGAATCTCAAGAAAAAAAGAGAATCCAAAAATGAATCTCAATAAAAAAGTGATCCGAAAGTGAATCTCAAGAAAAAAGTGAATCCAAAAATAAATCTCGAGAAAAAAAGGAATCCGAAAATGAATCTTGAGAAAAAATTGAATCCGAAAATGAATCTTGAGAAAAAAGTGAATCCAAAAATGAACCTCAAGAAAAAAGTGAATCCGAAAATCAATCTAAAAAAGGTGAATCCGAAAATGAAAATGAATCTCAAGAAAAAAGTGAATCCGAAAATGAATCTAGAAAAAAAAGTGAATACAAAAATGAATCTCGAGAAAAAGGTGAATCCGAAAATGAATCTCGAGAAAAAAGTGAAAATAAAAATGAATCTCAAGAAAAAAGTTATTCCGAAAATGAATCTAGAGAAAAAGTGAATCCGAAAATGAATCTCGAGAAAAAAGTGAATCCAAAAATGAATCTCGAGAAAAAAGTGAATCCAAAAATGAATATGAAAAAAAAGTGATTCCGAAAATAAATCTTAAGAAAAAGTGAATCCGAAAATGAATCTCGAGAAAAAAAGTGAAAATGAAAATGAATCTCAAGAAAACAGTGATTCCGAAAATGAATCTCAAGAAAAAAGCGAATTCGAAAATGAATCTCAAGAAAAAAGTGATTCCGAAAATGAATCTCAAGAAAAAAAGAGAATCCAAAAATGAATCTCGAGAAAAAAAGTAAACACGAAAATGAATCTCAAAAAAAAGAGAATCCAAAAATGAATCATGAGAAAAAAAGTGAATACTAAAATGAATCTCAAGGAAAAAGTGATTCCGAATATGAATCTCGAGAAAAAAGAGATTCCGAAAATGAATCTCCAGAAAAAAGCGAATTGGAAAATGAATCTGAAAAAGAAGTGATTCCGAAAGTAAATCTCAAGAAAAAAGTGATTCCGAAAATGAAGCTTGAGAAAAAAGTGAACCCAAAAATGAATCGCAAGAAAAAAACTGAATACGAAAATGAATCTCAAGAAAACAGTGATTCCGAAAATGAATCTAAAGAAAAAAGTGATTCCGAAAATGAATCTCGAGAAAAAAGTGATTCCGAAAATGAATCTCGAGAAAAAAGTGAATCCGAAAATCAATCTCGAGCAAAAAGAGAAAATGAAAATGAATCTCGAGAAAAAAGTGAATCCGAAAATGAAGCTTAAAAAAAGTGAATCCGATAATGAATCTGAAAAAAAAGTGATTCCGAAAATGAATCTCGAGAAAAAAGTTAATCCAAAAATGAATCTGAAAAAAAAGTGATTCCGAAAATGAATCTTAAGAAAAAAGTGAAGCCGAAAATGAATCTCAAGAAAAAAGTAATTCCAAAATGAATCTCAAGAAAAAAGTGATTCCGAAAATGAATCTCAAGAAAAAAGTGATTACGAAAATGAATCTCGAGAAAAAAGTGAATCCGAAAATGAATCTGAAAAAAAAGTGATTCCGAAAATGAAGCTTAAAAAAAAGTGAAACCGAAAATGAATCTTAAGAAAAAAGTGAATACGAAAATGAATCTCGAGAAAAAAAGTGAATCCGAAAATGAATCTCGAGAAAAAATGTTAATCCGAAAATGAATCTGAAAATAAAATTATTCTTAAAATCAGTCTCGGGAAAAAAGTGAATGCGAAAATGAATCTCCAGAAAAAATTGATTCCGAAAAGAATCTTCAGAAAAAAGTGAATCCAAAAATGAATCTGAAAAGAAAGTGATTCCGAAAATGAATCTCAAGAAAAAAAGTGAATCCAAAAATGAATCTTGAGAAAAAAGTGAATCCAAAAATGAATCTGAAAAAGTGATTCCGAAAATGAATCTCGAGAAAAAAGTGAATCCCAATTTGAATCTGGAGGAAAAAACTGAATCTAAAAATGAATCTCGAGAAAAAAGTGAATCCCAATTTGAATCTCGAGAAAAAAACTGATGCCAAAAATGAATCTCGAGAAAAGAGTTAATCCATCCGAGAATGAATCTCGAGAAAAAAGTGAATCTGAATCCGAATGTGGAGAAAAAACTGAATCCAAAATCAATCTGGAGAAAAAAGAGATGTGTAAAATGAACCTGGAGAAAAAGTGAAACCAATTTTGATTGTGAGTTGACAATTTCGATTGTTAGTTGAGAATTTTGATTATTGTGAGTTGACAATTTTGATTGTGAGTTGACAATTTTTCGCAGAAGCGGAAAATGAATTTGGAGAAAAAAGTGAAACCGAAAATGAGTGTTGACAAATTTGAATCCGAATCTGAATTGGAGAAAAAATTGAATGCGAACCTGAAAGCGAAAATGAATCTAGAGAAAAAAGTCGAATCCGAAAATGAATCTCGAGAAAAAAATGAATCCCAATTTGAATCTGGAGAAAAAAACTGAATCCAAAAATGAATCTCGAGAAAAAAGTGAATCCATCCGAGAATGAATCTCGAGAAAAAAGTTAATCAGAATCGTAATGTGGAGAAAAAAACTGAAAGCAAAATGAATCTGGAAAAAAATGAGATGGAGAAAATGAACCTGGAGAAAAAGGTGAGTTGACAATTTTGATTGTGAGTTGCCAATTTTGATTGTTAGTTTACAATTTTTCACACAAGCGCAAAATGAATTTGTAGGAAAAAGTTAACTGAAAATGAGTCTCGACAAAATGTGAATCCGAATCTGAATTGGAGAAAAAAATTGAATCCGAATCTGAAAGCGAAAATGAATCTCGAGAAAAAAGTCGAATCCGAAAATCAATCTGGAGAAAAAAGTGAAACCGAAAATGAATCTCGAGAAAAAAGTGAATCCCAATTTGAATCTGGAGAAAAAAAGTGAATCCAAAAATGAATCTCGAAAAAAAAGTGAATCCGAATCTGAATGTGGAGAAAAAAACTGAATCCAAAATCAATCTGGAGAAAAAAGAGATGGGTAAAATGAACCTGGAGAAAAAAGTGAAACCAATTTTGATTGTGAGTTGACAATTTCGATTATTAGTTGACAATTTTGATTGTGAGTTGACAATTTTGATTGTGAGTTGACAATTTTTCGCAGAAGCGGAAAATGAATTTGGAGAAAAAAGTGAAACCAAAAATGAGTCTTGACAAAATGTGAATCCGAATCTGAATTGGAGAAAAAAATTGAATCCGAATCTGAAAGCGAAAATGAATCTCGAGAAAAAAGTCGAATCCGAAAATCAATCTGGAGAAAAAAGTGAAACCGAAAATGCATCTCGAGAAAAAAGTGAATCCCAATTTGAATCTGGAGAAAAAAAGTGAATCCAAAAATGAATCTCGAAAAAAAAGTGAATCCGAATCTGAATGTGGAGAAAAAAACTGAATCCAAAATCAATCTGGAGAAAAAAGAGATGGGTAAAATGAACCTGGAGAAAAAAGTGAAACCAATTTTGATTGTGAGTTGACAATTTCGATTATTAGTGGACAATTTTGATTGTGAGTTGAAAATTTTGATTGTGAGTTGACAATTTTGATTGTGAGTTGACAATTTTTCGCAGAAGCGGAAAATGAATTTGGAGAAAAAAGTGAAACCAAAAATGAGTCTTGACAAAATGTGAATCCGAATCTGAATTGGAGAAAAAAATTGAATCCGAATCTGAAAGCGAAAATGAATCTCGAGAAAAAAGTCGAATCCGAAAATTAATCTGGAGAAAAAAGTGAAACCGAAAATGAATCTCGAGAAAAAAGTGAATCCCAATTTGAATCTGGAGAAAAAAAGTGAATCCAAAAATGAATCTCGAAAAAAAAGTGAATCCGAATCTGAATGTGGAGAAAAAAACTGAATCCAAAATCAATCTGGAGAAAAAAGAGATGGGTAAAATGAACCTGGAGAGAAAAGTGAAACCAATTTTGATTGTGAGTTGACAATTTCGATTATTAGTTGACAATTTTGATTGTGAGTTGACAATTTTGATTGTGAGTTGACAATTTCGATTATTAGTTGAAAATTTTGATTGTGAGTTGACAATTTTGATTGTGAGTTGACAATTTTTCGCAGAAGCGGAAAATGAATTTGGAGAAAAAAGTGAAACCAAAATTGAGTCTTGACAAAATGTGAATTCGAATCTGAATTGGAGAAATAAATTGAATCCGAATCTGACAGCAAAAATGAATCTCGAGAAAAAAGTCAAATCCGAAAATAAATCTGGAGAAAAAAGTGAAACTGAAAATTAATCTCGAGAAAAAAGGGAATCCCAATTTGAATCTGGGGAAAAAAAGTGAATCTAAAAATGGGCGTGCTGAAGTGGGCGTGTCTGACCACGCCCAAAAAAAAACGGAAGTTGAAAGTCAAAGCGTAAGGAATTAGCAAAATAAGCCCCACCCACTGGAAGTGACATCATAATTAGATTTAAGTAGGCGTGTCTGAGCACACCCACAAAAAATCGGAAGTTGAAAGTCAAAGCGTAAGGAAGTAGCGAAATAAGCCTGCCCACCGGAAGTGACGTCATAATTAGATTAAATTGCTGTGTTTGACCACGCCCACAAAATATCGGAAGTTGAAAGTCAAAGTGTAAGGAAGTAGGGAAATAAGCCCCGCCCACCGGAGAAGACGTTATAATTAGATTGGCTTGTCTGACTACGCCCACAAAAAATCGGAAGTTGAAAATCAAAGCGTAAGGAAGTAGCAAAAAAAGCCCTGCCCACCGGAGGTGACATCATAATTAGATTAAGTGGGCTTGTCTGTGATTGATAGCTTTAGGCACAAAAAATTATATATTACATACCAAACCCACAATATAAGGCTGCCAGCATCTCCTAACAAATGTGATAGCAAGATTTGCAAGCCCATGCTGTGGCTCTGTCTGTATCTACAAAGAAACAAGACAACTGCTAACACTTGTATTATAGAAATGTCTTTACGGAATTATTAAATTTATATAATTTCAGAAAAACATGTTTAAGTAACATAAGAAAGAACAATATATTTTGAAGCCAGGATCAATGGTATAACCAAGATTGGCATACTGGATCATCTCTTATTGATGCAGCGTTACTACAGCAGGAAACCTACACAAACTAACTATATTTACACTGGATAATTCTATCAGCTCTAAACAGTTCATCCTGCAGTAAGCAACATCTGTTGTTAAAAATCACCTACCAGCGTAACATATGTTTCACATCATTCAACCATGAACGACGAATGATAACATTCTTGTCTGCAACGATATCACCCTGACTCTTTTCAATTTGCCCCTAGACAGGTTCAACAACAGATATAAAGCACAAGATGATAAGAAGCACACCCAAGATTGGAGTTACCTGAAACACATCAAGTAATAACATGTTTATTTCACATGTTTACATACCCTGTGTTTTCTCTATTTTAAAATAATTGTCACCACTAAATGCAGAAGATACTTTTGAACCAACAACATCTTGAGATACCACTAAAAAGTTTTCATTATATAGTCAAGACAATGAAATATTCTAGTCTTGATAATGGTAATACTTTCAAAAATATCCTGGAGACAGATAAAATGTATAGTAATGATCTTTCTCACCTGCCAACAGGGATTTCAAAAGAAAACAAAGCCAACATTTGTGTTCTTCTTCCAGGGACAAAAAAGTCAGCAATGCAGCTTGTTTGAATTGTTTAAATTTGTATTCAGTCGGTTACCATGAATGATGAAGAAAGATATGCCTAAAAATACGTTTGTTGGCTCTTTGGCATAAGTGAAACTTTTGAACTGGTAAACATTATATGGGTTGCTAGCTAGCTGAAAATATTTCTCCTGTGATTTATAGCTTTGGGTAAAACAAACCGTATATTACATACCGAACCAACAATATTAGGACTGCCAGCATCTCCTAACAAATGTGATAGTAGGATTTGCAATGCCGATGCTGTGGCTCTGTCTATATCTACAAAGAAACAAGACAACTGCTAACAATTATACTATAGAAATGTCTTTACCGAAATAATAAATTTATATAATTTCAGAAATACATATTTAACTTGCATAAGAAAGAACAATATATTTTGAAGCCAGGAATAGCATACTGGATCATCTCTTATTGATTCAGTGTTTACTACAGCAAGATACCTACAGAAACTAACTATATTTATACTGCATAATTCTATCAGTTAAAATCACCTACCAGCATAACATATCAAATACATCCTGGAGTCAGATAAAACTTAACAATGATCTTTCTCACCTGCGAACAGGGATTTCAAAATAAAACAAAGCCAACATTCGTGTTCTTCTACCAGAGACAAAAAGGTCAGCAATGCATCTTGTTTGAGTTATTTGAACCTGGTATTAGGTTGGTTGCCATGAATGATGAAGAAAGAAATGCCTAAAAATACATTTGTCGGCTCTTTAGCATAGGTGCAAAATTTTGAACTGGTAAACATGATATGGGTTGCTAGCTATATATAATAACTCTTCATACTCTTCGTGCATCAGTATATATAGTAACTCTTTGTGCATCAGTATATATAATAACTCTTCGTGCATCAGTATATATATATATAAACTCTTCGTACATCAGTATACATGGTATTTGTTTCACCAAGACAATATATTTCCTGGGTCGTAGCAAGCTCCCAGTTGCTAAGCATATTGTACAATTTGCTTGAGAAATTAATATACCTATATAAATTTCTGGCTACATTATATAACCTATGATACATAAGTGTCCTGTGCAAGTAAAGAATCTTACCTTGGCTATCGAAGAGGGTAAATTCCAATCATGAAAGTATATATCTCAAAATGCAACGTGGCCACTAGGAAACCTGAGAATGTTACAAATAATAAGCATAAGTCACCATATTATAGTTAACTCAATGTAGACTGTAAAATGGAATGGTTACTATCTTGATATAGTAATTGTTGGTTGGTTTTTCCCCCATCAGATTTCATGAAGAGTAAAGTGCTAGCAACTTTCCTTACATCCAAAATATAAGGTAAATGCATCTGGATCGATAACACATACTGGAGCAACATTAAGCAGATATAATAAGATGAATAGTACATAATTCAGTATCAATATTCAATATGTGGCTTCAATTCATGAATTTAAAGCCTGAAAGTTTCCAGTTACTAAACAGCTAGTACAATTTCCTTGGGAATTAATTAATAATTAATTTAATATTCTACATTATAAAACCAATATAAGGCTCATTTGAAAAGGAAACAATCTTACCTTGGCTTCTGAAGAAACAGGAACATATCCAACACAAATCTTGAACAAAAAACAAAGCGCAGGTCAAACTATGATTAGTACAAGAATTTCAACGAATAAAGGTGTGGCTGTTTTACAAAGCAAAAGCAGTCAGTTTTACATGTCACATTGACAGAATGCTGCCATTTTAAACTAAAATTGCTACTGGCCCAGGTAATAAATTACCTACAAATAAACACATGGCAGAGAAGATTATAACCTTTTTAATTTTGTTCAAATGATTTCTAGCTTAAGTATCCCTTCATCCAGGGAAATACAGCATCCAGCACGGCAAATTAAGGTGGTCTTACACAAAATTTTGATATAAAATTGCAAAGTTTTCCGAATTTGAAAAATACTAAATATATCATCTTTATTCTCTCCCCCATCCTATTCCGAGTTTTTTTCCTTCATAGCTTGATGGAAAAGGGAAAAAATCGCGTTTTTATCTCGGTCACCATGAAATTCATCCATAGCAACGCCCTTAGCAACCTCTGTTTTCTCCAAAAACCCTTCTGTTTTCTGGTCGTTTCAAAAAATATTTATGTACTAGGCCTATCCCCCCCTTAGTTGATGTTTGTAACAAACTGCTGACCACCTTTACCGTCAACATAAATGAATATTTATATTTTAACCCACGCTCGAAATCGGCATATATGTAAATTTTTGTCACAGAAATTATTGCCTAATCTTACTGATATTTTGGTGGCTTTTTGTTGTATTTCTTCGCAATTTAATTTCAATTTGTGTTCAGATGCCTAAAGATTTCAAAAGAAAGAAAAAACGAAAGTTCACTGGCAATCGCTATGGTGCTAAACCAGCGAAGAAAGCGTGTGTCGATAATGCAAATGACACACACTCAGAAGCGTCTACTTCAAGCGATGCTTTCCATACTTCTGCTTCGGCGAGAAAGATTGACGGCCACAATATTTTAGATGGGAGTAAGGAAAAAACTGTTAATGTTTTGGGCTACCGCTTCATTGACATGGAGTTATTATTCGCATTTGTGACTGAAATGTGTTGTAAACAATGTGGCGACTCAACTCTTGTTCTGGAAGATAACAAACACGAAAGGAAAGGTTGTGTATCCCATCTCAGAGTACGATGCCAAAGTTGTGGGTGGGTATACACGTTTTACACTTCTAAGAAGCAGGAATACGCTTTTGATGCGAATAAAAGATTTGTGTATGCGATGCGTAGTCTTGGTAAAGGCCATACAGCGGCCAAACGATTTTGTGCCCTAATGAACATGCTACCTCCCCCTCAGCCTACTGCATACAGGGCTTGTAACATCGCGATAGCAAAGGCAGCAAAGACAGTGGCTGTGAAAACAATGAATGATGCTGCCAATGAGCTAAGAAATGATCAATCCAGGGATATCAACCAGTGTGCTGTTTCTTGTGATGGTACATGGCAGAGACGGGGCCATTCTTCCTTGAATGGGTGTGTGACAACACTGTCAATGGAGAATGTGAAGTGCCTTGATGTTGAAGTTTTAAGTAAAGTGTGTCATGGCTGTCAGAGAGTAGAAAGGGAAGTTGATGTGGGAAAGAAGGCTGCAAAGAAAGCAGAGCATGTTGGTAAGTGTAAGGTGAATCACATAGGCTCATCTGCTTCGATGAAAACTGAAGGTGTGAAGCGAATATTTGAGAGGAGTGAAAAAGATCGCAAGCTTCAGTATACAGAGTACTTTGGGGATGGTGATAACAAAGCCTATTCTGAAGTGGAGAATGTGTATGATGGCATACATGTAGAGAAAAAAGAATGTGTTGGACATGTTCAGAAAAGGGTTGGCACAGCTTTGCGAAAATTGAAGAAAGAGCATAAAGGAATTGGAGGAAAGGGAAAGCTGAAAGACGCAATGATTGATAAACTTCAGAATTACTATAGTATTGCCATTCGTAGCAGTGGCGGATTCAGCGTACATCAAACCGGTCAAGTGATGTACGTAAAATTCCCAAAGCCTAGCTTTGTTTAATTATCATTCAGCATAGTATCACTATCACTATCTCAAACTATGCGGTTGGTGCTGGTTTCGGTTTGAATCCGTTTGACTATATGGGGGATATTCCGTTTATATAATTCGGTTTTGTTCTGTCGCATTATGATGCAAAGCAAAGTTTCCGAACATGATGCAGTGTTACAGCGGTCTTTATGACCGGTTTGCAGGGCTTTCCCCCACGGAATTGAGACTTGTGATTGGTCAAATCTCACGTTGCCATAGAAGCAAACTTTTTTGACCGGTCTGCGGGCAAATTTTAGGGGGTTTGCCACAGTAGCAGGCAGGCCAGCTATGCGAGGCCTTCGATGATTGGTTACTTTCAAATACTTGCAAGGCTTTTATTGGTTTATTTCTCTGCCCGGTCATGACGCACATGGCTGCATGGTTTTATTATCTTATTACAGCGGAGCTATAGACATAGTTTATTATAGTATTTCTATCTTTCCGAAAGTGTTTGTTGACCCTACGTCTCTACCTGTGTGTAATATTACTTAAAATACATGTCTAAAATGGAAAAGAACGTTTTCTCAGAAGCAAAACCTGCCCTTCAAGAGAATAATTTGAAGTTTTGTCCAATTTATTCGAGTCGTATCAGTGATAAGCATAGCTATAAGGAACAAATCAATTCTAAGCCTGTGTGAGCGAATTATTGACCGCTCGTGAGTCGTCTTCGCCGAAGTTTCGAAGCGGGATTCTACGTTTACGTCTATTTAATAAGGCTGGATTTAAAAGTGGTTAAAGCGCGAGTATATGTTTATATGAAACGAACAATTTACATATGTTCTGTGTGAGTGCGGGTTCTTAAGGCCAAAGGTCATTCGGGCACTGCATATAAAGTGTATAACAATAATGAGTACGTTATAACTAATAAATCTATCCGAAAATTTTTTGATGGGGGTTGTGCGTTAGGCTGAATCCGCCCCTGATTCGTAGTAATTCTGCTGACTTAGAAGCTATGAAATCAGCCATTTATGCCTCTCTGTTCCATTGTGCTTCATCAAAAAGAAGAAACCTTTATCACCATTGCCCTGATGGGCCTGAAAGTTGGTGCCGTTTTAAGCAGGATAAAGCCAATCAGACAAATAACTATATTCCAGGACCTGGCTTACCAGATGATATAATTGGTTTAGTAAAACCAATCTTTTTAAGACTGAGCAGTAATGAGCTCTTAAGCAAGTGTTTGGATGGAAAGACCCAAAACCAGAACGAATCAATAAATGGTATGATCTGCAATAGGATTCCAAAGAATGTATTTGTTGGGTTTGATGTTCTGGAGCTTGGTGTCTATGATGCTGTGGCACACTTTAAAGAAGGATTAAAAGCCGAGCCATATTACTTTCTGGGCGTACAATGTTACATGCCATATATCACTAAAATGTTATGAGCTTAATACCTTTACTGGCTAGCACGTTGAAAGATTCCCTCGAAATCGGCTTCATCTTCATGCTAGATATTTAAAGGGAAGATTCGTATTAAATTTGGAGCTGAATTAGCTAGCTTTTTAGGAAGAGTATGTCATATTGTACATGGTTTTTTGCATTATTTCTGACCAAATCATTAGCTTTAGAAGATTAAGAGGAAAACAAAATACTTAACTTTGAACACACAGCACGACCAGCTTCCTCACAAAGGTGAAAGCTACGAGGTCCACATGGCATCATCTCTGTGGCACCGCCATTTTGAATTTCACCATTAAAAGGGTAATTTCGCTTGCCTTCAGTTTCTTCCTTGTACAAAACACTGTCTTTGGAATCTATTACGACATCAAGAAGCTAAAGAAACAATTGTAAAATAACAAAGCTAGTCTAAATCAAAGATATCTTTCTTTTTCTGCTTTCCCTGCCAGTCATGTTAGAAGCAATATAGGGGATGGATAATCAAAGTGCTTCCACGAAATAAATTTCACACAAAGCGAGTTTGAAAAGAAATTCCTACCATAAAAGCGCTTGGTCCATCTCTCAGACTACGACTCGAATATCGAGTTCGTTGAACAAACGACGAACCAAGATTCAACTTTTGACCGGAATCTTGTAATAAAATTGACGAGGGTGAAGATCCGCCCTGTTCTGTGAGCAGCACCTTTTGTTCTGCATTGTCTAAAATATAAGCAGATAATTTGTTCATTTTGTAAATGCGTGAACAATGGCCAATCTTTTTTAACATTACAAACCTGACTCCTTGAGTTCGATTCTCATTTCAACATTATTCCGGGTATCTTCAATATTAGTTTCCTCATCCTCTCTACGAGATGCAAGACGATCTTTGACAAGATCTACAATCAATTTATCACTGTCTGCGCTCTTGCCAGGAAATTCTGTTGTAGTTTCAAGGCATTGTCTGGCTCCTTCTTTAATGATTTCGGCCGATAAATCATCTGAGATACAACAATATCAATTTAACATTCCGCCAACGGAAATGCCCAACCGAAACATTGATAAGGTTTGACAGTTCGTTAACAAGTTGTAGGAGAAATCATTCAGAGCACAATTTGACCGAGAACTTTTAAAAAACAATGTTAAGTTCTCAAATAAATGAGCTTAGCAAAGAATTGTTTTGGAATTAAACTTTCTTACATCTCTGTCTCTCCAACCGCTGGTCGTGAAGTTTGTGTTTCATCGATCCACGAAGTATTTCCAGTTGGTCTTCATACCAGAATCTCAGCCCATCCTTGACACACACAAATGCAGCCATTGATTGAGTCAAACGACTTTTGTACTGAGTCTAGGGTACCAGTAAATAATGCTAAATAACCGCAAAATAACCCCTAAATAACCTCCCAAATAACCCCCCAAATAACCCCCCAAATAACCCCCCAAATAACCCCCCAAATAACTCCCCAAATAACCCCTCAAATAACCCCCCAAATAACCCCCCAAATAACCCCCCAAATAACCCCCAAATAACCCCCCAAATAACCCCCCAAATAACCCCCCAAATAACCATAAATAACCCCAAAAAACCCCGAATAACACTACAATAACACTAAAATAACCCTAAACGACCCAAAATAACCCTAAATAACACTAAGTAACCTCCAATACCCCCAAATAACCCCGTGGAACCACCAAATAACCCAAAATAACCCCCAAAAACCCCCCAAAAAACCCAAATAACCACAAAGTAACCCTAAATATTCCCCAAAATAACCAAAAAAAAAACCAAATAACCACCAACCAACCCTAAATAACCCAAAACCCTAAATAATCCTAAAAAACCCTAAAAAAACCCCCACAAACTTCCAAATAACCCCCAAATAACCCCCAAATAACCTCCAAATAACCTAGAAACCTTAAATTACCCCTAAGTAACCTCCAAGTAACCCCCAAGTAACCCCCAAGTAACCCCCAAGTAACCCCCAAGTAACACCAAAGTAACCCCCAAGTAACCCCAAAATAACCTCCAAATAACTCCCAAATAAGCCCCCAAATAACCCCAAATTACCCCCAATTAACCCCAAATTATTCCAAATAACCCAAAATAACCCAAAAAACACTAAAATAACCCCTAAATAACCCTAAATAACCGTAAATAATGCTAAATAACCAAAAAATAACCCCCAAATAACCCCAAAAAGCCCCCCAAAAAACCCTTAAACAACCCTTAAACAACCCCAAGTGACCCCAAATAACCCCCAAATAACCCCCAAATAACCCCAAATAACCCCCAAATAACTCTAAATAACCGTAAAAATAACCCAAAATAACCCCCAATTAACCACCAAATAACCCCAAAATAACCTCCAAATAACCCTAAATAACCCTCAAATAACCCTAAATAGCCCTAAGTAACCTCAAATAACCCTAAATAACCGTTAATAATGCAAAATAACCTGAAATTAACCTCCAAAAACCCCAAGTTACCCCAAATAACCCCCAAATTAAAAGTCAAAGTGTAAGGAAGTAGAAGTAAATATAAACTCTTCGTTCATCAGTATATATAATAACTCTTCGTGCATCAGTATATATATATATAAAGTCTTCGTACATCAGTATATATGGTATTTTTTTCACCAAGGCAATATATTTCCTGGGTAGTAGCAAGCTCCCAGTTGCTAAGCATATTGTACAATTTGCTTGAGAAATTATTATATACCTATATAAATTTCTGGCTACGTTATAACCCATGATACATAAGTGTCCTGTGCAAGGAAAGAATCTTACCTTGGCTATCGAACAGGGTAAATTCCAATCATCAAAGTATATATCTCAAAATGCAACGTGGCAACTAGGAAACCTGAGAATGTTACAAATAATAAGCATAAGTCACCATATTATAGTTAACTCTATGTAGACTGTAAAATGGAAAGGTTAGTCAACTCTCTTGATATAGTAATTGTTGGTTGGTTTTTTCCCCATCAGATTTCATGAAGAGTAAAGTGCTAGCAACTTTCCTTACATCCAAAATATAAGGTAAATGCATCTGGATTGATCACACATACTGGAGCAACATTAAGCAGATATAATAAGATGAATAGTACATATTTGAGTATCAATATTCAATATGTGGCTTCAATTCATGAATTTAAAGCCTGAAAGTTTCCAGTTACTAAACAGCTGGTACAAATTCCTTGGGAATTAATTAATATACCTTTCTACATTATAAAACCAATATAAGTGTCATGTGAAAAGGAAACAATCTTATCTTGGCTCCTGAAGAAACAGGAACATATCCAACACAAATCTTGAACAAAAAACAAAGTGCAGGTCAAACTATGATTAAGTACATGAATTTCAATGAATAAAGGTGTGGCTGTTTTACAAAGCAAAAGCAGTCAGTTTTACAGGTCTCATTGACAGAATGCTGCCATTTTAAACTAAAATCGCTACTTGCCCAGGTAATAAATTACCTACAAATAAACACATGGCAGAGAAGATTATTACCTTTTTAATTTTGTTCAAATGATTTCAAGCTTAAGTATCCTTTCATCCAGGGAAATACAGCATCCAGCACGGCAAATTAAAGAAGGATTTAAAAAAGAGCCATATTACTTTCTGGGCGTACAATGTAACATGCCATATATCACTAAAATGTTATGAATTTAATACCTTTACTGCCTAGCACGTTGAAAGATTCCCTCGAAATCGGCTTCATCTTCATATTAGTTATTAAAAGAGAAAATTCGTATTAAAATCGAAGCTGAATTAGCTAGCTTTTTGGGAAGAGTATTTCATATTGTACATGGTTTTTCTGCATTATTTCTGACCAAACGATTTGCTTTAGAAGATTAAGAGGAAAACAAAATACTTAACTTTGAACACACAGCACGACCAGCTTACCCACAAAGGTGAAAGTCACAAGTTCCACATGGCATCATCTCTGTGGCATCGCCATTTTGAAATTCACCTCCACAAGTTCCCCAACTGAATCAGTTGAACTGATATTAAACTATCACAGCTTTAAGAAAATATTTCTACTTCATCTTTTGACAACTGGCTGTTCAGATAAACTTATATACAACGAAAAAAAGCAAAGAAACCCTGAGCTACATTCAGTAATTCAGTGGGAACTAGCAGAGTGCAATGATCGTTGCATACCACCCCAGCGGGGGAAAGAAACCCCCACCGTGGCAGCATACAGCAAGTCGAAGAACTCAAGCCAGAACCCACCTTTTAGTCAACGGCGAACTCCTTCTTCTTCGAACAATCTTCAATTTTGCTGACAATCGTAGAAGATCACATGGTATGATAATGCCGATAAACTTCGGTGATAATTCAAAGTGGTTTGCTGATTTTAATTTGCGATTCCTGTGCGAATACTTGACCGATTTTAATAAAAATGGGACCCTTTTAAAGAAGAAATTGTCCTCAGTGGATACATGTTTTTTTAGGTCGATATGTTGCCAATTCGCTATGATATTCACCTTAAAGTGCATGCGTTTTATATATTATTCAATATTACACATCAAAGCAGCCTAATCCTTAAAATATTGCCCAAAATGAAATAATAGAAACCTTGGATCAAATGAAAATCAGACTTTTTGAAGATGGTGTTCCTGTACCGAGCACCATATCACTCACAGAGGGTTATTTTAAGGCAGCTGGAATGCTGATAGCTTGCAGAATTGTGCAAGGGGGTCCTGCACCAAATTTTATGGCACAGTGGGTGTTCGATTATTTTGCTCATGGTTTGCATCAGGTGCCTTTGTGCACTGATTACATCCAAAATGAGCTGCCAAAAAAGGTAGCTGAAAAGGTACAATTCACCCCATTATATTTAGGCTTAAATATTGTCACAGCAATTGCCATTGACGAACAACAAAATGCTGCCGAATCATTTAGGCAACAACATTTGAATTACACATGCACTGTAATTTTTAAACATAATAATTTTTTTGATAATGAGTTGCAAGAAATAATTTGTGATGATGAAGAGTTAATTACAGTGGTAAATTCAGTTGGTTAGGTTTGGTAAAAATATACTGCAAACTATTCATTAACCCACCATTTTCCTTCTGTTTTTAACATATCTGACTTCTAACTCACTCTATGAAATCAGTAAAAGCTTACATACGTGTTTATTAAGTAGTGTGCTAAAAAATGTTGTTAAGGACCAGATAATGAGGCAATAGATAATAATGAGCTTGCGACTGTATCTTTGACAAATATAGCCGAATATTGGAGCAAATATCATATAGCTTGCAATAAATATTGTCTGGAAAAGGCCTCCTAAGGGATAATTTATGCTGAAAACAATAAATAAATAATGATTGTGTAAAAAAATTATATTACATTCACATGTGATAGCAATTCTAACAGCATTGGGTAATAATAAAGGATTGTAATTATATCTTGTGTAATAATTGCAGTGAAATTAACAACCAGCATTTCCAAATTTTGCTTGATTGCATACAAAATATTAGCTTGAATTTGAGGTTGATATTGTTATTATATTCTAACTACAATGTTTAGGTTGAGATGTTATACCAGGAAATTACATGACAATTATCAATTAATTGTCCGATTTTCAGAAGTCTTCACTTCAGTCTCACCATGCACAAATATTAAAGCATCTACGAAATTTTGCGAGGTGAAGCGTCAGAAGCGATCCATATAGTTGAGTAAATCAAGAATAAGATACCAACAGTGACTTATTAAAACACGAGGCGTGGTTGTTCTTTGTGGTGAATATGGTTGAATTTTCGGGATTGTTTTTTTTTCTTGCTCAGGGAAGTGAGAGAACGAATAGTGAAACATCATGTAATACGATAGGTAGCCCAACACTGGTGTTCTGCGCGCGTACACGCTACTCAGTGATTAGCATATATTAATTTATACTAAGGTTGGCAACTTTATCACCAATTATCAATAATATATCACATACATACATGTCAAACTTCGATAATTTGGATCCAAAACCATAGTCAAGAACCTCACCAGTGTCAACAGAAATAACAAAATCAATTCCAAAGTTTGCAGTGAACCCTTGCTTAGCCCATGTGCCATCATAACTCACAGCAATCTCTGCAACATCTGACTCAACAATGACTGTGTTATTTCCATATCTACGAGACTAATTATTGGTAACTTTCAACTCTCCACCTAATTCCCAATTATGCAAGGACTGAAATGCACTTGCTAGGTTTGAAAGTTCAATCATTCGATAACCATACTCGCCATCAAAATCCTCTCTTCTATCTACAGGGTGTATAAAAAAAAAGTAGACAATTTTGAAATGTTAAGAAAACTATAAATTTATCAAAATATCTCATAGATTTATGCAAGTATGGGTACTTTACCATCTTCAGGTCATTCTAACACTAAAAACAAACAGAAAAATTAACCTCGAAAAATGGAAGAGCGGTTTGTGGAAGCATCATTTTGAATGGCTTGTGCAAACATGAATGAGAGGTTTAAAATCCAATTTGAATTCAAGGGCTGAACGTTTGGGTAATTGTTTACAAAGAATCGAAATTTCAGAAATTTTGATGAAAATTAAGTCAGCCGCGCAACTGCGTAAACGTGGGCTTTTTTCCGTTTAACTCGCAGCTTGAGTAACTTTTTTCATGCACGAATGATTTCATGCACGAGTGCTTGCTCGGGTGATTAAACTAACAATGGTGTTGTGAAAAAAGTTACTCAAGCTGCGAGTTAAACGGCAAAAAGCCCACGTTTACGCAGTTGCACGGCTGACTTAATTTTCATCAAAATTTCTGAAATTTCGATTCTTTGTAAACATATACCCAAACGTTCAGCCCTTGAATTCAAATTGGATTTTAAACCTCTCATTCATGTTTGCACAAGCCATTCAAAATGATGCTTCCACAAACCGCTCTTCCATTTTTCGAGGTTAATTTTTCTGTTTGTTTTTAGTGTTAGAATGACCTGAAGATGCCAAAGTACCCATACTAGCACAAATCTATGAGATATTTTGATAAATTTATAGTTTTTTAAACATTTCAAAATTGTCTACTTTTTTTATACACCCTGTATATCTTCACTTGTAAGCTTTCGTATTGAAGCAGTTTCATTCAGTGATGTTGACCCACATGGCGTTGATGTCACTGATGAAACACACTCAGAAGAGCTACTTTGACCATTGAAGCACGATTGTCTTGCTCATAAATCTGAATCCTGCAATATTAGAACAGAGTACGAAGGTATTTTATAAACAAAATCATTATCTGAGTATAATCTTTTATCCAAATTTAATAAACATCCAACAATCACTGTAAACATAAGTATACACAGTATCTCAAACTTAGATAAAATCGAACTTAGATAAAACTAGAATAAAACTTAGATAAAACTTACAGGAGATATCTTCCAGTAGTTGTTTTTCAAAATATTTATTTGGTTGTCTTTTAAAAGACAATTGTTGAATGGTTTTATAGGTGGTTTTAAGGTCCACTCTTCACTCTTGATGCGTCCGCCATTTTAATTTAGTTTTTGAGATACTTCATGTTGTGCAAATGAAATGGATTCACACCAAAACGAAAAATGTAAACAAAGCTCGCACATGCGTAGAAGCGACTGGAAATTGCGGTGAAGAGCGGTGAAAATTGCGGTGAAGAGCGGTGGAAATTGCGGTGAAGAGCGGTGGAAATTGCGGTGAAGAGAGCCGAAATTGCGGTGAAGAGCGATTGAATTTTTTTTTTTTGCCTGTTTTAATATCATAAAAAGTATATTCGATATCACATACTTTTTATAAAGCATGCACAATACAAAAGAAAAAAATTACGCATATAAACTTAGATATAAACTAGAGAAATCTACTTTATCTTATATTAGAGTTCCATTCCGACAACGAGATATCTGTAGTTGAAGGAATGTTTACAGTTCTCTAAGAAGGACTATCACGAACACACACAACGTGTTTTTTCAAGTCACAAATGCAAAATACACAAATATTAATAGAATAATACCCATTATTCGCTGCGAGCAAGCCTTTACGTTTCTCCTTCCCCATCTTTTGGCGCCATAGTTCGTTCTGAAATCAAATAAGCAAGGAAACACTAAATTAAAGTAACCGCTCACTTGCATTTGACATTTTCAACCGAAATATACAAGATAAAGCAGTGAAAATGGGCAGGAATATCACCATGTACCTAAGCAAGACTTCCAACTTTTCTCGAACTTCTTTGAGACTGCAAGTGCAAAGACTTCGTCTAGATTGTAGGTTCCACTGCCTTTTATTACTTCAAAGACAATGTTTTAAGCAGTGGTTTTTAAACAGGAGGCCTGGTAAATTTCAAAATTTTCTTGGGGGAGGAGATACCCCCATCCTTCGTTCCCGGGTTTTTGGAGTACAGGAGATGCCCTCCCCCTTGACAGTGCTCTATCCTTGCGGCCCTGACCATGAGGACCTATTACGTGCTAATCACAATGTCAGATATTTCCTATTTATTACGTAAATTACGTAATGATTCCACAACCATCTTTTTAAAATTCTTTTACGACAGTGTTCTGGGAATCGAACCCAGAAGCCACAAACGCGTTTTTATCACTATCAAACAACACGTTTTGGTTTGGCCCCAGGCCTGGACACTCTTTTGTAAAGCCAAACGAAAAGGAGGGAAAATGGAGTACCCGGTGAAAAACCCTCCAAAGGTAACCTGAATTTCAGGTTACCTGACCGGCGGTCCGAATTTGGTATTTTTATTAGATATCGTCCGCAATGACATGCACTTCAGTTATATTTCATGAACTCCGGTCGAAATATATGAAAAAACAAGCGGTATGGCTTACCTATTTGTGCTTCTGATCACCTTTAAACACTATGGGTACACCCCAAAGTAAGTGAAAAATGCACCCACGGGACCCCCTGAAGGGTGCCGTCCCATAATACCCCTGTGGCTTTTTTACCTTGTGCTTCGCTCACCGACAGGTAAGTTTTTACAGAGGGTTTTTTGGTCTTTTTTTTGTCTTTTTTAGGCAATCTTTTCCATTTTTTTGGCCTTTAATAGATACCTCCACTGTTTTGGCGAATTATGTCTAGCCAACATATTCGTAAACGCTCTCGTTCTCGAGATTCGTCGCGTCATTCGTCGCATGCGAAACGACACAAGTCTTCACGCTCTAGCGACGAGCGTCAGGAGATGTTCTGTACTGTTTTGGCTAATCTAAAGGATTTAAAATCCGACATAAGCTCGTGTAAGGCGAGAATATGCGACTTGGAAAACCACAGCTCGTTTAATGGCGTCTCAGAGCCCCTGCAAGACCAAAGCTTTGAGCGTGACTCTGACACACTCTCCGTTTCGGCGGGAAACGATTTCGACCGCCCAGACTCGTTACAACAGGGTCAAATGGCTACTCAGCCACCAAATTTGGCTATTCAGCCACCAAATTTGGCTATTCAGCCACCAAATTTGGCTATTCAGCCACCAAACTCGACTAATCAGGCATCAATACCAACAGCTATCAGCGCTCAAGCGGAGACCTTCCAGCAACAACCGGAAGCGACAGAGAATATTCCAGCCAGTCTTTATGACCCTGAAGCCTCGGCCACTTCTTGGGCCCCCTCTAGTGAATTTACTACCTTTTTGGAAAAGAATTTCCGAAGAAGGCTATCCTACGACCAAGTATGTGACATACTTGACGAACAGGCCGTTCCCGCCGTAGATTCACTTTTGGCTCCAACTTTAGACCAGTCCATGTTCCATCACGTCGCTCCTCAAAACAAAAAATTCCTTCAGGAGCGAGACAAGGAACTGGCTAACGTCCAACGATCTATGCTTAACGCTACTGGCCCATTGTGTTCACTGCACGACCAACTCGAACAGGGCGGTAATCTAGCTGCATCGGAGCTAAAAATAATTTTGGAGCAAACGCTTTGCCTCTTAGGCTCCGCCAATACACAACTGTCGACTTTACGTCGCAAAAAAATGCTTGCCTCTATTAACAAATCGAAAATCGACCTAGCAAATCAACCCTTGCCCAATGCAAGGAAATCGCTTTTTGGCGAGGATTTCCCGTCTATCGCCTCTAAAGAGGCAGAATTATCCCGCGGCCTCGCTAAAAATTTGGCACCATCAAAGGCGGCTGACAAAAGTAAGCCTAACTACCCAGGGCCGCGTGACTCAAGGTACTCAAACCTCCCGTCCAATAATGCTGCCTCAAAAAATGGGAAATATCAAAATTTTCGTCAACGACCAAAATTTTTTTCGTCCCCCCCGGCTACAGCCACAGCAGCGCAACTCCCACAGTTCATCGAACAGTGGAAAAGCATAACGTCGGACCCGAGGGTGTTAGAAATTGTTTCAGGAATAAAAATTATTTTTCGTTGCGTTCCTTTTCAAATGTTGCCTCAGGTGACAAAAGCCTTTCCGGAGACAGTTTCCATTTTAGAACAAGAGGTTCAGACCCTTCTAGAGAAGGGCGCAATACGGGAAGTTCCCTTCACAAAGGACGGGTTTTACAGTCGGTTGTTTTTAGTCCCGAAAAAGGACGGCAGTATGCGTCCCGTTATAGACCTAAGTCACTTAAACCGCTTCATAGAAACCTCTCATTTTCAGATGGAGCACTTAACAACAGTGAAGTCTCTCCTGAGACAAGGCCATTTTATGACCAAATTGTATTTAAAGGATGCCTACCTTTCGGTGAGTATCCACCTACAGAGTCAGAAATTCCTTCGATTTTTATGGAACAACAGAGCGTATCAGTTCCGTTCTCTCCCATTCGGTCAGAACATAGCACCTTCGGTGTTCACCCGCCTGATGAAACCTGTAACAGGGTTTCTGCGAAAACGGGGCATACGCCTGATCCTGTATTTGGACGACATGTTACTGATAGGTTCCACCCATCAGGAAGCCCATCTTTTCACTCAGATGGCCATGAATCTCCTAGAGTCTCTAGGATTCACAATAAACAGGGAGAAGTCGGTATTAACTCCTACTCAAGTTATAACATTTCTCGGTTTCACGATCAACTCGGTAACAATGCTCTTCACTCTTCCTCCCGAGAAAATTCAGAAATTACTGTCTCTATGTCGACAGATTCGCTCCGCCGACAAGATCCCACTTCGATCTCTAGCCCAACTTCTGGGCTTGCTCGAATCATACCGCACAGCGGTTTGGAAAGCACCCCTTTATTTTCGACACTTACAAGCCCTCCTCATCAGGGGCCTCAGTCAGTCGAACCACAACTACGAGACTCATGTTCCATTATGCTCCCAAACCAAAGAGGAGATCAATTGGTGGCTGAAGAATTTGACATATGTAAATGGCAGCCCAATTGTTCTCCCAACACCCGATCTAACAATCTTCACCGACGCTTCCTCGAAGGGCTGGGGGGCAGTTCACGGCAATGCTCGGACCAACGGAAGGTGGTCTGCCACAGAAAGACTCTTACATATAAATGTTCTCGAGTTGAAGGGTGCGATGCTGGGAATTTAGTCTCTTTTCAGGAGACAACGTTCAAAGATAATATCCCTGAACATGGACAACTCAACCGCAGTTGCGTACGTGAATCACAAAGGTGGAACCCACTCTCCGGACCTTCTCAAAGTAACGCTAGAACTTTGGGATTGGTGTATCAAGCGCGATCTCTATGTAGTAGCATATCATGTACCGGGGAAAACCAATGTGATTGCAGATTGGGAATCGAGAGATTTTGGGACAACAGCGATTGGATGATAGACCCAGTAATTATTTTCTCTTTCCTGAAGAGCTGTTCCACAGACCTGTTCGCCTCGCGTCTCACTCATCAACTGCCCAATTACATCAGTTGGAGGCCGGATCCCGGGGCACTTCACTCGGACGCATTCAGTGTGGATTGGAAACACCTAGAAGGATATGCTTTCCCCCCATTCAACCTAGTACCACGAGTTCTCAGCAAAGTAGTGTGGGACGAGGCGGAAGTGGTTCTTGTGGCTCCAATATGGCAGGCTCAGCCTTGGTGGCCCCTTCTACTCGGTCTGCTAGTGCAGTATCCCATTCTCCTTCCATCATCAACGAAACTTCTGATAAATCCGACAGACCCTCATCAGATCCACCCAATGAACTCCCGGCTCCATCTGGGCGTGTTTTATATCTCAGGCAACGATATCAGGCAGAAGGCCTTTCGGAAAATGTTGCCCAATTACTCATCTCAGCAACTCGACGTTCCACTCAAAAAACATATGACTCCAGCTGGAAACGCCGGTGCAGCTGGTGTCTTTCAAGGGAAGTTGATCCTTTTTCAGCATCTCTGAGGAATGCCCTCTCCTTTCTAGCCGATTGCTTTGACGAAGGTCTCCAATACCGATCAATTAATGTATTACGTTCTGCGTTATCTTCTACACACCCCAAGATTGATGGGTTTGCAGTCGGACAACACCCTTATGTTCTTAAATTAATGAGGGGTATCCTCAACAATCGACCCCCTAGACCTCGATACTCCTATACATGGGACGTGCACCAAGTAACAAAGCACATCAAACAGATAGGTAACAATTCTGCTTTGTCGTTAAAGCAACTCTCTCTTAAACTAGCAACATTACTGGCTTTCACATGCCCTAAACGTGTCTCCTCACTCTCAAAACTCGATTTGAATCATTACCGGCTTTCTCCGGAGGGCGCTATCTTCACGTTCACAACTCCAACTAAAACATCTCGTCCAGATGAGACGGTTACAGCTTTCTTTGCCAGCTTTCCACAAGATGTGACATTGTGTCCAGTAGACTGCCTCAAGTCGTATATTACGCTCACAGAACGAGTTAGGAGGAAGACCACAGAGGAACCTACAAACCTGTTTATCTCATACATTAAGCCTCATGGTGTAGTAACCACAGCCACTGTGGCTCGTTGGATACGTTCGTTTCTAAAAGAAGCTGGGATTGATACATCTATCTTTAAATCACATTCAGCCAGAGGCGCAGCTACATCCGCGGCAGCTAATGCACTCGTACCATTGGAGGAAATACTAAAAATCGCGGATTGGACTAATGCCAAAACTTTTAGACAGTTTTATTACAAACCTGTTTTTTCAACAGACTTCGGACATGCTGTGCTTTCATAGTCATGTACATTTTATTGTTCTTCCTTAGGGAGCTTTGTGTAAATTGTAGTTACAGAAGTTATTAAACGCTCTCCCTTCGTTGACTCATTGTAGTGTTGAAGTCTACCGCTTGTTTTCTCATATATTTCGACCGGAGTTCATGAAATATAATTCCAATTATACAAGGGCTGTAAGCCAGTTAGTATAATTGGGGTTATATGAGTGAACGAAGGGAGAAATATATGAGTCCCACCACGTTAACCCCCCCCCTGCAGAGTGGTGACTACGCTAAGTGTTAAAACGCCACAGGGTTATTATGGGACGGCACCCTTCAGGGGGTCCCGTGGGTGCATTTTTCACTTACTTTGGGGTGTACCCATAGTGTTTAAAGGTGATCAGAAGCACAAATAGGTAAGCCATACCGCTTGTTTTCTCATATATTTCTCCCTTCATTCACTCATATAACCCCAATTATACTAACAGGCTTACAGCCCTTGTATAATTGGAATTTTTATCTATAATTCATCGTTTCAGTTCCGCTAATTTCAAACCGAGTCCCAGGAATTGCCATGCAATTCTTGATCCTCGTTAATTCGATTCTTTTGGTGGTCTAACCTGCGGAGCGCCGCATATTTAGAGCGCGCAAAACATCATGCTCTTAGACATTCAACTGCGCTTTGTCCGACAATGGCAACGAAAATTATTTCCGAATTATTCAAATGTTCATTTTATGATAAAAAAATACTTCGTATTCACGACTTGCATGCTTTTTCATATCAAACTGATGTAGACGATAACACTTTTCTTCTACCCCTTTTTTAAGACATGCCTCATGCACTGTTTTTATTTTTATTTTATACGTTCTGGATTACGGTTGACCGAATATGAAGGAAATAAACGTAATCGGGCTAAACATGCAACTTACTCAATATGGCTAATCAATAATGTTCCCTTACCTTTAAATTTTCGTAACGTATAATTACCTTTGGTAAACAATGTATCGAATTTCACTTGCTTCATTGCTCCACTCCAAACAGTTATCTTCTTCTTCAACAGCATCTCGACGGTTGGGCGTGTAAGAAATTAAACAACATAGTAAGTGTGTCAAAATGCAAAGGGTTTTCTTTAAAGGGTTTGTTTTCCAGGCAAGAGAGTACTATACAATATTAAACCTACAGTTTAAACATTATACCTCGAGATACCCCCCACTATAAGTCCAGTTATCATGCAATGCAATTTGGGAGGTATGTTTTCTCCTCTTATACAAATTTCATCAAGTTAGTGAAAGTGATTAGATTACGTTTATTTCCTTCATGTTCGGGATTAATCGGATTTTTTAAAGCTTACAACTGCAAACCAAAAAATTAATACGAACAAGGGAAAAAGAAGAGTACTAGTGTCTAAACAGCAAAGCACTTATTTTTTTTCACTTCAAACTTCAAAATTCCATGCTAAGGTATAATTTTTGTTGCCACTGACGGACGGTCCTTCGAAACGCATTATAACAGGCTGAACAGAGAACTTTTATAATCATATAAGTACTCGCGATTACCTTCGTATTAATCTAAAATTAGGCTAATACGAATTTGATATTTTCTCTAACAAATTGCATTTTGTTAGTTTCTTTTGAACGCTTTAAAGACATCATGCATACGCAGACGCTACGTCGTTGGATTTCACACTTATTCACACAAGTGACAAAACTAGGAAATTTTTTATCGAGAAAACTCGAAAAATGCCCTCGTAAGAGCTGTAAGAAATTTCCTGTTATCATGCATAGTCGAAAAGGTTGAAATGCCACTTAATGTGTGAATGTACTAGGTTAGACCACCAGGAGGATCCAATGCCATGCAGCATGCACATGCACTAATCATGCATACCTATAGTATATACCTCAACCAGCTTCCACTTGATCCTGCGACGCTCCTCCAACATCTAATTCATCACTGATCCTGCGACGCTCCTCCAACATCTAATTCATCACTGATAATGCGACGCTCCTCCAACATCTAATTCATCACTGATCCTGCGACGCTCCTCCAACATCTAATTCATCACTGATCCTGCGATGCTCCTCCAACATCTAATTCATCACTGATCCTGCGACGCTCCTCCAACATCTAATTCATCACTGATCCTGCGACGCTCCTCCAACATCTAATTCATCACTGATCCTGCGATGCTCCTCCAACATCTAATTCATCACTGACCCTGCGACATTCCTCCAACATCTAATTCATCACTGATCCTGCGACGCTCCTCAAACATCTAATTCATCACTGATCCTGCGACGCTCCTTCAACATCTAATTCATCTCTGATCCTGCGACGCTCCTCCAACATCTAATTCATCACTGATCCTGCGACGCTCCTCCAACATCTAATTCATCACTGATCCTGCGACGCTCCTCCAACATCTAATTCATCACTGATCGTGCGACGATCCGTCTGGTCCTGCGATGATCCTTCAACATCTGATCCTGCAACGATACTTTAGAACAAAGATATGATATTAATTTCAAAGTCACAAATATCACTTAGATACCAGTATCATACCATACCATACCATACCACACCATCTGATCCTGAGACGATCCTTCATCATCTGATCCCGCAACGATCCTTCAACATCTGATCCTGCAACGATACTTTATCAAAATGATATGACATTAATTTTCAAGTCACAAATATCACTTAGGTAGCAATACCATACCATACCATACCATACCATTTGATCCTGCGACTATGCTTGAACATCTGATGCTGCGATGATCCTCCTGATCCTGCGACAATCCGACATCATTTGACAACAAAACTATGATATGAATAATTTCCAAGAGAGAAATGTCACTTATGTATAAAGCACTCACGATAAATTATATCGAACCTCCAACACTCCAACGTCAGTCACTCGTGGCCTTCGCATTGCGCACGCGAATACAAAATGTCATGCACGTTTGAATACAAAATATCATGCACGTTTGAATACAAAATGTCATGCACGTTTTAATACAAAATATCATGCGCGTTTTAATACAAAATGTCATGCATGTTTTAATACAAAATGTCATGCAGGTTTTAATACAAAATGTCATGCAGGTTTTAATACAAAATGTCATGCACGTTTTAATACAAAATGTCATGCACGTTTTAATACAAAATGTCATGCACGTTTTAATACAAAATGTCATGCACGTTTTAATACAAAATGTCATGCACTTTTTTATACAAAATGTCATACACGTTTTAATACAAAATGTCATGCACGTTTTAATACAAAATGTCATGCACGTTTTATTACGAAATGTCATGCACGTTTTAATACAAAATGTCATGCACGTTTTAATACAAAATGTCATGCACGTTTTAATACAAAATGTCATGCACATTTGAATACAAAATATCATGCACGTTTCAATACAAAATGTCATGCACGTTTGAATACAAAATGTGATAAACGTTTTAATACAAAATATCATGCACGTTTGAATACAAAATGTCATGCACGTTTTAATACAAAATATCATGCACATTTAAAAAAAAAAAGTCATGCACGTTTTAATACAAAATGTCATGCACGTTTTATTACGAAATGTCATGCACATTTTAAAACAAAATGTCATGCACGTTTTAATACAAAATGTCATGCAGGTTTTAATACAAAATGTCATGCACGTTTTAATACAAAATGTCATGCAAGTTTTAATACTTAATACAAAATGTCATGCACGTTTTAATAGAAAATGTCATGAAGGTTTTAATACAAAATGTTATGCAGGTTTTAATACAAAATATCTTGCACGTTTTAATACAAAATGTCATGCGCGTTTTAATACAAAATGTCATGCAGGTTTTAATACAAAATATCATGCACATTTTAATACAAAATGTCATGCACGTTTTAATACAAAATGTCATGCAGGTTTTAATACAAAATGTCATGCTGGTTTTAATACAAAATGTCATGCACGTTTTATTACAAAATGTCATGCACGTTTTAATACAAAATGTCATGCGCGTTTTAATACAAAATTTCATGCACGTTTTAATACAAAATGTCATGCACGTTTTAATACAAAATGTCATGCATGTTTGAATACAAAATGTCATGCACGTTTTAATACAAAATATCATGCACGTTTGAATACAAAATGTCATGCACGTTTTAATACAAAATATCATGAACGTTTTAATGCAAAATGTCATGCACGTTTTAATACAAAATGTCATGCACGTTTTATTACGAAATGTCATGCATATTTTAAAACAAAATGTCATGAACGTTTTAATACAAAATGTCATGCACGTTTTAATACAAAATGTCATGCACGTTTTATTACAAAATGTCATGCACGTTTTAATACAAAATGTCATGCACGTTTTAATACAAAATGTCGTGCAGTTTTCAATACAAAATGTCATGCACGTTTTAATACAAAATGTCATGCAGGTTTTAATACAAAATTTCATGCAGGTTTCAATACAAAATGTCATGCACGTTTTAATACAAAATGTCATGCACAATTTAATACAAAATGTCATGCACAATTTAATACAAAAAGTCATGCACGTTTTAATACAAAATGTCATGCACGTTTTATTACGAAATGTCATGCACATTTTAAAACAAAATGTCATGCACGTTTTAATACAAAATGTCATGCACGTTTTATTACGAAATGTCATGCATATTTTAAAACAAAATGTCATGAACGTTTTAATGCAAAATGTCATGCACGTTTTAATACAAAATGTCATGCACGTTTTATTACGAAATGTCATGCATATTTTAAAACAAAATGTCATGAACGTTTTAATACAAAATGTCATGCAGGTTTTAATACAAAATGTCATGCAGGTTTTAATACAAAATGTCATGCACGTTTTATTACAAAATGTCATGCACGTTTTAATACAAAATGTCATGCAGGTTTTAATACAAAATGTCATGCACGTTTTAATACAAAATGTCATGCGCGTTTTAATACAAAATGTCATGCACGTTTTAATACAAAATGTCATGCACGTTTTAATACAAAATGTCGTGCAGTTTTCAATACAAAATGTCATGCACGTTTTAATACAAAATGTCATGCAGGTTTTAATACAAAATTTCATGCAGGTTTCAATACAAAATGTCATGCACGTTTTAATACAAAATGTCATGCACAATTTAATACAAAATGTCATGCACAATTTAATACAAAATGTCATGCACGTTTTAATACAAAATGTCATGCACGTTTTATTACGAAATGTCATGCACATTTTAAAACAAAATGTCATGCACGTTTTAATACAAAATGTCATGCACTTTTTTATACAAAATGTCATACACGTTTTAATACAAAATTTCATGCACGTTTTAATACAAAATGTCATGCACGTTTTAATAGAAAATGTCATGAAGGTTTTAATACAAAATGTTATGCAGGTTTTAATACAAAATATCTTGCACGTTTTAATACAAAATGTCATGCGCGTTTTAATACAAAATGTCATGCAGGTTTTAATACAAAATATCATGCACATTTTAATACAAAATGTCATGCACGTTTTAATACAAAATGTCATGCAGGTTTTAATACAAAATGTCATGCTGGTTTTAATACAAAATGTCATGCACGTTTTAATACAAAATGTCATGCACGTTTGAATACAAAATGTCATGCACGTTTTAATACAAAATATCATGCACGTTTGAATACAAAATGTCATGCACGTTTTAATACAAAATGTCATGCACGTTTTAATACAAAATGTCGTGCAGTTTTTAATACAAAATGTCATGCACGTTTTATTACGAAATGTCATGCACGTTTTAATCCAAATGTCATGCACGTTTTAATACAAAATGTCATGCACGTTTTATTACGAAATGTCATGCACATTTTAAAACAAAATGTCATGCACGTTTTAATACAAAATGTCATGCACGTTTTATTACGAAATGTCATGCATATTTTAAAACAAAATGTCATGACGTTTTAATACAAAATGATCATGCACGTTTTAATACAAAATGTCATGCACGTTTTATTACGAAATGTCATGCACATTTTAAAACAAAATGTCATGCACGTTTTAATACAAAATGTCATGCACGTTTTATTACGAAATGTCATGCATATTTTAAAACAAAATGTCATGAACGTTTTAATACAAAATGTCATGCAGGTTTTAATACAAAATGTCATGCAGGTTTTAATACAAAATGTCATGCACGTTTTAATACAAAATGTCATGCAGGTTTTAATACAAAATGTCATGCACGTTTTAATACAAAATGTCATGCGCGTTTTAATACAAAATGTCATGCACGTTTTAATACAAAATGTCATGCACGTTTTAATACAAAATGTCGTGCAGTTTTTAATACAAAATGTCATGCACGTTTTATTACGAAATGTCATGCACGTTTTAATCCAAATGTCATGCACGTTTTAATACAAAATGTCATGCACGTTTTATTACGAAATTTCATGCACATTTTAAAACAAAATGTCATGCACGTTTTAATACAAAATGTCATGCACGTTTTATTACGAAATGTCATGCATATTTTAAAACAAAATGTGATGAACGTTTTAATACAAAATGTCATGCACGTTTTAATACAAAATGTCATGCACAAACTATTACGAAATGTCATGCACGTTTTAATACAAAATGTCATGCACGTTTTAATACAAAATGTCATGCACGTTTTAATACAAAATGTCATGCACATTTGAATACAAAATATCATGCACGTTTCAATACAAAATGTCATGCACGTTTGAATACAAAATGTGATGGACGTTTTAATACAAAATATCATGCACGTTTGAATACAAAATATCATGCACGTTTTAATACAAAATATCATGCACATTTTAAAAAAAAAAGTCATGCACGTTTTAATACAAAATGTCATGCACGTTTTATTACGAAATGTCATGCACATTTTAAAACAAAATGTCATGCACGTTTTAATACAAAATGTCATGCAGGTTTTAATACAAAATGTCATGCACGTTTTAATACAAAATGTCATGCAAGTTTTAATACTTAATACAAAATGTCATGCACGTTTTAATAGAAAATGTCATGAAGGTTTTAATACAAAATGTTATGCAGGTTTTAATACAAAATATCATGCACGTTTTAATACAAAATGTCATGCGCGTTTTAATACAAAATGTCATGCAGGTTTTAATACAAAACATCATGCACATTTTAATAAAAAATGTCATGCAGGTTTTAATACAAAATGTCATGCAGGTTTTAAAACAAAATGTCATGCTGGTTTTAATACAAAATGTTATGCACGTTTTATTACAAAATGTCATGCACGTTTTAATACAAAATGTCATGCACGTTTGAATACAAAATGTCATGCACGTTTTAATACAAAATATCATGCACGTTTGAATACAAAATGTCATGCACGTTTTAATACAAAATGTCATGCAAGTTTTAATACTTAATACAAAATGTCATGCACGTTTTAATAGAAAATGTCATGAAGGTTTTAATACAAAATGTTATGCAGGTTTTAATACAAAATATCATGCACGTTTTAATACAAAATTTCATGCGCGTTTTAATACAAAATGTCATGCAGGTTTTGATACAAAATATCATGCACATTTTAATACAAAATGTCATGCACGTTTTAATACAAAATGTCATGCAGGTTTTAATACAAAATGTCATGCTGGTTTTAATACAAAATGTCATGCACGTTTTATTACAAAATGTCATGCACGTTTTAATACAAAATGTCATGCGCGTTTTAATACAAAATGTCATGCACGTTTTAATACAAAATGTCATGCACGTTTTAATACAAAATGTCATGCACGTTTGAATACAAAATGTCATGCACGTTTTAATACAAAATACCATGCACGTTTGAATACAAAATGTCATGCACGTTTTAATACAAAATATCATGAACGTTTTAATGCAAAATGTCATGCACGTTTTAATACAAAATGTCATGCACGTTTTTTTACGAAATGTCATGCACATTTTAAAACAAAATGTCATGCACGTTTTAATACAAAATGTCATGCAGGTTTTAATACAAAATGTCATGCACGTTTTAATACAAAATGTCATGCAAGTTTTAATACTTAATACAAAATGTCATGCACGTTTTAATAGAAAATGTCATGCACGTTTTAATACAAAATGTCATGCACGTTTTAATACAAAATGTCATGCACGTTTTAATACAAAATGTCATGCACGTTTTAATACAAAATGTCATGCACGTTTTATTACGAAATGTCATGCATATTTTAAAACAAAATGTCATGAACGTTTTAATACAAAATGTCATGCAGGTTTTAATACAAAATGTCATGCAGGTTTTAATACAAAATGTCATGCACGTTTTAATACAAAATGTCATGCAGGTTTTAATACAAAATGTCATGCACGTTTTAATACAAAATGTCATGCGCGTTTTAATACAAAATGTCATGCACGTTTTAATACAAAATGTCATGCACGTTTTAATACAAAATGTCGTGCAGTTTTTAATACAAAATGTCATGCACGTTTTATTACGAAATGTCATGCACGTTTTAATACAAAATGTCATGCACGTTTTAATACAAAATGTCATGCACGTTTTAATACAAAATGTCATGCAGGTTTTAATACAAAATGTCATGCACGTTTTAATACAAAATGTCATGCAGGTTTTAATACAGAATGTCATGCACGTTTTAATACAAAATGTCATGCACGTTTTAATACAAAATGTCATGCACGTTTTAATACAAAATGTCATGCGCGTTTTAATACAAAATGTCATGCACGTTTTAATACAAATTGTCATGCTTGTTTTAATACTAAATATCATGCACGTTTTAATACAAAATTTCATGCAGGTTTTAATACAAAATGTCATGCGCGTTTTAATACAAAATGTCATGCACGTTTTAATACAAAATGTCATGCACGTTTTAATACAAAATGTCATGCACGTTTTAATACAAAATGTCATGCACGTTTTAATACAAAATGTCTTGCACGTTTTAATACAAAATGTCTTGCGTGTTTTAATACAAAATGTCATGCACGTTTTAATACAAAATGTCATGCACGTTTTAATACAAAATGTCATGCAGGTTTTAATACAAAATGTCATGCACGTTTTAATACAAAATGTCATGCACGTTTTAATACAAAATGTCATGCACGTTTTAATACAAAAGTCATGCACGTTTTTGTACAAGAAAGCAAGAACACTGGACTATCATCTCCTTCTAGAAATACATATTTCATTTTTTTATGTTTTAGGCGCTCTCTGAGCGATATTTTTGTCCGGACTATATAGTCGTCCAGATGGAGAAAACACAAGTGATTGGGGCCCCAGAATCACTCGTATTCACCCCGCATGCGCTTGATATGACCAGACTTCATGCAAAAATCATGCACAGGCGAAAAACTTGAAAATGAAGGAGGTAAAAAGAAGAGTGTTCAGTTTATATCTCAGTCAAAAAAGCCAAATTCGATGCAATTTTTACTCATGCATATTGTCGAAATCGAGTTTTGTATTTGCGTGCATTAATGTCCCAAGGCATGTCCGACATCTCCTTACGATTCTTTCGTTCTACAAATACAGAACTTCGGTAAAACAAAAGGACAGGGAAGTCTAGCATACTACAATCATATAACAATACAAAAAATTATATAGGCATTGAGTTTCAATCCGTCTTTCCCTTTCAAAACGAGCATTCCCTTTGGGCAACCCTGTCCGAAAAACGAATAGGCCAGCCTGGAAAGTTAGTTTCAGTCATAAAGTCCGAATTCATTTCTATATATCAAAACTATTCTAGTTTTGTCCACCCCGACTGTCCGTAAACAAAGTACAAACGTGTTTTTTTCAAGTCACAAATGCAAAATACACATATATTAATAGAACAATACCTAATTCGTTGCGAGCAAGCCTTTACGTTTCTCTTTTCCCATCTTTCGGCGCCGTAGTTCGTTCTGAAATCAAATAGGCAAGGAAAAACTAAATTAAAGTAACAGCTCACTTGCATTGGACATTTTCAATCGAAATATACAAGATAAAGCAGTAAAAATCGGCAAGAATATGATTCCATTCGCTCACGTCTTCCCACGCTATTTAAATCAACACAGCGATCAGTAAATTTGTTTACAAAGCCAAAGATCAAGCCAAAAGATGTTCAACCAACTATCACCATGTACCTTAGTAAGCAAGAATCTTCCAACTTTTCCTGAACTTCTTCGACTGATGCTTGCTTTTCGAGACTGCAAAGACTGAGTTTCGTCTAGATTCAACCGCCTTTTATTACTTCAACGACAAAGAAAATTCCAACGGACAATTTTAGCATTGACAACAATAGATAATCAACTAACTCATGGCAGATTCGCCCGGAATGGATATAAATTAGCTAAATAAAAATGTTTTGCATATTTCTATTGTCCGTTGTAAGTGATTAGCAAAATTCCGCTCCGTGAAGCGATTAATGGATATAACTCTTAGTTTGATTTAAAAGCCTTCTCTTTTCGCGTTAATCTTTTCAAACTAAAACTACAGGGTGTCTCAAAAAAAACGCAACCACTTATTTTCTACAATTCATATTGTTCATAAGCTCAATAGATTTTATGCCCCTGGGATTTTAAAATGGCTTCTAATCGTACAGTTCAACTGCTAATAGTCAAATCAGCTAAACTAATAATGGTGCAGCTAACAACCGAACGAGTTTTTATTGTCGTGCATGATAACTTGAATGCTAACTGTCGACCTTGTCAAATAAATTGTAAATAACATTTTACTCGTTAAATACTTTCAATTCAGCTCGTTGGTTTACGCACCCGACTTTGTTTACCGACGATTGTGCCGCTAGAATATGATTACAACCTTTCTCGCATTCCAGGGGCCAAACGTCTTTTGTGTTGTAGACCAAAGAGGATATCATGAATATTAAGTGGTTGCGGGTTTTTTTATACACCCTGTGTGACAACTTTTTTCTCGGTACCTTCTTTAACGCTATCTTAACGTAAAAAATGATCATCATTGGCCATTGCAGGCAGAATCAGAGCTCGAAACTTTTCATAACCTTGTACGCAGAGTATTTCATATTGAAAAAAAATAATACAACAATTATGTCAATAAAGCTGAAGATAGATGTAAGAGTAAAGACACACATATTACAGAACACATTCCAGTTCGCCCAATGCAAGCACACTTTACCAAATTATGCTAAGAGACCGGGCAAATAAAGACAGACAACACAAAATTAAAAAATACGACGGTTGAAAAAAATTATCCTAACTGCATCATAGTATTTTTATGTATATAAATATTACAAAGTGAAATAAATAAACGTATAGGTTAAAAATGACTATCTACGAATGTGATCTAGTGTTGGAAAAAGTTATCTATAGTGACCATTAAGTGTTGGAGCAGTTCACCAGCAGTGCATGCTCATGTAGGTGCAATGAAAAAAAAATTGAAGTTCAATAATATTGCGAGATCATTGTAAAAACATGCTCCAAAACTGTCGAACAGTGTTCTATTGTGGAAATTGATTTGCGAAGATATTATGTGAGGTTCTTTCCAGTCTATCTCCTCCAAATTAGATTTAGGAAAGAAATGAAGTTCTATTTTGGTGAGAACTCAAAAAAATCCTAGGTGAAGTGATTTTATTCAAAAGTCGGTTGTTTATAAGCATCTGATTTGCCGCCACATTTCTGCCAACTAAATTCAAATTCACGTTTTGTTATTTCAGCGCCACGTTTGCGAGTCAAACCTGTTTCATCCAGACTCAGCTGGTACATATCAAGATCGTCTGTGCCCGCGACCAGGACAACGTTCACTCCGCTCGGGTGTATCTCCAGCTGGCGGGCTATCCATTGCCCGTCAAAATGGGCGAACCAGTACCCGCGCTTCTTGAAGTCGTTGTCACGATACTCGTCACCGGGCTTCACAAAGGGAACGCGGAAATATCGCTGTGATCGACGCGGGGGAAGTCTGTAAGTTGGCTTACTAACGCTTGCATGACTTGCAACTAAAACGAGAAATTAAACGTTTGAGAACTGATACAGAGCTATCCAGTATGAAAAAAGTTAATTTAGTAAGAGATGATCCTTACTGGACCTCTAGGAAGAACAGTTTAGAACTGATAGAGCTATCCAGTATAAATAAAGTTAGTTTAGTTTAGGTTTCCTCCTGTAGTAACACTGGATCAATAAAAGATGATTCTTACTGGACCTCTAGGAAGAACAGTTTAGAACTGATAGAGCTATCCAGTATAAATAAAGTTAGTTTAGTTTAGGTTTCCTCCTGTAGTAACAACAGTTCAGAACTTATTAATGAACTTGCTAAAATAAAAGCATATAATGTTGATATTATCTATTTGCCAACCTTCTTCCACGACCTCTTGAGGTGCTCTTTGATCACCAGCACTTTGACCCGTCGACTTCGATGCCTTATTTTTATTTTTCCACTGATGATAAACCTTAAGACGGCGATGGAACTCTTGTTTACAAGCTTCTAATAACTCGACATCTAGAAAAACAAAAACAGAAGTCCATATTTTGTATTCAAAACTAAACTTTCCACAGGAACCAAGTAATGACAACAACACATACCGCACGAGGTGTTGATGGCGTCTCTTAACTCAGCATATTTCCATTTACTCAGGTCATATTTCTTATTCGGATCTTTCAAGGAAGCCGCTCTGTGGCGAAACAAGTTCATTTTTTTAGTATCTTGTTTGTGATAGCTGATCAGAATAAAGTATGTTTAGGTTTCCTCCTGTAGTAACATTGGATCAATAAGAGATGATCCTTACTGGACCTCTAGGAAGAACAGTTTAGAACTGATAGAGCTATCCAGTATAAATAAAGTTAGTTTAGTTTAGGTTTCCTCCTGTAGTAACACTGGATCAATAAGAGATGATTCTTACTGGACCTCTAGGAAGAACAGTTTAGAACTGATAGAGCTATCCAGTATAAATAAAGTTAGTTTAGTTTAGGTTTCCTCCTTGTCGTATAGTATCCAGCGGATTAACAAAGTGAATTATAGGAATGAGGTGCAGCTAGCGCCTAGCTGTTGATTCTTGGGACGACGAAGTCAATTCAACAAGTGACTGAAATACTGGTATTATACAAGAATATTCATGCACCAGTTAATTTTTACCATATGAATGCAAAGAAACTTTTCTTACGAACTGATTATTAGGCTATATACTCAGAAAGGAAAATACATATGTTCTTGTACTGAGCCTTTAGTAATCTTGGTACTTCAAATGTGAAGTTTCTATTTAATTGCTAACCTTTGAATTTGTTTTTAAAATAATATGATTTTTACATCAAACTTTGTGTTGTTTGTTCTTTGTTTCACAATCTCCGGGAAAACACGCGTGTTTTCAAGCGAGATTTAATGCGCGGCCATGTTTGCAGCAAGCTTGTCGCGACAAGCTTGTAACGGCCTTGTTATAACAAGCTTGGAACAGCTCAAGTTCAACAAGCTTGTAGCAAGTTGTTGTCAGACTTGTAGCAAGCTTGTTGGCAACAACCTTGGTACAGCATTGTCACAACAAACTTGCTACAAGTCTGACAACAACTTGCTACACGTCCGTCACAACAACTTGGGACAAGCGGTGCGAATAAATCTTGCAACAAGCTTGTTGAAACGAGCTTGCGACAAGCTTGCTGCAGGCTTGTTACAACTCGTGCGTTTTTACGTGTGTATATTTAGAAATGACGGACACGTGAACAGCGCATGCATATGATTAAGATAAGGCTTGGGAAAATAACATTAGTATTGTAAGCGAGGAGTAGAAACATAAAATAAAAACTTTACTAGAAAATTACATCGATTTAAATCATCAAGTTACGACACTCCTGTAGTAACAACAGTTCAGAACTTATTAATGAACTTGCTAAAATAAAAGCATATAATGTTGATATTAACTATTTGCCAACCTTCTTCCACGACCTCTTGAGGTGCTCTTTGATCACCAGCACTTTGACCCGTCGACTTCGATGCCTTATTTTTATTTTTCCACTGATGATAAACCTTAAGACGGCGATGGAACTCTTGTTTACAAGCTTCTAATAACTCGACATCTAGAAAAACAAAAACAGAAGTCCATATTTTGTATTCAAAACTAAACTTTCCACAGGAACCAAGTAATGACAACAACACATACCGCACGAGGTGTTGATGGCGTCTCTTAACTCAGCATATTTCCATTTACTCAGGTCATATTTCTTATTCGGATCTTTCAAGGAGGCTGCTCTGTGGCGAAACAAGTTCATTTTTTTAGTATCTTGTTTGTGATAGCTGATCAGAATAAAGTATGTTTAGGTTTCTTCCTGTAGTAACATTGGATCAATAAGAGATGATCCTTACTGGACCTCTATGAAGAACAGTTTAGAACTGATAGAGCTATCCAGTATAAATAAAGTTAGTTTACTTTAGGTTTCCTCCTGTAGTAACACTGCATCAATAAGAGATGATTCTTACTGGACCTCTAGGAAGAACAGTTTAGAACTGATAGAGCTATACAATATTATAATATTTACCTTTTAATAGCTTTTTGTTCCTCCATGGGTTCTACATTCGAGTTCAGGGATTATTTTAGTGTGCAGTGATAACCAATTTGTGCAGTGATAAATGAGATTTGTGCAGTGATAAATGAGAATATGTGCAGTGATAAATGTGGTATTTTTCGACAAATTACATTACATTTCATAGTTGCTTGTTAGAAAATTCTTTAAAGATGAGTGCTAAGTAATGTAGATGCATTGACATTTTGCAAAAAATAGGCCTATGTGAGAAAGTGTTGATATTTAATATTGCTAATGTTATAAAAATAGAGGATGGTGATATAGGCTCAGCTGGGATTTTGGCTCATTTGATAGCATGTATATAGTGTAATGCATGGGTTGAAGAATCAGAACAAGTAGGTCAGTCAGAAGTTTTTCTGTAATGTGGGGAAAATGATACAAATTTTATCCTTTTTGCGCTTTTGTGCAGTGATAAAATTTCCTTAAAATAATCCCTGTTCGAGTTGGATTCCTAAAATGAGAAAAAATTAGTATAGGCTTAATTCTGTCTAGCAGAAAGTGAACATAAACTTCCACACAGTTGAACAGTTAAACGGAAGCATTTAGTAGTATTAATCGCCAAAGAAATTGCAAAAATATTGAGATATAATACCTTTGCCAAACGCAAGGCCAGTTCGTGATCTAATCTCTCTTGTTCAAGAGCAGCTTGTCTGAAATAATAAAATTTTGCATTGAAAAAAATATCAGATTTAAAGCATTACGTGTGAGTCTATAAAAAGAACTCGGGAATTTTTTTGTAAAACCTCGCAAAGATGTTTATGGCAGCAAAAATAAGTTCATACCGAGATTTTGCCTCTTCTTCCTCTTTCCTTAATTGTTCCTCGATTTCTTTCTAAAAAACAGGAAAGATTCACGGTAAAATATTGCCAGAGGTGATCAAGTATGGTACGACATTAATACATAAAAAGCTTTGAAAATAATTCGCTTTTTTAAAATAATGCTATTATTTTAGCTATTTTCATTCGCACATGCACTTACAGAAATCAATCTTGTGGCGCATTACTGTAATATTTTGTTGCAAATTTTTAATGCCAATGCCTTATGTATATGTGCCAACAAACAAAAACAATCATATGCATACCTGGTTCTTGTTCACAGTTACCTTTGTACGAATTCCATTCTTCAAGTTGAGTTCTTGCTTCATCATTTTTAGCCGCACCATTGGACACTTCAGTAATATCATGCATTAATTTCACCAATTGCATTACACATTAAGTGATAAAACAGAAACATGCATTTTCAAAGAATCAAACATGCTGTATACATTAATTTAATTGTTCTGCATGCAATCCGGAATTTTTATTTATCATCAATGTCAAAATGGGAATTTCACTTAATGTATTACACATTTAGAGCAGACCACCAGGAAAACAAGCATGCACAGGATAGAATGTATGAAAACTGAATAATACCACCCATCAAACCTGTCTTCAGCCCATCATCTTCTGTCTTCGGGCGGCCCATCATCATCTGTCATCGGGCGGTCCATCATCTGTCATCGGGCGGTCCATCATCATCTGCTGATCATCGTCATCAGGTGGTCCATCATCATCTGTAATCGGGTGGTCCATCATCATCTGTCATCGTCAGCTGGTCCATCATCATCTGAAATTATTCATTTCTTAACATCTGAAATGATATGAAACAAGCTCACTTATGGTATGTTACCTGCATGAGCTCCACCAACATCATCTTCACCACGACGCTCATTGTACATGCGAATACAAAATTTTCATGCATTTTCGAAATTACATGCAAATTTAGCAAGATTTAACACATGCTTCATTCAAAAATGGGACAGACATTTAACACTCGACCATTATACCCCCTTTTTAAGATCATATCTCAACATGCATCTCTTTTTTTGTGTGCTCCAAGAGCAATATTTTGCCTATGCCGGACTAGGTCAGTCGAGCATACAGAAAGTATAAATGACCCCGGCCGCTGATCACTTATACTTACTCATTACTCCTGACAAAACATGCAAGATATAACCAAGGGTTGGGATCTGAACTGCATGCAATCCAAAAACAGAGGAGCCTCAAATGTCTGGGTATATTATAAAATGTCTGGTTTGATTTTGATTTCATAAAATGTCTGGTTTGAATTTAATTTTAGATTTTGTATTTGCATGAAAAATGGTAACATTTCTCCATCATTACAACTAAAATGAATAAATGAAAGAGTGATAATAAGTACAGTATAGGCACAATATCTACGTACCTATCAATCCATACTTCTGATGGTAGTATATGTTTATACAGGATTATTTAGGGTGTTCTAATAAATACTCCCAGTTTCAAGTAGGAATACTACAATAGGTGTTTCTATGTTGGTTTATTGTATTCGTTTCAAATCAGAAAATAGATTTGGTATACCACTCAAAACACAAAGTAGAGAAAATGTTAGTTTTCAGAAATACAAATCAGTCTAAACATAACATCAGGTTTTTACTTTTCACATAAAATAGAAAGAATATTCCGTAATGCAAAATTAAGGACATTTTAAAGGTGCGTTGAGGAAACACTGGTGATGTGATTGGTTTGCAAAAAAAATTGTCGCGAAAAAGTAGAATCGTTTCTTACGTTTGTCTGGGTGAAAAACGATTTCTAGGCACCTGTCATTTGGGGCTTTTAAACGCCCATTTTTCACCTTTTGACACACCAAGTAAATTCTAGTTAATTTGCCTTTACTGAATGACTGGCAAATGGCACAAAGCACATGCGAATCAACTCACATTTTTACGGGATCAAATAGAAACGCATTTAAATGAATAAACATAATATATCAATTTCTCAATGCAGTTATATTAGTAGCAAACGTCGATTATCTATCGTATAGCTATAAATGCAGCGCGCTTCAAGACCTTCATTTAAAAAAAAGACGGTGAGAAGCGAGATTTAAACAGCAAGAAGCCCCGCACGGCGGCACCAATACGCCAAAAATACCTTATTCTTCTGCAAATTGATACGAATACTCAGGCAAACTACTATATTTTTGCTTACGATGTAAGAAAGCTTCAAAAACTAAACAATATGTTCTAAAAGTTAAACCCGCAGTTGAAAAGGACCCGCGTCGCAAAAACACGCACATGCATGGAAACTCGCTAAAAACACTTAAAATTTGGACCTAATTCTTCTGCAAATTAGTAGGATCACTACGAATACTATGCTAAGCTATTCTAGCTTTGCTTACAACAAAGGAAACTTAAAAAATCAAAGCAATATGCTCTAAACGGCAGCGCCTAGTAGCGGCTTAAATACGCTGAAAAATTGGACTTAATTTTCTGCACTTAATAATTGACACTTATTGCCTTAATAATTGACACTTATTGATACGAATACTGAAGACAGAACCATTCTAGCCTGGCTGATAAACGTTTTAGTTCAATAACTAACAGATAAGAGACTATTTAACACATACTGTAAAACTCACGACCATTGAATCCAGCTTTCGTCGACAGATTTCGGCCTAAAATGAAACAGTAAAAGACAAAAAAGTGTTTAATAACTATTTAAATATTTGAAACATTGTTTGAATAATATCTGCGTTCTTTTTATGAAGAGTATTCAGAGATATACACACCTGGTTTTCTTTTCTTGAAACGAAGAGCGAATTTCCTTGCCACCGCAGCGTCCACATGGTCTTGAAAACTGACTGTCAATCACTCAATCTGTCAAAAACTGTCACATGACCGAAACTGCAGCTTGTGATTGGCTAATTTGGTAACACCACATTGCCCACAATGCAATAGACCACTGACCTGTATTTATTATGGACCAGTGAATTCGATTCTTCATCTGGACTATAACCTATTTTTGAGTGGGATAATGTTTCATATCTTTATTTCACTGTTTGGTAGTGTTTGCAACCTAAAACAGAACAAATTTAAGCAAATTCTTGATAAACCTCGCAATAATTGGTGCTCAGGCGGATCTGAAATAGCCTCACTGCCCCCATGACTGCCTCTCACCACTGGCCCCCCACCCACATTTATAGGTCAGTGAAGCCCAACGACCTCAATATACACTAGACAGCTGGATAATTTTTACGTTGGTTGAGACCGCTGATGGTGGAGACACAGAGATTAAGACATGTTGAGAGGTTGGTTCAGAAGCGCACGCGTCATTCTCAGTGAACTCTAATTCTACGCCATCCTGGTGTGTGCAGGAACTTTGTACCCCCATGAAAAAGTTCCTGCACACACCAGGATTGCGTAATCGCCATAATGTTTAAGTCATTACACACATTTTTCTCGGATAGAAACCAAAAAAATTCGTTGAGTTGCAGTAAAATGGTGACGATTTTTGTCAGATAGCTAGGTAGAAAATGTTTATGGCTCGCCAGACTTTTACTATTCAAAACTATCGCAATAGATCTAGATCACCTCCTAAGCAAAGATATTTAAAACAATTGCATGTTTTTGCCATCAATATTTTGTAAGATACGTTAGATCTCTTTTGCATCAAAAGTTTCTGATTTTTCGCAATGAAAAGGAAAAACTTTCTTTGTATAAGAGTATAATAAGACCACCTTAAGTCGTTCACACCAATAGGCCGTAGGATGAGCATTCAAAAGATGCTTAGAAAACGGATTCCGTTGCACCCCTCGTGAAACTACATAATTTTCACATGAATCAATAGATAAAAACTTACTTTATCAGAATCCGTCGCTCCCCAAGCGAAACAGGTGCACAATTGGGAAAACAATCCCTCCAAAGTTTGCTATATTCGCGCTTCGAAATATTCAAATCGCCATTGTTTTAGTAGCAAATGCGCATGCGCTTGTCAGCCAAACTCGCACTGCGCACGCGCATAAGCACGCACATGCTTCGAGTTATGCAAAATAATCATGGCTGAAGATATTTATAACACTCGAATATCCTCATGTTTTATTCATTTTCATGGCGTTACGGAGCAACTTTGCAAAGTAACACGCCAAAGGCTTAAGAAATTTCTTGAGTGTAGGTCCAAATGGGCCAAACTTAAATGTCAACAAGCTGAAATAGCTAAGAAATCTTACGAAAACATCGATGACGGATCTGTCAATTCATACATGGAGAAGAACCCTGACAGCATTAACTTAGAATGGTACCATCATATGAAATGCTGGAAGAGATTTTGTGATGAAGAGAAGATCCGTAGACAACAGCGAAAGGAAGAAAAAGGAGAAGGCACTAGCTCTGAAACTGTAACTCCTACCGAAGGACTACATGTAAAAATGGAACCAATGGAACCAAGGCGAAAAATTACACGACAATCAGTCGCAGACGTTAATAAGACCCTGCCTAAAAGAAACGAGCATGTACTTCCAGAGATATGTATTGTTTGTGGAAGAGATTCCTCTTAGTTCTCACTAGACAAGGTATGGTCATTTTGATAGATATAATTATACCAGAGATGGATAAAAGAAGATTTTTTTGAAAACAAAATCTTCTTTTTTCTTTTATTCATTAAAAGAAGATAAAAGAAGATAAAAGAAGATTTTTATTGTATTCATAAATCCAGATTTAACTATCCATAGTAACAAATTTTGGACAAATTTGAATATCAAGTCTGGTAGCAAACCATGAATTTATGCCTAAGACTGCATTTCCTGCGTTTTAAAAAAAGTATTTTTGAATAAATACAGCTAAATTGACTGAATTTTTAAATATAATTTCAATATTCTTGGATTAGAAATTCCTTGAAAATAAAAGAAGATAAAAGAAGAATTTCTTTCGAAATCAAAATCTTCTTTTATTATTAAAAGAAGATAAAAGAAGATTTATTAAAAGAAGGTTTGCCATCTATGAATTATACTAGTGCAATGTGCACTAGTAGCTGGTGCAATGTGCACTAGTAGCACAGCATTCTCGAGTTTGGTTTTAAAATATCTTGAATTGTGGTCAATTAAGTTTATATAGTCTTAGGGTAAAGTAGTTTCTAATGCTACAAACATCCAACTGTGTTATTAGCAGATATTAAGTTTAATAGTTTTGTTCACACCAGGTGACTAAGAAGAGAAGAAGAACCCCACTCATGTTGGCAGAAACAATTGATGCTGGTCTTCTACGTACAGCTGCCGAGAGAAAGAATGATGAACGGATACTCGTGCAAATCCGGGGGGAAGACTGTGTAGCACTGGAAGTCCGCTATCACAAAGTTTGCTACTGCAATCATACAAATTTTCTCACCAGAGAGACAAAGAAGCAATTGGAGACTGAAAGATCTACAGTGTACGAGAAGTCTTATGATGTCTTCTGTAAGAAAGTAATCGAGACTGAGGTCATCGCAAATAAGCAAATAAGGTACATGAAAGATTGCTGGAGAAATTTGTTATCATTGCTAAGGACACCGAGAATGTGGATGCATCTAAATATAGAGCTTTTAAACTCAAGCAACGACTGATGAAAAGCTATCCCCAACTTGTGTTCTATGTACCGAAAATGAGAAATGTTAGTGAGATTGTATATGTGGAAAATTTGGATTCTTCCGAATTGGTTGAGGAACATATGTCAAACAAGTCAGAAAACAACAATGAAGACTTTGATGAAGAGAGCTATACCGGTACCATTGATGATGATGATCTGAATTCCAACACAGAAACTGAGGGAAATTCTTAAGTCAATGAGTTACAAATTCTATACAATGCTGCATTGATTCTTCGCCAAAAGGTCCAAGATATACCAAAACTGAATCTTCCTTGGCCACCATTGGCATCTGATTTGACAATAGATAATGTGCAAAAAGTGGTTCCATGTGAACTTTTTAATGTATTGGCTTGGACTTGTGGATTCTCTTCAGAGCCAACTTTAAGTGAGTATGTGCCAATTGAGGGCAAGAACAGTTCCAAACTAACATCAATTGTACAAGACCTTGTGAATTTAGCATCTGGGGGAAGGAATCTTACACCCAAGAGCATAGCACTTGCCATGGCACTTAGACAACTGACAGGTTCAGCCTCAGTAATTTCTCTAGTGAGTGGCTTTGGACATTGCATGTCACACTCATTTGTATTGTGCCATGAAACTGCCCTTGCACAGATGAATACATCCAATGATTCTGCTATTCCTCCAGGCTTTGTTAGTGATGTTCCAACTACTCTTGCATGGGATAATGCGTTTGGCCAAGGCTATATTTAAGCGAAATATTTAACCTGTTTCTTGATTGTGTGAGTTGTATGTATATTTATATATTCTCCGTCCTGTTTGATACAGGTGGGTTTTTTACCTCACAAATTTTTATTGAATTAAGATGTTAATAAGTAGAATTATACGTTAAAACGGTATTTTGAAACAATAGCCAATAAATTGAAGTGATTTAGCATATGAGCAAGCAAAATGTACAATGTGTTTTAACAATATTTATTGTGTGTGTACTTATTCGTTAATATTACAAGGTTTGATTTTTATTCCGTGATTTTATTTTGTTATTTTTACATGGGAAATCGGGGAAAACCCACAGGGAAAATCCATTTTTCCTGTCTGCGCGTGCGCAGTGCGAGTTTGGCTGACAAGCGCATGCGTATTTGCTACTAAAACAATGGCGGTTCGAATATTTCGAAGCGCGAATATAGCAAACTTTGGAGGGATTTTTTTCCCATTTGTGCACCTGTTTCACTTGGGGAGCGACGGATTCTGATAAAGTAAGTTTTTATCTATTGATTCATGTGAAAATTATGTAGTTTCACGAGGGGTGCAACGGAATTGCATCTTTTGGATGCTCATCCTACGGCCTACAAGTGACAAAACTTTTCCTCGAGAAAACTCAAAAACACCCTCATACGAGCTGTGAGAAATTTGCTGTTATCATGCATTGTCGAAAGGGTGAAAATGTCACTTGATGTGTGAATATAGTAGGTTAGACCAGCAGCAGGAATAAGCCATGCACTACATTAATCATGCATTACTCTACCTATGATATGTAATAATACCTCAACCAGCTTCTACTTGTACATCCGTCTCATCGTCCAACATCTGATCCTGCGACGATCTTTCAACATCTGATCCTGCGACGATCCTTCAACATCTGATCCTTCAACATCTGATCCTGTGACGATCCTTCAACATCAGATTCTTCAACATCTGATCCTGTGACAATCCTTCAACATCTGATCCTTCAACATCTGATCCTTTCACATCTGATTCTTCAACATCTGTTCCTGTGACGATCCTTCAACATCAGATTCTTCAACATCTGATCCTGTGACGATCCTTCAGCATCTGATCCTTCAACATCTGATCCTTTCACATCTGATTCTTCAACATCTGTTCCTGTGACGTTCCTTCTACATCTGATTCTTCAACATCTGATCCTGTGACGATCCTTCAACATCTGATCCTTTCACATCTGATTCTTCAACATCTGTTCCTGTGACGTTCTTTCTACATCTGATTCTTCAACATCTGATCCTGCGACGATCCGTCTTATCCTGCGACGATCCTTCAACATCTGATCCTGCAACATCTGATTTTTCAACATCTGATCCTGCAACATCTGATTTTTCAACATCTGATCCTGCAGCGATCCGTCTTATCCTGCGACGATCCTTTAACATCTGATCCTGCAACATCTGATTCTTCAACATCTGATCCTGCAACATCTGATTCTTCAAAATTTGATCCTGCAACATCTAATTTTTCAACATCTGATCCTGCAACATCTGATTTTTCAACATCTGATCCTGCAACGATCCGTCTGATCCTGCGACGATCCTTTAACATCTGATCCTGCAACATCTGATTCTTCAACATCTGATCCTGCGACGTTCGTCTGATCCTGCGACGATCCTTCAACATCTGATCCTGCAACGATACTTTATCGCAAAGATATTACATTAATTTCCAAGTCACAAATATCACTTAGGTACCCGATCGTTCATCATCTGACAACAAATGTATAATAGGAATAATTTCCAAGAGAGAAATGTCACTTATGTATAAAGCACTCAGGATATATAATATATTATACCAAACTTCCAACACTCCAACGTCAGTCACTCGTAAGGCCTTCGCATTGCGCACGCGAATTTAAAATGTCATGCACGTTTTGGTACAAGAAAGCAAGAACACTGGACTATCATCTCCTTCCAGAAATACATATTTCATGTTTTTATGTTTTAGGCGCTCTCTGAGCGATATTATTGTCCGGAATATATAGTCGTCAAGATGGAGAAAACACAAGTGATTGGGGCCCCAGAATCACTTGTATTCACTCCGCATGCGCTTGATACGACCAGACTTCATGCAAAAATCATGCACAGGCGGAAAACTTGAAAATGAAGGAGGTAAACAGAAGAGTGTTCAGTTTATATTTCAGTCAAAAAAGCCAAATTCCATGAAATTTTTACTCATGCATATTGTCGAAATCGAGTTTTGTATTTGCGTGCAATAATGTTCCAAGGCATGTCCGACATCTCTTTAAGACTTCTTTCGTTTTAAAAAAACAAAACTTCGGTAAAACAAAAGGACAAATCAAGTCTAGCATAAAGTACATTCATATACCAATACAAATAATTATATAGGCATTGAGTTTCAATCCGTCTTTCCCTTTCAAAACGAGTATTCCCTATAGGACAACCCTGTCCGAAAAACGAATAGGGCCAGAGTTAGTTTCAGTCATAAAGTTCGAATTCATTTCTATACATCAAAACTATTCTAGTTTCGTCCACCCTGACTGTCCGTATACAAACTACAAACGTGTTTTTTCAAGTCACAAATGCAAAATACATATACATATTAACAGAACAATACCTATTATTCGCTGCGAGCAAGCGCTTGTGTTTCATCTTCCCCATCTTTCGGCGCCGTAGTTCGTTTTGAAATCAAATAAGAAAGGAAAAACTAAATTAAAGTAACCGCTCACTTGCATTTGACATTTTCAATCGAAATATACAAGATATGGCTGTAAAAATCGGCAAGAATATGGCTCCACTCACTAACGTCTTCCCGCGCTATTCAAATCAACACAGCGATCAGTCAATTCGTTTACAAAGCCAAAAATCAAGCCGACAGCTGTTCAAACCAACTATCACCATGTACCTAAGCACTAACTTCTTCGACTGATGCTTCCTTTTCGAGACTGCAAAGAGTGAGTTTCGTCTAGATTCAAACGCCTTTTATTACTTGAAGGTGAATGTGCATACATTATAATTTCGTAGTATAATTTTATTTTGAAGATCATAAAATATAGAGTTTTTTACGTTTTTACAACACTTTAATCATGTGATTTCAAAGATAACAAAAAATTCAGACGGCGAAAGATCGTTAAGGGGGGGGGGGGTTAATATTCATATGTTCAAAATGCTAACAAGTTATGAACTTATGCATGATTAAAAATATATCTGAGTACGCAAATAGGTTATATGTTCCATCTCCACAAATTATATATAAATTGTTCTATAAGGCTAGGATTCCTCTGGCTATATTTCATTTTGTTTTTCCGAATCTGTTAATTTCTTTTTGTGATGAATAGATTTTGTTTCCACCCATCTTTCTCGTAGTTTAAATCTAGAAAGATAAAGAAATTTACATTACCGCGCGTATATTAAATCAACACAAGCTACTTCATACTCGATACTGTTTTCAAAGATTCCATTGTTCAATCACTTTGGCACGTTCAAACAACGCACTTTTATGATTTATTCCAGAGATATTGGGGTTTTATATATCTTGATGTCTCTACTTTTGAATCGTATTAGTTTTAGTAACAGATCGTCCGTTGCAATGGCGACATACGTGTACAAAATTCACTCCAAAATGACCAATCGCCTCGGATAGTTGGAAAAGAACGGTGACCCCAAATTTTTTTCGTTCATATTTTAGTTGGAATAAAAACAATTAACAAAATATAAAAAAAATCAATAATGCTACATTTTTGAAAAATGCAAAAATGACATTTTTTCGATAATTTTTTTTGCCATTATAGAATCTTTAATTTTTGATATTATGAGAGACGTGTGTAGTACAATACAGCATGCAAAATATCCGCATAGGTCACCGTACGAGATAACGAGATATAGCACGCTTTTTTGGCCAAAAATTTAATCACGTGTGCAGTTTCACGCACGGGGTCCAAAACACGCATCACGTGAAACAAACACGCGTCGCGCGTGCTGTTCTGATTGTTCTGATTCTGATAGCAGCATTCATGTTTATGTTTCTTGCTGGTTTTGGCAGTGCGTTCGAAAATAAAACTAGACAAATATCGCGAGGCTATTAATGTTTCCACGCGCAAGAGAGCAACTAAATATACTGTATAGAGCCATCTTAAGTGCCTTTTTAACTGACCATATCAGAATGGGAGCATGTATACACTTCAAAAATATATAATGTTTTCAAAAATCGTTTGAGACAACGAACTAGGGGAATTTTGAAAAACAGGTATAAGAAATGTTATAATTCGGTGTTGTTCTTCTCATCTTTGTAGGTCATGTATGAATGATGCTTGCGATTTAATGATTTCAGTGAAACTTATTGCTGCTTCCTTCTTGGTTATCGTCAATCGAAAATCAGTTGTAATTGACTACATTCAAGTTATAATTAAAGCTTCAATTTTGCAACTGTTGTAATTTGCAACTACTCACAACGTCATCCTCTGTATCTTCGTCAGACAACATGACAGGAGGACATGAACTACTCCGCACAGTACTTGCGTTACTTGTACTTGAGCTAAGACTGTGGCTGGGATAGTTCGGTGTATAATCAGGAGTACCCTCTGCTTGAACCTGAGGTATGGTTTTCACGATAGCGTATTTCTTCTTTACTGGTCCGCGGTTTACAGGTTCAAGTTTTCCCAATGCAGAAGTACGTGTAAGCGCTGGAACATAACCTGTACTAACGTTTGTTGAACTTAAAAAAGAAAAATGTTTATCACTCACAACAACACGTCATTTTCATAAGGTATTTGTGAGGCTATAGAGCACAAAATTGAGAGACAGTACATCCATAGTCTACTTACCCATCAATGACATTTCTTTGTTTCCCATTTTTCTTATTTTCAGACGCATGAACGGATAAGGATGAATTTTCTTTCACTGAGGTTAAGCCTACATCACGCGAATTTTCAGATCTAGAGCGACGTCCACGAGATGATTCTCGCAAACTATCTCCATCTTTGGTTACAGATTTCTTTGACGGTGGTTTAATACTGCAAAAAAGGTATAGTTTTAAAAGCCGTTCTTTTTAAATGAATGGATAAATCTTAGGCCTGTTTTTCACCTTTACCGTACCGTAGAAAAATTTGGAATTGGAAAACTGCCTTGCAGAGTTTTTCCAGAAAAAAGTAACAACAATCTTTAAGCCTCGTTTGCAATCACACTCCATTAATCGGGCACCTGTGCCCATTTCATCCGTATCAGGGGGTTGTACGGGCACGGGTACCAATCTCATCCATGCTCGGCCTCTGTATTGGTAGCCCGAACACTAATAGAACTGGGTAAGGAAACCAATTTTATCCGTGCCGTACCAATAAATCGAGTGTAGTGTAAATGGGGCTTAATTAATAACATACCTGCTTGTAGTCTCAGGGTTGTAAGTTGATAAACTTCCTGCAAATGGTTGAAAACTAATAGGATCCATCGCTTTATACATATTTAGATCAATATCAATATTAAATCCTCCACACTCTGCGGCAGCTTTAACAGCATTTGCAAAGTCAGTGTCAGTGAGGAATGAGCCATCGCTACTTATACCACTTCTACGATCGGGACTGGAACATGGTGATTCGTCATCAGAACCACTTGTGTTAGTCACCGAATCAGCCCATTGCATGATAATATCACTGGTTATACCAGCGAGATCAAACGGTAATTTATTTTCAGATTTTCCTTTAGATTTGCCACTGCGTACAGAATCTGCAGTGTCTTTCTCAAAGTCCGACGCCATGTCGGCCGAGACGACGGAACCTGAGCGGCGGGGGTGGAAAGAAGAGGCATGGGAACGACCATACGTTGTCTCACTGCACATTGATGTAGCAGTGGGTGAGGGGGGTGGTGAACGTGTTGCCACACTAGAAGGAGGAGGGTGTGAAGGTGGCGGGGGTAACATATCTGCCCAGTTCACACTTGCAATTGTCAACCGAGGTAGAGGTTTAAGTCCTTTCCTACGTCCTGCTATAGAGCTACCCTGATTCGAACACTCACTGCCAGGACTACACGATGACTGACGACTCGAAGGATTACCATATCTATCATGTTTATACGGCAAGTGACTGTCACGCGCATCTTTATAATTATTCCGAGATTCTTTATTTCGTGTTTTCCCAGGATCAACCTCATTGCAGTTTTCAGAAATAGCAGTTTCATAATCAGGAGGAGCTTCTCCTGGGTATGGACTACGTGTGGTAGCTGTTCGCGAGGTTGAGGGTTCAGGCGTGCTCTCACACTTAGACTTCGCATTATCATAGTCACTTTGGCTATCAATGTTAGGACATGAAGGTTTTGGCGCAGAGGAGTAAGGATTGCGAGCTCTTTGGTTGTATCTTGAGGGACTGTCAAAATCATTTTCCGAATATTTTCTTGCCGGACGATTGTATTTTGCTACAGGTGAAAACAGCTGGTTTACAACTTTGATACAAAGAAATAGAAAAATGTAAATATGGCTCGAAGAATGGCCTCGCACAAGGATAAAAGAATCAATTAATAAAAGATGAGTTCGCTTTACATAACACTTTTAGCGCTAATCACTACACAATCTTGCAGCAACTATTTCGTGCACTGATATGAGAGTATATATATTAATAATATTTAAATTGTGCAAAGAGTCTCTGATGTCCAGCGGATACTGTTAATATAAAACATTGTATCAGGATCACCATGTTGGCACTAAATGAACACTGCAATTTTTTAACTTTGTGAAATAGCATATAATTTTGGATCGTAAATCACCAAATTCCTTGAATATCATGCATACACCGATTATTGATGAGGGAAATTTCCACATCGGTGTAGGACTATGAGAAGCTTTGCATATGAAGATGGTCAACGCTGTCGAGGAAAACTTTGGCATGCACAAAGAGTTTTGCAAACGCATGTAAAGGTCCGTTGTATAAAAGAGACTATACAACAATTAATGTAATAACACTAAACATTTATAAACAAGTCTTACCAGTGTCATCTCTTGTTAGGGATCGATACATTCTTTCATATTTGTTCGGTGTAATAGCAATGTTGGAAAAATCCAGATCACTACGTGTTTGTGACTTCGGTGAACCGCCTAAAATATAGAAAATACTGTTTTAAATATCCAGTATTTAATACTTATCTATTACAGGTAAATTAATGTGCTTTCACAAGATTTTACTACAATCCTTATTTAGTGTGTAACTTCACATCATAACTACTGGAACAAAAGTCTTGTCAACTCATCAACACCTTACATAAGTAACTGCATTAATTTTTTCGCTAGTAATTAATTTTACATTTCTTACAAAATTCGCTGTAATTTACACAGCCGAGTGTCTCAGAATTCATGATTATAACACTTACAAAAACAGAAGAACCTTCCAATTAAAAGTGTAACGAAATAGCGTTAACTCGAAATAACAAAATACGACGAAAGCGCGATAAACCTATTTGGTGGCGACACCGTTAATAACAATCACTGCTTTACTGTTCAGCCTGCGAATGGGCATTGTAGCATTCCTAATATTCCTTTTTGAACTAACAGCTATAAACACTAACAACCCGATAGCAATATATCAGCGCGGAACCGTCAAAATTCTAAACTTCAAATATTTGTTGTAACACATTTTATTAACGCGTGATTCAACACATTACGGCAGCGAGCTGAGATGATTCAGAAAGTGTTTCGTGATATATGCACATTGCACAGGCGAACAACTCTTTGTGCTGAAATGTTGAAGGACATGGGACATAGCTTGTGAACATTTTTTTATTGTAATCTCTGTAAATAATAATAAACCGTTTATCAAATTGTTTTATAGCATTAAATTAGTCAAATTACTTTAAACGCTTTCGCATTTCGCTTTTAACTTTATTTAAGGACAAAATTGGGCAATCTGAGTCGTAACTAAGGCCTGTTTTAGGCCTAGGATAAACGTTGCATTTCGGTCGCGTCAAATGCAATTCAAACACAATAGATAATAAGATGATAAGATGATCATGTGCCGAATCGAATGTAAATGAACTTAAACAAAGATTTTAGGTCATTAAGGCCTAAGTTATACGTCCCATGCATGTTGATCGCGTCGAATGCAATTCAAACAATAGATAATGAGATGATATTAACCATTATTAACCCATGCCTAAACTAGGTTCGTCAAATGAAATGTTCGACGTCTGAAACGGGCCTAACTTATACAACCGATCCCAGATTTGCCAGTTGGCTTATACACGTGATACCCCTTTTCAAATTCAAATTTGCACTGACTACAGTATTTCGAAAAGCACCTACTCTATTTTCCAATAAAGACAAAATTTAAACTTTAATTGTGTACTCACTACATCTGTAGACACTGCTAGATCTGCCATCATCAGCACCACATTCAGACAAGCTCTCCCTTCCTGTACGACTTGCGGGTGTTAGTGCATCGCCTTCAGCACTTGCTCCTTTACTAAACAAAACAAAATACCAAAAGATATTTAATATGTTCGTATAATAATAGTTTATAGACTTGGTTGTACAATATATATTCAATATAATGTTCTTGGTTTAATAACCACGCCATTATCCACTCCATTTTTACCACATGTGTAAGATTACCTTGGAGCCTTACGAACCGCTTCGGGTGAATTTGCGTCCTGTAATTCAATGGAGTCCACATCTTTCTTCGTAGAAGAACGTCTGCAGATACAGCACATTAATAAAATCAAAATAAGAAGAAGTATTACACCTCCTAAGGCACCAAGAAACCATGGCTGGATGATGAAATCTTTGATTTGGTCCATTTTCGATTTTTTGGTATTAGCAACAGGCAAGCGAAGTACAATGCTTTTTTGAGGGCTAGTGTAAGTGCGACCAAGTGTTGTTGCGACGCTCATCCAGATTGTATAACTTGCTCCAGGAGTTAAATCACCAATGATATAGTGATACAGCTCGCGAGAGGCAGGAATTAGGATACCATTTTCTGCTCTTCTTTTACGACGACGGGCTTCTTCATGATTGTTGACTGGACTACACCAAATCTAAAACAAGACAGGCATGATACAAGTTTATTAACACCAAAAAAAACATTCCGGTACAGAAGGCGGAGATTAATACCATCCTTAAAAACAGGATGTTTAATTTACAGGGTGGTAAAAAAAATGGTAACCAAACTTTTAGCGTGGAATTGTGCGCAAATTACTTGATAAAATAGCGCAATTCTTTCATATTATGATAGATCAGGCATTTCGCTTTTGAATGACTCATTCTTGTACTATTTAGAGAAAACCAGCACTCATTATTCGTGGCTTTGCATAGTTAATTGCCCCGCCATGTTCATGATTAATTGCTTTTCTATTGTCTGTCTTAGAGCAATTCTTACCGTACTTACGCATATTGGTACGCAAAACAAATCATTCAACACATACAAATCTTGATCTATCATATTATAAAAATCCCGCTTGCTAATGTAATGTAATGTAATGAAATAATTTACGCACAATAGCGCGCTTAATTGGGTTACCATATTTTGATACACCCTGTGTAATTATATCTAACTGCTTCGTGACAGCTCTTTGTGATAGAAAGGTATCCTAAGGTGGAAATGTTAAGCCTCGATCTAACATTTTTGTTTCTGAATCTACAATACCATGCAAAATCAAAGTGAGAGCGAGCATGTCTTTTAATAGCTGAAAAAGAAATGAGATGATTGTAAATTACCAAAGCGGAAATTATGGGGAGAATTGCGTTGAGTTGAATTGTGAACAGTCAATTTTTGGTTACAAGTACGATCGTAGTATAATTGACGTGTGTGAACAAGTTCAGACGTTGTAAAAATTGTTAAAGGTTTTTAGCATAGCTGTTTAAATCTGCATGAGGTCACAAACACTAACCGTGAAACAGTTACAGAGTGGACTTTCAATAACAATAACAATAACAAAAACCGACAATAACAATGACAATGGCATATTTACAGCATATGTCTTCAAAGTATCTTCCCCACTGTTTTTTTTCCACAGCCGTTTCCACGTGACCGTCAGACTATCCGAATCATTCTGTGTAACACTCATCTTTAATGTCACGGGTTCCTTTGACGTAGACTGATCCTTGTTTGTACTATTAAGACCCTTGAATGAGCCCTTAAACACCTGAACATATACACTGTACGTGGTTGAGTTTTGCAAATCACTAATCTTGTATCGCGTCGATAAGTTATTTTGAAGCGTTTCTATCTGATATTGCGATCGTTCGCCTTTAACTTTCCAATAAATATAGTAACCATCATATTTTTCTGGCCCATCTAACCTGTCCCATGAAACAACAAGCTCTCCTGCTCCTGCAGAACTTAAATTGATCTTTAATTTTCGCGGTTTAAAAACCGTAGGTATCCTGACTGTCGGACCTTAACAATACATACATAGTATCAAATGACCTTCCAAATAAAACTGACTTCTAAAATAGGGGTTATGGGGCACCAGCAACATAAAGAGCAATTACATGGAGAGTTACACGAAAAGATATCAGGGAATATGTATAAACAAAAATGTGTTACGCTGTACATTTCTAGATGAACTTACTTGTGGGAGAAGCTGACTTTGTCCTGATAACACTGGACAGTAGACTAGGTACACCATCTCCAATGTTATTGATTCCACATACAAAGAACATATATTGAGTGTTTTCTTTTAACCCCTGTACAACATATTTCCTTTCTGTAGAAGGGACATCGCGAGATGCATAATGTTCATCGCTTCTCAAATCAACATTGATATACCCAACAGCATAGACTATCACATAATCATCACTACGATCCCACGTGATACACGCCGAGCGATCGTTAAACTCTACAACTTTTACATTCTTTGGCATGCTTGGGACACCAGGTCTGATATTTTGAGACAAACGTAACTTTCCTAAAATAATGTATTTTTAATTATAATTAATTTTGCTTTTGTTAATTAATTATAATTAACACTGCTCATACAATATTTTTTACTCTCTGGTTCATAAGCGGAGGTACATTTACAAAGGTGAATAGCTGTGAAAAACTAGAAAATGGAGTTTAAATAAATACAGCAATCTTAAAGTGGATTTTGAGAAACCTATATCCCCAAGACCATAAAGCTTATAAGCTACCATATTTTTCCTTTTGGAAAGAGAAGTTGCTACTGCAGTACAGTGAAACACTCAAGTGTCTGCGAACACAGCAGATACCGCAATAATACTATTACACAATATCTTTAAATTCTATGAAACGAGTAACAAGTAAAAACAGGATTGGAAAATTTGAAAAACGCGCAATCGCGGGCGACGGTTAATCTAATCGCTTAGATTGACTTACCTGACTTAAGGCCCCGTTTACACTTGCGATTTTTGCTGCGATATTATGTGCGATTTTCCTCATTTGACAGATGTGAATTAGTAATTAGCTTACGAATGCTCTGATGTACAAGAGCTCCTGTTTGAACAGTAGTAACTAATTCACTCGTTCACATCTATCAAAAGAAAAAAATCGCACATAAAATCGCAACAAAAATTGCAAGTTTAAGCGGGCCTTTACCAATCAAAATTTCAACATTACGTCACATTGGAGAGTTGTTCGCAAGAGAACATCCGGTTTAACTGTAATGGTAAACCACTCTCACCTCAATATGAGAATACCTATTCATACAATCAATATATTCGACTTATTTATTCTATATTATATATACATACACTATAATAGACTTACCAGACACTTGCAGAACAACATTCTGGCTGACAGACTTAATTATATTGCCAGCAACACACTGATACGTTCCTTCATCACTTTGTTGCACTTTATTAATAATCAGTGAATAACGATGTTTTCTTCCTAATTGTTCATCTTTATAAATCACCCCATCACTCGGAACACCATCTTGACCAAATTTGAGCCATTTTACAGTCGGTTTTGGGTTCCCATTGACATCACAGATAATTGTTGCATTACTGTTAATATCAGCAGAGATCTTCCGTTGTGGTGTGGCTATATTTGGAGCATATTGGGTCTTTCTATAGACCCGAAGATTGATGTGACGTCTTCTTGCCCCTATCTTATTGCTAGCCTCGCATGTGTAGTTTCCCGCGTCAGAAATCTTTAGTGGTTTAAATATTAGGTACGCAGTTCTGCCAACTAGTTGAGCTTGAATATGTCCATACCAATGATTTACAACGTAGGGTTGATTATCCTTACGCCAAGTTATTAATGGAGAAGGTTCAGCATTTGCCAGGCATTTTAGTTTTACAGTTGATCCCTCTTTTTCATTAACGTTTGATGACAAATCTGTAAACTCGGGGATGTCTGAAAAATAATATAGCTTGGAGTTATGCATTCTTTGACTTTACGTCATTTTACAGCCTTTGTTTACACGTTATGATTTGTATGCTTGAGACAAATTATTAGATACAGGAGCGTCAAGAGATGGGGCGGACCTTGGAATTAAAATTAACCTCTACGGGCCAGAATCCACAGGCGCTTTTTCTCGGCGAATTTAATAAATTAATCCTGCTTGACTGCTTACAATTTAAAAGAAGCAAAAATTTCGTCCGCGGAATCAGGGCTTAATACGAGAACGATCACACTAGCTAGCAGTTTCTACAAATTTCTCGATTTTGAAGATAGGGATTAAAATAAATAAGAATCTAAGAAAAGAAAGGGAAATAAAACTAAATGAGAACAACCGCAGAATCTTCACATCCTTTCCTAGCATTAACGCTTTTGGCAAGAAGATAATTTCCACTCTATCCTACCCTTGACTTTCAAACGCAAATTATCATATTATCTGTCTGGGCGAACTTGGGGAAACAATATGATTCTTCTTATAATTCTTTCATGGTTAAAAAAGCTATGCCCGTATGTAATTTCGCTTAGAAAAAGCCGTCGGTATTTATGTTTTATTTTGTCATTTTGTCACAATTATCACCATATACACCTTATAGCTTGCATTTTAAAGAAACTGTATGTATAAGTCTGTTTATATATTCCACCAAAACCGTCTCTGTTATCGAATGGCATTAAAAAATTTAGATCGGGTGGCAGACTTTCTCCCAACTAATCTTAGGTATATACTTACAATGTAACATGAGATTAACAGTAGCCGAGGTATTTCCCTCACGGTTAACAGCGATACAAATGTACTCCCCAATATCCTGTCGTTTTAACTTTGTTAAAGTTAACGTTCCATCAACACTGGGCAATATCGTGTTATTCCCCTTCTTTTTCCATATTATCTTCGGGGATGGTACTCCGTTAGCTTTACATGACAGTGTAGTTTCCTCATATATACTGATATCAATGACTTTGTCTTTTGGTACAGATACAATCGTGGGAGCAACTACAAACGGGATGTCAATAAAATGCAATAATATATACAGGACATCTTAGGAGAACGGCACAGAACTATTATCATAAGAAAAATAAGTGTTATACAGGGTTTTCGCCTGTAAGAAAAATCGTATTTAAAGCTTTAAACCGACGTAAAAATACCACTTTCGCGTAAGATGCATGTTTGACAAACCAAAAATGTTGCCACGATCAGACACGCTTGACAACAGACCATTTCAGCATTTTGCGCTCGATCGTTAATATCAGTTTAACATCCTCTTCAAAATTTGAAATAAAATCCATATTTACGTGCAACATATTCTGTATATATTATTTTCTATATATACTCTTAACAGGCACACTATGTAAGCCATCTGTAAGCCATCGTGCTGTCAATCTGCAACTTGCCTGTGCACAGATTTAATCTTCTAGATCATGCAAACAATTGGTTTAAGCAATCCTTCTGACGAAAAGTTAAGATTTGACTTCAACAACGCTACCGTTACGCCAACGCTAACGGTTACAAATCTCAACCCGCTATAATACCTACATGACTGCGAGAATACAGAAAAAAAGTGGAATCTTTCTAACCTGTACTTGTAATAATAGCTGGATTACTGAGTATCCTTCCAGCAACATTCGTCGCTTCACATCTATAACTTCCTTCGTCATCTTTCTTAAAATGCTTAACAATCAATTTTTGTGAGCGTTCTTCGAGCAATACTCGAGTTCCGTCAACATCAACATTTCTCTCATCCTTTAACCATCGTAATTTAGGTCTAGGCTTCGCACGAGGTGGATTGCAAGTTAATGTCAATCGTCCTCCACGAGAAATAGTTTGACTGACAGGATGACGACGAAATTCTTTACGGATGTCTTTAAATTGGAATAAAAAATAACAATAGGTAACTGTGACGTAGATTGCACGATTTCAACAATAAGGACATTGATGACATTTTTTTGAGAAAGAAAATAACTAAAACTTCAAATAATTTTCGGGTGTTTTTGAGGCCAAAAGTAGTGGAATGATATGACTCGATCTTCAGATGCAGTACAGATTTCATTCAAGTAGTTCCATTACCACCTCATCCTAAAGAGGATTTAGGTGGACAATTGTCAAACAATAATTGACCACAAGTCTAAGAAGTCGAAGAAGACGACAAGTCTAAGAAGAATTTAACGTGACATGAGTGATTCTAGAATTTTTACAATTATCTATATTTCTATTTCAATAATACATCTGGTTTTAATGCGTTTTAAATAAATAAATAAATAAAATATTTTTTTAAAAACGTTCTCTGGTTGAAATATTAATTTATCACAAGCTTTTGGCTATAGTCCTAAACGTCAGTCTATATCAGTCTATAGCCTTCAACGTCAGTCTATATCAGTCTATAGTCCTAAACGTCAGTCTATATCAGTCTATAGCCTTCAACGGGTGGAATACAAATGTAAAAAGGACGCTAACAATGTAATATGAAACTACATGTATGTTAAATGTGGTATAACAATTGCCTAAAATAGACAAACATGTACGGTCATAATATTGGACCACGTGATTGATTTTGATGCGGCAGAAGTTAGTGACAAGGTCATTTTCGATTTCGATAATCTTGGCACACGGCTCTATTTGATCAAGCTGATAATGGCGATGCTTATAAAACTTTAAAAAAAGGGTGGGTATTTGCTTGTAAAAATTATATATCTCTTTCAGAGTCAGCACATCATAAATAAACTCACATGTAGTTTCATATTTCATTGTTAGCATCCCTTTCACATTTGTATTCTACCCGTTGAAGACTGGAGATTTAATATTACCCGAAAGCTTGTAAGTGCAAAAATTGTGTAAACCTGGTTGCACATGCATCTACTATATTTAAAATACTTACGTCCCAAACTGATATTAACAGTTCTACTTCGTGCTTTTTTACCATGAGTATCCGACACCAAACAATAATACTCTCCAGTATCTGAAATGCCCTTCTTTTTCTTATGAAGGAAACGCTTTATATATAAATGTCCATTACTCAGGACTCTCTTTCGCTCAATACTCTGAACAATTTGACCGTTATGATACCATTTATACTTTATTGGACCTGTGCCATTTGCCTCACAGATCAATTCTGCAATCCCACTTTTAGCTGCGTAAGTATTCGATGGTTGACGAGTGATTAAAGGTGCTAAAATAATATGATGAACCAATGTCAAAATGATTCAACCATGTTAATAGCCATGTGAGTTTGAATAAAATATAATTTGCAGTCAAAGAGAAACATGCGGTTGAACCGTAACTGGAAAAAAACAAAATTTAAGGTTTGGTGTGTGAAGTTTTATACGCCCTCAGTTGTTTGCGACAATCATGAATTATTGCTAAATATATTTCGTAACATTGCCAGACCTACCTTGGGCTCCAGCGAGCCAGTTTCCTTGGAAAAATATCCACAAGACGGTGGTGACCCAAGGAATTCGAGCCATTCTGCCCTACACAAAGCATTGATGGACAAATAAAATTAAATTTGATTGACCCGAATACACTTTACTGGGCTGTTAACGGGGCTGGTCAAATTTTTTTAGGTAGCTAATAGAAGGGTGTAAAAAATTTCTTGGTTAGAAATCCAAAAAATCTATCAAACCAATTGTCTAATCCTTAACAGCTTTTCGCTATTTTACATCAATTGACCAAACTCTTTCTAGTTCTTTTCTGCGCAGTTTGGTACAAGACAGATGGAAGAACGAGCCACAACATTATCGTCCTGGATCCTCAACTCCTTTTGCCAAAATTTCAGTGCGCAATTAAAAAGAAGTGAAACTACGAAATATGAGCAACTTTTATTAAAAAAACTGTATGCTAATTGAGCTTTTTTGAAATTTTTTTCATTCTTTATTTACTTCAAAAATTAACTTGGGATCAAAATATCTAATTTAATATAATATATATATTGCGGTACTGGGAATTCTTACCCTGTATTGTGACCAAGATGGGTTGTTTATTATAATATACTTAGGATAATCCAATGGCATGTTAAAGTGATAAAATTGAGCACTTAACATTACTTATATTACAAGCAAAACCAAGAAACATCAGGCTGGTTGTTAATTAGTAAAAACACAACTTTCAGGGAAATTGCGGCTCCCAACAATTCTTCACCTCAGAGTCATTAATACCTTTTCATGTCATTAATTTCCACAGAAATAACTGTACTATAAGGAAATCTATTAACATGTGTAAGATACCTTGAAAAGCATTCATGTCACTAAGAACATAGTACAAAAAGCAACTGGAAGGAGTCAAACAGTTCATTCAAATACTAAAGGAGTGTATATGAACTTTTCAAAGGTATTTTAATAATTGAAGGTACATATACTAAATGCCAAATATATGACCACTGATTTTGTTATAATGCACATTTAACCTCTGTGGTTCTCCAGCTAACTTTGATTCAGCATAATTTCTGTGTTTTAAATCATCATTACACTTAGGGGCGTAACTAGAATGATAATTGGGGGGGGGGAATATTCATATATTCAGTTCTGCCCAACAGACTTCTATCGTATGTTATTGCACTTACAAAAGAAATCTGTAGGGCAGAACTGAATATATGAATACTCACCCACCAATTATCATTCTAGTTATGCCACTGATTACACACGTGTGTATGAATGTATGTATGTGTAAATTTAAAAAAATGAATTGTTATAAAAATATAGACCTACCTAAATCCTTTTTAGGATGAGGTGGAACTGCTTGAATCAGAGATTTTATTGAATTTTATAATAATATATAATTTTATGTTACATGTGTGACTTGATTTTAACCATAATATTGTTATAAAGGTACAAACAGGATGGAGGGGCACATTTTCATTCAGGAAGAGGAAAGTGCAATAGGCTGAAAATGGCTGCAACTAGCAGCAGTTCACTGTTAAGGCCACTAACAGCTGCCAGGAGGGTTAAAATGTCTTATGGCTAAAATAGGATTAATTTGAACATTCTAATGATTTTACTATTTTATGTTGAGGGTTGAATGACATTTTGAAGGGGTTAAACACTTTATAAGAGGTTACAGGGTTTCTTGGGCAGTTTTAATTCCAAAGGGAAACCCTCAGGTTGGATAGGTGGCTCCCAGTTATACAATCCAGAAAGACTGTATTATCTATTATTATTATGGATGACGCGGACGCTCTGCGCCCGGCAGCGGCAGTAGTGGTATAAATTACTGTATGTTTTTTATGGTATTGTTTAAGCAATACTAGCCATACGTTTAGCACAGAAATCAATCTTTTGTCCTTAGCAGCTGGGTGTAATAGTTTTCTATTAACATATCTAATAAAGTGCTTGAACAAACTTGCCGACCGGCGCCAAGAAAACTAAACTTATCACAGGTTGTAAGAATCCTAATGACATATTTCTCCATAGGATTTCTCGCTTTAATATACCACTTGTAATACATATAGGGTCTGTTCAGGTTTAATCTATATTCCTTCGATATTTTACAATGCTTATAGCAATAGTTTATCGCCATTTAACCTGCGAGAAAGGATATATAAGCAGATATTAGGCGAAAGTAAATGAGCACTTGTTTAGGCACACAGAAATATTAAATTTGCAAACGAATTTTGAAATACAAGATGGCAGGCGTCCAAAAACTACGAAGCGTCATTGTCTAATTATTACAATCACATCTGCTACTAAATACGGAAAATATCAATGGCGATTCTGTGTCTCAGTTAGTGTTTTTGATGAAAAATCTCCATTAGATATATATTGCTTTGTTAAGGGCGCACTTCAGGGTGCTGTAGCAACCAAAAAGTATTACGCGTTGGTTCTGTGGTTGGTTAAATGGCCAAGTGCCAAGCTAGGCAATAAAATGATAGAAGGGTTGATAGAAAAAGTAAAACGTTTCGACAATAGAAAGCTAAAGCACCAAACCGAACGGGTTATACTTTGTAGTAATAACGATTGGGAATCTCGGTCGAAACCACGCTACATAATACAACATCAACACAACATCACATATATGCTTGATTTTGATTCATATAAAGAATATGAATAATCTAAAAGGGGTAACAATTATTACATATATCGTCTAAAGGTTTAAATGCACTGCGATGAACTATAAACTTGTGTTTTCGGGAAACTAACGGGGAACTGTTGCGTGAGAAGCACGCTGTCTCGCAGTTGGGCTTTACATATGCAAGACGCTTTACACAATAATGACAATATACATTTTTGATATGATAAAAAATATTCAAATAACTTCGCTTATAAATCATACGTATAGTATACCTTATCATATTGTGATGCAGCAGGCTTTTGCATTTTTTACATTAAACAGCAGAATTCAAAAAATATTAAATATTAAGTATACAATATCTGTGATTCGATGTTTAGTTTATAGCTTTATATTGTTGTACTTGTTTGGTTTAAGGATTCGTTGAAATTTACTATCACAAAACGTTTGAGTAAATAGATCAAGGACTATTCAAAGCATGATATAAAGTAATATGTAGAACAGGTTTTCAACCGAATAATACTTCAAAGCGCAAACGGAAATGTATTTAAATCAAAACAATAATACAACTTGACCCAACTTACCTCAGGACAACTTTTGCAACAGAGAGCAATTGTACTTACTGTAGCAACAATATAGCACAGTCATATAACTCTTAGTTCTTATAGGTTAACCAACCTCAAATTATCGAAATTTCTAGGCATATCTTACACGACTTTCCTCGCTTTTGTCTTGTGATTATCTACTAAAAATCCGATCATGATTCATGAGTTGTCGTGGAACACGGGAAAGCAATTCAATACCTCCTCTAAACAATTAGTAAAATCTAGCCAATCAGAACGGCGTATAATTTTGGGTGTATTATTTAAATTACCTCCCCCATTTTCCGGTAGTAATTTAATCCTTGTAGGATATCCTCTTATTCTATTGCATTCTAGCCTCGTTGGTAGTTTTATATACACGGCAATCGTTCGTCATCAGGCCAAAAGCACAAAAATTGTGGGCAACACTACAAAGGGTGAAATAGCCAATATTGGGTCCATAAATCTGTTTTGGGCCATCCGTCGGAAAATGTTTAATGAAGTCGTGATGACAACATGAAACGCATTTGATAATTCAAGTGGAGGAAAGGTGGTAGCAAAAAGCGGATTGAACCTTGAACCATTTTCGGGGTTAACTATGCAGGGGGTGCACACCTTAGTTACCAATAATGCTAGTGCGGGAGTAGTATATATTTTTGTTGTATAAAAAGGCACCTTTTGGAGAAGGTCTACCTCGTAAATTTTATGAGTATTATCAAACATATTCAAAAAACGTAAATGAACGAAGGATGAATTTTTCCCATTTATTTATTTCATTTATTTACTTGTTTAAGGAATTTTATTGAAATATAAGGACTTTTCGCCCTTTTCCTAGGGAAATTGAAAATTTGTTTGTGAAAGCACTGCAGTGTGTTCAGATCAGTGTGTTCAGATCAGTGGTATAAATACCGTATATTATTTTATTATATTATATTAACTGTGATATTATGAACCATGTTACATGGTCCATGTATAAAAATTCGGACCCTCGCTCCAGGGCCAATCAACATAAAGCGTAATAATTTATCACTTAATCCGATGTGACGAGACAAACTGACAGCTCGAATAACAGAGACATCGCTCACTGATCCGCTCACAGGCAAAGATATTATAACTTGGACCCGTAATACTAGATAGGTCAGTACTTTCGCCCCAATCATTGCCACATCATATTAATCGTATGGCTTCTTTGATTGTTTTTTAATATTTCGCTTTTTTGGCTTCTTTTTTTTCGCAAGTTTGGCTTTTCCCGAAAATAAGCGTTGTCACCTCAGTGGTTGTCACTCCGAGAGTTCGAGAGTGGTATCATCTATGATCGTAAGTCCATGCTACGACGAGGTCGTGACATATGAAAACTGCTACTATTGTGAGGAAACCAGTAATACTATGTTTTACATACGGCTCTGGCTTTACCTCGGGTTATCAGTGAGGTATAGACAGCCCAGATTTTGACTTGCGCGTGTGATACAACCACTAGCGCGTGTGATATTACCACTAACGCGTGTGCAGACGAGTAATAACAAAGCCAGTGAACAAAGCGTAGAAAACAAAGTAAGCGCGGCACACGCGCGGGTATCACACGCGCAAGTCAAAGTCAGGCTGCCTAGGCTAAGCTATGTTGTCGTTTTAATACTTTAAGGAATAAAAAAATGAAATTCACTTTATGCGGGCAATTGTATGTACTGTTTGCACTGTTTTGGATTGTAAAAGCCAACTTCAAAAGAAGATCGCCATGTTTTGCGAACTATCACAATGGTACATTTGGCAGTCAAACGAATGGAACTGTCTCTGTTAGCAAAGAGGACATTTATAATTTCCACTATATAGACCATTTAAGAAACGATACGGTATGTTTATGAAATCAAGTTTTAAATAATAGCAACTGACTGAACAGTGAAATAGGATTCAATAAATATTGAAAGCACTGCAGTCACATTCAAGTTTGTTGTTTACATTTTGAACTGTTCTATTTTTGAAATATGACGCACATGATTTGCTTTGGTTTTTTATAAGCTAGAGTCAGAAATTTTAGCGGCCGGCATGGCCCCACATTCTTATAAACAGAACAGAATCAACAGCTGCACAAACCCTGGCAATTGCACACTACCCGTCTGCAAATTGTTACCGAATTTTATTTAGGAGCATAATCTCAGAGTATATAGTACCAAATATAAATTAGGAATCAAAATCAAAATATTTTTGAAGTACCGTTATTATATTGTTTTTAAATATATACTGAGAGATAAATAATTGAACGTATATATAAATATGTAAGACTGTTGTGTGCATGATAATTAGATCATGCATATCTATAAAATTCCAGCAGGACCCAACCAGAAAAATGTCTTATACTGTTTAAAGCTCCCTTATTTTTTTAATAATTGACGAAAAAGATTGTGGGCTATAGGCCCCTTAGACCCTCTTCTCCATGGTCCCCATGGAATAGCTATCAGCACTCTATAGGATATGTTTTAGTTAATGCTAAAACATAGACCAATGGCGATGTCTGCTAATGAGTAGTTTGTTAAATGAGCAGTGGAGTAGCCAGCCTGACAATTTTGTCCCACTATGTAAATTTCATGTTATTATAATTATTCATGTCTTTAGAAATTTATTGTTTTAAAATATTAGCATAGCAGAACAAATCACCAGGCTGACTACACTACTGCCAATGAGCAACTAAGCAATATGTTTTGCTTGACAAGTGACCATCCAATCTGCCACAGGCATGTCAGTTGTTAAAAAGAAGAAACGTTTGTAAAAGAACAAACATAGGACAATACTTGATAATTCAAAAAACTTGGAGATGCAATGTTCCATTTTTCAATAGTTATTAAAACTAACTTTTATGTTGTTTTTTTAGTTTTTAAGGTATCATCTAAGCATATATTTGTATTTCATGAACTAATTAAAACAAGACAATCATGTCTGTAGATAATACAAAAGCTATGGAGGGCATATTTTTCGTTCCCCAACACTATTTTATTATTAAAAATTTTGAATTTACTGGATTTGTGGTGCTCTTTTAGCCAATAGCCATGATCATGAATTTATTCCAATGTAAAATAGGTCCATTGAACAATCAACCTCCCAACCATTTGAAATTCTTTTATATAGTCAGAATATTTGTGATGTATTAATTATACTATGAAATATTTAGGCAGTGATTGTTCAAGTTAATTCTAATGCAAGTCACAACTTTCCTTTACTGGTTGTCATACAACAACAGAAAGGTGTTTTATCTTGGACAATTCCATTTTCTGGCCAAGAGAAGTAAGTGTTGTATGAAACTGTATCTGTTAATATTAAACAACCTACTCACCATGGGCTGTTGGGCAATGTACAATTAACCTAGTCTACATCGCCAAATTATCTTATTGAAACATTGTTAATCACTAATAGACATAGCCTTTCTAAAAAGAGTGCTCATGCTGTTTATTTGGTTTGATAAGATTATAATTAATTGAAGAAATGAATTTGCTAAATAGAGCCTTGAAATTTCATTTTTTGCAGGTCAACATACGAAACAACATCTCATGTTTTATGTCCTGATAATCAATTCATAAAGACAAATATGACAAATCCTTTTTTCTGGGTGTCATTGTCGTCTTCATCACCATCTGTCGTTGCGTATTCTCTTTATCCCAAACTTTTAGACAATTTTATGTTAAAGTAAGTCTTTGTGTACACACACATTGTTATATCTACACTCCACAGTTGTTTTGCGGTTTCGGTATTATTAAAGAGTGGGTGCGAAAAAATATGTGGAAAAAATGATCGACCGCTCGTACTTTTCTACGTATAATATTGGTTAACATTTACAAAGGTAAATTCAGTTATGCCAAACGTAAATTCAGTTATACTATTGTCAACCTTGTTAATGCTACTACTCAGTTTTCCACTCGGTCGAATTCTCACAATTGAAAAGAAAATCGAGAAATTTTGTTCGATCGAAAAATTCCGCCTGGTGGAAAACCGGCTTAGGGGCTGTTTACATGAGCCCGGTTACCCGAGATTCAACGGAGCATGAGAAGACTTTGAGGTATTGAAATAAGTCTTTATGACACCAAACAAGGACATGCTATTGTTGTGGTGATTATACGACTGCCTGGATCATGTTATCTGCTCATTTTAATACCTCAAAATCATCTCACGCTTCGTTGAATCTCGGGTAACCGGGCTCATGTAAACAGGCAGGCCTTTATATGATCCTGCTTAGCTGAAATTCAACGAAGCGTGAGATGATTTTGAGGTATTGGAATAAGTATGCATGATTCGGCTGAGTTTTGACAGTAATGTAATCATTTAATATCTAGACAATATCATGTTCTTGTTTGGTTTCATAAAGTCTCTAAATTTCGGATCGATTAGGAGGCATTTCGATACCTGTTTTAACAGTGACATACAGTGTCTTGCCACAATATGGTTGCGTGTACATGCATGCCAAATGTTTCATACTCTAATTCTTTAAACGTTTCCAGACACAAGAGTCACGAGAAAATACGTAAAATTCTCTAGCGATCCTTTTTCCTCTCTCTGGTGTCCCATGCTGGAATATCTCTGTGTTATAGCTAGTATATACATGCAGTGTGTTTCAAAAAAGTACCTTTAACTGCAAAAGAATGATTTTAATACAGGGAACTTTTTGCAAATTTTAGGCAAATTCTTGCAAATATACTCAGTGCACATGTGACTGTAAATTCACTGATTAATTTTTAAAACAAGCAGTCGAGTTGTCACTTGTCATGCTAATAATAGCAGGTGCTTGTCGAATTGTTTTTAAATCTTGTGAACAGCCCCTAACTAGCATTTTGCAATAGTTCGAGTTTGAGTTATAGGTAAATAATGTTGCCTCCTTTGTGCTAGTCTTACAGAATACAGGAAATGAGCGACTGGTTTAAAGTAAAAACATCTCGTGCAAGTGATCACTAGAGAACAATTTCCTTTATTACCCGATTTTACGTACACAATAGAATTCGAAATGCTAAGAAAACGTCAGCAGATCGTAAGGCCTAGGTTATACCTCGCATTTTCGTCGCGTCCAATGCAATTCAAACAATAGATAATGAGCTGATAAACCTCTTTAAGCTTCATTATCATCTTATTATCTATTGTTTGAATTGCATTGGACGCGACCAAAATACGACGTTGAACCTAGGCCTGAGAAATATGTTCGTATTTGTCAATAAGGAGTGCAATTGCATTGCAAGTTGCGAGGAAAGTTGCACAGTGTAACAGCGTTTAAACGTCTATTCTGCCGATTCTCGTGTGAATAAATTATTGTAATTCTATTATGCTATTCTAAGATCAATAACGATGTTTCCAATTCAGTTTTTCTTAGAGCGCGCTAAACCAAAGTGTGCTCGAGTTTGAAATTATTCTCTTGACATTGCTTAATATAATTTCCTTCAGCCTTGATCACTCTCAAACAGTTTATGCGTCACCTTCCGAACCGATGGTATGTCACAGATAATTATGTCCTGTAAAATGTAAATATTTCCCCGGGTAAAATGTCCTGGGGTATAAGTCCAGTATATTGATACAGTATATATAATGTAAAGTTAATTAAGTACCTATTTATGTTTTATTAATTCCAGATAAATGCTTTTGAGTTTTCTAAAGATGTTGATACAGTGCTTGTGAAGGCAGAATCTAGGATGTCAGCTTGCAGTATTCTCTCAGTGCAAGGTACCAAGGTAGTAAACAAATTTTTATGACAATAGATTCGTCTATATATAGACTCTAAGTAAGGTCACAACCACCAACTGGTTCAACTTCGCGCTTATTCACGATGAATACAATTTGACATTGGATGCAATATTTTGCAATCTTATTTCACGTTTGTACTTTGTAATTGTTGCGTTCATGTTAATTATTTTACTGTTCATGTTCAAATATTGTTATTCTTATATTCTGTTCGTGTTTAAATACTGTTATTGTAGTATTCATGTTTAAATACCCATACAGATCAGCCGCTCGTACTTTAGTAATGCTTGAATATTGTAACAGGTCACTAGCTATAACGTAATTGGCTCACGCTGTGTTAGTGTTCTTGGATCGTTTTCTTGTTTATCTTCAATTTGTAATGTAACGAATAAATAGTTAAATAAATAAATAAATATAATATATATAATCACCAAGCTAATTTTTCATAGTGTCCGATATTTGATCTTGAACGAAATGTCGAATTTACTGGAAATTTTCAGACAATGAGATACAAATCTGGAATAGTCGTGAAGGTGAGATAATGTACACTTAAAGAAATCTTGAAAAATTCATTGTTTTTTGTTTCACAGAAAGAATTCACAATTTCTGTTCACAGAAAGACGATTTTCCTTCGTATAAGTTTTACATTGTAACTGTCGTACTGGTTGATAACGAAAGATGCAAATCGGGGAAAAATAATAAAAATCCTTTTAGAAATGATGATATCTTTAGAGGTAATTTTAGCACGTTTTATGTGCGCAGCATTGGCAGATGATAAAATAAGCTCTCATTAAAGATAAAACAGAATAAGTTGAATAGAATGACTTGCGGTTTGTGTGATTTTGGTGTAACATAGAGTTTGTGTTCTTTATGAAGGCAGTAGTTCTGTTGATCATGGTTTGAAGAAAAACAATGTGAAAAATGATAGAAAGAAATCTGTAACTCTTAAAATAGTCAAGATACCATCAGGTCAGTTACCATGCATGCATGCCTCGTTGTTAGAATACTTTATACAAACACTAGCCTGAGCTAGACAAATACAGACTATATATAATAATTTCGATCAACTTTCCTTGTTTTGATTAGCTATATCAACATTCATGCAATTCTCTCATAGACAGACTCATATTTTGATGAAATTGTGTATAAAGATAGGGTTTAATTTTGAATTGTTACAAATATTTAGAGAAACTAAAACGAGGGTTAACTTTAAAATATTTTACCCTAATATTTGCAGCAAATTCAATTTATCAACGTAAATTTGTCAACTGTTTGATTAGAAACCTTGACGCGAGAAAACCTTTAACTACACTTTCATGATCGGGATTTAATTTTTCTTTCTTAAATAGAGAATGAATATACCAAGGCTATTGTGATTCCTATTCTCGTATTTTCATTTGGATTCTACGTCCCCTCGGCATTATATATTTTATATCAGTAAGCAGTGTATATATTACATGCATGGAGCTCATTAAAGCTGAATGTCTGAATGTCTTTTAATGTTTTGAATATAGGGGGGCCATTTACCGTTACAATTTGTAATAATAATTTGTTTACGTGACAGATATAAAAATGGGGCGAGAAAACTTTCTGTTCCATCTCAGGATATTTTAGAAGACGAAGGTTAGGACCCTTTATAATAAATTGATTCCATGCAAATATATATTAAACCACTGCATGACATTGAAACCACTGACATGCAAATATATTTTAAACCAGAGTCTGTAGATCGTATAAGAACCTCTGTACAAGTAGAACAATTTAAACTATGATAGAAAAATTCAACATTATGATCGATATTTGGAACAACTGAAAGGCAATCGTTACATTTCAATAGATGAAGGTATCATGCCTGAGGGAGGTGGTACGATTTCCAACTATGGAACTACAGAGAGAGGTTTGTTTAATTGTTTTAAATTACTTTCTCAACCATGCCACTATACATGCATGGTTAATGGGATAATAATATTCTTAAGAAATCCTTATTGTTTCTGATGTAGTATCAAATCATATATGATTTAGGCAATGTTACGACGACGAGTGCCCAAAGCCAGACTTCAGAACTAAATGATATGCAAACAATACAACAAAGCATTGACGATGGTAGTCAGGTGGACGGGGAATTTGATTTTCTTCATGATATCGAAGAAGACAAAGAAATCTACAGATTGAAGGTTTTTATTGTTTCATTATACTTCCTAGAACACCAGTCGACTCGACTGCCAATTATATATAGCGTCACAACTTTGAAGCCCCATGCATGTTTACATATATCAATTTTGCACGTGCATGTTCTCCATCTTCTGTAGGAGAAAATTGTAAGCTACGAAATATCATGTGCATGTTAGAGGCCATGTGCCATTATATATAGTTCTCATTTGAACCAAACTATATATATATAGGCTATGCAGTTTTATAAACACTTTGTTTTTAGAAAGATCTTTGTTTGTCGGATTTATCGAAAAAGAAGAGAAAGCGACTGCAAAAGAAATATAGTCTTTATTGCTGGTTTGTTGCAGTTTTTTGTGCAAAACTGACTCACAATGTGTACTAATGATCATTATAGTTTATGGATTGATCGGGAAATATATTTTCTAGGAATCTTATCATCATTGCTGTGTTCTACGCTTTACCTGTCGTTCAGCTAGTCTTTACTTATCAAAGGGTAAATTAACTTATATATATACAATCATTATGGCTATAGTATAAGTTTTCTTTTCATATATGTATATAGTACATATAGTCTACAGTCAAGTCTTTTTATCAGGTATTGAACGCTAGTGGTGACCAAGATATTTGCTATTATAACTTTTACTGTAGTCGTCCTTTGGGACCTGTATCGTAAGTAATGAAAAGATTCTATGTTGTATGCATATATTGCATTAAATTATTAGCCTACTTAATTTTTGTGTCTCAACACCAAACGTATATATTTGATGTTTATAGGTCATTCAATAATGTCTACAGCAATATTGGTTACGTCATGTTAGGAATCCTCTTCTTTTTATTGGTTTGGAGAAGGTACGAGATATAACAGCTGGAAAAAACTTCGACTCAAACGAAAGCATACGTACAGCTCTGTATTCAACATTTCCTATTGTTGTTCTATTATAGAGATTTACAACACCAGAGAGAATCTGTTAATGACGAGGTAACGTGATGAAAGAAATATTTATGCATGCAACCTGGCGAAAATCTTTTTATTTTTTTTCTTTATTAATTTATTAAAATTTTAGCATCTAGGAATTCCACAACACTATGGAATATTTTATGCCTTAGGTAGGCTATAATGCATATTATCGATGTAATCAGAACTGTAACTTTTTTGTATTTATAATTTCTTCTCTGATTTATATACTTTATTTTTTCTTCAGCTCTATCTTTAATCATGGAAGGAATATTAAGTGCCTGTTATCATGTTTGTCCAAGTTACACAAATTTTCAATTTGGTAATTGTTTTTTATGCTGATATTTTCTCTCTGGCAATGAGTCAGAGTAATTATTGTTGAGAACAAATGACGTACCAGTCTTAAATCGTTGTAGCCAAGGATCGAAGTTATTCAAGCGATATTCTAAAATGCTTTCTTCTTTTATTTTTGTGCTATTATTAAATTATATACTTTTATTTTAATCCACTCGCCTACCATGGATACCCAGTTTATTTTGCAGGAAATCGTTTTTACAAGTGAAAGTATAAAACAACAACTTTAACGGTGAAAAACGGTGAAATCTCATGATCAATAGTTTATGGAAGGGCACCTAAGGGGATATGCGCTGGAAGACTTTTATGACTTTACTTAGCTGTTTTCTTTATTCTTTGTAGACACGTCGTTTATGTACATCATTGCCTGTTTGATCATTGTACAACTATATTCAACCAGACATCCTGATCTCGCGGCCAAACCTCACATCGTGTTTGGAACGTTTGCAGCTATTATTTTGGTTGCTGTTTCTGGTGTGGTAAGATCTAGCTTTATGTTCAATCACCTATGACCAGAAGGAAACCGCTCATGTATATGTACAGTGCGAAGCACCATATTAATTCAAATAGAAATTTTCATAAAATGGTATTAAATTTACACAATCCTGGCGGGAAACTATTCAAGGTTGTATAACTTCCAAAATATTCCTTCTAAAAATTAAATTGAGATTTAAAGTCCTACTGATGAAAATATGCACCCTTATTTCGATTTGGCAATTTTTCTACTGACACACGATATTAGTTTCATGCACTGATCTCATGTCGGAAAAACGGCGTTAATCCCATCAGAAAGATATAGAAAATCATTTATTGCCTAATATTTTATTGATATTCATTTATTGCCTAATATTTTCATTGTTGATACACTGACACACAAAATTGAGTTATTTGTTGACATGAGCGCCGTGAAGTCTGATCACATCAAATAGTCGGTCGTTCACTGAATCTGTGAGTTTCTTAATGGTAGACTTAGGGATGGAAGTTGCGGATTCTTTTATTGCCATCCACAGGTCAGTTTTTGAGGAATACTGCTTCCCATCATCGGCATAAACCTGGCGCTTAATGATCGACCACAATTTCTCAATAGGATTTAAGTCAGGGGAGTTTGGAGGCCAAATCATTAGGTTATCATTCATGAATCCGATAGATTTCAAAAACGCTGTCGTAGCCTTTGCCGCATGGGACGGAGCGTTGTCATGCATGAAGTGATGAAGATGATCTTCTTCAGTTGTGACAATGGAAAGTCATCCAGCCAGGGTTCAAGCACATTCTTCGAAAACTGGCAATACGTGACGGAGGTCAGTTTTACGAAATGGACCGACGAGCTCATCCTCAATAATACCACTCCAAATCATTACGCCTCCACCTCCTTGTTGCCGCCTTATCCTCGTGGGTCAATCATCACCGTTGAAACCCATTTTTTTCTAACGTTGCTCTTGATTCTTCAGTGAATAGGACAAACTTCGGTAAAAACAAATTCCGAAGAAACAAGACATCTTGAGAGTCAAAATATGAATCAAGCAAGACACAGGTTAAAACTGTAATAGGAATTTGTTTTTACTGTACTTTTTAAATTGTCGGCTGGTTTTTAGGACAAACTTCATTTCAGTTTTCATATATTTCTTGGACCATTCTACACGTAATCTTTTATGTCTCGAGGCCGGGCAAGGCCTTTTAGCCGGACTTTTGATTGCTGCAACCTTTCTAAGGAGACGGTGTCGGGTTGTTTTCGTCACATTTGGTAGACCATTCTCTTAGGAAATTCTTGCACTTGTTGATCCAGGTAATTTACGGACATCATGTCTCGCTTTGATACTGATACTGATTAAAATGTAAACATTGGATGTTTCCACAATTTTCCCCAAATGATCACAAATTTTCATGAATTATGCGGCTTATTTAAATGAGTATTGCTTAAATCTATTATAAAACTAATATCGGGTTCGCACTGTATATAGCCATGCAGGCATCAGATAAGTCGTATATGTACGATTTTGATCCGCGTCAATAATCTGTCCTTGATGCATGGCCCTGTATATAATTTGTCCTATACGTTGTTTGCAATTGTAGGTTTTTACGTCATTCGCGTTCTGGACAATATTCTGCTTCGTTCTCATAACCTTCAGCGTTTACTCGACAACTCAAATGTATTACATGGGAAGAATCCGTCTGTGTAAGTTTAGGTCTTAAAAAGTAAATATTGCTTATAATTGCTATAAATATATAAACGAATCTATTATTATTCATCCTTCTTTATTTTAGCTTTTTCGGAGATAAAAAGATCTTTTATTTTTTTAAAGCATGATATTTTTTCGTGTCCTGTCTACAAGGTATTTACGGAAACCACTTCACTTAACAATCTTTACTTTAATGTATCATCAGTGCATTCCATTGTAATTTTCCTCTTTTAGGACCGGATGGTTTTGCTGCTGTTGGCAAATCTTGTAAACTGGGGATTGTAAGTGAAATTATTTAAAACTTTAAAACAGTGAAATATCTTATTGACATGCATGACTACGAGTTATGACAGGAAACGTTTTTAATGTTGTTCATTTGAAATTTCGTCTGAATTACATATAACCAGAGATATAAGCCCCGTTTACACTACACTCGATTTATTGCACGGCACGACACGGCTAAAATTGGTACCCTAACGGGCCTAACCCAATTTTTTGCACAAGCTTACGTGATCGATTTTTAAGGCAGTATATCAGCTAGGGAAAATCTGCTCCAAGGTATTGTTAGGATAAGGGCTATTCCAGCCCCAATTTAACTTTTCTTACATATCTTTTCAAAGTGTTGCTCCCAAGTCATTCTCTTACCTAATTCTTGCACAAAGCTATAAAAACTGAGTCGACGTGTTTAATTAAGGGCAATTAATGGTATGGCGACTGAACCTAAAGATTTTGCTTCTTATTTACTGGCGATTTTAATCGTGAATGGATTAATATATTTATTATTCTACGTGGTTATGAAGGTATTTTCACTAAGTTTCAGACTTAAATATACTATATATACTATAATTTAACTATAATGCTTCATCTTGGGTCAAATATAAAAAGGCAAAAGGAAACAATGTTATATTGGACCTGAAGTAACTTTATGCATGGCTAACTGCAAAGTAGAAAAACAGACCGTTTTCTATACGACTTCAAAACTTATATTAAAACCAAGCTTTAATTTATTTTTATTTTCCAGATAAGAAACGGAGAAAAGATATTCTTAATATCTATTCTTTGTTCTCTTCTAACTCTTATTTGTTGGACTGGTTCTCTCGTGTTCTTTTTACAAGGTCTGACATCATGGCAGGTAAGTCATTGATTTATAGATCTGTTTGTTGCAGCTCTCGAAATGTTCTAACTGATATGTGTGAAGACAATGTGATCCATTCATTAAAATTTAGTGCAGGCTTATCGTGAAAGGTAAGCAGCGCATTTTGTTTTCAGACAGTGACGGGCGTTATTCCGCTAACGCAATGGCGGGCTGGGAAAGGGATCAATCGGTGGCAGAAATTATTCATAGCTTGAACCGAGGTCAGCCCGAGGTCTAACCGCGGTGAGACGGAGGTTAAAGCACGGCCTAACTCGGTCTGACAAATATTCCTTAAGACTTTTTCGATTTAGTTATTGTGTTGTCCTTCTCAGCTGTTCATAACATTTTGTTTGGAAGCAAACGGCCACTGCGAAATTATATATTTTTTTTACTTGCGGTCGTCTGCGGTTTCCATCGGTCGACTGCAACCGAATAGGTTATTTCTGGATCAGTAATGTAAAATAAAACTGTATAAAATTACCGTGGTCAAGTGATGTTTTGTTTGGCGAATTAGGTAGATGTAAATTGCAGCTTGTTCGATAAAGGTTATAGCTGTAATAATTGTATATGTATACATTTATCCTTAGAAAAGTCCAGCTTATTCAAGAGAAAACAACAGGGATTGTATTTTATTTAATTTTTATGATGATCACGATGTTTGGCATTTTCTGTCTGCTATTAGTCTCTTCTTGTCTTTTATGGTAAGTCATTTATCCATTTTTAGATGCAAGATAGCTAAGTTTATTTAAAACGTTTCTAAACTTCTAATATATTTGATGCGATCACCAGTTCGTTCCAGTTCACATAGATTTGGAAATACGCGTATTAATTCGAAATCACTTGACCAGTCAGTCACTGGCTACAACTTTCGGATGAATATTCTAAATAATCACATGTATATATCTATAATTTAATGATGTTGTATTTTAGATACTGTTAACGCTAAATGATGATCTAACAAGAACACCAAGAAATCAAATACGAGTGTTCTGAGAAATCTTTATTGATGTTTTGTATTCAATATACTTCAAGAATTTCAGGAATAGCAACGCTTTAATTTTAAAACTAAACATAATACATTCAGTGATTCAACTTACTGTCGTATTTCAACTTTTAGGCTATTATTCATGTAAACTGCCTGGTCTGAAAAGGCTGCATTAACGTGGGTTGCCACAATATTAGCAGTCAATGGCAATTATATATTCATATGTGTTGAACTATTGATGGTAAAGTAAACAATGATATATTTATTTACTCGTGTCGTGAAAGAGATCGCTCGTTATATCTTGAGATTCACTAATTTTGCGCGCCTAGTTCTTCAAAAACTACAGGAGTTTGCGGACTTATTCCTCATCCGATTCGGATCTAAAAAGTATATCAGCAGAATTTTAGAATATTATCTTCGTAAGGATAAGGATAAAGATAGTTATGGTGCACTTGGATTCGACGAATTTAGTTTTAAGGTATTAGTGCATGTAGTGGTTCAGCTAGTGTAGTGACAGACGTTTCATGTAATCAATGTAGTTCCACGATTTAAACCCGCGCGCATGAAGACCGGATGCGATTTAGTAACGTGATTTTTTCGAAAAAAACAAAACAGTTTAATAAAACCAAATTGCAATAAATTTCAGAAGCAAATAAATTTTACCCCGCCATAATTGTGCATTGTGACTGCTCTGGTATCCATAGCTTCCACAATTTGCTTTCATAATTATTTTTTTTGCATACATTTGAAAGCTAAAAATTCGCGCGACGTTACCCCACGCGTGTTTGACGTTGAATGTAATTGTACGAAACTTTGGATCGGAAAGTTTGTTGAATTATCGCTAAGCTCAGTAAGGACTATATACTGCATATACGAAACATGTGGAAAAATACCAATCTGTTGTTGAACTATCTATCATACGTTGTATTCGTAGAAACAAAACTATTCACTTACGAACTCGCAAGATGCTTTGATTTTTTCTTTTGCGCTGGAACTTCATTTTCTTCATCACTTGATAACTCTTTCTTCCTGCTTGTAGTCTCATCTTCTGAATAACTACCGTGTTTATTTTGTTTCTCATCCGAATCTTCCTCACTTTCTGCATTTTCCTCCATCCTCTCAGTTTCTGATTCTTCCATTTTCTCTTGATTTTTTTCACCATGCGATTCCTGTTCCTTTGTTTCTGTGTCTTCTTCATCCGAATCCTTATCACTTTTCTCCGCATTTTCATTGTCATCTCCGGACTCATTATCACTCCTCACATTCTCATCTCCAGATTCCTGATCGCTTCTCTCATCCCTAAATTCTTCATCATTTTCCTCAAGCTCATCTTTTGATTCCTCCACTTTTTCATCCCCGGATTCCCAATTGCTTTTTCCAACGTTCTCATTGCCAGAATCACTGTCACCTTTTTCTTTTTGATTTTCATTCGAATCATCTCGTTCTTCTATTTAGAAATAAAGATATTTTATTAACCAACTATTTTTATTTTTGATTAAAATATTCTTCCCAAACCAATTATACCCCATTTATTGACTAATAGTTCTTTTCTCTTTAACAAGATTTAACAAAAGGGAAAGGAAGTTCACAAACCTCCGCTACTTTGAGCACTGTCCCCAGTCGAACCTTTCTCGCTGTCTGACTTTTCATCACTAAAGTAAAGTATGAAAATTACCATACGTGTACTATGTATAAAGTGATGTATATATGTATTTCGAGAAGATAAACGAAATACACGAAGTTATCAGGTGCAAGTATAGGAAGTGCAATGTTTAGGTGTGACACCAAAACTGTAAAAATATAATGAAATTGAATTGGTGACGCTCAGAAAGCTGGTCAAGCCAGGAGTAAGGATTCCTTACCGTTCAATATCTTCAGATATTTTCAATTTATCGACATCGGAATCTGAATCTTCATCAGATGAAGTGATTATTGCTTTTGACTTGATCTTACGACGTCGTTTGGCAGATAGATGTGCGTCCTCTGGATCAACATTTTTCCTCTTACGCTGTGCAGGACGTCGCGCTCTACAAGCAAAAAAAAAACGGTCAAAGCGAATAAAGTTAGGTGTTTGTATGATATTACTCACTTCTTTTCTCCAAGTTCACCATCAGCTCGTTTCTTTTTCCTTAAAGCAATTTAAAAAAAAACTAAACGAAATAATTTTAACATATTTTAAAAATTCCACAGTTAAACCAACTTTTTCTTAGGCTCCTTCTTTGCTCTTTCATGGTCCTCAACTTCACTTCCGCTCCCGCTGGAGTAAATTTCACCAGTATCTCTTCCTCTCTAAATAAAAATATATTCCTTGATACATAACTGGCGGCAATGTAATAGACACTAACCTCCTGTGCATGAATACCCGTACTGTCATAGAGTCGTATATAACGACAATGTAGGCAACTTTCACGTCAAAAATATCCAAAAATAAGACTGTACAGTAAATATAAATGTGCTATAATTCCTTTCTATGCTACGCTTATTTACTACCTTTTTTTTCGTTTTCTTTTCTTTGACTTCTATATGTTCTTGTGTAAAAACCAACAAGCTCTTCGTAGCTTCTCTGAAGGTAGCTCTCTTTTCAAGCATAACTTTTTGTTGTTTTTCATTTTCCTCTTTCTTAAGACGCTATACAAACACAACAACACATTAACAAAACTTTCCCAAAAGAGGCATGATCCCGTAAACAATACCGTAAACAATACATACTCTATATGTCTAACGTATAAATATAACAAGTTTAATTTAATGACAGAACCATCCTCAAAAGATAACTTCATACGAAAGACAAAGACTGATATTCGTTAATTATTTTCAATAACGAATATGTTCTCGATTGCAACAAATTATCGAGCCAAGTAAAATTCTTTTCTAAATCGCCAACAAATACGCACTATAAATTTTTTTTAAAAATCAAGATTACCCTCAGGCAGTAACGGCATGGATTGTATCATAGTTATTATGTGATTGTTAGTTGATATTACTTGTTGTGTTAGTCCAAACCATGCATGCATGCATGCATGCATGCAGTGTATTTACATCTATTTTACCTCGTCTTCCTCCTTCTTTTTGCGTAAAAGCTCTTTCTCTTCTTCTTGCTTTCTTCTCATTTCTTGTTCTTGTTCATCTATCTTTCTCGCTCGACTAACGTGATATTGAGCCTGACTGAGCAAGTCTTGACATTGTCTAGCCTCGGATTGAGCCCACGCCAGATCATATTTCATACGATCACCATGGTGACTCAACCACTGGAAATTTCTAAAAAATGGAGGGTTAGCAAATATGAAATTCAAAATTACATTTGCCTGTTGCCAATTACTGTTGAATATCGATTATTTGAAATAATTACAACTTAGTTTAAGCGATACCTCTGAGCGTTTTCTAGTTCTCCAACAGCAGATAAGACAACTTTAAGTTGACTTTTTTCTGCCTTGAGAATTAATGTTGCTAATTTCTGCTGTACAAGTGAAGCATTAAATAGAAGTATTGTGTCGTTCGGAGCAATATGGCGAGCCTTAAATAAAAAAATATTGAAATCTTGCATGGTGAATTTATAAATCAATCATCAATTTTTAGAAAAAATTCCAGGGTGTATTTGTTATGCAGTATTTTCAAAAGTTATTTGTCTCAGTCTTTTGTCAGTGCTCCCCCCCTATCTATGCGAATAAGTTGTGGAAGCCCTGAATAATTTCAACATGATAAATTTCAATAACTTCAAATTTTACTCTTAGTAAGTTTTATCGTGACAAAAAATTAAAAATTATATAAATTGAAGTTCAATACACCACTCGCATAATAGACCAACTTGTGATCTAGGTAACAAAAAGGAAATATATTGTATATACATTTTGGAAAAATGGATACGAAAACAATCTCTAGCTATACTTCTGGTTATTTACGTTTAATTACGTATACTGTGACCAGCGGCATGCATGGCAGGCCCCGGCAAACGGATCGAAAACTCTGCATAAAACAAATACACGTGGTGTTTCCATATTGTAGAAAAGAAGCATCCTGACACTAGGATACGTCTTTGCTCGTGTAATAAGGAGCGTTCTAAGCACAATAAAACCATAGTCCTCTACCTTAATTAAAATATGACGACATTCCTTGAGTTTCCCACTTAAATAGTACGCTCTTGCCAAATACAACAAAACTTCGACATTGTGATGACGAAAGAACTTCTTTAGACAATTTTCATACTAAAAAATAAAAAGAAAACTGTAAAGAGAACAAGAGATCTTCAAAACCATCTTGTTGCACTCCCAACCCCCTCTCCTCCCTATCCTTCTTTCAAAACAACAGCCAGCCACGCTATAGCCTGCTTTCAATCATCTCTCCCGTCTCTATAACTCTCCAAAGCAACACCATATTTAATTCTTTCCTCCTCACAAAAACAACAAAAATACCATTTGTATGGCAGCAACATATTGTTTCTGCTCCACATAACTGTGTGCAAGATTTAACCACACATCGGCAACGTCTGCTGTCGCTTCCCGAACCTACAACAAGAAAAAGAAAATCACAGCTGTTGTATAGATTCGTGATCTTGGCTATTCCAGAAAACTAATGTTTCAACGTCTACACATAAGTATACCAAGTACTCTTTATTTAACAATTTACTTTTGAAAGTGTAGGCCTGTCATAGTTTTCCACACGACAAATTTGTATACTGTAGGTCTCCATGCAATTACACATGAAACATGAGTTCTATACAAACACACGTTAGTTTTACTTATCCTCAGGAAAATAGTGTTTGGTTTAATTTCTTAAAACCGTTATTTTACATGTCACATGCATGGAAAGTTATTTAAACAGCAATCACAGCATTCAAAAAACAAAGATGCATGCAATTGGAATAAACAAGACACCGTTTTCTTTGAATACCTGAGAAAAGATATCCCGTGCTTCTCTTTGGAACCCTTTATGAGCTAAAATACAACCTGGCACATAGGAAGTTAAAATTATACGAAATACCATGAGTTGTTGCAGGACACAATATATTTTCTCATTTTCCTAAAATCCAGCCTGAAAGACCTCGAAATGTCGACGTTCTTGTAATATTTTTCATGTAGTCTGTCTTATCAAGTACAAGTAACGAATGTCCACGAGTAATAGTTTAGTGAATATATACAACAGTCGTTATGTATGACATACCTATACCGTTGGCAGCATAAAGATTTCTTGAATCTTGTCTTAGCACTTGTTTATATAACGCGAGTGCTCTGTCTTGATGTCGCTTTTCTTTTGATTTATCTTTCGTTGGTTGGTGAAGGGTTTGCAGCCAAACGTTACCCAAAGCAAGCAATGAATAAGAATCATTTGCTGTGGATGGTTGTTTCAAAATTCTTTCAAACTTCTTTTGTCCTGGTCCCCACTCTTGTTTAGCGAGATGAAGATTGCCAATTAATGACCATGCGTCTGGATGATCCTGGATTGAAAATTCTAATTAACGTGGCCGGTAGTATATCAAGCATATTAAAAAGAATGAGAGCAATCTACAGACGTCTGATCACATGAAATAACTTGACTACCTGATTAATTTGTAATGCTTCTTTATACCAATCTGAAGCTTCGTAAATCTGACCTCGATCACGCGCCATACAACCCAGGCGAAGATAACCTGAGACAACAAAAATATAAACAGGAACTATGAACTTTCAAAATATGAACTTTCAATTGCCTCCTATATGATCAATCAATGAATGTAAATAATAATATACAGTGTACGTATGAATACTTACAGTCAACATAATTTGGGTGTTCCCTGAGAATATTTTTATATAGTTTATCAGCAAGATCAAATTCTGAAGTAGCTTCATGTAATCTTGCTAAATTGTAGTTTGTTGTCACTGATATAGCGTTGTAATAACTCTCATCATGTTCGCCTTCTGTTTGGGCGCGATTTAACGACGCTTCGTAAAATTTCTGAATAATCAAATTTATGATAATATAAAACAAAAATATTTAAAATAAAATATCTTAAATGCTAACGAGGATTAACCCTCGCAATGTGAGGTTGTTTATTTCATCCATTTCATCTCCATGAGAAAAATGTACCAAACTCACCTTTGCTTCATTAAGATTTCCCAATCTAAAATGTAAAGCTCCAACGTTATTTAATATTTCCGGAGGTACGTCAGCTCCTACTTTCTCTTTGAGTAATCTTGATGCTGTACCATACGCTGATAACGCAGCTTGCACATCAGTTTGTTCGAGGATACCAGCCAACTCGATCCAAGCCTCCACATCATCTGGGTATTGTTCGGTGACTTTCTTCAAATGACTCTGTAGCAATAAACACCAATGACAAAAGATACTTATATTTAACCCATTAGTGAGGTTTGAATGGACGATGATGAAAAACGTTTTGAGAAGTGTTTATACCATGCATGCTTGCGGATTTTGAATAGATAAAAAGTTCAACGTATTTTAAAAAATTTTGCCAAATAATAAGATATATTGCAAAGTCCTTTAAAATACCTTAAACTTTTGATATATTCAAAATCTGCAACCACGGTAGAGTGTAACTTTAAACCTAGAGCGTCTCAATGGTATATACCCTAGCTTAAGATGTGTTCGCAGCGATTTAATCAGCCAATCATTGCGTTCCCAACGAAAAGTTAACAATGTAATTAAGTACTTAGTAACGTAATTAAGTAACTCGTCCTATTAACACAGTAGTCTCAGGGTAATAATGCATTAACTGCATGTAGACATTTAACCTTGGCCATCTCCTTCTTCTCCATATCTTCAGAATTACTGTACAGAGATCCCAGAATTTTCATTGTTTCATAATTTCCAGGCATCGCTTTTAGCACCTTCTCAAAACATATAGCTGCCTGATAAAAACCCCCGAAAAAAAGTTTTATATCAGACAGAGTTATATACGAGCTATATGCTATTCTTAATGGTTCTACACACACATTGCTACATACATTATTGGTGTCCCCACGAGCAATATACATTTGTCCGAGACCAAAATATGGCAGGATAAAACCTGGAGAAGCAAACTGAGTAGCTTGATAGTAATACTGGAACGCTTGATCAAAATCACTCTAAATAAATTTTAATCAGCTATGAAAGACAGAAAATGACATGCAAAGATTGGAGTTATAAAAACAATAGATTGCGGCATATTAGGCATCGTGAGAAAGACGAATTTTGTTTAACAAGCATGCACATTACCTGCACATGGAAAGCTCTGGCCATTTGGTAACAGCTTTCTGCTTGCATAGCTTCAACTTCAGTACCATGAAAAGCGTGCAAAGCTAAATGTTGAACTTTTGTGTAATCCTGAAAAAAATAAAAATAACTGTACACCACATGCACTTGTCAAAATGATAACTAAACGCCACTGATAAAAATAATTTAGTAATTCCGCGATATCTCTGCACTCTAAAACTTCTCTGTCTCCATGTCTCTTCTTCAACCTGCACTCTTCGTTTATAAAATATATAATACAATTATATACATTGATGCGATTGTATACTTACTTTTTTGAAAAAGAAATGATTTGACAAATGATTTAAAACCATCGGATTTGAGTTGTCAATAGAATATGCTTTTGAGAGCAACTGTACGCCAGTTTTAATCGCATCGGGCTAAAATATACATTCTGAATGATAAATGCTTTTATACCTTTATTACCATGCAACTGTGATCACGAGATTAGTCTGTTAAATAATGCAATGTGCGCATGGATGGTAACGTTTTCGAGCGTTTTTATTTATGTTTTCACACCAAAATGGTTGCGAACACCATTAATTTAGGATAGAACTTAGAGCTAATTTAATTACCCGTTTTGATCGTGTGAACATACATGAAGGGCGTACGCGTTATTCCACAATAATTTACCTTTTTTGAGCTCAGCTCCATAATCGCAAGACCAACCATAGCCCCAGTACAATATGGATCAAGTTGCAACGCTCGCTCAAATGCAAGTTTTGCTTTTCCATCTTTACCAAGTTTGGCAAAGCAATGGCCCATACCAAGACGAACAGAGGCTAAATCAAGAAAATTTTCAATCGCTTCGATCATTATATACTGTATATACTGGGTCTCATAAAACATGGCCCTAGCTTTCTTTGTTAACATGTCCCTTTAGAATAGGGATACAACGTTATAAAATGGGATCTATATATAGATGTGAATGGTCTAAGCTAGCGATCGGGCCATCCAAAAAAGGAAATTTAATTCGCTTTTTGAAATCAAACTTGGCACACTACCTTGTTAACAACAAGCACTTGGGTATGTTGCGAGAGTTACCTCTCGCAACATTCCCGCGTGTTTGGATCAGGCCATCCAAACACGGAAACCATTAAGTAATTGTTTATTCCAAAATCATCAAAACTGAGATATGTTTCATTCGTAAACCCAGCGAGTTTCAATGTTGTGATCAAATTTCCCCGAAAATATACCTGGACAGTTAGGATTGGTCCGGAGAGCTTTCTTATAATATGCCAATGCTCCTTTATAATCTTTCTTGTTGAATGAAATACAAGCTTTTCCTAAAACCCGAAAAATGCTGATATCATTGTAGTAAAACCATGGACAACCTGCATGAAATGTTTGTGACACAAGAGAAGAATGTGTAGTATTAAAATCACGCTGAGACAAGCAACATATCGAAAACGTCGTGTTATTGTCTTTACATTATCTTACCCAACAATGCAGGAATATTGTTTCCAGACTAAAAGAAAAAGATGGAGATTCCTAATAACTATATAAACCTTTCTCCAACATTTCTTCAAAAACAGCAACAAATATTTGGCATTGAGGTACTACAGTACTTTAAAAATAAAGTTAGATTAAATTTAATTAGCTACAATGGAATACCGCACGTGCAGCTTTTTTAATATGCAAGGCAAATTTTTGCTATTTAGCATACTTGAAAAGTATTATTAACAAATATCTCGGAATAATACCTGAGCAAGAACGAAGTTAAATTGCGCATCAGCTTGATCGATCTTGTCTCCTTCCAGCAAACAGAAATATGCACGACCCAAGAGATGGTTCTAGCAAATTACCAATAAAACATAAACTTGCATATACATCATATACTCTTCAACAAAGGTTTTGTCAAAAATTTACCTGGTCATACATAATGATCTTGTCAGCCATTGTAAACAGTTGTGTCGCCTGAAAAGTGGTTTAACATGCATAATTTGAATAACAAAGTAGTTATATATGTACAGATGCACTATTTGTATATGGCGGAAATCCAGCATATATCATGGCTGATTTCTGATGAACTACTATAGAGTTGACTTCCAATGCAATTTTACATTCGAGAAATGTAAATTCTTACCCGTGTATTCTTCTAATTTGTAGTTGCCAAATTTACATATTTCAAAAGTGAAATTGGATTGCAAGTTGCAAGAAAAATTGCATGGTGTAACACGGCTTTTTAAAGAACATACTATTTAGAACAGACTCATATCCGCGCTATAGATTTGGTGGGCATTTAATTAACATCGCGCTAATAATATTTAGAACGGCAACGCAACGACAACGGCTGAAAATTAATAAACTTCTTCGAATATTTACATTAGCTCTAGATCACAGTTCAATGAATGGTTAAAAGAAAATCTTTTCTTATATTATCGATTCTACGGATGTAGTAGCCACAATAATATAAAAGTCAAATCCGAATCCTTAAACGATGAATTCATTTTCTTTTATTATTATTATATATTTAAATTATTATTTCTTAATCTTTTTGAAAAACAGTAGCTCTTCATTAAAAATTGTAGCCTCGTAGACGAAGAGAAGAAACAGAAAGAAGGCTTTATTATATACACAGATCATTCCTCACTCAATTTGAAAGAAATCTGTTCAAATTTTTGTAAATTTTAAAGAGAATTTTAAAAATATATCGCGACATGAAACTAATTTCTCCTTATATTTGAAATTCCTCATAAAATCATGAACATATTCGAGAATTAGGGATCATAAAAACACATGCACACACATGTTAATGCATGCAAGTATTTTCGCGAAATATTGATATTTTATATATCCATATTTATGTTTCACACTTCCTGACACAAGGAAGTATGCAGCCATAATTATTTTTCGACATATTATAAATAATTGTACAGTAAGCATGATTTAAGAAAAAGCAGATAAACCATGCTCTCCTGGATTCTTGGACATGCACAAAATGTAGCTACGTTTTTTTTTTTACTATACTGACGCCAGTTTCGGAATGGCATTAAAAAATATTTATTCCTACTCCTAAAAAGAATGTGTGCTTATAGCGAATAATCCATGCATTCTGGTCCAAACAACCAAATTCCTTGAGCAGTTTACTCATTCTGATTGCTTCTGGTATTTCGCACCTTTGTGAACATTTCTTTCTTTCTTTCTTTATTTTTCTCTTTCTTGGCTTCTTGAACGTAATAGGCAGCCAAAGTATCCAGGCAAATCATCCTATCTCGATCACTATTTGTGTAGTTGATGTTACTTTCTATTATAAAAATAGTTATCACATGCATCATTCTGTGGCTAATATATTATCTTTTAAAGAATATAGTCAACGAATCACTGCAAAAACACATGTAACAGTTAAAATAGTTCAACGTGTTTTTCACACTTGTGTTGGCTCAATAGAGACACAGACCCCGGGAAAGATTACTCCGGGATCACCTGGACCAGTTGACCTGAACTGGGGTACCAACTCTCTAATAGAAAGTGCAGTGGCCACATGGGACAATCGTAGTGCTTCTACATTCATCGGTATCTTAATTTAATGTGCCATGTTGTGCTGTTTTGTGTTATTTGTAATCTTTGTAACAGGTCACTAAAGTAATAGCCTCACGTTGCATGTTAGTGTTCCTGAGCTTCTTTTACTGTATTGTATCTAAACTATTGTTCGTAATTTTAGAAATTAAAAGCCATCATCTGCACTTGCATAAAGTTAGAACAGAAATTGCGAGACATCTCTATTATAACAGAGACTTGACTGTACAGAAGAGCTCTTGAAGATATAGAACTATCAATATCATGCAGTAATGGCAAATGAATAAACCGTTTTTATCATGCATTGACTTATGATTTTTTATTGTGTGCATCTGTAACAATAAATTAGTTTGTCGCCCTATACTTGCTGCCGGTGCTGTTGGTAGATATCTCAATTCACCGCGAAACAACAGGCAGATGGATGCAAGTGTCTGATTGGGCGGATTTGTCAGGCCATTACCCAGCCAAACTTGGGTATGACAAAATGTATCGCCCATCACGCTATGCTTTATGGTACAGGGGTTTAGATCACCTCGCAAGCCAGGCTTTTCTACCTACGCTCCACAGCCCACACTGTGTGTTAAGAAGTCTTAGATGACCACTTACCTGTCTTTGCAGTCTCTAACAACTGAACAAAATCTCTGGTTCTCCCTTCTTTAAAATATTGAATCTAAACAGAATATTTTACTATACATTAAGACTAGTGCACCTTCAACACAAGAAGTATTACTATATGTTTCACCTTTTCTGTTGCTAAATAGAAACACTGAGTTCAGATACAGAAAAGCTTAATTATCATTGATTCAAGGTATATCAATATTGATTTATGTTGTAAAATTAAATAATAATTGCATATCTTAAACATACCGCTAATACATTCCATATTTTTAGTTGGGCATTTTCCTGCTTCAGAATACTTAATACTTCCTCCCCTTCTGGTAACTGATCAAACTGCAGTTCTATAACCTAATGATTGAAAAAATGTATATTAATTAATTGCTTGAACACTAATTTGTCTCAGGGTGGTTTCTTAAAATATGGTTAACAATCTCAATTATAATGCATTGTGACTAATTCAATTTGTTTGCTGTGGCAAAATCACTTGAGATAAATGATCATCCATTGTATTCAGCACATAAAAAGAACAACAACAGAAACTAGTTTTTAAGGACGTCAGTTTCTTTTGGTAAAAAAGTAAGGAGTTTTTTTATTAAATTTGATGAACTATGTAATTCAACAGAAAAATATAGGCAAATGAACTTTGGGGTAAATTTTACAGAGTGATAAAATAAATTTCTTAGTAGTTTAGCTTGTTCTGATTCATTCAAGAACAGAACTATTACCAATGGTGGAAAGTTTGTATTGTGCAACCTAGATATCAGGCACATTTGATATTTCTTATATATTTACTAGTATTATTTTGAAATCTCAGTTGTGCAGTTTGCATACTTTCCAGCATTTTAATTACCTTTATTTTTAAAGACAAAAATAGTTAAAAAAAAAACAACTTGAATTTATATTGCATTGGTGTGGAGCATGTCAAATTGTCACTGATATTTAATTGACCAATCCATTTCTTTTAAAATAAATTAGGCAAAATGACAATTTTGCTATAAAAGCCACAAAATCGATTATGACAAAGAAATAGCATTCTGGAGCTCAGGTATTCAAATTCTAATTTAGTTTGCAAAGAATTTATCTTCACAAATAGCAGATGTTTATACCAAGTCAACTGGCAATGACACCCCTAATACTTCGTATTGGTAAAAAACTGATGAAAAAGATAGAGCATTAAATGCGTTACCAATGCTCAAAATAGTCTGTTTCCAAAGATCTAGAGGAAAGAAATTGGAGGAGAAAAACACTCTCTCCAAATAATATCCAAATTTCCTAGCTATTCAGAATGCCGGGACGTTATTTCGATATTCCTAAACCACTACATTTATACAATATAAACTATAAGTTCCTACAAGGTACAACTAACAGCAACAAATAACCACTTACTTCGTCTGTATCTCTCAAAGGAATCTCCACAGAAGTCGCCATGTTGCTTGTTTGTTTGTTTGACACCGCGCTCGATACCAGGCCATTGTACCAGTGAACCATAGGTAGAGATTATAAATAAGTAAAATAACACTGTTATTTATAATCTCTATAGCTTGAACACTGAAGCAATGACCAGAGGCTATTTATTCGCCATTTTTCCTCAAGCTAAACATATTCGTTCGTTCAAAATCGTTGAAGTGTTACGGCAAAACCCTCGCGTCATTCGTTGTAAAATTGAAGAAGTTACGATTTTTCTATTAACGATTTTTCTATTACAATCAAACATTTCTAATTGGAGATATATGGACATTAAAATCACAATATCAAAGAATTTCGGAACCCGAAACAGGGACAAAGTATTTTCCAATGCATTCCGGAATCTTACTGCTTAAGATGCTATCCCTGTCAGACCTCCCAAACACTTTGATATGCTATTCAATTCAATCTAATTATATAGCTTGTCTCCTCAGCAGCCATTTTAGTATGGGAGGTATAATATCAGGTGGGAAGATTGATTAGAAATATTAAAATTATGCATATACTACCACTCTGTCACTGGAGTGTGAAACAGCTGGGGCAACATGCAGTAAATGTTCCGTGACCTAACGGTAATCAGGATACTTACAAAGGTGATTATTGAATATTGTCACCACTGATTAGTTAAGCAGATATGGCCGGATATATTAAAATAGCGGGAAGTCGTTTTTTCGAAGACCATGATTCATGAAATGATGAAAAAAATGCTGCTTCTAACAGAACGAAAGCGACAATATGGGTCAATTTTGTAAAAACCTTTGTAATTTTCCTGAAACCATTTTTCACCTCCAGCTCGGTGAATATCACTGACAAAAACTCGGGCTTTTTGGTTTTGATTTTCAGCGATATTCACCTCATAATTGTGGGTTATTTTTTCACTTTTCAATCACGGCGAATGTTTGTTTTAACAAAACGAGGAGTTGATTCAAGCATCTCATAGCTAAACAAAGGTGACTGCAAGTTCGACAACAACATGGACTATCGTGTTCTAATGTTTCTCTGACTACGAAATTAAAACTGTTTTAATTTACTGTCTGGACATTTTTATCCAGTTAAAAGTTAAGAAGAGTTATGGCAACTAAAAAATCCCCGCGACAGTGCTTTGAAAGAAACACCGAAAGATCTCATCCGACTACACGAGCCAACATCAGACCATCTCATCAGACCAACATAATAAAGAGTTCAACGAGTTCTAAATGTTGCTTTATACACCTGTCCATAGGCGAAAACTTGAGACAATTGGACCAGTGTTGTTTTGTCGAGACAAATTGTTGTTGTCCTGTAATGATGTTTGAGAAAGTTCATATGAACAACATGTTGAATGTGATGGCAACACTTTACCAAGTCTAAAAATCTATGATGTGTTTAGACCCATTCTTTTTCGTGTCGGTGAATTCTGTTTTTAAACAGTGTCAGTGTGAAGACTTTAATTCACTACTTGTTTGTGTTTTTTCCCGCTACAATATTCTGAGGAATCTCTTAGGGGAGTGATAAACACAACATGTTAAGGAAATTCCTTTCTTTGTTCAGAGGCACGAGTCACAACTCGGCTACTACATCCATGAGGTCACAGATTTCCTGGAAAATATTGCGAAGATCTTTCTATACGTTTCGGAAATGCCACCACTATGTTGAGATTTTTACACACCAAACGAATATGATACATCTATAAAACAATCTTCATCTTTTTTCACGCGTTTGTTCAACAACCATACCTAAAAACTGTTCACTGCACTGGGAAAGTTCGCAGTAACTTCATAAACACGTGAAATTATCTTGTAATGATTTCATAAGCACCACTCTGCAGCTAATCTTTAAACAGTTCTCTTACAAGAGGTGGCACGTCGATCTTTCCAAACATTTCAAACGCACGATAGTTTTCTGTGGCATTAGCACTGTATGTTCTGAGTGTCGGTAAGCACAACAATACTTTAGCCAGTCTATTAGGTTGATCACTGTATTGACTTCGTACGTATTCTTGAAGAACTGACGAAATCTGTGACTGAAGATAACCTACTCTGGCCTTATTTTCTACCTCGGGACAATCTGAAATGAAATAGGCAGTTATTACCACAAAACCGGTGAATAATGGGGTAAGACCCTAGGAACATTGAGGGCCCATGCAGCATTCAACTAAAATAACGACAAACTACTTTTTCGCAACTGCATAGAATATTGCTTACTATAATATTAACTGTACTATTATTGTTTTATCAACATACTAATGAAATTACCGTGAGCATAATTCTTCAAAGTTAATATATTGGTCAGATTATATTACTAACCGAGGTTTTGCCAGACCACATCAACATGCATGCTGTAATAGTTTGTTAATACAGTATGTTTGTATTTTACACCTACTAATACTCATCGTTATATATCAAAAATATTTTATGTTCTATATCTAAATTTTTTATTGGTTTCCTCCTTTACTTTGTATATAACCTGTCCACGAACTTGACAGTACTAAAATTAGTGTCGTAAAGCGTGTTTGGTGATTATAATAAAGTATATTTTGGTGATTATTATTTGTATTTTACACCTACTAATACTCATAGTTATAATCACCAAACACGCTTTACGACACTAATTTTAGTACTGTCAAGTTCGTGGACAGGTTATATACAAAGTAAAGGAGGAAACCAATAAAAAATTTAGATATAGAACATAAAATATTTTTGATAAATCATTTAGATATGTCTATTGAGCAAAGTTAAGCCTAAAAGTTGTCAGATTTGCAGGTGCAAACAAAGATCTGAAAGTATATTTTAGGACACGATCTAGATATCTGGCAAGCAGTATGTAGCTACAAGTAGGTATATATAGAGAGACCAAAGACACTAATTGCATACCGTACCTGAGGTGAGTAAAACCAATGCACAAAGACAGGCAAACTCGTTTCTGTCCGGATGAAGAATTCTTAATTTGTTTGTGAATTCGTCATGATCATCCATCATGCCTTGCGACCATCCCATCTTCTTCACTTCACAATGATTCATGACTAACCTTCGACCAAACACCGTAGTACCTTTAGGATATCCTAGAGATCTGTAGGAAAGTCTGAGAAGGATTAGATCCATCCACGAAGCGCGAATCAAACATACTTTATCTTCCCATCCCAATTCAACAAAACCAGGAACACTTTTCGTCCAACGTACGCAATTCTTGAGATCTTCCAGTCCCGATGCCAAGAAGACATTGAGATTATACTCGCCATGATCATCTTGTATGTGCGAGGTATCAGCATCTGGAATCTGATCTGGCTCACCCTCTGTAAGTTTGCCTAAAATAATACATCTCAGATTCAGGGCATCAACATTCCTCTTCGCAAATAAAAAAATATTCCTCAGCTTTCTCATTTCATTGTGGGAATTTTCAATATATCAATGTTAAAAATGAGACCAAAAAATGACGGATAGGAGCTACGGTGTCATAGAGAAAGGATATAGCTACAACCGTTTGGATTGCAGTTAGGCAATTTAAAAAGCATTGGATCACTACATTTCTTTTCTGGGTAGGGCAGAGAAAAAGATTGCATCTGAGATAAACACCTTCGTGATATATCCACACAATCGAGGCAAGCATTGTTTTACAACGCCGCTCTACTTACTTAACATTCCCGTGACGTCAATATCATCAGTGGGAGATCTAGGCGAGGCTGGATCACTACATGAAGAACAAGAACTTGGACTATTTTCTTTACTTGGACGTCGCTTCTTTCCCTTATCTTTAACATCTTGTGTTTGAGATTTATGCCGATGCCGTCCACCCGGCATTCTATCTTCACGTACAGCTGAAAGAAAATACAGCTGGATTAGAGAATCATTTCGCTAACATTTTATAAAATATATATAATACTTCATTTCTTTAATGATAGTGAAATAAGTATTTACATTCCATGTAGTAAAATGTATCTAGCTAATACAATGAAAATGGAAAGACATTTTACACTAGGAGTAGCTTGTATATATACGCTTGCGTGCATACAGTTTCTTAAAACATTTAGGAAATACGAAAACAACGAAGGACATAATCTTACCTTCTTTTAACATTCCAGTTAAAACACATTTCTGATAGCGACATGCTTGACATTTGTTTCTTGTATATTGATTAATATCACATGATCCACTTTCTTTGCATGTATAAACCAGTTGTTTTTGTACAGTTCTTTTAAAAAACCCTTTACATCCTTCACAGGTGAAAACACCATAGTGGTAACCCGAAGCTTTGTCAGAGCAGACTACACAAGCTGGACCGATTTCATTATCAGAAAGAGGTTGTAAATTTAAGTCCGTGAAAACATCATCTTGTAGAGACGCACTTTGGCCATTCGTCTCTTCCTTGGGCAATGGAGGCATAGGAAAGTAACCTGAGTCAAACTTCGCCATTTATTTTACCTAAACATATGAAAATATGAACTATTTGAAACATAAAATTTCCGCAAGAGTATACACGCCACAGATAACATGAATTTTGCTAACATGACGACAATTAAGATACGGGCTTCAAAAAGGACTGAGAGTAATGACTAATGTCATGGTTATACACTCGGGAAATCCTCTAAGATCGACGCATTATGTCCGAAAACAAATTGTATTCACATGCAACCGAGTAGTATTACTATTTTATTATAATAATAAACACAAAAAAAGAATATATCACTGAAAAACCATTGCTGGTGTACAGGGTAACCATCAGATGAAAGATCCCGTGACAAGTAATGACTTACAGCTGCTGTGAACACCTCGAGCTAATGTACACGCTTATAGAACAAGCTGTGACAAACTGTATTAATGACGTCAGAGCAGCTGTGAGGAAATGGAATAAATACCAAGGTATATTCCACTGGGTTCGAAGTCATCAAATACGGACAATAGTTTTTATAATTAAGGCTGTCATTCATAAAACAGCGGCGTATCTTACGTAAGCAGTTGTGAAAACTAACGAGCAGGGTGTCACATTGTGAAAGACTACAATTGAAATTTCTTTCTTTTAATTACTTTCCCCAATTAGAAATTTTAACACACGAGTATTGCTTGTTCCAGTTTTATTGCTGGTACAACTAATATAAATTTGGCAACCAATTTAGAAAGAATTGTGTTTAGAAAGAATTCTTCAGTGCATAAAACACATAACCGCGTTATGAATGTAAAGAATTTTGGACAAAATAAGCAGTTTTGCTATCAATTCGTTTTGTTATAATAAAACAAAATATCCATCATAATAAAGAAACGTGATTTACACGTACAAGAAACCCAAAGAACTTTAGTCGCAGTCTCGTAATGGATGATTCGTTGTAACGAAATCCAGAAAAGAAAGAGCGATTAGTTGCGACATGTTTTTGAACAAGGAAAAAATTAAAAAATGAGAAAGAGTTTAGTTCAAGTACGAGTGTGGTGTTGTTGATCTCCACAGAAGGACACTGTCAAAACCCGGAAAAACATACAAGACAAACTAACAAAGTCAATCAAGATAAACTCCCCTTAGCAATTTAATAAAAATAATTTTTTTGATCAACAACTTCCGGATATCCTCAGACGGTATCACAGAACGGCTAAATAGAAGCTCCTATTCAAAACATTTTAATGAAACCTAAAAGACTGCACTTTAATAAAAAAGACCCCCAACAGCTTTTGTTATTTGGAAAATATGTCAACTTTGTGAAAATATACCGCTCTAACATATGGTGTACATTTATCGTTGTCCTTAAAAAATACCAGACGTATCTTTCCAGCAGAGATATAGTTAAGAAAGAATGCGGGATATATAAGGCAGAATGAGGTGCTTTAAAATTGATGTATGAAACCTTGAAAAAAAAACACTTGACTTGCGATGTAATTTTCCAAAAATGTTAACTATTTTCTTCCTTAATTTTGACAATTAAGTCACGAATACTTGTGGGTTTAAATCATTCGCATGTTAGCTATAGTAGTATGCATGTAGTCTAGCGTTGATTTAGCATTGAGGCACTATGTCTATAATCAATGCTAAATTAATTACAGACAATGTTTTTTTATCATGGATATGGAGAAAAATAAGGCAGCATCTTATTACTCTCAAATTTATATAGTAACACAGGTAGCCCGCTATTGGATTTGCTTTTAGTTAAATATTAAACACATTCTATGCAAAACGACATGAAGTGTCATCTTCCTTCATTCACTGCCGACATATTATCGCAGGCGCCAATTCGTGCGGTGCAGTGTAACCTTTATGTATATATTAATATATATTAATATATTTATGTATATATAATATATATCAACTATTTTCTCCACATCTATTGCTTCTAATCCAAAAAAATATATAAACAGAAAAGCTTTAGGTTCTCTAATAATCTTTCCCAGGTCATTTTCCAATTTTCTGGAATTAAAAATATAATGAACCTTTAATATAATAACTGATAAAAAACGTTAATAAATGTAGTGAGATGCCCTATAATCTTGGGATATTTATGTAGACAATAGTAGAACACTCACATCATTTTATCTTCTTAAAAATTAATGCTTAGCATTGCTTGTTTTAACAGTTTATTACAGCTACAAGGGTGCATATCTTCACCATGCCAGCTGGGCCTGACCTACTTTCAAATATTCATAGTTAGGACACAAAGAATGTAAAATATTTTATGAAAGTCTTTCATGGACAAAAACACAATTCAATTGGATATAAATCAAGCCATCCTGCAAATTGACATGCCCCATCAAAAAATTTAAAATATATATGAAATTAAAAAAATGTTTTGAAATCTGAACACATAAATGAGTCCATTTGCACCAAAATACATTCCATAGTTGTAATAGTATACTTGATTAATAAATAGAAAGAAATTAACAACACAGCATCATTCCAATGAGCAATGGAACAGGTAAAATATATCAGCCATGAATGTTGATTAATGTAAGTGGTATCAGAACTTCGCTGGAGTTACCACAAAGTCTGACAGAATCTTAATTACACCACCAGTCATGATGACAACTATTATAATGACTCTTTACAGTGCTCTGGTAGACAGCCTTTCCTTTTTTGTCCAAACATTTCCTGTGTTTTGTCTAATAGCCTTCTATTATAAGATATACAATAAATGTTTACAAACATCTTGAAAGTTTGCTTTCAAATTTTTCAACTGCAACTATAATCTACTATATTTAAACAACAGTAATTCAATTATTGGTGATTTACCAGTGAGTAAATATTTAATTTTAACCAGAAAATGGCTGAATGGTGGAATGCTGGTATATTTACAATGGATTATGTATTTTTTGTGTACACTCACAACACTGGTAAGCAGAAATTAAGCTAAAACAAATCTTGTGGCATTTATGTAGCAATATTTTCCTCTCTTAGCTAAATAATGAAGTTCAATGAAGCAAAGCAATACACAATGTATTGTAAGCAGCTGTCCTGTGATATGTGCTTATGCATGTCCTATTGTCTGCGATACATTTGCGATGTAGTCCGTTGATTGAAATATTACTCTAAAACGCACCATTTTCATATCTAGTGATTAAAATACATCACTTTGTAAATATTTCCGGAGATTTTTAATACAGGAAAGTCAAGCACTCACGGTTCAATATTTAAACATAAACTACTGATGTACTCATGCGTTCAGTCTTGCAAAGCCATAAACAACTTCGTCATTGATATAATTACAATTTTATATTTTTAGCCTAAAATGCGCGCAAATTTCGCTACATCTTTGAACAAATATAACAAATTCCTATAGAAGATAATATAAAAAGGAAATCTTCGCAGTAAAGGATGACACGTGCGACACGAAAATTTAACACATATATATATATAATATATATAAATATATACGTACTTAAAAACAAACGCTAATATGGCTTGGCGTCGGGTGAAGTATCAGAATATTTTAGCACTCACGCTTTACCCAAAACATCTACTACACGATAAAGGTATTTCAAAGCTAAATAAGTAAAATAACCAATCCAGTATATTATTATAAGATTTGTAATAATTACTTCTTATATTAAACTTGACGGTTTAAATCAAAGCAGAATATAGATGGCCGACTCTGCTAAGATCCTTAAAAAATGCAAATTATATAAACTGGGAACAGATCAAAAAAAGAAAGAACAATAACTGACAAACATATTATATTTAAAATAAAACCAAGACAATGTAGAGCACATTGTTCGTTTGTAAATCGTCATTTTAAGTCGACATTGAATTAGAAACAAGGTCCGGGGATGGGTTCCAACGGTTCTTACAAACAAGACCTCAGTTATCAAGAACGAAACAACACTAGATTTACGGCACATTCACAATAGACTTTTCAACGGAAATAATTTGCCTTCACACGTTTTGAGATAGTAGGAAACAGATAGGAAGCAATGCAGACACAAGCTGTCGCGATTTTACCATAAAATGCTGACAAGTATGAAATAAAACATCAATCCGCGGACGTGCTGTATGTATTGTGAATACTTCAAAGTTAATCGGGCCAAGATCTCCTTTTCTTCACAATGCAAATCACAGGGCTGCAAGTGGTTAAGTGTGTCGCTGTTGCAATGCACGAAGTGAAAAAGTACGCCTAAACGCTTGCTCATATAAACACGAATGCTTGTCGCCTTAGGAATCCCAATTACTCTGAGTAAACATAAAATATCGTATCTTACACTTACCTTTACATGTCCCGTAAACTCTGGTGTTGTGGTTGTTGAACAAAAGGCTTAGATTTGAATCAAATTCAACGCTTTCTTTCTTCCCAACAAACAAAACGCAAATCGAAAATCTTGCTTGAATAGATCACAACAGGGCTACTAGTGTCCAGTCCTTTTCCGGTTACGCAGGAGGAAAATGAGAAAAGCTCGCAAAATTTTGCGAACAGAATTTGCCTATGATGGGGAGCCTTTGAAAAATAAATCATCTCTGATCATCAAAACCTGCAATTGCTGATAAGTATTATGAAAAAAACACTCCCTGTTTCATCAGTCGTTCTTCTTCTCCAGAAAACAATTGGGTGGAGCTGCTGGTATAAAGGCTATTACATGTGGGCGGAAATCGTAATATTACTATTTTCGATTCTGTGTTTTCCGGTGACAAAATTTTCAGTCTACTAGATAAACAAGTAATACGATATAATATTAAGATGTTACTTTTATTGAAAAAAAACGAGTATGCAGAGGTACGGACTGAAAAGTGCATGAGAATAAAATTGGAAGTGCACAAGGGAGGCAAGTAAAGTTAATGCAGAATTACCAAGTCGATTCAATCGATGTGTTTACAACTCGCATAACCATGCATACCCCATCTCTAGGTGTGTTATTAAAAAAATGAACTATCAACGCGATTACTTTGTAGGCACGTGGTTGGTCCTGCTGATGAAACATGAATGGCTCGGGGTTGCAGTGATGAAGCATGCGCCACCGCTCCTGGGGCTAAATTGTAAAACTGTTTTTTTCTTGAAGAAATATCCCTTGGACACTGTATTCTTCATTCTTAGCAGTAAAAAACTCTCTTAAGTTCTCTGTGAATAATGTGCATGCAACACTAAGAGAGTTGATATTGATGCCTAGTCAACCTCTTGTGCATAGCCATTGGTCCGTTGAATTTTAATATCACCTCGTTAGGATTGCATGCAAATTGTTTGCAGTTTTTGTTTCCAGTCTTTGGACGCTCCAGTAAATGAATTGATAGCCATAGAATGATGTATCAAAAATAGCTAGTTTTTTTTATTCAAATTGTACCAATTCGCTAGTGCGACGCAAATCAGTAATTATCCTTCACGAATAGACTACCATTTTAATACAATAGGCTTTAATTAACTGAAGTACAAAGCCGTCTTGATCTTCTCTTAATAAAAACTATTTTCTTGTTACAAACTGTAAGTTAAACGACATTGCGGTTATAGCCCTAACTAATAGTAATATACAATAATTGTTGTTTGGCACACTCTGTCAAGACTTTTATTTCATGTCTAATTATTGGCATGACTGTGCACCACATCAGAGGCACCACATGTATAGTGTTATCATCGCTGAAGTGGAACGGACATTCATCGGAATCTCAGTGGTAACATTGTGTGTTAATTTCGTATCTTCTGTTGATATCAGGCCGTGTACGTATATTGTTTGTGCTTGTCAGGCTTAATTGCCATCAATATACTAGGCTTAGGTATTTGATTTTGAGGGTAACATGCCAACTCAGGCTCCAATGAATCTGTGGCTAAACGAGTGTGGTAGGTCAGAACTAAGACGAGTTAGTGTGCAAATTCATATTGTTGCACAGCTGCTGTGTATTATAATCTGAGACTACACGAGGCTCCCCAAGAATTACTTAATGAATAAGCGCCATCCAGACTCCAGAGTATATGAGAACGGTTGAAACCATGTCGACTATGGCATAGTCTGCCGTGATGTTATAGCAAGGGTGACACGATTAGACGTTTTGTATGGTACATGCAGTACATGGAAGTTTCAAATATTTCAGGCGGGAGCGTAAGAATCGATGATATTTCAGCTAAAAGCGGCAGCCGGAGAAGTTTATAATTGTAGAGGTCTAGAAGGCAACTAGGCCCACTACGATATACTGTATATGCTATTTTCATCGTTACTGATGGCGTTATTGAAGTGAAATATTTGAACATGACCAGAAACTTTATTTTAAATATAAATTATTACAGCGTTAATAAATCATATTTTGTTAAATTAGATATGTAGTATAAATATTTCTGCCAAATAGCTTGAAATCGACAAAAATACGAGCCTCAGCCAGGTGTCGCCTCTCAGACTCAGCTTTAAATAAAATATATGGACGTGCTGTAGAAATTTAAGCAGAAATTTGAAGAAAAAACAAAATTTGTAACTCGTGGATGTAACCGAGGTCAGCTTTTCAAGGTTCACTGTTTATGGTTACAGTAACGATGTCATATTTTGGTCAGCGCTATAATTTTCCACTCTGCTTGTAAAGATAATAGAATTTATCAATTAATCATAAGAATCGTAATACTAATATAATATTTATATATAGGTACATACATGTACACTCTTTGCATCGTCAGCCAAGTCTACGAGACAAATGACATTATAGGTTACACAAGAGTTTCATCTTTCTCATAATATGTATTTAGTTGTTGACCATGAGGATTTCTTTTACGATCTCTGGTTCTCAGTCGCTGGTTTGGTGGCGGGGGTAATATGGCGACCGGAATAAAAAAAGGCCGTCCCACTGACAACTCTGATGTAAAATGGCATATTCCATCTTTTTCACTACTGGCTGTCTCGCCTGAACTCGAGGCTGATTCCAGCGTGGGTCTACCATAAAAATCATCAAGATGATGTAACTTACCAAACTCATACGCCTGAGCTAATTCGTCACGTGATGAGCTATATTCTGAAGACGTTGAATCATAACATCTGGGGGGTCTGTACGCCAGAATGCGATCAACATCTGGAGCAATTATGAAATGTCCATCATCATATTTTGGTCGTCCTGGAGACATATTTAAAGGAAAGCAATGTCCCATTGATTGAAAATATATTCTCTCTTTCCCCTTTGGAGATGTCTCTGGTGAAATATCTTCACTTTCATTTGACTTAATGTCGTCAATTTTGTGCTCTTCATCTATTTGTCCTTTCATTGAGATTGTTCTGTGTTCAATTTCCTCTGGATCTATGTATTCCCTAAAATAAGATGTATATATTCTACACTAAAAGACTAGAAATGAGATTGGTGAGGATTTAACGTAATTCACTGGATGGTAGTTCAAAAAGTTCAAAAAGAAAATCTCACCTAGAACTCATCATTAGAGTGGGTGGTGCAGGTGTACCATTAGATGATCGTGGTGGTAAATACGGTTGATGATATTCCTTGTCACCTGTCCCGGGACGAGTATGTATTTCACTACGTGTCTCTGGCCCAATTCCTTCATCTGAAGACCCACTTGCCCTAGCTCCGCCATTAGGACCTATATGTGCGAAGACAGGATAACGTGTAGGTACCAAAGTCCCGTTTCAAAATAGGTTTGTGTGATCCAGTCAGAGAAAGGAAACGACGAAGTAATTGATGTAGTGTATAAATCTGGTGGGATTTGTGCTTGTAATTTATTTTGAGAGAATGTTCTTTATTAATTATTACCTGGTGTATAGTTACTAAAGGGTGGTGGGGGGTAGCCACTGGTAGCGTAACCTGATTCAGTTACTCTACCAGAGCTTTGTGGTAAGCTGAATGTTGAACCATTGTTTGACGCCGGTTCTTGACTTAATGATGACGAAGATCCGCCAAGATGACCATCAGTTGATGAACCTCCTGAACGACGTTTTACATTTCGTCTGCTGGAAAAAAATCGTTTGTAACTTATAACTTGTCTCGTAAAATAACGAAAAACCAATTGATCTTTTACTATTTTCAGGATAAAAAGTTGTTAACGAGGAGGTCGCCTTTCAAAAGACTGCGGTTATACACGTTATAATGGAGCTTTTAAGCGGAAAGTAACGTTGCAAAGGGCGACAATCTATATTGAAATCACATCAACTGGCGTGATATTATTTTACCTCCGATCTTTTGCAGAGATTCCCTTTGCAACAAACCACCTCCAGGCCTCAACAGACCCTAGATTGCAATTAGTAAACTTTTTTAGGAAACGAAAGTTGAAAAGAGCATTTTAGCAAAAATGTCTTACTATTTGACTTACTTTGAGCTAGTTTAGAACCAGGATTATATCCTAATTTCGTGAGCAAAACAAGAGTAACAATAACAATAATGATGAAAAGGCTAACTCCAATCAAAGTTCCCAAAACTGCAGAATCTTTAAATATTGTCTTCTTTGATGACTTCGTTTCAACTTCACTCTCTACGTCTTCCCCTTCCACTGGTTTCAGAATCGCTTTAACGATATAAAGAAATTTTTCTAACAGAAGATATGATTTGGTAACAGAAATACTTGCAATATACTTTCTGTATAATAGCTCCTAGTTCAAGGCATCTGTATTATCATTTTTATGATTGACACAAAAAGAGTATTTACATGCATCTTTACTAACCTCCTTCGACAAATATCATAACCTTTGGTTTGGTGAAATTCCCAGGTCCTATGTCATTCCTAGCTCTAATCTTGAATTCATAGCTTTTTCCAGAATCAACATTATTCATAATAAACTCGTTCGAATAACCTAGACGTTCTGCTTTCCATTTAAGGTCAATACGTCTCTGATATTTCAAAAGAAATCCAGTAATAATGGAATTTCCGTTGAAACCGTTACTCCATAAAATTTTGACTGCGGTTGAATTGATCCCAAAAAATTCGATATTTTGGGGCGGATCTGGCGGGGCTAAGGAAGAAAAGATAAGTAGAAATATATTTTCTCTTTCGTTATCATTTTAAAATCTAATTTAATGACTTACTAGTAACTTAAGGCGTGTTAGAGTGTTCAAAACAATAAGAAAACGTTAAGAAATGTTCGTATTTGACAACTTTACATGCCTCAGGAGTAGAATTTTATTTTAGGTTGCAAGGAAAATTGCATAGTGTAACAACACCACCTGTAGCGCAGCTTGAAAAAATTTTGAATTAGTGGAGACGAAACGCTTACCTTGAACCTTCAGGGTAATTCCTTTCTTTATGCTACCCCATTTGTTAGCCACCATGCACACATAACGTTTCGAGTCTTTTCTGTTTAAGTCATGAATAACTAAATGTCCTTCCATAGTCACATGATATTTATCACTATTTGTAACATCTATAGGCTTCTCTTTTGAATCTAACCACTTTATCTTTGGTTCAGGGAATCCAGAATAACTACATCTAAGACGAACTTTAGTTTTCCATTTTGCTGTGACGTCTCCACTGTGACTGTCAGTAAATGATGGAGGACCTACAAATATAAAGAAAAGCAAACAAGCTAACCTAGCGTGATTTCGTTTCCACGAACGTCAGAAACAACAGCCAAAATTACATAAATAACTTCTCGACGTTTCGAGTGCATTTAAAAATATCATTCTGATATCATATTTCGTTCAACCCGAATCTCAGAATCTACATTATGTACTTACCTCTGCTAGTGGTTGCCATGACGTCCTCTGTACAATTCCCTTCCCCTTTGCTAGTCTTAGCACAGACTCGGAAATAGTATGTTCGGTTTTCTTTCAATTTCTCAAACTCGTGAGATGTGCGCGTTCCATCAACATGAATAATATTGTAGTTACTTTGTTTGTGATGACCGTCGTCATTTGTGACATAATAAACCTTATAATGAATAATTCTTCCATTTGGTTCATCTGGTTTAGACCATGTTAACTTGATACTGTGTACTGATGTGGTCACAGCGTTTAGATCTTTAGGAGGACCGGGAACTAAATAATGATAGAGAATTGTAGATATAAGCTGGGCGATATTTTATTTTCTATTCTGCATGCATGTAACGATCTATAAGTATATCTAATATATCTAAATTCGTTTTCCTGCATGTTTTGTATATATTTCGTGAACATGTTACTTGTGGTTTTTTTGTTAATTGTGGAACAAACTTACCGTCTTCATCCGTAAGAATATTGACGGGTTTACTTGATATACCAGGGCCTTTGACAGTATATGCAGCAACCGTGATAGTGTAGTAAGTATATTTACGAAGGTTCGTCAACATGAAATTTGTTTCGTTACCACTAGCGCGACATTTCATAGCATTACGTCTGTCATCATAACATACATGGTAACCAACCAGAATGCCATGAATACTCTCTTTTGATGGCGCTAGCCATGATAGAAAAATGCTGGTCGACGTTTTCGAAATCACTGTAATATTTGTTGGTGGTTTACTTGGAACTGAAATTAGAATTGTGCTATATCAAACTTTTAAAACAGCATAAACGATTTTTTGTCAGTCTTTCTGTATTTCAACAGTTCTGGCAATGACGGGCGAGAGAACTAGAAGCGATTCCCGGAGGTATTACTTATTATAAAATGAATATAAAACGTCTCCTAAGGACCATTATACAAGAGTATTTTAGATGTTTAATCGTCCAATTTTCGTAAAATCGTCATAATAACAAATGCAATATTTAACAAAATGTCGCTATTATATACCTCCTTCCAAAGTACGCGTGGTTACAATGCTCGAGTTAGGACCACGCCCTGCGCTGGTAAACGCCTGCATCTTTACTATGTAATACGTGTATGGCTTTAGAGAATGTATTGTGGTTTTTCTGCCATCGATCAGTTTTACCATCTTCTTTGCGAAAGCTGAATGACTTGAATTTATCTTATACCAAACTATATAACCTTTTATAACACCATTTGCAACCTTTACACTAAGAGTCTAGAAAATATAGACAGTGTAATCTTTTAATGAAAGGAATAACATATATTTTAAAGCACGGTAATATACAATTAACATAATCATTTAAGCTGTTCAAAAGTTCACTGATCATTTTTTTTTATTAGTTTTTGCAGGCTTAATCATACACAAACAAGGAAGCCTACTTTGCAAACACCACACACTAATCAGAAATATAAATTGACATTGAATAAGGCTACCTCTCATGTCCTGGAAAGAACCAAGTCAAATTTCAAAACACCGAAAGCTTTTAATACTACACTCCAGTGTCGAGAGAGGGGGAGAAGACTTATTACACCGTGTTAATAAAATAAGGGAGTATAATCAAGCTAGATTCATTTGAATTAGGCAGATATAAACCCGAAAATCATTTTGTGATGATCTAAAGGCTTCAAATCTGTTTGGTGCTAATCATGATGGCGTCTGGTTCATAATTGTTCTTCCCAGGCAATCTCTCGACCATAATTCATCGAAATATCACCCTGGACTGACTCAGCGAATCATACGAGCCTCTCAATCAAACCATTGTCACTTGAATAAAGATAAATTCGTGCTTCTGTGTACCAAATTGAATGAAGATTTTAATTACTTGTGTGTATGAGAACAGTTGTCGAAAAATGCGTTTAAAAACATTAATTTTCGCGAACATTCAAACAAAAAAATGGCAAATGTTATGGCCTTAATCATTATGAGCCTTTCAATACTGCAAATTCACCTGCACACTGTACCGAGCGTTTGCCTGGGTGCAAATTGTACATCAGTTTTATAATACCACAGAAATCATGTGTGAAATAAATTATTATAGTATATTCACCTTCCATTTAATTCGAATACTATTATCACTTGGCACGAGTGTCAGATTTGGTGCAGCGGATGGAACTATAGAAGATTTTTAAAGAAGAGGATGCAAAGATTCAGTCGTGACCCGGCTCTAAATTCAACAGGTAATAAATAGATCGTAACATGTTTTGTTGCGGAGAAAAATGAATCTCACCGTCTTCCTCCGTATCAACGTCTGCAATGTCAGATGAACCACTCAGTCCCAGGGCATTTCTAGCTCGCACAGAGATTTTATAACTTGTGTATGGTTCAAGACCAGTGATGGTATATGAATTTTTCTCTGCGGTAATTGCTACAATCGCTCGTCTTGATTGATAGGTCGATACCCTATACTCAATTTCATAAGACAATATTTCACTATTGCCGTCAAATGATGCATTCCAGGAGATCGTAATTGATGTTTTTGTCTTAATAATGGAATTTCTGTATAATCTTGGAGGATATGGCCGCTCTGAAAACAAAAAAAAACACCAAACGGTATTAAATATAAAAGTACATGCAGATTTTGTCAGCCAAAATGCATATAATTGGAAATAGACTGGACTGTTCGTTTGAAGAAACAAGCAACTACGAGTCGTCAGATAAAAAATTCTTATTTCACCATTGCCATTCAACCTCTTATGCTAACCTCGAATTTCCAATGTCAACGTTTTTTCGTCTTTTCCAAAGGAATTGGCAACTTTACACATATATTTCCCGCGATATGTAGCAGCCGTCGACAAAATGGTTAAACTAGATTTAGATTCTTTTTGATATTGTTCAATGATAATATTCGAACTTCTTAAAATTTTCCGTCTGTCTTTTATCCAGGTAAAATTGAGCATCTTGTCTCCGGTAACTTCGCAAGTAAGTCTGGTGATATTTCCTGCATCAACCAAAACTGTGCTTATCCAGTTAACAATTCTTGCTGGAACTAAATGTATAAGAAAAAAGGCGTACTAAACAACAGCTACAGCCTATACGTGCAATGCTGATTGTTGTTTGATCATCATTTGAATGTGTCATGTCTTTCTGGTGGTTATGCATCATAAACGGGGTAAGTACACGAAGAAGTTCTGTAATTTTATGTCTAGTAGGATATATAATATAAACGTTTCTTTTTGTTACGTGCATGGGAAACTCACCGTTAACATTCAGTTTAATTGTTAAATGAGGACTAAAGGTATGAGCATTTTTGATCTCACACGAGTAATATGTTTCATCTTCAGCACTTGCGTTCAAGATAGTCAAAGAGCCATTATTTGTCAAGACAAAACGAGACGAATCCTTTACTTTCTCATAGCTTCCTCTTTCTAAACGTCGCCATATTGTCCTTGGTGTTGGAAATCCTGCTCCATAACATGCCAGTTGGGCGTTTTTATGTTCTAAGACGTCAGTTGTGTTAGGACTGTGAGGATTGATGAAACGCGGCCGAGCTGGAAAAAAAATCATTGTAGATGAGAAAAATGAAGGTTTTCAACAGTTTGACTACACATGGCGAAATAAAGACTTACTTATTACGAGTATCTCTTGAGTTTCTTTGTGAATACCATATTCCGTTTGTTTATGACAGGTGTAATTTCCCGCCTCACTCATCGATATACCATTAAGCCGCAATAAACATATATCACCAATTCTTTTAACGGTAGTTCTGGCCGATTCCTTTACTATTTTACCATTTTTTGTCCATTTGATACAACGGTCACTGCATAAAAAATTCAGTTTCGAAAGGCCTTCATCCATAATGTGAAGCCTGTACGACTCCTGTGGGGCGCCTAATGAATAGTATATTGAACATTTAACAAAAACCTTTCTAGATTTTTATAACCATAATTAGAAAACATTATTCAGTTTATCGTGTTTTTTTAAGAAATATTTTGATTTCTGTACACACCCCGGCCAGCCGCGGGCTGTTAAGCAAGACTGGAAGTGAATATTACATTGTGATACATAAGATATATTTTATGCTTGACAGCAAAACTATACGACGAATTAAAGATTATAGATACAGAACTCGATTGCAAAACGGTATGGAATTGAAAGAAATATTAACAGTAGCACGACACTAGTCATAAAGGTAAACATACCATAAACAGATAGATTAACACTGGCATAATCAGGAGATCCTAGTTTACTGCTGGCTTTACATGTATATTGTCCATTATCATGTCCCTGCTGCAATCCTTTGATCGTCAAAGTACTTTCACCGTCTTTTATTGATACGACCTCCTGTCGAAAACCTTGAGGTGCAACACCACCATTGTTATCAAACCACACTATTTCAGCCCGTGGGAAACCATTTGCTCTGCACGTGATGCTCACGTCCTTTCCAGACAGTCCAATGACATTTTTTGGGACATAGATCACTTTCGCTGGGCCTGAATAAGGAAATCATTCTATTTGGCGGATGTGTACGAACTCATTATCTATTTCAGTGTTTTAATCTCGCCGGAAATTATTACAACTTGGAAAATTCATTTTCCATAACAGGTAAATTTTTGACATAATTAACTTAATATAGTCGCCTGTACCTTTAACTAGAATTCTTGCCTCGCTAAAGTTTGAGCCAGCTCTGTTCATAGCTTTACATTTGTACATGCCACTATCAGCCGCAGTTACATTTTTTATCTGCAATGTCCACAAGTCATTATAATGTTTTAAATGTATGCGACGATCTGATGACTTCTTAATCAGGATACCATCTCGATACCAGAATAATTTCGCTTGTTCTTTGCCGCCTGTTGCTTTGCAGGAAATGTCAAGTTTTGCGTAAAGAGTGACGTTTTCTGCCTTAAATGATTCTGTTATTCTTGGCGCTTCAGCTGGTTTAACAAAAAAACTGACTGAACAGAACTGAAGATTCAAGCAAAAAACTCGTCCACATATAATATTGATTATAGCAAAACTCATCAGAATATAAAAATCTAATATTTTACCAACCTCCGACAATTAGCGAGGCAGCTCGATGGATGGTTTCGAGGCCATTACTAGCAATACATTGATAAATTCCTTCGTTTTTTCCCCAAACTGATGTAATAATTAAATCGTCTCCTTTTCTCACAGCATTGTAGTTGTTTTTCTTAGTGATTTCCTTCGCATTCTTATACCAAGTAATCTTTGGTGGAGGGTAGCCAGCAACTTCGCATGGAAATGTCGCATTCACAAGGTAGGTTTTACAGATTTTTGACGGTCCAGTAAGAAACACAAGAGGAACTAAAAATAGGACGTATATCACTAACGAGAAGTTGCATTCACGTTCGAAAATTACCAACTATAGTTGCATATTTGATAAATTTCTCAGTTGGCATTCAAGATGATTATTGGTGAAGTCAATTAAACCGTGAATAGTTACAGTTACACGAGAAACCAAAAGTTTTACAAACGTTGAGATGTTGGATACAATAGAGATTGAAAGCACTATTTTCTCATGTATTGCTGACGAAAAGGAAAAGGAAATACTTCGTAAAAACAGCTGATTTTTAAGCAAAAAAAAACACAGGTTACCTCGAACAAGAAGAGTGGAATTGACTGAAATTTCTTCATTCGTGGATTTGTCTCGGGCAATGCATGTATATTTACCGCTGTCTTTCACAATCGTTTTTATAATCCTCAGAGAGCGACTATTGACCATAGAATAACGACTATCAAAATTTATTTTCTTATTGTTATGTTTCCATACATATTCAACGTTTCTTGTTCGAGATGCCAAACATTGGAATAATACCATTTGATTTTGTACAGCTGTCATGTCTGCATCTGGGATAATATTAAACTTAAAAGGAACGTTTTGAGCGTCTAAATGGAACAAAATAAAGCTGTGAGTAGAAAAATGCTTTGATTGGATCAGAACAAACAGTTAAAATTGATAACAGCTAGATAACGGTGAAAGCCCAAGATATACTGACTACTGTATAGACCTTTGTAAACAATCTGCGTTTTACATGAGTTAGTCAGCTGGACTGAGCTTTTTTTTCATAGCTGGATATAGCCATGACTCAAAATTTTGTTACAAATCAGTTATTAGTCAAACAGGTCCTTATTATTATTTGAATTCGTGTCATTGTGAAAGTGGTGAATAGTCATGCAAGTACTGAAGCTGAGTACTTTGCGTATAGCATACAAATTTTTACCTGATGCGTCTTTTATGAAGAGCCTTGCGACATTACTGGCCACGATTTCCTTGGTAAGAATATTTACAACTATACAATAATACAATTTAGTAGAGTGTTCTCTTTGTACATCATGAATAACAAGATTTTGAGATGGTTTGGTCTTTTCCCTATCTGCAAACCAGCTTCTGATTTGAACATACGAGGAAACATCAGGTGGGTAAAGACAGGTGAATGTTGCTGTCTCCCCAGCTCCGTATACATACTGATCTGCCACCGAAACTCGAAACGATTTTACGATAACTAAAAATTCAGTAAAAATAAGAGTCGTAAAAAAACGAACATGATTTTGCTTAGATTGCCACTGGACAGAAGAAAAGGAACGACAAACCATACCTCCATGAACCAATGCTGGTCTACTCAATATCGCCTGGTTATTTAGTGTTAGGTTAGCCAAACATTGAAATTTTGCACGATGAACACCGGGAACTAGAATCTTAAACGGTTTAAACAACAATGTTCCGTTAGGAAGAGTTTGCAGGATGTCTGGTATGTTTCCAACCAATGAACCATTTCCAAAACGCCATGATATTAAGATCTGATTGTCACTAGCATAACTTGAAGTAGCTACAGCACTACAGTGAAGGTGCGCTGAGGTCTTGCTTGAAAATTGAATATCTGAGGGTTCTTCTGTGAACTGCAGAGGAGCAGCTGATTCAGCTGCAAAATGAAAACGTATATCAAATTGGCTGAGCCATGAGTGAACAACAAATATCGTTGCCTGCCTTAAAAATATACAATTTCGATTTGGTGGAAATTGTCAATCAAGGCTACAGGCCCAACCTGCAGATTTTCAACGATACATCCATGCAGACATGAAGTTATAATGATCTACGTATTTTTAAATAAACTCTTCCATATAGTTCCATCAGTTGTCATTTATTGATGTGTAATATATGTATTATCGTATTGTATGTTATGATCGCATGCAGCTATACAAAGACACTTGTGAAAGTCTATGAATGAATCTTGGAACTATTATTAAAGTTTCTTTATTAATGAATAAGAGAGAGAGAGAACTTTTGTTTCTGAAGACGAAGATGCATATTTTGTCATGAATATGTCGTGAAATATATCTGTGTCATAAATAATAATGATCTGAGCATGTTTAAATAATTAAAGAGCAACATTAATACAATTTATTAATTAATACCGAAAAAAATGAGTGAATCACGATGAATCACGTAAAATACTATTCTTTCTCAGTGCTAGTTTTACACAATTTAAAAATTAGGAAAGTAAATGTTGAAAAACCAGAATTGTTAATCTTATGTTTCCTATAGTTCCTATAGCTAAAAATATCATGCATGCCATTAAGAATGATATTGTTTCCTGGTTACCGCTATTGCATGCATGAGAACTTCTTGATTATTATGTATAATGAGACATTTCTCCACTTATTCAGTCACTACCGACGATAATTAAACTCTTAAAACAAAATCTGCAATAAAGTCAACTGGAAAGTTGAGGTTTAAAATTAATACGTTTAAATATTTTATATGTTTATCTGTGAAATATTAATATCCTGCCTTCGTGTGGAATGCACAGATGATATCATCTGAGGCTATTAATCTTACTGTCAAACCAGTTTTATCTCGAGTTTTATTGCAAAAGCGCAAAATAATAGTTACGTTGTTTTGGTTTAAATAGACATATAAAGAAACATGCATGCATGCACTGGCGAACCATGCCTTATATACATATTGTCACGATTTTCATTTGTATTTTCGAATTGTCTTTGATAAATATTGTCTTTTTGAAACTATAGACAGTATGAACATTATATTGTACATTGTCTGAAATACTTACGAACGCTTTACTTTTTCAGGACTGAAATAAATAGTCAGAACAAGACCCTAGCTGGGTCCTAGGACACGCAAGAAGTTCATTGAAACGACGCGGCGGCATAAACCACGATCAATCAAGATTAGATGACAAACAAGAACTGAATTTCAAATTTTAAAACGAAATTTCTCTTGAAAACACAAATTGTCGGATATCGAAAGCTATAAAATAATAATCTCAAAGATACTATATACCTCATATATATCCATATATTGGCATTTTTTGCCATAGCCAGAAACTGCATGTCAGTGTCATATACAAAGTACTGCACACGTTTTGACGAAAGTTACCTATAATTATATTATTGCTATAAAACGAACCTTAAATTGTCGAAACAAGAATAAAACTCTCCTTGCAATATATTAACACCTCAACACTAGTCACTCACTGCTTACTATAGATAGAATTTTACGATATTGGGCCGGTACATGGATTTAAAACCTAGACTAAAAAGAATTTTCCGTGTCATTATCTTTGAGAACGTGATATGCGACGAGTGATCCACATCTGACCAGATCATATACGACGGTAGTATAGTTATATTATTCTTTGCAAATAATTGCACTATATAATTATTTAGCCAGTTCTTTGGAAAACGCAGGCAAACACTCAGCGATCAATATATCTATTTTGATCCCTGCATGCATGTAAAAATACAACAATCTTTGTCAGACGAGAAAGTATAAATTGACGCTTAGACTCACGCTCAAACGATGATTATATAAACTGTTGATAAATATATATAATTTTCGATCATACCTGAATGTACAAGAGCAAAATCTTTTGTAAACAGCATCAAGAGAAACAGCTCCACCAGAATCATGTTGATGTCAGCTTCTCAACACTTCATATTATCTTGCGACCTCAGGAACTCGTTCATTTGGCTACCGTGTAGAGTAGTACGCATGATATCGTCAAACTGCGGTTACACACAGACTGTTTAAGTATGAAACTGGGCTTGACACAGCCATCACTTCATCTCATATGAAAGTAAACTATACGATGCTGCATTATAACAGGTGGCATTTGAATTTATTTACACAAGCTGGTAAATCCACGTTTACTTGAGACTACCTTGTTGAGTTGAGAGTCATGCACGTTTGAACATGCCCAACCACACGATGGTTTATAGCAGTGAATGATGACAGATAAGCTGAGATCAAGTTTCTTTATAGTCAACTGAGTATTTCCCTAATTCAAGAAAGAAACTAATATTAATTAATTGAAAGACACATATTGAGATTGTGTAAAATCCGAAAGCATGGACAACAATGACACAGTTACTGAGATAGAGGAATATATTTACCGTCTTGCAACACATGCGGAGAGACACAAGGGAAAAGCATTGAATGTATTTAGATGGTAAACAATCGATTTACCTAAACACACAACTTTTTTAACGACATAATTGTTTTGTACGATTGAACTGACAGGAAGCTTCTCAACATGCATGCCATATAAAGAACAAAGAATACGTTCAAAGTTAAACATTTGGCCCATTGTCATTGACCAAGATATTATATAGCTTCCTTGCGACTCCACGTCCTCATGACTCGTCGGTAACAACAAATGTAACTAATTAAAACATTCAGTGCATGTGACATGATGACCGTGCATGAAGGTACTGAGTAGAAAGATGTCACACTGCCACAACGTCTTTTTTTATGTTATAGCTATATGTATATTCAATAAAAACATTTATATTTCTAAACAGCCAAATTCGACATACAGATGGTAATGAGCCAGACCTAATTTGCTATTCTAAACAGAAAATTTCCATACTATAGGGTCGATAACAATCAATATACGCATGCATGCATGTATATGAATGTATTTGTAACAGATATTACTACATCCCATTCCCATACAATCAAGCAGCGACGTCGAAAGAACGCCACTACAATTGTTTGACGTTCATAATATGCCAGGAGTCTTAATTAGGTCGAAAGTAAAAAAGATTTCCTTATATTACGGGCAATTATCGAACCTTTTTCAAAGGAAGATATTCTGATTTTCTTGGAAGTAAGCCCCTTGAAGCAAGCCACACCTATATATAGGCTATAAGTCTGCTTTAACGTTTGTGCCAGTTTAAATATATTGATCCTTGCCCACCGAATACAATATGACATGCATGTATATATGAGTTATATATGTAAACTATATTATACTTAACATGGTTTTCATTTCAAATAACCTTCCCACGTCCCCTTGTATAAGGCGCTTAGCAACTTATATAGGCTTATGCAGGTATCGTGGAGGGTAAAGTCGAAGATTTAATATGATCTTGCAGTATATTGGTTTAAAACTGGTTATTATCATTAAACAAATCTAATGAAAATTTAAGCCATCACGTACAGACGGGCAAGTTTTCCTTGACAAGGAGCTTTGTGTGCCAGCTTTTCAACAAGGAAAAATGCTCGTGTGTACGGCCGTCCACGAAAACTTGACAAGGAATTGCGCAGTAGGAAACACCGCAACAATCTTCGAGCCAATCGAGCAGGTTTTTTGAAGTTTTTCAATTTCTGTTGGTTTTGAGATTCGGTCGTATACTCCGGAATTTTATCATGGCTCATATTATCGTAAAATATACTCGACGTATACTCATACCTATTATCGTAAAATTTGTCAAATTTTTCGCGTTCACATGCACGAGCAAATAAACTTTTCAACGAAAACTTGTTCGTCATACACAACAGCAAGTGAACTGGTCAAGAAAACTTGTCAAGGAAAACTTATTCACTAATCACTATATTACCCGGCAAAATTTTGTCCCTTTGATCAGGAGACAACTCTCTGAAGGTATGCATGTAGCTATTATTATACACAGGCAAAATTTCCACCATTTAACCTTCTTGATAACATCAATCAGTTGCGTGTGTCATGACAGAGAATGGGCAGCCAAACAATTTAAATATTTAAAAAACGTTAACGAATGACGATTTTCCGAATCAACTGTATATATAGATGAATGGTTATATATAGGAAATGTTCGGCAGGCGTTGGGCTGCATCACCCCAAAAACTTTTTAATCTGTGTGCCTAAGAAATGTTGATAAATGATATAGTGACTGTCGCTTTCGAAGAAATATTCGAAGAGGAATATTCATGGTAAGAATATATTGCCACCTAACTCTGAAACCTTTGCAAACTTATAAACGGTACGACGGAAGTATAATGGTATCTAGCTACTATTCCAGCCATTTCTGCATGGCATATTTCATTCACGCGGCTGCATAATAATTATTTATCAAAACTTGTTTCATTTGTCCGAATTCTCGGATATTTCAGATTGGTAACGAAGTTGTCGCATGAAATTTTGATATTTGAAATATTGATGGTTTAGGAAAGATTGCATGTTCATTTTAAGTAAAACAGAATGAACTTTAGACCGAGTTTTCTGAGTAATCAAGGAGCCATGCATGCATGGTTGTTATTGGTGGAATTTTTATAAAAGACAAAAAGAGCTGGAATAAACAAATTCACAAAGAAACTCATTTCATGTCTTCTTGCGTACCGTGTGTACACAAACTGTCTGGGAACGCCAGCTGTTGCTGGTGGTCTTTTGTCATCTGAACACACGTTACATTAGCGAGTCAGACAGGTAAAAGTTCTACTTTCAATTTGTCAAATTTTACTTTCAATTTATAAAATTTTCTAACCACCGGATGGGGATACAATATTCTTTTTTCATTCGCTACAATATATCTACATGTCTTTCTTACGCACATACTCATGAAGTAAACGAGCCAGTATATCATTGATATGACCATTCACTATGAAATAAAATCGGAATAGCGTGTACGAACTGGGATAAACGATGATGAATATTGAGATATAATGCTCAACATCAAACAAGTGTACAATAGGTCAGGCTGGTAAAGCCAATATTAGGAACGCCAAAGGACTCTTTATTTCCAAGTCAAAAAATCATGTTTGTATAAAAACTTCTTAAAGTCGAGTGACACTTACATATGCAATAACAACAGCATCATACGATGAAAATATTGGAACACCTTTCCAAATCATATTCCTTACAATTTTACAACTACTTTTGAAAAAAATATATCATCGAATAAATAGACCGCGAGGTTTATACCTAACTCGGTTGAATTAATGCTTATCATGGCCAGCTCTACGCATTTACGAGTAAAACCTAATAGAATAATATAAGTAATATTCTAATGAAAATTGTCATACCTGGCTAAGTAACTGTTTCTTGGCTGATATTCTCGTGTTAGAGCGAATAGCATTTGAATATGAATACATATCTAAGACTGAGCAATCATAAACAAAATATACAAACATACGTCACTGAGACCGCTAATTTCCGCTTTTCCTTTTGTTAGTCAATGAGGATAATAATTAGATATTCATGCACGTCTATTGTATGCACAGAATTGAAATGTTTTCGAACTTACAGAATCGTTATAAAAAGGCCTATATTGTTGCTATAAGCTGAATAAAGGATGTGAGATATCTTTACAATTTAAATAGATAATTTGATATATATACAATTAATTGTCCAAAATATTTTCGTAAAGTTAGGAAATCCAAATTAAAAGTAAGCTATATACTATATATATCAGTCACCAATAGCGAACTACATTTCCCCAGTTCACTGATCGCACAGGCCCTCGACCCCAGTACGTGAGAATTATCTCTATTCACTGCTATTTACCTCGGAGATGACCGATCACCTCGGAGATGACCGATCACCTCGGAGATGACCGATCACCTCGGAGGTGACGGACCATCCCAGAGAAGACCGTCGACAGAATCGAAATATTATTGCATTATTAAAAGCTTTTTTATTATTATCACCTGCGACATTTGAAAATGAGGCTTTAGTAGCATTGGATTGCAATCGCTAAGCAAGCAAATAAAAAATTTGCGACTATACGAAGTTCGAAAGGTCATGCATGGATTTAAAAATTACGAATAACTGGAGCAGCACATGGCGCATGCCCATTTCAACTGCCCTGTAGGTATCGTCGAAGCTTATAGACTTGAAGTATATAAACACGATTCAGAGGCAAGTGTTCGTCGTGCAAGTACATTTTTCCTACGCCTAGAATACATGCAAAGTAGTTACAGTAAAATTAAATAAAATATTTTTAAGTATATCCATGCATTTAAGTATACCACTCAGGTCTGTACCAAATAAAAACAACAATGTAAAATATCACATATTTTATATTTAAAACAATATTATTTATCCCCGTATTAAAAAAAGATGTATAGAATATTCTCCCATATATATATACATTAACTAATATATCACATCCTAAAAAGATCATTATTTAAAAAAATATGCAATTTTTTTATTATAGTGCAAACTTAGTGTGTTTTTTATTCCTTAAAGACAACACTATACGTCTCCATGCATGCACCATATTTCAAATTGAGCTTTACTTCATGTCACCGTAAATATTCTCGGTAAAAGGGTGACCATGCAGGACGAATTCTGTAAACTTATGAACCATGGAATACAATCTCTTACTTTTATCGATAACTAAATTAAAACCCTTGGCTTATGTAAAATGTGGATGTTCAAGTGCGTGCGTGCAATGTTTTACATTCTTTCTAATTAAATCGTGCATGTATTTTATGGGAAAAATCGTGTATACGTAAGAATCATTCATCTGCAGTCTCTTCATAACTACCTACGTTTACATAATCATCATCACCAAAACTCTCGGTACTGATAAAATTCTAAAAGACAACAGAACATAATAAACGGGCAACTAAAAAGCGTAAACATGTAAGATGCTGGTGTGGTGAGGAAGAGGGCCCAGAATATTTTGTAATTCTGACTTTTCGTCTTTTCAAAGAGAAACGAAACCAAGCCCTTACAAAAATTTCACATAACCATTTCACATATGAAATATTTCATATATGAAACCTTATGTGGAATTGAAACACTTCATATATGAAAATTTCACATGTGAAATTGTTTCATATATGAAAATTTCACATGTGAAATTGTTTCATATATGAAAATTTCACATGTGAAATTGTTTCATATGTGAAATATTTCATATATGAAACCTTGTGTGGAATTGAAACACTTCATATATGAAAATTTCACATGTGAAATAGTTTCACATGTGAAATCATTTCATATATATGATTTTTACCCAAGAATATTTCATATATGAAATGATTTCAAAAATGAAATGTTTCACATATGAAATAGTCAGAAGATAATAAAATGGCTGCATGAGTGAATTTCAATGTATGGATTGAACATTTATTGGATTAAAACTTAAGAGGTTTTATACAATAAAAATCTAAATACAAAAGTTAATCATATTAAATACATACACATATTTACATACACAATTAAAATACACAATTAAAAAAAACAATTTGGCTAACATTTAGAGAAGAACACTTATCAAGTTCAATTATTATTTTTCCTTTCCATGGCATTTTTTCATGATTTCATCCTTCATCTGTTTGCACATAGCTTTCCTTTTCACTATCTTTGCTGTTCTGCCTTACACATTCTAATAAAAAGTAAATATATCAGTTTATTCAAATGCTCTTAGGTTATCTCACTTTCAAAATTATTATAAACTAATTTCATCATACAAGACTATTCCTAGCTACACAAATTTTTACCAGCTTTATCACAACTTTAGTATATAAAGCTTCTACGGCTAAGGAAAAATCATGCCTGTTGCTATTAATCATATTATAAATATAAAAAACGGATATACATACCTTTTATCATTTAGCCAGATCAAATTGTTTGTCTTTATTTCCCTTGCCAGCCGAAGACTGATGATTCCTAGTGTGTTTCTAACTCAATGGCTGCCAACAGAATATTTGCCCATTTTTATTCATTTTTGGCTTGGTTCACTTCAACCCAAGCAGGTGATGTGGGCATCAACTAAGAGCAAAAAAAAATTATTGTGTTACTATTATACAATGTATTTGTATACTAGTTCTTACAGATTTTGTCAATATGTTATTAGCATTCATTCAATATGCCATGATGTGCAATGGACACAAGTCTATCTTTGAAAGACCAAAGTTCTTGTAAAGTTCAATTACCTGATCATGCAGCTATTAGGTCAATGTAAAAAAAAAAAAATGAATGACCAATACATTATTCGCAGCATTATTTTGCAACAACAGCACTCTGGTCAGTTCATTGTGAACAAATCTTAATTTTCAGCTAATTGAAAACAACAAAATTTTAAAAATCTTATTCCACTGATTGTTATTCCTGGTGATTGATGACTGTAATGATTTTGAGTCAGCCTGAGTCTGACTCAGATAAGACATGGCTTTCCCATCAATAATTTCATGTGTAAAAAATAACATAAGTCATAAGGAACAATATAAATTCCCTCGTATTTTCATATTACTGTTATATGAAAAAGGATTAAGAGTAATCAATATAAATTGAACAAATTGCCCGTGATTTATCTGTGATTACCGTGATTTTATATAATGTGTATATAAGATCAAGTCAAGCTGATCAACACAAACAATAACATACCCGACAATTTCTTTAAAACCATTCTTTAATAGACCACATGAACACAGCTTAACCACAGCTTAACCACATATCCCATTTATATCTATATTTGGACTATTCCACACGGATATATATTAAATTTTTACGCTAAAACAAGTTTCCCAAACCATATTTACGACAGCCAGCAGAAAGTTTGAGACGTGATGTAATATGAGACGTTCTTCCGAAGCACGGTTCGTTTACGAGCAATGCCGACTAAGCCGATCGAGGACTCTTCGGGTAGCAATCGGGTCATCCTCGCTCCCAGGCGCTTTAAAAATGGCTATCTTTAAAATAGGGAATGGGGAATGCGGGAATGCGGGAATGGGGGAATGGGGGAATGCGGGAATGGGGGAATGCGGGAATGGGGGAATGCGGGAATGGGGGAATGGGGAATGCGGGAATGCGGGAATGCGGGAATGCGGGAATGGGGGAATGCGGGAATGGGGCAATGCGGGAATGGGGGAATGCGGGAATGGGGGAATGCGGGAATGGGGGAATGCGGGAATGGGGGAATGCGGGAATGGGGGAATGCGGGAATGCGGGAATGGGGCAATGCGGGAATGGGGGAATAAGGGAATGGGGGAATAAGGGAATGGGGGAATAAGGGAATGGGAGAATAAGGGAATGGGGAATAGGGGGATGAGGGGATGGGGGAATGAGGGGATGGGGGAATAAGGGAATGTGGGGATAAGGGAATGCAGGAATGGGGGAATAAGGGAATGGGGGAATAAGGAATGGGGGAGTAAGGAATGGGGGAATAAAGGGAATGGGGGAATAAGGGAATGTAGGAATGGGGGAATAAGGCAATGGGGGAATAAGGGAACGCAGGAATGGGGGAATAAGGGAATGGGGGAATAAGGGAATGGGAGAATAAGGGAATAGGGGAATAAGGAAATGTAGGAATGGGGGAATAAGGGAATGGGGGAATAGGGGGATGAGGGGATGGGGAATAAGGGAATGGGGGGATAAGGGAATGCAGGAATGGGGGAATAAGGGAATGGGGGAATAAGGAATGGGGGAGTAAGGAATGGGGGAATAAAGGGAATGGGGGAATAAGGGAATGGGGGAATAAGGCAATGGGGGAATAAGGGAACGCAGGAATGGGGGAATAAGGGAATGGGGGAATAAGGGAATGGGGGAATAAGGGAATGGGAGAATAAGGGAATAGGGGAATAAGGAAATGTAGGAATGGGGGAATAAGGGAATGGGGGAATAAGGGAATGGGGGAATAAGGAAATGTAGGAATGGGGGAATAAGGGAATGGGGGAATAAGAGAATGGGGGAATAAGGGAATGGAGGAATAAGGGAATGGGGGAATAAGGGAATGGGGGGATAAGGGAATGGGGGGATGAGGGAATGAGGGGATGGGGGAATGAGGGGATGGGGAAATAAGGGAATGGGGGAATAAGGGAATGCAGGAATGGGGGAATGGGGGAATAAGGGAATGCAGGAATAAGGGAACACAGGAATGGGGGAATAAGGTGAACAGTGAAACCGGTGAACGAGTGAGTGGGAGAACCAGGCAATGGGGGAACCAGGCAATGGGGGAACCAGGGAACAGGGTAAAGGTATAACTATGGACTCATTGAGCAGCTAAACTAATAGTAACAATCTTGAGCCTAGCTGTACAATCCTAAATCATTATGCATCAAGTAACTGACATCAGCAATATATAGTCAACATATTGGCTCTTTCCTAATCAGCATACAAAGCTTAAAATCTTATAAAATATTTAATGAATCTCAGTCATTCCTTGGTAGTTATATGAAAACATTATATCAGAAAATATATAATCAAGTATATAATCAAGTAGGGCATTTAGATATTTATTGTAGTACAGGAAGTATTTATATGTATTCCAATAAATGTCATAAAAAGGTAATATACATACATAGTATTCAGTATTGCAATGTTTGCATGCCAAATTATACAGTGCAAACATTGCTTATTTACATAATTACCAAGTTATTCACAAAATGCACATTGTTGTTTCACTGTAACCAAAAATGTTTCTTTCAACAAAATATATTCATCATAATTATATGTTTCCCAAAAAGTTTGTTGTCTAAAATCAGTGGAGTAAAACACTCTAAATATACTATTAATTTTGAAAAAGCTATAGATTTAAATAGTATATATAGGGAAAATACTTTCTGATATAATGTTTTCATATAATTAGCTATAGGCCTGAGACTTCCTAGCTACCAAGGACTGACTGAGACTCATTAAGATTTTATAAGATTTTAAGCTTTGTATGCTGATTGGGAAAGAGCCAATATGTTGACTATATATTGCTGATGTCAGTCACTTGATGTATAATGATTTAGGATTGTACAGCTAGTTCATGCCTGGTCTCAGATTTTAATGATGAAAGGATTTATATTGTTAATAACACATCATTTTATGCAGTTACCCTACCCTTTTCTCTTCAGCCCCCAACCCGCTAATAAAGGATGACGGTCCTTAGTTATTAAGGGTCAGTGGGTTCATTTATAGATTTTGTTGAAAGCAAATGCAAACATACATGGAAATTATATACACAGAACAGTTTCTTGCCAACTAAATGAACACACTAGCACACAACAATACCATTATCTTAATTATAGTTTTAATTTTTACTGAAAGGCAAGTATATTTTGATTTTTCACTTTGGTAAAATCTAATACAAGAGTGCCTGAGTTTCACAATAACAATTTTAAAACACTTAATTGCCAGGTTGGCATTTAATAATAACAATAATTGTCAATAAATATATTTGCAAGTAGCATCCTAGATGCAGAGAGCCATAATACTGTATACACGCCTAATATATACTAACAATTGTTCCTTTCAGGCTCAAGACTGTTACTATTAGTTTAGCTGTTCAATGAGTCCATAGTTCCACCTTTATCCTGTTCCCTGGTTCCCCCATCCCCCTGTTCCCCCATTTCTCGGTTCTCCTGCTCACTTGTTCACCGGTTACCCCATTCTCTTATTGCCCCATTCCTGCATTCCCTTTTTCCCCCATTCCTGCATTCCCTTATTCCCCTATTCCTGCATTCCTTTATTCCCCCATTCCCTTATTCCCCCATTCCCTTATTCCCCCATTCCTGCGTTCCCTTATTCCCCCATTGCCTTATTCCCCCATTCCTACATTCCTTTATTCCCCCATTCCCTTATTCCCCTATTCCCCCATTCCCTTATTCTCCCATTCCTTTATTCCCTTATCCCCCCATTCCCTTATTCCCCCATTCCCTTATCCCCCCATTCCCTTATTCCCCCATTCCCTTATTCCCCCATTCCTGCATTCCCTTATTCCCCCATTCCCTTATTCCCCCATCCCCTCATTCCCTCATCCCCCTATTCCCCCATTCCCTTATTCCCCCATTCCCTTATTCCCCCATTCCCTTATTCCCGCATTCCCCCATTCTCGCGTTTCCCCATTCCCGCATTCCCCCATTCCCCCATTCCCGCATTCCCCCATTCCCGCATTCCCCCATTCCCGCATTCCCCCATTCCCGCATTCCCCCATTCCCGCATTCCCCCATTCCCGCATTCCCCATTCCCTATTTTAAAGATAGCCCTTTAAAAATAAATATAAGAACACTACAGGCTTTAGTGGGATTTGACCAGTAAAGACGTTTGACAGTCCAATTAAGAATTTTGAGATGCAACTGCATCACGAATTTTGAGATACAACTTGTGTTGCCCGCTTCTTGTATAAACGTCCCTGTAGCGACCAAGGCATTTCATAAACAGCTTTGCGCTCGAAAGTAATTTCCTAGGTAACCAAATTCCTTTTACATCAAAGCCCAGATGGGTAATATGTTAAAATACGCAAAAATGTTATGAAAATGAAAACTGATAATTTATGAACTTTTTACAATCTCACGTGTGAAAGAAATTTCATATTTATGAAATTTACTTTTCACATGTGAAGGTGAAATTTCATATGTATCAGCTTTTAATTATTCATATGTGAAACAAATTTCACATGTGAAGCTGGCATTTCATAAATGAAATTTATTTTTCACATGTACAGGTGAAATTTAATGTCATGAATGGTGACCATTTAAATCATTTTATTACTAAAGAAGCCAAGATTTCATGTATGAATCGTTTTACTTATAGGAAAACGTAATATAAAAAAAATAAATAAATTCATATGTGACAGTAGCAATTCATATTATGAAATTTTTTTTTCCAGACGTGAACGTAAAATTTCATATGATATTTAAAAAAATTCATATGTGAAAAACCAAAATTTGACAAATGAAACAAAAATTTCATATGTGAAATTAGCACTTCATATATGAAAATTCACTTTTCACATGTAAAAACTAATAAACGTCATACACGGTATAAATTATTTGATTGGAGACGCCAAAATTTCATGCACGAATCGTTTTACATATAGGAAAACTTCATTAAAAATTAATTAAAATTCATATGTGAAAGTAGCAATTCATATTATGAAATTTATTTTTCACATGTGAACGTAAAATTTCATATGATAATTTCATATGTGAAACTAAAATTTCATATATGAAACAAAAATTTCATATGTGAAACCAAAATTTCATATGTGAAACCAAAATTTCATATGTGAAAATAGCATTTCATATATGAAATTTACTTTTCACATGTGAAAATGAACGTCATACACAATTTAAATTATTTCATTGGAGAAACCAAAAATTTCATGTATGAATTGTTTTTTTACACAGGAAAACTAATATTAAAAAAACAAAATTCATATATGAAAGTCACTTTTCTTATGTGAAAATCAAATTTCATATATGAAGTTTTTCATTTCATATATGAAAATGGTCATTTCATATATGAAACTCCTATTTCATATATGAAATGTTATGTGAAATTTTTGTAAGGGAGTTTACTCTGAGAATACTAATAATATCATTTTTAAATAAGTTATGAAAAAGAGCCTGCAAGCGGCGACGGGAAGGAGAGAACAATACTTTTTTCCTGGTTTATTCATTATGCATTTATTTAAAAAGTAACTGTTTATCAATTTCGAAGCTAGATGAAACTCCCAATGCGATATCATAAGCGCATTAATGCATGGTTTATGTGCATGAAAGCAAGTTGACAGATAATCCCTGATCGATCATTTTGCACTATTTAATCTCGACTTGAAATTTATATAGTTTACTTGCATCTTTCAATTCTAATATTTATTTCCTTTAAAGAAGTGCTAAAAGTGTTTCTTGTATAAACAGTGAAACACGTTCATGCACATCAAATAATATCTGAACCAAGCACATGGTTCAATGCCATGCAATGGCAATGCATGCCAGGCCTATTAATATTGACGCGTACTAATATAGAATTATATAGAAAGTTTGAAATGATGCATGCATAAATATAAGACATATATATACTAATAAAGAAAGCTATCATTTCGCAATAATAAAGGAATAAAAGCATTACTGAAAAAATCATAAAGAGAAAAATTATGGGGTTTCAGCGATAAAATGCATTTCTTACCTGCTGAAGAGAAATTAAACGCAAGAATGTCGCAGTAAGTTCTGCAAAAGTCGGACGTTTATCTGGATTTTGTTGCCAACAGTCCCACATCACAGAGTACCTAGTTTTAAATACAAACACTGAAATATATAATACGCCTACACTTATACCTTACCAAAAACGTTTGACGCGGCTTAGGGTAAAACACGCGGACTTTTGTTTTAGCTTGTTGTATAATATAGAAAATAGAAATACAAAAATATAATATTTTATCCATTATTGAAACTTACACTTCATCAGAACAATGATGTGGCTTGGGCATCCTGTATCCTCTTTGCAAACCATCTATAACCTCGTCTCTGTTGAGGTCTGGGTATGGATTTCCACCTAAACAACAGATTTAAACAACAGAATTTATAGCGTGTGTAGATATTAATATATTGGTCACATTCTCTATTCCATGCACATGCAGGCCCTTCATTTATCATATTTAAAGAAAAGTGCTATATAATATTTACCAAGTGTTACAATTTCCCAAAGAACAACACCAAATGACCACCTATAAGCCAAAAAAATTAAGTGGTGAGGATTCGTACACTCTCTTCGTTGAAAAAAGTCCTAAACAGTCAGTTGAGGATACACATATGCATGAAATGCTACTACCGCAAAAAATCAAGAAAGAGGAATCGGCTTCATCACTTCCCTAAAATCGTCAGCGTTATCATTGACATTGGGTTCACTGGGCAGGCACGGAAATATTTGTAGATGATTTAAATCTATGATGGTTGATCTACACGCGGTACGATTTCACAATATAAATCTTAGCCGCTTTCCACAGCTTAAGTAATGCTTATAATAACTAGTTTCATTTGATAGGCTTTTTAGGAACAAGGAGCGTTTAAAAACTTACGCGTCACTTTGGTTGGTTGTAATCCCATTAAATATCGATTCGTATGCCATCCATCTTAAAGGAAGGCGACCCTATATGAAATTGTAGTTTATTAATGATAATAATCAAAGAAAACTACTCAGTGACGTAATTAGAATTTTCTTTTTTCCAACAATTAAATAAAAATATTCAAAATATCCACGTTGATAGACATCTAATCAAGAATAAATGCAGATTCTCTGGAATCTAATTAAACGTACTGTAAGAAAAGGAGGCGAAACAGACAAGGCTATAGACGTAACGTCCATGTTAATTCAGCGTAATTGAACTTACACCATTGGTCTTTCGATAGTAATTTTCGGCATAGATATCTCTGGCTAGACCAAAATCTGCAATTTTACATGTCTTATCATCACCAACCAAAATATTTCTAGCCGCTAAGTCGCGGTGAACACACTAAAAAAGTCAAATTTACAGTCATGACAAATAATATAATCACATGAAGCCGTTTCATTCACGCATAAAAGCCTTAGTCAAAAATAAATGACTGAAAAAGCAGCACCCGCGCCCGCGGTGCAGTGTAAAAACTCACCTTAATTTGTTCAAGATAGCTCATTCCTCTCGCAATCTGGTAAGCAAATGTTAACAAATCTTTTGATGTTAAGGTAGCACTGAAAGGAGCCAGATTGGAATAAACATCGTTAGTGTTTCCACGACTGTATAAAAGATAATCCTTTAAATTACCACCAGGGACATATTCTACTACAATCATCACTGTCTCTAAAAAAAAGAACGATCCAGTCAAAACCTCGGGAAGGGGAAGCCTGGCAGCCGTAAAATTTAAGATCATAAGTTACCTTTTCTACTATGTAATAGAAGCGTTTATAACAATTAATAATAATCAGGAAACACCACAAAAACATTTTTAAATACTGATAATATACAAATCATAATTTACAACTGAAATACCAGAAAAAGAACAAAAATAAAAGAATAAGAACCTGATCTAGTACAGCAACCAACCAAGCCAACAATATTTGGATGAGGCGACATTGTTTTCATGAATTCCAATTCATCAATCAATGCTTTACGATCTTTAATCGAAGCTCCTTCTACATTAAACGTAATAAAAACACGGTTTAATAATCAGCGTGGCGTTGTCATTCGTTGTTTTCTATAAACGAATGAAAAACTATGACAATAAAAAATAGCATCATTTTAGTTGAAGCCATCTTTTGTTTGCGTAGCAATTTACGGCCAAAATATTAGTTTTGTGCAAACTTTCATCCTCCCACGATCGCTACGTAGATCCAGGACACAGGTATGCACTTCTCTGCAATAAGATATGTTTCCGATATATATATATATGAATTCGTGAATTTTTAAACGTTTTTAAAAATATTCTCTCACACTATACAGGGTGTCCCAAAAAAAAGCAACCACTTAAATATGCAGAACATTAATACAGCTCTAAAGTGCAATAGATAAGCACCTCTGGAAATTGAAAATGGCTCTTAATCCTTCATTTACAATGCTAAAAGTCATTTTAGCCGAACTATGGTGCAAACCCGAACAATATTAATATTCTTGCATATTTAAGTGGTTGCGTTTTTTTTGGGACACCCTGTATGAATGTGCATGTGTGTCTCACGCAGAAACAATTTAAAAAACAGGTAAAATATTTCGTACCGCGTAACATCTTAACAGCCACAGTTCTTGAACCTTTTCTAGCCAGAATATCTGCTTTCCAAACTTGCCCAAACTGTCCTTCCCCAAGTTTCTTATCAAACTTCACACATTCATAAGGAATTTCCCATTCTCCTTTCGCTCGAGGTTTCAAACTTTGATATTTCGCTTTCAGTCCGAATTGTTTCGGTCCAGGCTCTAAATTTTTGCGGGGTTTAAACGAGATGTGAGGTTTTTGATGAGGAGCTCCAACATCAACTGTTGTATATTCCGATTGACTAGTCGATTGAGCAGGCTAAACAAGACAAAACAATTATAATATTTGAGGCTTTTCAAAAGAAATACCCATTATCATTTCAGCAGTTTGTCACTTTGTCTGAATCTACAATCTCATATAAACAAAGCAGAAATACTATTACGAAAACTGTCCTTTAACTTTGGTACTCACAAATACGTTCTATGTCGAAACACTGGTTTAAGGTTAAACGTACCGTGGCTGTATAACGAACTGAATGGTAAACACCTTCAGAATTATTATTCACAATTTCTTTCTTTCGTCGACAGAACAAGCATACGCACAAAATAACCAATATTCCTAATAATATTCCACCGACAACACACAAAATAATTATCAGGGTCACATGAGATGTCCCATCGGATTTGTTTCCAGCTGAAAATGCAATATAATTTAGTTAAATCAGGCTTGATGCGATTATTCAAAGGATATCCCAGAAATAATAAAAAACGACGAATGTCCAACCTGGAAATGTAGGTATAAATGAACGGGAAGAAGTTCCAGCTGAGTTGAAGGCAACGCATGTGAAATTTCCAATTGTCTTTTTAATAGATAAAGATCTTTCGTTTTTTTTACTTTTTTCAACGTATTTACTGTCTTTATACCAAATAAGACTTGGCGGGGGGAAGCCAGTCGCATTACACACCAACAAACCATCAATAATATAAATGGTCACTTCTGGTTTGACTAAAATATAAAAAAAATCAATAAATAAATAATGTGTTGTATTTGAGTTACCATGTGATCTACGCTAATTCACACAAAAAGTTACCAAGCAAAAACATAAGATATAAGACCCAGAGTCCTAAGGAAAGTTGTGAGGAAATCATCATGCAACAAGAATAACAATATAGTATAGGACAGTGAAAGTATCAACAATTTTCCTCATTAGTCACTGGAAACAAACCAAGACACAAGAATGTACAAAATATGCACTTGCCCATAACTTGTAGTTTTCCTTGAGCTTGAGCTAATTTTGACGTGTATTTTATTTCACATGAGTATATCCCAGCGTCACCATAATTTACCGATTTAATACAAAGTTCAGTTGAGAACTTCTTAATATATATTCCAGGTGTGCTAACACGATTTATTTGATATTTTGGGTTGCCTTGGGGGATAGGAGTCCCCATTTTTGACCAAATAATTTCAGGACTTGTTTTATTAGCGAACATTTGACAAGTTAGACAAACGTCTTTTCCAAACAATGCACTTTGATTTAGCGAATGTCGAATAATGGACGGATCTGAAAAAAAAAGTCGCAAATATTAGTATTTTGGGAATAATGCTCACTTTAGTTCTTTATCATGGCAGTAAATTACCTTTATAAACCTCAATTATTGTCGAGGCAGTAGCTGTTTCCCATTGATCTTTCACAACACATGTGTAGTTACCAAAACTTGTGATGTCAGCAAACGGAAAGAACAAAACATTGGAGTAAATATGTAAAGACAAACCACTTTTCCCGTTGATATGTTCGCCATTCTTTAGCCAAGAGTAAGTTGGTTTAAAAAAGTTTATTCCTTTGCATTTCACTTTGACAGTCCCTCTTTCTGCTAGGATAACATGTGTTCGATCAATTACAACTAAAAGATCAATTTGAATATTAATGATTTAACGTATAATCCAGTGTCCAATTCTTTTTCAGGAGGCAACTTCTAGAAAAAGTCCAGGATAATTTGAATTTTTTCTCTTTTCTCATTTTTATGCGAATTTTAAAAATATTTTTGGAAATCATTGGAGGAGGTGCAGAGAGATTATTCTAGGGCTTTAAAACCCGACAAAAAGTAGATTAAGAAAATGTGGCAGATAATCATTGTTGGCCTTGATATTTTTTTAAGAAACTACATCTTCTTTTGTCCTCTAGTTAGTCTCCTGAATCTCATTGCCATAATCATCGTCCTGTCGTCTTAAAAAGAGCGCCTAGTGCAACTATAGTTGATAAAAGCTAGAGCACTAAATTACTTTTGCCATCACATATTTAACGGAAGGCCTTACCTTTCCTGTTTTCAGAACAGATATTGTCACGTGTAGTATATTTAACCCATCGTGATCCAGGTCCAGTCATTGAGGAAAAAACGATATTTTCTTTGGAATCACAGTTTAAATATAAATCATGACCTGGTATCGTTAACAAATCATGATGACATTTCCATTCTTGTGTCGTTCTATTCAAGCAATTTTCCAGTTTAACAGTTTTCCCTGAGACAACAGGTTCAGTTGTTGATATGCAGGTAAAGTCTAAACCACTCATGAGTGCGCCATTACCACCCCGCATCCATTTCTGTCTACAATTATGTTTATTGCAATCTTCTAAATGTAATGAACTGAGAATGTTGCTCAAACACTTATCCTTCTCTTTGTTGTAAATTTGAAAAAACTCTTTATTATCTAAAACGAGGAGAAAGCATGTTGAAATGAGTGAGTTTCTGAAAATAAATGGCGTTCGCTGCTATTAACGCATCATGGCTTCTTTCAGTTTCTGCTTATTTTAAGCGTGTAAGTTATAAAAGTAAGCGTATAAAAATGTGATCTATTGAGTATTGAAGCAGATCTATTGACGACTACAAAAAATATCTTACAAATTAAACAGTACTTGTAGAATTAGACAAAAGAATTTCGCGACGTTTTGACCAAATGGCTTGATCGTCAGGAGAATTTTTTTGAAATTTGGGCAACAATTTCGGTTTGAAATTTATACAACGTTTGTTGATAAATAAGAGTTTTACTTTTTAATATAAAGGATGCTAAAACAGCTTTGTTGTAAAATAAGTTACTTTTCCATTTCAACATTTATTACATTATACTTTACCAGGATTATTAACAGTAAGGTTGAACTGTCTTGGTTTATACGCATTCAATTCATTTCTACACTCATAAATTCCACCATCGGATAATTCCACACAAAACAGGTGCAAATATGAGGATGATGGCTTCACTCGTGCTGTTTTTTTTAATTCTGTTCCATTCTTCACCCATATTGGTTTATCCATATTGCAATGCATAGTAGCTGTATCTCCGACATTTACAATTATATCTTCTATTTTTGCATAAACACCTGATAAAAAAGGTTCAGTTACTAAATTTACTGTTACTTGCCACTTAATTTACTAGCCACTTATTACCACTAAGTTTACAAGCCACTTCTTTAATAAGCTCCTTTAATAAACTAAAATGACACAGCTAAAATGGGAAGCCATACTAATTTTATCTGTGCTTGACCTTTGTATTAATTGGTAGCCTAAACACTATTAAAACTGGGCAAGGATACCTGTGCTGTGCCATGCCAAAGCTAGGCTGGGAAGATCAATGATACTAGTGATTGCCATAGGCACATAGCACAGAAAAATTTAGGTTAAGAAAATCAATAATTCAGATTAAGATGCAGAATGGTACTGTAGGCATGCAGGTAACAAGAAGGGATCAAAGTAGTTAGACTGGATGAGGAGATATTACATGCTGGAAAGTTTTGTAGTACAGACAAGGAGAAATATAAGTCTGATTGGAAAGATCAATTCAGAATGATGGGAACATACAAAAACAATGAGAGATATATAGGATGGGGACAATCATACAGATAATGGAGGGAATAAGGTCTGAGCTTTGAATGATTTAATCAACTGACAGGCATGCATTAGGGTTGCAGATTCCTCCCAGAACCACAATGGAATACATAGCTAGTAGCACTAGCCAATCAGATGCTCCACATTTGCATGCAACAGTACTTGAGTAATGTAATAGCTTCTAGTGACAGCTTAGTCCACAGCTTAGTGTAAATACTATCCTGACCTGAGGATATCATCAAATATATTGCTGCACACAGATAAACAAGGTTTTGCACCAAAGATTTTTGCACTTTACGGGACATATTTACTGAGAAATCTACAAAAGATAATGAAAGAAATGAACACTTAAATACCGCATCATATGTGTGCGTTTATATAATACTTAATTATTCATGGGACAAATATTACCTATCAGGCTATCAATATTATATTAAGTATGATCACTACCTTTTATATTTTAGCGTTAGTTTTTTAAAAACATTACTAACATGGACATATTTCAATATTATTAACACCGATATATTACAATTGAAATGGCATGAAGGATGGACAGAGCCTAGCTCAAGAAGTAAATGTATTATTACTTTAAACCTGGTGTTTAAACAGGTTCAAAGGCACGGTTAGAACAATTGATAAAATATTGTAAACAATGACCAGAAAGATTTCAGTTTTTCTTGTTAAAACAAGAAATATTTATAAAAAGAGATACAAGAAAACGTTACATAACTAAGTTTACCTGGAACACTAATTAACTGCAACTCGATAGTAACATTAAAACCCAAGGTTGAAACGTTTTATGGCTTGACATTTAACTGCACCTTCCGTTTTTGAAACTTGGCTGACCTGATGACAACGTCCTGAACGGAAGTACCTCTTCGACACAATGGGAATGGCAACCGAACGCCCATATTTGGTTTCATTATCCATTTAAATGAAGGAAATGAAGGTCATTCGGTGTAGTTCGGCAAATTCCAACTCGTCATTTTCACGGTATTAAATGCAGTTAAATAAATTTATTATCCCTTGTTAACCATAATTGCACCTCGCAATAAAACGGTAACCTAGCTATAAATGTTCTGAAACAAGGTTGTATGTTAGCAATTTGCGCACGTTCAAGGACAAATGCGCTTTCAAACTACTTTTTCTGATTTTCTGAAAAGCCGACATTGAGGCAAGCAATTTTGCAATGGGGAACGAAAATACAACTATTTGTGTTAAATTCTATTTTAATGCCATGACGGATCCCGAGTTGCAGTTAAAAATAGGGCTGACACATTGCAAGTGTGAGTCTGTGGGACGTTGCCAAGTCAGCATTGCCTAGTCAGTACATCAGGTTTCATACCTTTCTTAGTCTCACCTTAAACATCATGCAAAAAAATTGCAAATGTAGTCGGCTGATTCCGATTACCCGAGATGATTCTAAATACCTGAGTTTACCTTTGAAAGCGGTTTTTCATTGGCTCATCGCAAAATGTTTGATAATGAACCGTGAATGAGTTAAAAGGTAGAACTCTCTCTTTGTAAAATGAAGCTTTTATTGGAATAAATCTTGTATCCAGAGCCATAAGTAAAGAAAAGATATTTGAATTATTGCTTAGCCTTGCGTGTACGAGATTGTTGTTGCAATTTCAATGTTTAAGTGGATTCTTTTTATAGGTAGGTACCTGGACAACAAGGTGCAAAAAAACAAACACCTGGGATCACGATTGTTATATTATTATAGCTTTTATGTACCGTAAATCCTTAATTATTTGTACATCTTACTTAAGTAGAATACATCAAAAGATTCTTTCATACAATTAATTTAGTGAAACTACATTTTACAATCTAAAAATCATCCCTCAAAAAGTTTGTACAAAATACGTAAATTCTTTCAAGAACAGGCCTACTTATACCATCGAATATCAATTATATTTACAGTAAATGTGTATTTAAAAATATGTAATAATATTCTAAAAAATGGTGATAAGAACACATTCCTAGCATGTTTTCGAGACGGTCTAAAACAAAATCCTTAAACGAGGAAACACTTTTCTGATTTCACTCTTAACTGATTTCACAAATTTTGATCAGAAATGACTGAGATACAATAAAGGAAAGATGAGGTCTTTCCATTTAAGAATTAGTAGCCTTGTTCACCTGGTATTTGGATAAAGTAAAATACCGCAACAGCCGCCGGTTGGCAAAAAAACTAGGATTACCATAGGCAGCCCAAAAATGTTGGAATTACACAAGATAACTGACCAAATTACTTTCATCATTGTCTACATTGACATTACGCGATCTTCTTGTAGGGACCTCGGGTTCCGGGGTCCGTTGCTCAGAATCAGAAAAATGCTCAGATGAACTGTGTCGTGAACCAGGACGAACTAACTTGCCGCGAGCATTTATATACGGCTTACTTCCCCCAAGACTGGAATGGGACTACAAAGGAAACGAATTTGGCAGGGATTAAAGTCAAACATCTTTATATCAAAAGAGGAATTTAGTAAATACGGCTCTCTCTGGTGAGCACATATTCTGCATTGCACAGTTGTTGGAATAGTTGTTGGTAATAATTTAATAAACCTGCTTTTGAGCTGCTCTTACAAATCATGTATAACAATTTAGAGCCTCTGTTTTGCCCTCAAGCATGCAGTAATCAATATGAATAATTACTTACAGGAGATTTGTGTCTCTCCAATGTCGTATCAACAGAGTCACGTGGGTCATCAGAGTAACGATCGTTCCAAATTCCTTCTGAACAGAACCCATAATCAAGTTTACATAAAAATAAATTATACCACTAGCAGTAACAAATTTTAGAAGCCTCTACGATATACGTCATGAAATCTAAATGAAATTATGTAATAACCGAAGTTAACGAGGAAACCAGTTTAGTGACGACGTGGAGCAAACCACGTGGGCAAACCATGGGGGCTGGTTGCAACTCATATGACAGGGGGGGGGGCATTAACAACACAACTGCGAGCGAGCAGTAACGTTGACCGTATCTTAATATTTTATTTTTCATCTTTGGTTTACTTCTTGTTGGTTTACTCCTCGCTGTTGCTTCCACCGACAAAGTTGGTGTGAAGGTTCAGACTTCAGGAAGGGGTTCCAAGTAACAGTACTCGTTCAAGGCCAAACATCAATTACACTGTTTAACCATAAAATATTCAAACATGAAACATTCAACAATACCTGGTATAGAATGTGAATTTTGTAAAACTGGCATAGGAGGAGGTAATGGGTCGTCAAATGGGACGGCAGCTGGGTCATCAAGATCTAAATTACCATCAGGATACGGGGGGAGGGGAGCATCTGCTGTTGAACGTGGTCGATACGGGGGAGGAGCCCCACCTAGGCGAAAAAAATACAAACTTAATTAAAATTTTTTATAGTTTCAAAACACTCGTGAGACCAAAATGTCATCATAGACGAGTTTAAAACTCCATGGAACGCAAATGTTAATCCGTGATCTACGAATACTATCGGTGTAATAAAAAACGACTATTTCACTTAATACTTACGTCCATTTGACATTGGGAGATTGTTATTACGTCCTTTATTAACTTTGGCATAAACATCGTTTGGGTTAGCGCGGGGTGCATCACGTGGTGTATCAATATTATCACGTGATATTTTTCCATTCTGCCCGACTTTAGCATAACCTGGTTCGGAAGATAATTCTTCATCTGACAATTGTTGTTTTTGTTTCTTGTATCTGTATGAATCATCATCACTACTTGATCTTTCGTCATCATGCGATTTCTGGCCAAATTTATATGGCTGGTAAGCTTGACTATTTTCTGCAGGGTTTTTTCCTGTCTCGTCTGGGGTGAATGTATTCATATCTTCAGAGTCAGGAAGATAATAGCTATCTAAAAAATACACATCAAATATATACCTCAAATGTATTATTATACTATTTGGATAGGGGGCAGCATGAGAAGAATTTGAAAGAAATATTATTATGCATTATGCTATTATCGGCAGTTACTCCCCTACCTCTCGCCTTTTTCTTTTTTTCATGATTTCCATAATAGGCTGATTCAAAGGGATCATCTTCAACAGAGCCTATCAAACTGCGTCTTGTGACTATTTCAGCATTTTGTGTTTGCCTGAAAGTAGAATGTAAGTTCCTGATTTTCTTTGATTATGATTATCACTACTAAAGAATATGGACTATTTCAGATATGATTATAATTTACCGTCGCATAACAACAACTGTTTCGTCTGAAATAAAGAAAAAATCGGTAATTAAAACGTTACGATACTTAGAGAACACAACAAGGGATAAACTATTGAGAAATGTTTACCTCGTTTTGGTTTTTGTCGTCTTCGAATGAGACACAAAAATAAAACAAGGATAACAATAAGCAGAAAACCACCAACACCAGCGATGACAGCAATTATTTCCTCTTTACTTAAGGTACTTTCGGTTCTCTCACCGACTACGTTAGATTTCCACGGTGCCACTGCAAGAATGAAAACTTACATTAAATACACTTTCCCATTTTCAATTTCTACATTACAATTGTAGTAAAATTGCAATTTAGCATGAATATTACAAATATTTGTTTATTTTTATGCCTATATTTATATACCTTCCCCTCCGTTAGTAATTTGAATAATTTTTTTCGAGTTTCTTTCAACCGTCCATAAAACTTGAAACAAATAATGTTTCTCGGGGTCTAAATCTTCAATAATGAGAGGTTGTTGAACATCAGGGTCTGTCGCCCTTGTTTCCCAGGAAATTTCATCTTTCTTCTCACGATATCTAACTTCCTTTGTCAAGTTTTCTCTCGTGTAAATCACAAACGAAACTTTAACAATCTCTCCTCTGTGAAGTCGTTCTACCGATGCTATAGCAAAACGAAAGTTTTATAATTTTGTAAATATTTTCTTGTTCTATTTTTTTTCAATCCTAATCCAGAAATCTTCCCATATATACAGTAGCTATATAGCATAAAACAGTTTTAAAAAAAAACACATAGAACGTACCTGAGCCATAAAACGCTGGAAGGAGAAGAAAAAATATATTAGCAATAATTAAGAAATCTACACAAGTTACATGGCTAAATTGATTACGCATGAATTTATTCTTTACACTATAGAAATCATAGTTTACCTTCAGTCCTGAGTTTTATGTGGTTACTACTATTACTCGCTCCATCTTTATTGCGAGCTTGAACGTAAAATACATAATCTGTGTTTGCTTCAAGACTTTTTTCTATTGTTAAACAATTACATGGATCATCGATATCGTCGCTGATCACTGTTTGGTCAGCTCGTGATCCATAATAAACCTTGTACCACACGGCCTGTCCCCCATTGTATCCAGGTGTCCACCTCAGAAAAGCGCTTACGACGGAGAGTTTATCTTCGAAATTTTTAATGTTACTTTCCACTACTTCAAGTATTGGAGCTTCTGGTGGGCCTGAAATAGCATTCCACCTTGTTAAAAAATTCAGCCTCCTTCCGCCATGTTAAAAAATTCAGCAAATTTTTTAACAAGGCGAAAGCCGGGCAGCGCATAGCAGCGTCGATCTTCAAACAAGCGAAATGCAGAAGACGAAGAAACTGGGAAAATGAGAATTATCTCATAGTGAAGTTAGGACATTGTCCTTTTCTAATATGGTTCATTGAGTTGGATTATAATCGACATTTTGCTCCCTAACCAGCTAATCTAAGAATATTTTATTCAATGTAAGAAGAAACATTTTCTTCATTACAATACAAAACACAAGATGAAGTAATTACCTTTAGGACGAATTTCATAGATTTGAGTATCATTTCCACGATTATTGTACGCATAACATAAATACTTCGCACCGAATCTAGCTCTGACCTCCATGGTTAATGACGTTTCACTGGATGATTGTATACTGATAATATCTGTCATGCTTTCGTTCAATTCTTGCATGGCAGGATATGAAAACCACTTAAATTTGGAAACAGGCAAAGCATCAGCAATACAAACTAGTTTCACAACCTCTCCCGATTCTGCGCCTAGTAATGTGTCAGTAGCTGACGTTGTTGTGATAACAGGACGGGCTAAACACGATAAAAAAAAAAGGTTGAATATAACAACGATTTGTCAAGAGAAGAAATTTGTAAGAGTTAAATGAGGGGTTTTGTCGGACTCATTCTTCCACGCGGCCTATATCGCTTTCTGCTCGACTGTTGCGCTGGATTATATTCCAGGGGGGGGGGGCGGACATAGTTGCTGATAATGAAGGAGTAAAAATGACGGTAAGGTGAAAGTGGTGACTGCATGTTAACAACTATAAAAATGCAGTAGGTACTTACAATATATAATGACCTCACTCGATGCAGAAACGTTGGGCGGTATCCCATTGTCAGCGGTACAAGTATACAGTCCTTTGTCCGTGTAATCTACGTAAGATATACTGAAATAATCTCCCGTATAACGAAGTAGTGCACCATCCTTGATCCAATGTATTTTGGGCTTTGGTACGCCACTTGCATTACAAAACAGCAGTAATCTTTTTGACTCATTAAGGAAAACTCTTGGTTGAGGAGGAACAATTATCATCGGAGGAACTGAAATACAATTATATAGTTTTGTTGAAATTATGAAAAACAAGACGCCGTTCTGGCGTTAACTCCGGCGCACGTGCCAGTCTTCAATATAGAGCTTCTGAACATAAACAATACAGTTCGCGTATTGTTTCGCATACATATTCGCATTTAGATGCCTTGCGAACCTAAATGTTCGATCGCGAAATTCAGAAGCATATCGCAGTATAGAAGTTCAATTGTTCAAACATGTAAATAAACCGCATGATACATTCGCTTCGTCTTACAGTTTGCCTTTGGAATTTGCGCTTATATAGTTATATTAAATCTCCGATCCTGTGCAAACAACGCGACGTGTCAACGCGCCCATACACGACCACATCATCTTGTTAAACGGCGAAATAGCAGCGATATTATTAAAATAGGACCGGAATCTACATGTATTAAATATATTCTTACCCCAATTCTATCTAAACTTAATCGAACAGCATGAAAAGAACGGTTTATTTGTTCCTCTTGGAGAAATTGCCGTATCATGCGAGCGAAATCGAATCGCGCATTGGAAAATTAGCCAAAGCTGTGCACCACAACTCTTGGGAGATAAGACTGGGACGTAGATAAATACAGTCACATACACGTTTTAAATACAAGTAATATTTCGCGCCATTACACACTTGCGACGACGAAAAATAAAAAAAAAAAAAAAAAAAAAAAAAAAAAAAAACCGGGGCGAATTTTCAACTCCGTCGCTGACGCCGGAGTAATAAAAAACAAATTATAAATGATGTGAGTGATTAAAACCATTATATCGTTATATTATTAAACAAAAACATTACATTTATTTTATATCCCAAAAATATCATCGCATGTAATAACTAGAAGTGACACTAATAAGTTCACGGCAACCAGGTATTACTATATACTGTAATCCATCGCAATTATCGCTACTCTTGTTTAATCAATGAGAGTAGTCATAACACAAAGATTACATTAACGACCCAACGTTTCCTCACTCCGGTCTAGTGTCTTCATCAGAGGTGATCTGATGTTATGACGTCATCTATTAATCAGATGTAAATATTATTTTGCCAAATGGCTTCCGTCATCCCTATTTAGGGCACAAAGACTCGCATTAATATACCAAGCTTCCAAACAACGCCTTTGTCCATAACGATCGTTAGTGGTAATGACTTTAGAATCATTCCAAGCAATGTTATGGACCGTTTGTTTGACACACATGTTCTGCCAAGGCTGACTTTGAACTATCTAAGTTCAAAACAGCCTTTTTGATTTTCATAAACGTGTGCCGAACTGACGTTTTGTTTCGCCAAGATATTCTTTCACCACAGCCAATAGAGTATACAGCATGATTTTTCTGTTTGGTCGCTACGCGATCCTTGGGTTTGCCGAAAATATGTTCCAATGTCTGAAAGGCTGATTGATAAATGACGTCATGTTGAGAGTATATATATAAGGATCAAAGTTTGAGCGTCAGATCACCCCTGATGAAGACAGTAGACCGGAGATTACTTCCATTAATTAAACCAGAGTAGCGATAATTGCGATGGAACGGTGACACTGCTAAAGGAAGAGTTAACTCAAACTTACCTCTAACTAAAAGGTTTATATATTCTTTTTTTCCTTCGCCAATATAACTGCCACCAGCGCAAGATAAACGACCTCCTTGATGAGGTTCGATATTTAAGATCTGTAGATCTCCTTTAGACCTGTTTTGTAAAACCGTGCCATTTTCCCACCTCCAAATATGGTAAGTTGTTGCTGGATTTCCATGGGCTTCACACTTCAATGTGACGTCATCGCCAGCACGAACTTCTCGTTGTTCGAAGTCATTTTTATTTTTTACTTCTGGAAGATCTGCAATGACATATTTAAAACAATCATATTGACAACTGCATGGGAACTACATCAGCTTTCTTTCTTGATCTCTTCTTCAATGTACAGGTTTGTTTGACAGGTCATATCTTAGCTGCTGATATTCTTAGTTTTGAGATACTTTATCGAAACAATTTCCAGTAACCCTTTTCAAAAGCAATGGGAGGTCACAATGGCAGACAAAACCACTTGTTTTAAATATGCACAAAGGGATTTCTATTTAAAGTAGTGATCATGTAAGAATTCATTATGTATACAGTGTTCAAAACTGAGCTTATTTGCACTTGCATGCGAAATACTTTGGAATTGCTATAGAGCATTATACTCAATTGTTGCTTGCATACTCAATTAATCTTAAATGAACTGTCACACGCTGTTGTGTGCCGGGAATCTCTTCTGTTTTCCATTGTTCTATTGTTTTAATCATTTACTGTATATTCGCTTGAACGGGGAGTGAATATTTTTCAAATTATCTTTTGGAACTGTCATCTTAAATTGAAAAACTATTTACGCCACACTTGTCTGTTCTCTATGACTCTATACTTACACATCAAATTAAGTTTAACCGCTTTCTCATGACTTCCATAAGGTAGATTTTGCGCTTGACAAACATAATTGCCATTATCGTCTCTGGATGCAAACGGTAATATGAGAGTAGATACAGTCTGATACGTATTGTCTGCAAGTCGGCCAGTGATATAATGTGGTGGTGTATATTTTCTTGGTGTGCCATCTTTGAGCCAAATAATCTTAGCTGCGGGTTTTCCTTTCGCTTTGCATGTTATGGAAACGTTCCTTCCTTCAATTGCCCTCAACTTATCAGGAAGATCAGTTACTTTCGCAGGAACTAGTTAAAAAATGAAGAAATATAATGACAACATATTGTGTTGGAGAATGACAAACTTGAATAACGAGTCAAGAGTCAAGTGCATGAAGTTATATAAATCTATTAATTTTGTATGTTTAGTTTCCCAGTCTTCCTTGCAGTGCGAAAACAAATGTTACTGTACCTCTACTGGTCAATGGTTTAATTACTACATGCTGCAAAGTGTATTGTTTACATTTCCCATCATATGAAAAGCCAAATAAGGAGTGTATGTACAGTATATAAATTTTTACCTTTAATATCAATTACAAAGTCAACGGTTGGTCCGTTACCAAGTCTATTAAATGGAGTACAGCTCACAATTCGGCCATCAATACTAGCTTCCAACTTCACTTTTATTTTTCCTGTTTCGCTATTGCTCACTGGAGCCACGGCTCCCGTAAAAGAAAATCGGGCAACGGGATCGGCGTCGGCAGAACAATGTAGAGTGACGGTTTTACCAATGAGAAGAGCTTCAGTCGTATTGAACTTTGTATTCACCGGTTTATCTTGGAACAAAATATCGCACATTTAAATTTATGTGTTTACACAGAGCCCCTTTACATGGCCCTTCACGCGAATGCTACAGAAAGTTATGCGAAGAAGTTGGTCTATGAATTTCTATTTGTTAATGATTCTTGTAATAAATAATATTAAAAACTTACATCTGACAGTCAACTGCACCGAAGGTTCTTCATCAGCGCTTCCAGCTTTATTACTTGCTTTACAAACATATTTTCCAATATCACTTCTACTGACATTGTTAAACACTAAATCTGATCCTTTTGTTGTATCAGTCTCTAAATATCTGACATTATTCTTTTCCCAAACAATTTTTATTGGCTGTGGACTTCCTTCTGGTTTACATTTTAGTGTAACCTTGCTTCCTTCATCAACCGCGTCTAAGTTTTGGGTGTAACTACCCGCTGGATAGTGTGGCTTTACTAAATAGAAATGTTGAATATGAAAATATTGACAGTGTTGATTGTGGCCCGTCCTGCCGTCCAGTCAGACCAGTCTTATCAAAAGACATTCATTCTATCAGACAGCTACAGTAAGAACCAGTTAACTTCAAATTTAGAGTCACCATGCACAGTTAATATTTTGCACTGGTTGATCCGAAGAAAAATGAAACAACTTAGTGTTATTACTATTTACTATAATAGGGCAATAGTGATCTCTGCAATACTCTACAACGTCCATAACCCCCACGCAGGATAACCGTTTATATGTGAAGAACGCCCGCACATGCAAAATAAACATAGATCGAGATTAAGAGGTCTTAATTTCGAGTGGAATTATACACACTTCAAATTCAAGCCAGGAACAGTTAAAGGAAAAATTAGTCAACTATCGGTCCTCCGGCAGGAATCGAATCTACGCTTTTGCGATGCCGGTGCAATGCATGCTCTTGCCACTGAGCTACAGAGGTAGCTTACAAGAGCAAGCGTCGTTAATTTGTAGATGATGGTAATGCCGGTCAGTGCCAGAAATAAGTTAAAACTAAAGTTTTAAATGAATATGAGCAGGAGTGGAATTTTAGAAAAATAAGAAACATTTAACTAATTTTATGCAATTTTGGCCAAAGTAGCCAAAACCTCACATGTGATGTGAGCAGAATTACTGATGCGCACAAAATCGTCAGTCGATTCAGTCTAGATATTTTAGATTAAGAACTAAGAAAGACATAAAAAATAGGAGATAAAGCTGACTGTCAATTCCCTTCACTGCCAAATTCCTTAAACTAACTAAATTACGTAACTTACCAAGAACATTTAGTCTAATTCCACGTAATTGGGTTGATGACGAATATATTAATTTCAAGTAATATGAACCATCATCTTCTGTTTTAGCATCTTTAACATTCAATACAATCTCTTTACTGCTTCGACTGCGTGAAGCCGTCCATTTTCTCTTCGAGTAGTCAGCATTAGTAATAATATTGAATTCTGAACTGGAGTGTGCAACACTGACCAGTTTTCCTCCAGTTTGTATTACGTCGATGGTGGCTAGGCTAAATGTTTCACTTCCACTTGTAGAAAATGTCCATTTTAATTGAATATTACGACCCTCAAGGACATCCACCTCATCTGAATCTGAGCCAAATATTTTTAGACTTACTAAATGAAAAAATATATTTTTATGTGTTAATATGCAAAATGTGCTGTCCTACTGACATATTTTGAAGGAGACAATCAAAGAAATCAAAAACTTTTCATGAAGGATAGGAGAAAACAAGTCAACTTGACTTAACAAACAATGTGAGGTGATAGCTCTATACATGCAAATATGAAACATTGTAATTCAAATTCAAGAGAAGAATGAGTTAATACAGCAGAGGGAAACTGCACTGCAACTGTAAAAAAGAGTGAAGAAAAGAAAAGCATTGTTTCTAAATACAATATTTTCACTAAGGTTTTTTATGGTGACATTCTACCAATGTCTGAAAATGTCTAAGAATTATTTATCAATTTTTCAGTTTTATAGTTTCCATCATATCTTGACTATTCAATCTGATGTCAGTTTTGCATTAAAGTTTATTGGCTAGTTAACTTAAAGATTGGGAATAATCTATCATAAAATTATTGGACAAATTATATTACCGCTTTCATGGCCTTACTGTTCGACCAAAGAATAAAATAATAGCACACGTTAGGTGTATTATGTTAATAAGATACTGTTGATTTGTTCACTGAACCGTTTATCCAACACAAATCATCCACTGACCAATAAAATTTCTGGGACGAATGAAAAAATAGAGGAATACCTGAAGTAGCCTTTTGCAATATTTTAAAATTTACAGTATTAGCTATTTCCATTGGATTATATTTGATGAATTAAATATTGTAAATGATAAGGCTATATAAACAAAACACTTGAGACAGACAGCAGTCTCATAAAATATTGCACCCTACTCAATATTAATATTATAAGTACCAAAAATTTCGATTATGGCTTAGTTCTATTTTACAATGCAATATTAGTTACTAGGGTGAAAGAAAAATTTAAAGATAAAAGTATTAAAAAATCATTTCAAAGGTGTATAAGCAGTTGTGGTCTTAAGCCTTTAGGTATGTACGCTACAAATGTTTCTCTCATTGTAAAATGTCACAAGGATAAGAATAGATTGAGGCAATGGTTGAGAATGAGTCAAGGAATTAATTTATACAAGTCTACAAGATGGAGTCAATTTGCCTTCAGGAATAATGATTAACAGCAATATTTTACATCATTTTATTGAACTAATATACTTTATCTTACTATGTATATTGTTTATGTAATACTGTATAAAAAGACTAAAATTTTGGCAAACACGAAGTTGTATACCAAAAATACAACTAAGATATAAACAGTTGTTTTTATATACTAACATGCAAGAACTTACATACGTCATAAAGATCGAAACTTTATATTTGCTATGCTGCACTAGGATAAATTTGGGAAAACGGTGTCGGGTGGTTGTGTTGGAGGGAAACAACAATTAGAAATGTACAAATGTATCTATCATTTGTGATTATCCCAGTGTTACTAGTAAAGATCTTAAAAAACGAAATTGGAATTTTAGAATTACATAGCAAACAATAAACATTCGATCAGAATGCTTTGAAACACAATAATTTATAATTACTTTCACATAACTAATGGAGACAAACTTGTTTATGAAATACTTTCTCTTTCTTTATATGGTTTTTATCAATTTAAAATATTCGACCACCTCTGATAATCATTTCATGAACCAGTGAAACAAGGTAGGAATAGATCAACATTTGAACTTACCTGCGATGTTCAACAGACAAAACAAGATTATTATCGAGGACATACTGGCTCTTGACCACAATCACGCTTCCTAACTTATCAATTATGTAGCCATAGTTAGAACAGTGTTAAAATATAATATAAAAACAAAACTTATAGTAGTTCTTTGAAACCATAAAGAGTGTACAGATTGAATAATGAATTTGTAGCTTGGTCCGAATGTGCGAACATTGAACTGTAAACTATTCGTAACGACGGAAATAAGCCTGTCAGATATTTCCGCCAGTAAACCAATAAGATGACAGTATTTAAGCCACGTGATGCATACTCTATAGATAAATTATTCAGTATTTGTTCATAAGCGGAATACGAATGTTGGTAAACGCGGATAAGGGATAACGGATATCAGATGCTTTGTGTTTACTGAGTATAAAACCGAATACACATTGTCAGTATATTATCAAAAAGGATATGTCCATTCACTCTTTTTCACACTAATTATTTCTAACTATGTACTAATAATGCAATATTGAAGTATGTTTTTTTCATATCAACCTTATAGGCTAAAATGTGGTAATTGTGGTTTAAGTTCTTAGTTCTTTCACAAAACGCCAATAGCCTGTATGCAGACGTATAGAGTCTAGATCTACTCTGTACGTCTTCACGCAGGCTAGACGCCAAATTCTAGTGATATTTCGACTTGGTCACATGGTCATTCGGCATGCATCCGGCATCCACGTTTTCGTATACCCTCGCGAATAAAATTGTCCTATAGTGTTTCATGACATACATGCGACCACCCGACGATTACCTGATTACCTGCTGGTAGTTTCTTTCAGGCTTCGGAGTGATTGTTCTTTGGCATTTCTTATATTAAACACATCCTTCAATGAACTAAATTCACAACCTTCGAATATAACCAAAAACAGCGTGGCTGCTTGTCCAAAAAACTTCGCATCAAATGTGGTATAACAAGTACAAACCGTTTACCATCTCTCCTTTCCCGAAGGTTTTTACGTTGTCGAAAGGTCGAGAAATGATTTTGTTCACTTTAGACAGTTGTTATACGACATTTGATGAAAAGCAAAAAGACATGTTATAAGCATGCATTATGCACACGTAGATTAATATTCGACGTCGTTTTACTGAACACTATACTTATTATCGTGCAACACATACTGGGCAACAAAATATTATCAGCTGCGGCACAAATTTATTTTGCTAGTGCATGCAAACTGCAGCATGATTTGTGAAACCCGATCAAGTGCATAAGTAAAATGCCTGAAAACTATTTGGTGCATTTTCTCATCAGCGGGGAGTCGGGGATGTAAAACTGAAAGACACCTGTGTCGTTTTTAATGCTATAAGTGCGTCTTCCTTTTGTCTAAGCAATATTTGTTATTGTTTAGTGCTTCAACAACGGAAGAATAATTTCTATAGAATACCGATTCAGAAAGATGCAAACGTGCTGTGTATTATAATGATCAATTAATTAAAGTTAGGAAGGTGAGAAATAAGAATGAAGCAAGGTTAGTTTGGTCTAATAAAATCTCTCGCGCATCTGCCCAACTTCCTTGCTTTTATTTAATAAAAGAGACAGGAGTGCCTGTGCACACATTGAAACCTCTTGACAGTAAAACAAATTTTATTGGGCAACGGAATATTCGACGATTTATCCAAGGATGAAAAGGCGTACATCGTCGAATATTCCGTTGTCCAATAGAATTTGTTTTACTGCCAAGACGTTTCAATTGTAACAGCATGTGTGAGAATCAGCTTCAGCTTTCTTGTGAGGACAACAAAACTAAGTGGGCAAGAAAATTCAGGACGACTACGAGAGATTCTAATTTCATGCATGCGTTACGAACTCGTCCAAATTTTTGGCAATGAAACAAGATTGTTAGATCTGGTGTTACCAATTGATTTATCAGAGCCGGAACACGACGTCGACGTTTCAATCCACTCAGGATATGTTAACTAATCCTCGAAATCATCTGTATAATGCAAAGAATTTTGTCATACTAAAAATACGCCCCTCCTCATCGTTTTTTAATTAATCTTCCCCATTCACTGTGCTTTATAATCCCTAGTAGTTGTAACCATCGGGGTCGGCTCTATACTATACTAGTAGAGTATACTATAGAGTGAACATGAACGGTAATTATATATTGTTTCTTAAAACAAAATTTAAGGTCTAATCTATGGGCTTTTTTCAGATGATACTTTTCGTCTGTCCACGAAGTACCGCCTTCAACGAAGGACCTCTAGAACCTTCAGTCAGTCACCCAGTTTTAATAGACCAAGCTAAAAGCATGGAGTAGACATGTGTGTGCATATTTGTTGCGACCGGCCTTGTCATGAACCATATTTCTATATTTCGATGCGGAGCGTCGAATTGAGTAAGAATAATAGGTTAAAATACAGAAGAAAAAACATCTGTTGATTAAAATTGATCTTATCTGTTGACATTGTAATATGAACCAATATATGCAAGACTCGATTCAAGCCCAGACAACTGATTAAACTAGATTAAACATTTCCACACAAAAACGGACACGACGGAAGTTACAGTTCACACAAGCTGCATGTGTATAAATAAAAGCTTCTACAATATTGTCCTATTTCAGTTATCGTGAGAAAAAGCTCAGCATCCAAGGCATAACCAAGGCAAGATCCAGATACTCTCAGGTAGCTACAATCTTTGCCAGCGTTAGGTAGCAATTCTTTTATATCAGTTCTATTGTTAAGTACGTGGTGGAAATCAACTTTTTTTAAGTTATTGTCTAAGTAATAATATATCTATTGTTCGAATAATATTGATAATAATTAAAGACACCTCCTCACTGCTCCTTTGTTTTTTGGTTATCCGAAATTTCATGACGACTTTAAAATAAGGTGGAATATTGATTCCAGAATGAATTCATATCTTGAATTTCAAGATGACCTTATTTTCGGAATTAGTTTTTTTTGTACGAGCTCAAATATTCAACAAGCCATGTTTTCTGCTTCACTGGCTCGAATCGTCAGATTTATATAATGTTATATTCAGTAAATATCTAAACGATAAAAACAGTATTTTGGTTTTATTATGTTGCATGGGTATGTTTATCCATCACCAGCAGTATGATCAGAAATTTGATGTTCATATCTCATTATTCGCAAATGAATACAGGATAGGCTTGAGAATAGAGACTTTAGAGTAAAATTGATTCGATATATACAAAAGCAAAGCAACTAAAAAATATCTATTTTGAAGCTGGTATAACCGCATCCTTACCTCTTTTTAGTCAAAATCGATTGCTTGCAGACAACCACGGCCTTGTTCTATTAAATTATAAAGGCCTTTAAGTAATCAGTGGTGAAAATAGTCAAACCGGCCGTATTTTGAATTGAAATACAGCATTTCGGTGAAACTTCATTTCTCCTTAATTAACAGTATCTTCCCTAAATTTAGAAAATGGTCCAAGTCAGAAACTTCTTCCTTATTTTTCTGTTACTATTAGGTAATTATTTATTTTATTTTAAATTTATTATGCTTTACATGTCGTAACATTAATGGTCGCATAGAAGTCAATTTCTAAAAGGCGTTAAAACTATATTTCCCTGCCGACTGCAAAGTTTATATGCAACTTGTAAACTTACTTTTATGCATGAAATTATATAGAATAGTACATTGTTTGAGCTAATTAGCTGTCAGAGAGAGGTTAGTCCAAAGACAAAGTTTCGCTCCACTTATTTGAAAATATTTCAGGAATTTCCCTCTCCTCTTTACGAAGATCAGCTCTCCAATGAGTTTATTTTATCTAGGAATTTTCAATCACGATCATGTGTTATGTTTAACTCAACAAGACCTCAATTATATCGCCTCAAATCTGGATGTATATTATGAGGTTGTTGATAACTTAGCCAGTGACCAGATCTACACATCTAGACTAACTCTCACCAACAAAGGGAAGAAAGAGATAACGAAAGGACCTTGGGCAATTTATTTCAATTTCATTCGTCTTATTGAACCTGACCATTTAAAGGATAATCCAAGTGGATATGTTATACCAGATACCGGCTTAAAATTCGTTCACGTCAGTGGATCTCTTTTTAAATTTGAACCAGTTCAAGGTTAGTTATTACGTCTGCTATATTTCCGGATCTATTTAATATTTGTGGTGGATCAATGTTTTCTCAGAAGAGGACTTCCGGTCTTCCGCGTCTGTACCTCGCCCGTACAAGAAAACATGCATAGATATAGTTATTAGCTACCATGCCGCTGGTTTTCTCAATAATTTTTTTTGCGCGTTCAAGGTTTTCAACCACTTTCATCCAGTCAAAATTTATCAATCAAATTCAATGCACAACATCACTCCGTTGCAAGAACAGATGCGATGCCTAACTGGTATGTTTCCGCCGATGGACTTGATGCTGTAAATCTTGAAAGAACAGCTGGAGAAGAATTAAGTTTTGTTGGCAAATTTGACACGGCAAAAAAATGGAAACGTGGCAAAACGGATCAATATAATCCTTTCACACCAACACAGCGATGGGAACGAATAAAAACCGAGGAAAAGAAACCTGCTTTGGGATCGATCATCCCAACTCCAGTTGAACTTAATGCAAAAGATGAACTGTATGTTGATATCCATGACTGGAAGATTGTTTATACTTCGACAAAATTCGTGAATGAAGCAAACTATCTAGGACAGAAGCTAAAGCTTTCTGTGAATAAATACACTAGCGGAATGGATAGTAAAATCATTCATCTTTTGCACAAAAATGTTGATGTGAAAATAGATGGACAAAGCAGTACAAGTGAAGAAAGATACACAGTTGATGTAAAAGAGAATATGATAATTATATCGGCACCAAACCCAAGTGGCTGTTTCTATGGCATTACATCACTTTTAGCTATTACAGATATTGAAAAAAAACAAGTACTCAAGGTAAGCTTTGGAAGAAATATTTATTTTCTCAGATTTGCCTGTAAACAAAACAAGAAGCGTATGTATAGCTGCACTGCATGTATCTTGAAAAATAAAAAAAAATTTAAAGATTACCCGAAAGCTGGCTTTCAGATGACCTGTCGTCACTTCACACCAGGACCAGGAACATTTCTTATTATTATTGTTAACGAATCTCTACAGAGGATAGATATGCCTTGAGACTAACTAGTATACGTAAACACTGATTCTTTTTATAAAGGCATCAATAAAAGACGCACCACGCTTCAAGTATCGAGGTTTGATGTTGGATATTTCACGTAATTTCCACAGCAAGAGCTCAATTTTAAAAGTATTAAAGGCAATGGCGAACTACAAATTGAATAAACTTCATATCCACCTTTCTGATGACGAAGGATGGCGTTTAGAGATTCCTGGTTTAGAGGAATTGACAAAGTTTGGTGGATTGCGCTGTTTTGACGCGAAGAAGTGCTTAGCCCCGCAGATTGGGTCTGGTGCGGAAACATCAACTTCTGGGAGCGGTTATCTTACTGTTACAGAATACAAAGAAATTCTTCAGCTCGCAAAGACGCTTCATATTGAAATAATCCCGGAATTTGACATGCCTGGCCACTCTCACGCCGCAATAAAAGCTATGGAACACAGATTTTTGTTGTATAATGCCTCGAGCAATGAAACAATGCGAAAAGATGCTTCTGAATTTTTGCTAGCAGAACCTGACGATCCTTCCAAATATTTTTCAATCCAAATGTTTAGAGATAACGCTGTTAACCCCTGTTTGAATTCAACGTACAACTTCATTGAACATGTCCTATCCGCTTTAGTTCGTATCCATAAAAATATCTTACCGTTAAAACTGTTTCATATGGGAGGCGATGAAGTAGCGAAAGGTGCCTGGGTAAACTCTACCGCATGTCAGACACTTAATATCACGGATAAAGAAATTGATTCACTGAAGAAATACTTCACTAGTCGACTTTCAGCGATTGCTGCAAAATTGAATATAAGTTTTGCTGCTTGGGAGGACGGTCTTATAGAGAACGGTACATTATTCAACAAAACCCATCTTTCTCAAAATAGTGTGTATGGTTATGCATGGGATAATGTATGGGAGTGGGGTGCATTTGATCGAGCATATCGCCTGGCAAACGAAGGATACAAAACTGTTCTTGGCCATGCAACTCATCTATATTTTGATATGCCCTATGAACCAAACCCTGAAGAACGTGGATATTACTGGGCGACGAGATTCACGGACACTATGAAGACGTTTGGATATATGCCTGATAGTGTTTACGACAATGCTGAAGAAGATCGATATGGAAATCCCTTAAATAAGAAAGAACTTTGTAAAAAGGCAAGCAAGTGTCCGCCTCTTGTGAGGAAAGATAATATAGTTGGAATCCAAGGTCACCTTTGGTCAGAAACTGTGCGTACTGAAGACCAGCTATTTTATATGTGTTTCCCAAGGGTACTAGCGTTAGCTGAAAGAGCTTGGCATAAAGCAGAGTTTGAAAAAGATGCAAGTGGTCGGAGTGAAATGTTAAAAAAAGAATGGAGAAAGTTCGCAAATTTACTTGGTCATCGTGAGCTGAGAAAATTGGATGAAATGGGAGTGAAATATCGAGTACCATTACCTGGGGCAAAGTTGGAATCTGATAGATGGTTAGTGAGCTCTGCATTCCCTGGATTGAAGATAGAGTATAACGCTGGAACAGAATGGAAAGAATATAATTCTTCAGTGCCGAAGTTGTCAGGAAACGTAAGATTTCGTACCAAGTCAGCTGATGGGAAACGTAGCAGTAGAGAGATTGATGTATCGACCAGATCAGTAGTATCGACAGTATCAGTGGTATCGACAGTATCGTCGTATGGTTCGAAGATTGTCAGCCATTGTGCATTGGCTCAGTTCGTCATCTTTGTGTCAATCCTCTTCGTTACTTAATGACAAACATAAATGCGAACAATGGCAATAATAATCATAAGTGACTATATAATTGGTTTGATTAAAAATAATTTCATAGTGATCGTCAAAAAGGTAAGAAAGAGAGAAAAATATAGCCAATTAAATAAATTTTGAATGAATGATTTATTTACCCATATTCCTGAAACATTTGTGCCACTGAATTACAGCATTAAAAATGGTATCTGCGCTCAATTGTGACCATTTTAGTTTTAAATTTCAAGACATCGCCGCGATAAATTTCATTTGGTGAGAACTCTGCGTCAACTTTCTAGTCAGTAGGTTAAGCCAGCTTCCAGAGATTCCTTGAAGTAAAACACACTGACTTCGTTATTCAGAGTTTCTTGATATTTTAAAGTATCACCCAACATTCCTAAATAGACGCTATATCCGTATGCTTTCTTGCTCCGTACGCCTTCACTGACCAACATGAGGGCATCACGATTGTGCTGGACATTTCAGCTATTTCGCGGAACTAAAGCAGATGTTAACCGGCGATTCAGCAAGCAGCGATTAAGCTATAATTATGAACAATGTCTTCAAAGCCTGCGAAAAACGTTGTTCAAAATCAGGCTGCTATAGTGTAACATTGGTCATTCATATATATATTCGTCAACCGCGGGAACAATTATTTGCTTATACCTGCGAATTATGTAGTGTGTCTCTAAATATTCCAAACGTAAAAATTCAGTAAATTCGTACATTTCCAATCAACGTTATATTTCTTAACTTTTCCTGCCAGAGCGAAAGTTTTCTTTTTAAACTTTCCAGCATTTGGAGTTAGAGCACCAGTTAGGGCAATTGTGTTGTTTTTTATTGGTATCCTGTAGCTACCAATTCCAGCGTACGTAAAGCAGTACACACAAAACGCAAAAGTTGCCTTCACAATCGATTTCTTCAGGAGCGAGGTTACTTCAGACTTGATGGTAATCACCCTTTTCCGTTAGTTTTCATTGCAACATTTCGTGACAATGTTCCGTGTCTACCAATCTTTGTTGGTTCACCATCAGGTTTTAAGGCATATTTATAGGACTGCTGTAAATCCAGTTTTGAACAAGCGCGAGGTATTAGTTTCTGCTTTAACTTGAGTTTGAGCATGGCTACCGTCATTTTGTATATATACGGCTCCAACATGCACTGATAATGAAGATGGTTTAACTCTACTGTGCATTTACCGCGACCATTCAATCTGTAAACATGGAGTTTTTGAAAACCAAAGTGGTGGATAGGAGTTACATATTTAAAAATTCAAATGATTATCAGTCAAATATTTAAAAAAAGGTCGATAGCCAATCCTCGAGAGAGAAGTGTCATTTAAAAACATTATTAACCTAATTTTTTAAGGGGTTTTTTTTTACCTGATACAATCATTTAATTGCTCTGAACCAGCCCTTGCTCTGTTAATTGTATTGAGGCGTATTTCTTATATAAAGCTATCCTCAGCGCCTTGCGAGATAATCGCCCACTACTTCGACTTCATTCCACCACTCCAGTCGTTATATTCAAACAAATTGTTTTCTATAAAGTAACATTCAAGGCCGCTAAGAAGGGGGCTAGACGGGGCATTTTGCCCCGGGCCCCAAACCTGAAGGGGCCCCCGACTTAAAAAAGAACCTAAATTTAAAGAACCTTAAAAAGCCATTTTCTGGCGAACTCGACCATGGTCGAATTAGCCATTTTCCAGCCAATTCGACCATGGTCGAATTCGCCATTTACCGGCGGACTCGACCATGGTGGATTTTCGCCATTTTCCGGCGGACTCACCATGGTGGATTTTCGCCATTTTCCGGCGGACTCGACCATGGTCGAATTCGTCATTTTCCGGCCAATTCGACCATTGTCGAATTCGTCATTTTCTGGCCAATTCGACCATGGTCAAATTCGTCATTTTCCGGCCAATTAGACCATGGTCGAATTCGTCATTTTCCGTTTAATTCGACCATGGTCGAATTCGCCACTTTTCGGCGGACTAACACCCAATCCGAAAAAATTCAGAAAAATTCTGCGCGATCGCCGTGAAAACTAACGAAATGCCAAAAAAAATGCAAGAGCAAGTTTTTACCAATATAACTTACATATTTGAGTAGTTAGTATTTCGTATGTTTTATTTTTTATACAGTTATATATACATTATACATTTTCTTTCCGTTAATTCTACAATTTTAAAACCTGTCGGCTGTCGTGCCATTTCATTTATCCTTTTTTACAGAGTATATTCAAACAGAAATCTGCCTGCTGTTTAATGAATAATATCCGCTCTTCTGTTCAACAAATTCTCATAATCACAACAATTATATTCAGACAGATTCAGATATTCCTTGAAAATAAAAAAATTCAAGTTAGAAAAAAATTATAAATGAGTACAAAACAAATTATTGACATTCTGCTTACTTCGTGACAAGGTTCAAGTCTTTTCAATGTACACACCAACTGTTCGAATGTTGGCCGTTTTCGGGGATTCGATTGCCAGCAATCCAACATGACTTGATAACTGTTTATCAAAAAATTTCAGTCAACACAGCCACAGCTTGTGTGTCTGTCTCCAACTCAAGGGGAGATACACCATCTCAACTGTGGACATTGATTGTAGAATTTCTGGCTCAATCATGGGAAGACAGTTTAAATAAATCATGAGCAGGGAAAGCTAAAAGAGGGGTGGGATTCCAACTGTCATGCAGTTACACAAAAGAAGTGACGGTTGGATCCCTCCAACATATTTCTCTCAGTTTAACAGCAATTAGAAAATTCATTTAGTCTGAACGAAAACTGGAGTTCTCTCAGGTCTCTCCAACCCCCCCTGGCTACGCTGCTAATCACAAGAAGTGATAACTGTATTGGAACATAAGGCAAGCAAGCTTAGGTTCGTGCCAAGGATTGAAAAACAGAAAATAGACGTGAATAACCTCGAAAGAAGTTCACAAATAAATTTACTCTATGCATTTACATACTTACAGTTCGTTATCAACGTGCATTGGTTTTGGTATTCTGCGTCCTTGAGATATAAAATCTCTCACTTGATAACCATCCATTCCAGGGTAGGGATATCCACCTGTTATTTAGAATCACAGAATGCTAGATATATATTAAATATTATACGATCTTTGGGCAAACTAAACAAAAATCAACTACTTGGTCTTGACTTTATATTTACTATACTGTCTATATACTTACTTTCTCTACCATCTTACCTACTGTAAATATTTCAAACAGCAGAACTCCGAAGCTCCATCTATTAACAAATGACAATTAAGATTGCTGACTGCATACCAACAAGGTTATTTCTGGGTTTATCAAGGGTTCATCAAAGTTCAATAACTTACACATCACTTTTTGTCGTGTAAATACCACGAAGAACTGATTCAATAGCAGTCCATTTGATTGGAATAAGACCCTGAAAAATTTCGTTTTCATAGACAAAACAGGAAAGTGGAAATGAAATGTATTTACAAAGGAAGTTACGAGATCAAGATATTTCAACTACGATTAATTTAAGTTAAGGTGAACTGCATGACTTCTAACTTCTTAACCATTGTATTAAACTAACAATCTTTCATCTTTACCCGTGTTGTTCTCATGTATATTTCATTTCGTCTGATATCCCTCGCCATGCCAAAATCCGTTATTTTACATGTCCGACCAGAACCAACCAAAACGTTACGAGCAGCAAGATCACGATGGACAATCTTGATTCGAAAAAGGCAAAATTGTTACCTTATTAATCAACATGAGGTTAAATAAAGAAATATATAAAGAGATATATAAAGAGATATATTTAACAATTTTCTCAATATTGTGTATTCCTGAATATCCCTGAATATTTCTACTGTTCCGTAGACGAAGCATGCAGTCGATCGACCAAAGTGATTTCCAAACCGAAATTTTAGTTTTCGCAATCAAAATTCGTAACAATTTCTGCATTAAATATGCACATCGCGGCGTTTAATGATTAAAGTTTTTGAGTACATCGCCAAGTTATATAATATGTGGGGCTTAAGGATTGCAGCGCTGCCGGAAAAATATTTGTGGAGTTGCATCTCTGCGAAGAGAGGTAATAGGAAATTAAACAAAGTGGTTTGTTGATGTTGATGGTTGTTTTCTTTTTCGTTCAAAATGCAGTTTACGTATATATCACCTGCGAAGCACTCAAGTGTCTCAAGCCAATCACAGCAAGCGAACGATACGCCATCATTGCCACTGATGAGGTTAACTGAACCACACACCTTTTTTTTTGATAAGTACTCCATTCCTAGTGCAGACTCCATCGCAAATTTCATCAATTCCTGAGTACTTAATTCTGCCGCTGGAAGATGATCAGGATCAAAATAACATGAATCTTGAACACCTCTTAATTTTCTCAAGTATCCCAGTAAATCACCATATGGGACGAATTCAACAATAACCAAAGGACAATCCACTAAAAACATTATCACAAAAAAATATGGATTGGTAGATGGCGCACGCTGCTATGAATTTGAGATAGAAATACTAGTATGAAAATTAGGGGCAAAAATACGATTTTTAAGTGGTAAGTGGAAACAAAAACACTTCCATGTTCTATGATGCCATACTCGAATACATAGTCATAGATAATATTTTAATTATTAACCTCGTTCGCTTAAATAGATTGGCATAACCCGAAGCATGGTATTGTCTTGATTAACAAAAACTAACCTTCATACAGAACTGCGCCAATCAAACTAACCACGTTTGGGTGAGGTTTTAGTTGCTTCATAATCTCTAGTTCAGCTAAAAGATCATCTTTATCGCTGGATGATGCATTTTCTGAGCAAAACCAAAAAAAGTAATATATATCAATCTCACTTATTACTTGCATGTCTCCTCTTGGAGTTCCTCTATTAAGAATTATTATATATATTAAGCATCTAACTAATAAATGGCTTATCGCCAATAGGCTTACATTGAATCAATCCAAAACTGAATTTATGCTAATTGGCTCACGACAAAGAATAGCTACTTTCCAATCAGACCCATGTTTTAAAATAGACGGAATTCCTATAGACAAGGTTTCACATACAAAATCTCTAGGAGTTCACCTTGATGAAAATCTATCTTGGAATATACAGATCAAGGAATTAACAAAAAAAATTGCTTCTGGTATTGGCGCTTTAAAACTCGTTCGTTCATTTGTCCCAGTTGCAACATTGTATTTAATTTTTAATTCCCTTGTCCAGCCATATTTCAATTATTGCTGTACAGTTTGGGACAATTGCAATAAAACCTTGGCAGATAAACTTCAAAAACTACAAAATCGCGCAGCGAGAGTTTTGACCTTTTCAAGCTATGACACTAATGCCGACATCTTACTCGATAGACTTGGCTGGAAAAAGTTATCTTCCCAACGCCAATTTCAAAAGGCTGTCATGGTTTATAAATCACTCAATGGACTTGCTCCACAATACATGGGTTCCATGTTTGTAAACCGTGACAGTGTCAATCCTTATTCGTTGAGAAACACAAATAGTAAGCTGGCTGTTCCTAAGCCTCGCACAAACTATCTGAAGAATAGTTTTAGTTATAGTGGTGCGATGCTATGGAACAGCCTACCGATTGGGCTACGGCTAGCAAATAACCTATCAAATTTTAAAGCGGGCTGTTCCAAATTATTTTAATCTACATTCACATTTGTATTATATTATATTTCTTGTATATATTCCTTACACGGCTCTCATGAAAAGCAGGTATATTAATTATTTTTGTAATCTTATTTTGTAATTCATAATCTTGTCATTTGTCAGCATGAAAATCCTGATTGAGAATACCGTGTGTAAATAAAGTTTAATAATAATAATAATAATAACCTTTCACCATTTTAACAGCAACCATCTTCGTTTCACATGAATTCTCGTCATTTGTAATAGTTGCTTTGAACACAAAGCCAAATGCACCTTCTCCAAGCTTTTTACCAAGTTTCAAACGATCTCTCGATATCTTCCAAATATCCTTACGAAGAAGGGGTGCAGCTGGTAACTGGAATTCAAGGTTTAAAATAATTTTGATTATACAGAATTGTTTCACCTTTTTACTATAATTGCAAATAAATTATTAATCTATTTTGCTTACCAGAGGAACCTCGCCATTAGTTGTTGTACTACAAACGAAGTTTTCAGCGGAAAATTAGAACTTAGAATAATATGCAATGTTAGCACAACAGAAATTATTTACCTTGAAGTCGTGCTTGGCGTTTCTAAATATTAAGCAAAAGAATGAAATCATTATCGCTGAGTGGAAAAAAACTGCCCAGACTCCCCCCCTCCCGTTCCTCTTTCAAGAGACTCTCTAAATGAATACAAACGATTTATTTCACCAAATATCATGCGGTGATACTTACTTTTTCGTTTTCTTTCTGTACGGCAAAACCAAAGGACAATAAATAAAACAGACAAGAGAGAGAAAGCAGCAACCGAGACTGAAATATACATTATTAAAATTTGGGTTCTTTTCGATGAATTTCCTAAATAAATTAAAAAGAACAAAATAGCTAAATAATCTCATAGAAAAACATTACGCTCTTCTTTATTACATTGCAAAATTCAAATAGTTTTCCCTCCGTCTCTCGCCGAGGTATACGAATTATTTACACCGAATACACGCTGAAAGTGATTTTCTTTGTTAAATCACATCAGCTATAACCATAATATGTCGACTTTTACTACTTTTACCTGGCAGAGGGCTAACATCTGCCTTCACCAAGGCATATTTTAAAAGTATCAATTTAGAAACTCACCAGAAGTTCCAGCAGAAGATTTAATGTTTCTAACATGTGGGTACTCTGTCACTGTTGACCTACGTAATGTCGTTTCAGTTGGGTTATATGTAATCAAAGTTTGGCCTTTTGCATGTGATGTTGAAGAAGATGTAGACAGGACACTTGAAATTATTTTGCTTGACTGCAACGAGACGAGAACTAAAAAAGTGGGGAAAGAACTCAAAATTTTACCGTCTTTGTTATCTGCAAATCTGCAAATGACAATTGGTGAATTTAGCCTGATTTCAATTTAGTCGTAATTGTCGTGAACAAGTCCTTTTTGCAGATGAGAAAAAGTCTGGATGTAAATTTGTCTTTATTTCTGTATTTATATCGGTCATTGTTGACCGCACACACATAGAAATATATTCTATCACATCAATCACCTTGACATGTTTACAGTTTACGACAGTTACGACAATATGGAAACCAGGCATCAAAACTACAAATGACGACCGGTGAATTAAAGTCTGATAAATGACGACTGGTGAATGATCGCTTCAGTTCAAATGATGACCTATGAATCAGATCAGCACCTGCAGATGAAGACTTATATGAAATAGCACTGGCAAATGATGATCTGTGAAGACTGATAATGATGGTATGAAATGAAAGTAAAATTGATAATAAAATAGTTTTAACTTGCGCCATAACTGAATGTGAGATCGTTTATCTGCATACACTCTACGTGCATGTAATGTCTTCACCCTATTTCATAAGCTATAGCTATAGCAATATAAAAAATATTTAAGACACGATAACGTGGACGGGCGTATCGGATCTAATCTATATCATGTCAAATTTATTGTACGATGCCTTATTAAACCTTCGAGGCTTAAATGAGTAATGAGTTAGCATATATTTTTACCCTTTGTTTCCACGGCTATCAGTACTGTAACGATGATTATCCGTAATTTGACCATAGTGACAAACTAGCAATGACGCTGAACAATTCTCCCAAGGGTTAAATACAAATGGATTCAAACAAAATTTCCTAAAAATGTCAGAAATATTGATATATTCTCGACGAATATACGTTTTAAGTGAATGCGCATAGCATAGTTATTTTCATTTTCATTTATACCGTAGTAAGAGTATATAGTATATAGTGTACCAATGCCACCTAAATCAGGGCGACTTGTACGGATATCGTGAGATAGTTGCAGACTTTCAGGAACACAGCAGGATATCCGCTTAAACTTGTAATTCTGTCATTCCACCAAGTCGAGATGACAAATAATGACTACGTTGGTTGTCTGTTGTTGGTTGTTCAGTTACCCAAAATATTCACGCAATGAAGATCATTTCAGAATTAAGCAAATTTATAGGCAATTTGTAATTTAAAAGTGAAAGAGGGCGTGACTTTTTCTATTAGACTTCCCAGAAATGACCGACTTACAGTTCGCTTACACCTTTCACGAGCTATTTATAAAATTCCATATTAAATGTATCATGTGATTTTCCTTCTCAATTTCCGTACTACAAATTACTAACATCTTCTAAATGGTATCTACCGCATGTACTAATGTATAAACGATTATAGAAATGTTGAAACGTGTAACTTCAAAAGCTAAAACTAACAGTTACACGACGTATATTGAACAGCAAAGTATACTAGCATGAGAACGATAAGTCAAAGTTGACTGAAACCGCTATTTATGGTACTTCACAAAACGACACAAGAGTTAAGTAGAAAGTAAAAATGTTTCCTTGTCGATTTACCGCAGACGAATTATCAGATTAAAGAATACGATGAACTAAGTAATGATTGCCAAGATATTTCGTATAACCAGAGAGTCTGCATGGCTTTACAATTACAGTGCAGAAAATCAACCGATATCATTCAAAGCATAATTTTATCAAGCATAATTATAAAATATACTACTTGTTAAATTGCATAAACAACACCACAATCATGCCTATATATACACGAAACTGTTCATCGTTGTTCATTTTGCAAATTGACCAGCCAGCAATCTGCATTGCCATTGGGCATACGCCATACATGCATGCAGCGATATAATTCAAATACATGTTCACAATACAACGATTCTCGTTAGCTGTATAGGATTAGCTACAAAACGGAATTCCATAAAGCACGTAAAGAGCCACGTATTATAAACAATCAGGGTGTTAAAAGCGGAGGTTTTGAAGTTTAAATTGGTCACAATAAACCTTTGTTCCAAAATGCGTCGGATTTAATGATATGTGATGACGAAAACAATGCAAGATGACTTATTTTCACAGATTTTCATTAAGAAATTTAAATCATCGTTCATTCAGAAAGGTCAAAGTTTTCTTTGTATTTCTCAGGTATCGCTTCGTGAAATCAGTTCGAAGTTACAACCTAGCAACCCCCCGTAATAAGCATTCAGGAATGATTTTGGTGCCAGTAAAAGGACACTAACCTTTCACTAAGTACTGGTATAATACAACACACAACTGCACTGCAAGTCTGCAACCCCTTAAATGACCAACCTCACTTTTTACGACAATTTTTATTACTATTTTATGGTCTGCTTCGCTAGCGCGGTATGGCGTATGCCCAATGCAGATTGCTGGCTGGTCAATTTGCAGAATGAACAACGATGAACAGTTTCGTGTATATTATTTAGTATATAGGCATGATTGTGGTGTTGTTTATGCAATTTAACAAGTATATTTCATAATTATACTTGATAAATTATGCTGTATATACGTGAACGTTATCACTATATCAATAAATATCAATAAATACCTATTGATTAGTTATTACTATACTGATAGTAATGTTAACCAAAATCCACGATGGTATACAAATGAAACTGACGTTTGATACTGAAAGATCCTAACAAACACACAGAAATCCTTACGCTACCTTGAAGTTTGATTATCGTTTAGTAAACCAACAATCGCTGTATTAACATATAATTATATTTTCGTTTTCCTAGTAATAATAATAGCTTGACTGTTGAGTTATCGGTCGAGCCTACCTCGATGAATGTTGCTAACCACTACATATGTTCTACAAGTACATATGCCTCGTGCCTTTTTGTTTTATTTCTGAAGTGGTAGTTATTTTTATTTTGTAGATATTTTCTGGTCAACTTCCTCTGCTATTCTGAATCAATATAATAAAAAAACCGGAAGCTCAAAACAATAGTCACAAATACATATAACTGGAAACGCAGCTTATTTCCAAGAGGTCAAAATAGAAAGTATCGAACCAAGTTAATGCATTGTGAACAATAGACTAAAGTCAAGGTCGACACCAAAAGTCAAAACGTTGAACAATTTCACGCTTGGCCTAAGAATAAACGATCAGAAGGTTTGTCCTGCAAAAAGAAAAGAAATGGTCAAACCAAATGAACAGAGGCGTAGGGTGATTATCTTAACTGGGTGGCGGGTGCAACCCGTGCGTTTTCCAGACGAACACGTGGCACTTGAAGTGCGTCCCACTCACGTCGTATATGACTAAAGAGTAAAGCCCGCCGTACACGTGAGCTGAAGTAAGGATCACGCGTGGCTGTTCCCTTACGAAAAAAACACATGCGAAAACCACATGTGGAATCACATGTGACTCACATGTGAAATTGGAACCATTATATCACATGTGGTTCACATGTGGTGGTATCACATGTGGTTCACATGTGGTAGTATCATCACATGTGGTAGTATCACCTGTGTTTCACATGTGAGTCGCATGTGGTTCAGTACATGTGGATCTGGAACAACCACATGTGGTTCACATGTTAGTCTGTTTTGACGTTCACATGTAGTTCACATGTGATCCACACAAACTACTGCATGACACCTTTAATGATCATTAAATCACTCAAACACAGTATTACAAGGTGAAGTAAATTAATGCACATATATTAAAAACCATATTACAAAATGAAGTGAAACATTTGACTATGTTAAAGAGTAAAAGATACATCTGTAAATATAAAATAAAATGAATTATAATACTATAATTTATTTAGTCATCCTACTGTCCTTAATTGTTGCTAAGATCTTCCTGATTCTTTTTTCGGTTTTCCATTGACAGCCTAAATTCTTTGCACTCTTGTGTCATAACAGCTTTTAAAATTGTATTATTTGCTTGAGGAAATTTCATGATGACAAAAGCTGGAAAAAATATAAACAGGATTGTTAATTAATAGCAATTGCAGTTCATTGCAAACAATAAATAATTTAAAGTCAAATATAATTTCAATGCCTACAAAATAAAACATTAAATGGAAAGTGAGAATGTTATCTACTGTATACAAAAACATTAACAAAATAACAATCCATTCTTCTGAGAAACTGCTGTTGTTCATGGTCAACAGTGAATAAGGTTGTGCAGACCTAGGGAATGGCTAAGGGAAGGAATGGCTGAGGCAAGGAAGGGGCTTGAATCTTAGGAAAAGATGGTGGAACTTTGATGGTGTACATATTTTCTTGGTTTCAGCAAGTGCTGCTAAAACTGCCTCTTTAAAGTCTTAAATCCATCTGGCCATGTTGCTCAGTTGGTAGTACCAATCTGATACTGTGAGGCTTTTAGACCCAGCCAGAACATACAAAATATTTGAAATATCATATGTAAAAATACCTTAATTTCTTCTAAATTAGGTGTTTAGAAAAACAAAATACTGCTATACTGTACACAGAATATTGCTACTGTTTATAAGAATCCAAAGGTTATTGAATTAAGTTAAGGTGCAAGGGGTATTCCCTAATTTAGACCATATTGTGTACCGGTATATATCAAATGGTAATATGTTTCAAACCTTTATATTCTTCTTTGGTTTCTTATTGTCAGCACTGGTCACATCTAATCGCCTCTTCTTGGCTTTATTATCATCACTGTTATTGTCACTGTTATCCTCCAACTGCTCAATTCAAGCTAAGTTTTCATTAGTAACTCATTCTTGCTATCTGTGAAAAAACACAAATACTCGCTTTAGAAAATTTTATATATACACAAATATTTTATTGCTATACACAACTAAGTATGAGCGAGCGAGATGTGCACATGTTTGGAAGACAACATTCCACACGATTATATATCCCAGTCTCAGTTGGAAGGACATGTTGATCTAGAAAAAACTATAAACAATATATTTCTAGCGCATATAATGTCACTATGTTCTGCTTCTTTCTTTGCTAAAACATTATTACACCGCTATTGAGGATATTTCCCGGCTATCACTAGTGTGTATGAGCGAAGTATTTATACGAAGATGAATGATGATTGATAAAGTTTAATAAACAATCTTCTGATTACAATAATACAATTCGATGCGGACCGAGCTTAAATTATTATTTATATTATTATATAAGTGTCACTGAGATGCTTACCACTTTCTGCCAAAACGTTTCAAAATACGATTTCCATGCCGTCTTTGGGGAATTCATCTTTGAGTATCCAAACAAAACCATGCGATCCTTCTCGGGATGTTTTAGGGGATGTTTTGACTCAATCCAGTGAACCAGCACCTATTTCATTTCCAATCGTATTAGGAGAGTGACAAAGATTATCCTTTTATGTCTTTTATCAAATAAAATTGCAATCTCCTCGTCGAACAGCCAAGAATGTCGTTGTAAAAAATTTGAATTTTGAAACGAATGCGCAACCTCGTTCCCAGGGTTTTCGCCTAATGTGGCGTCACACTTGTTGGTCGTTGGGTTATTACACCGGTCGGAGATTGGCCTCAGATTTATAAATATTAAGACGAATGTATTATTACAACGAGGCTGAGTTTACTATTCGCTCATAGCCAACGAGGCTGAGTTATCTTATTGTTTTATTGTAAACTATAGCATTTAATAAGCAGCAGAATTTTGATATACTGTAAATAACCCGGCATATATAGACAATCCAATGAATCCACAAGACATCTTCTGGATTGTCTTAATCAGCAGTGTTTTTATGTAAATAACTTTATATATAGATTACCAAATATGTTAGATAGAGATTAATTGTAAATAAGAAGAAAACTTAAATATACAGTGTTACTTAAACTGAGCAAAGCAGTAACTATTATTTAGATGATTATGCACGTGTATTTGGGGAATAGGTATGTGGTATATGTATCCATTCACATTACAGAAGTTTGCTGATTCATTATAAGTTTGAAATACATTTTCATGGCAACCACATTTCGTTCACATAGGTTTATTTTCACATGTAAGCCTTGTGTGATCGCATATAAACCACATGTGATCACATATGAACAACTTGTTTGTAGAGACATTTCTCATGTGAACCACATGTGTATCTCATATAACCCCATCTGCATCACATGTGGTTCACATGTGCCCTCCATAGAACCACATGTTTTCACATGTGAACCTCATGTGTATCCAATATAACCACATGTGCATCACATGTGGTTCACATGTACCCTCCATATAACCACATGTGAACTACATATAATCACATGTGATCACATGTGATCACATGTGAAGCACATGTGATCACATGTGAAGCACATGTGGTTCACATGTACCCTCCATATAACCACATGTGAACCACATATAATCACATGTGATCACATGTGAAGCACATGTGATCACATGTGAAGATCATGTGATCACATGTGAAGCACATGTGAAACACATGTGGTTTGCATGTGTTGTTTTTTCGTAAGGGTTAGCTCAGCAAGTTACTCTCGTGTGCGGATAGTTTTTCGTGAGGAATTCGCGTCGAAAGGCAGGTTTCTCACGTGTGCGGATAGTTTTCGGGCTGAGCTAACAACTATAGGACGTCGCGAAAATGGCGTTTGGGGCGTATATGGCGTAATATGTCCATGTATGGTTGGGATTACGCCATATCCACGCCATTTTCACGGCGTTTGGTCGTCATGTCGTGTTAAGAGCTAAATTTCGCTAATAGATTTCGCTCATAGTACAGTGATCGTCAGATTTCAGCGCATATACTACTTGAGTTCGCAGAATAACTGTTAAATATTCCCTTTTTCTCAATCACAAAAGGTCGTAGGTCCCTAGGCAATGTTGGTGCAAGGTTGAATTAGTATCACTCTAGTGATAAATACATCGATAACACCAGCACATGATTATTGATTGCAAAACTTTCAGAATCTGTTTCATCACTAAACGATTTATCAACAGATGAGTGAGACGACATTTCAAATTACCGCCAGCAACTAGGCAACTAGGCAAGTTGAGCAAAATTATACTGTGACGACGTCGACTGACCGACGTCGCGTTTAACTGAACACCACAAGTTAAATAATATTGTCACACAGCCTGATCTCCAAATTAATCAAGTAAAAATTAAACTTGTCTATAAAGCTACCATACTTGGGGTGGAACTTCATGATAAATTAACTAACAAAGTCACCTCGGGAATAGGACCACCAATAAATCGAGACACTTGAATTTCGATTTATAATACCTTCATCAATCCTCATTTCGACTATTGTAGCGAAGTCTGGGATGCCATGGGTGTCAGTCTTTCACACAGGCTACAAAAACTTCAGAATAGAGTTGCAAGGGTAATAGTGAATTTTAGTAAGGATATTTCTAGACCAAATGCAATAAAAGGAGTAGAATGTAATGCATGGGTAATCTCATTGGACTCGTCGAGCCAAGTCTGAAAGATAAACTGGACAATGTACAAGGTTTTAAACAATTTAATTGACCCCGAGTTCGCTTACGGAACTGTTTGAACACAAGACTAAAGCCCGTTTTCCACTTGGCGAATTTATTCGCACAACGCGAAGCGATATCTGAAATCCAGTGATGTGATTGGCTTGCGAAAAAATTCGCCGCGAAAAAGTAGGATCGCTTTCTACTTTTTTATCTGTTCGCGCGAACAAATTTGCTTAGTGGAGAACGGGCTTAAAGAAAAGTTTTTTATACGAATAATACGATGGCGCTAAAATTTGGAACTCTCTATATACGAATTCGGATACATTGATAATCATTCAAAGAACGAATTCGTGCTCATATATTAAACTCTTTCAGCCATAAATCTAAGTTTCGTATTTTTAAATATACTATTGACACGTGTGTTTGCTCACGTGACGTATTGTAGCGTGGTGTATATCGTACATCGTATCGTTTGACTACTACTTCTACCAAAACTGAGGGTGTAGCACCGGAACCCCCGTCAGTTCCCCCCACGCTACGCCCCTGCAAGTGAATGTAAATCAATTAATCAAATGGTCAACATCAAAATCTTTTGTAACCAAAGAAAATAATTAAGACAAGGAATAACTGATGTCAAGATCGAAGAACTCAGCAAAATTGTCTTGCAAAGAGATATTCCATAGGTTTCAAATCTGGTGTGTAACATCTTTCAACAGCATAATTCCTCAACATTGTCATTGTTTAAATAGTTTCAAGATTTGTAGATTATTCATTGTGAAATTTTTAAACATGCTTTTTAATATGTAGACAGTGCACTGACTGAGATTTTACTGACGGCCATACGGAAAGTTAGGATATGTCTTGTTAGGATATGCTTGGCAAGCATTTGATTGACAGTTGTCAAAAACGGCAGGTGTATGTCACTTCGCGGGTAACTTTTGGGCCGGTTTTTTGAATATGCTTCTATAAAATGGAAGTCGGTTACAACAGCGAAAATGCTGGCAAAGCTTGAAATACTTTGAAAAATAACTGATAGCTACTCGTTCTGTTACTTCTCCGACCTCATTCTCATTGAGCGTGAGATATTAATATTTCGCAGTAACCAAATACAAAGGTTTTTGCGGTAATTATGTTTGAGTTTTCTTTGAGCAGGTCAAATTACCTTTCGCTTAAGCGTTTTTCCTGTCTGTCAAACTAAGCCGTTAAATGGAAAATAATAAAATCCTTTCAATTTTACGCCATTGCCATAGGCATGAGATCACTAATATTAATGAATGCCTGGAATTTTTACATGTTTTGTATATATTCGCAGAAATTAGAACCAAGTGACAAGTGGATGTAGCTTGTTATATATAGTTTAAAAGTTACAAACACAGCAGGGGTAATAGGCCATTTAGCCATTTTGCGCGGTTGAATATCTCAGAAGAAATTAATTTTACAAAGCCAAAGAAATTAAAAACGGAAAGGCGGGTGAAAAGTGGGACGTGTGCGACTGTGAACGGAAGCTGCAGCTTAATTACTTAATCGTCACATATTGTCTGCTGTGTCAACTGATATACATGGTCACACCGTCTCTAGTTATTCACTGCATTAATCTCGCGAGACAGCACAAGTCATAACAAGGACAAGGCTGAGATTTTATTGTAAAAACCTTTTAAATATGGTTGATTTCTGGTTTTATCTGCTATTCTCATGTGCAACATTTATTTATACAGGTTAGTCCAATTCATGTTTATCAAATGAAATTGCTTGAGCGCTCATTGTGTGTAGTAAGAACTAGCCTGACTGTCGTGGTTATAAAGTTATATCTCCTGCTATCCACATTTGCCTTTGCATGACTTAATTTTCAATTCATTGCATCCTACATTGAATATTTCAAAATTTTGTAATGAATATTGACTTATTGTGTAGATTGTAGTTGAAATTTTCCCTTGATTTAACTAATATGACTTCGCGTGATGTTAAAAACCCGAAAGTGAGACGAAATTTTCTGAAACAATTACATTTAATGAGACTCGATTTACTAAAAATGATACGGGCATTATTGTGATTATGTTAGGAAAGATACAGTCGCTTTTAAATTCCGGGTAATTATTTCGCAAACTATCATTTATCTAATGTTTTCATGATATGTCATTGAAGGCTTAATACAATCCCTGCAAATACCTCAAATACATTGCAAGTCATGATCAAAATTTACGGGATTTATTTTAAGCCAGAATCGTACTAGGGGTCAAAATATGGCATCATTGTGACAAGGTATTAAAACTGTTGACAAATATTACAAAAAACAACACAGGCGGCCTCCGCGTTGTATAAAAGACGGTGTAAAACGAAAAGAATGCTAATAACTTACTATTTCGAGAGGTATTATAATCGTTACTCATTACAGTATAAAATAAATGGGTATGGAACGTCGTGGAAGGTAATGTTAACTGTGTGATTATATGGTGATTTCCTGAAACAACTTATATACTCTGGAGTCTGGCTCTGCTTTTCTGGCAAGAAAATTTCCGCATGCATACGCCCATTGGCTATGCTCACACTGGATCGTATTACAGAATATTTAACTCGAAAAACTTTCACAGAAGGCAAAAGTTTTCAAAGCGTTTTGTCTGTAATAAATGCGTTGTATATATCAAGACATAAAGCCAACAAGGCGAACTTTAAGTTGGTAAAACACAGTGGATTTAAGAATTTGCTCAAAACACTATTTCGGCATGCAATATTTACTGAGGGGATGAAAAGTGTATAAGCTCAGGTGATATTTGATCATACATTGTTTGATTTACCTGTTTACTTTGACTGTTTTTGTTTCGGTGAGATAAAATTTAATAAGTCATGTTTGGACAGCTCAAGAGACAAGACAGTATATATTTTTAGTTGGAAAAATACATCAGTTAAAATAAATTGGTTCAAATTTCCAATTATAGGAAATTCGATAAATGCGAAAAAGTGACAAATGCATGTACGGTGCATTGAGCTGGTACGGTGTAGTCACCGTTTGCCAGCAGGCGTGAATTTACGTCTATGCGAGGGCAGGCAGGCTGGTGTGCATGTTCGCTATTTTTACCATTATGACAATTATTGCAATGAAAATGCTTAGGTTTTATCACTCAAAAACTGTATATTATCGCATAAAACACGATCTACCACTATTCAACTTACACCATTTCAACACACGGTTCAGTATTCACAAATTGTGATAATTACATGATTTTAAATGTTGAATAAAAGGAATTCACAATTTGTCAATTATCTTGTTTTTACATTGAAACGTTCAAATTATAAACAAACGTATCTCAAATGACGCGACGACACGCCTTTCATAATTGTGGCATCATTTCTAATCAGGATATAGTGTCGATTAGTTTGATGGTTAAATGATTATTATTTGTGATATGGTGCTACTATGATCTGCCAACCTGATAAGCTGTCAACACAAACCTGGAGTCTAGGTTTACTAGTTCAATAATGCTCTATGAACTGCGCTACTAACATTTGATGCAGTGTGAGTGGCGGCGTAATTGTGAGGGGTGAAGCGCTATTAGAAAAGGCTGGGTGGAAAGTATTTCAATTTAGACTCCGGTGAATATATAGCTTTATGCATTTGCGGACTATGTTTTTTAAAATTTTGGATAATATATGGTGGATATGAAATTATTTTTCATGCCACAAATTCCAGCTTGTTTGTACATGACTCCTGAGCTGTCGTTTGTTTCATCATGCACTGTCAGCAGACACGGCAGGTACTTCAGAATGACACATATTCCGAAGCCTGTTGACTGGTTGATAAATTAATTCCATTGGCATTGACGAGTTTATGACTGCATGTGACGCGGTCAGCTCGACGTTGCTAGCCACATTTTACTTGAAATATGTTACGGGGAATTATAATAATGCTGCCACTAAGTCTTGCCAGGACTTTTAAATAATCATACAAACATTTCCATTGTGCTAAGAACCTCCGATATCTATTTGATATTGCCGCCACATTTACGCTATAAAATACTTCTCACAATGCAATTGCTTTTATATCGTCGAAAAGCCGTAAAAACCTCTTATTTGAAGGCCCGGCGTTCTTCATTCATACTCGTATCTTTTGTCTCGCATGAGGTATTTGTTTGTTTTGTGAGTGCGTCATCCTGCCATTGGCCGCGTCTTCTGCATGTGCGGCCAAATTCACACAAATTCTACGTCCTAAGCCTAATCTTAAAATGTTAGCTATAGAAATTAAAACTAAATCAAAGCGTACATGTATTACTAGCTCATTCCACAAACCATTCTGGTTTCTATTTTTATTAATAGCAACCAAAATAGGTATGATGACATGCAGGCCTTCATTGACATTGTATATTTAAGAATCAGTAAGTCACAGTAACAATAGTTTATACGATGAAAAAATGAAATATCTTCATACTCAGGACTTTGTGAATAAAAACTCGTGCATAAAAAGCTAAAATTGCTGCTAGAAAGTATTCAGATGTTTTGCGTGCCGAATTTCTACGTAGCGTGACGGGCGAGTGATTATATTTTGTAAAATGTAAATATATTTACTCTGTTGATCAACGTGTATACATTTGCTTTGGACAGAAAACAAGACATATTTAAATCAGACACAATCCAAAATAAACAGACAACAGCGTGGTCTAATTACCACTGCCTTGGCAAAATTCCTCAGATCAAAAAGTCAAAAAGTTTCTTATACAACTTTCAAGTCTTTCTGTTATTGTACAGATGTAGTGAAGATATCCGTGAAGATATGTTTATGTTAGTATTTTTTAAAGCTGTTTATAAACAAATAATATATCAAACAAGAACATTATTGATTTTTCATAATCTTCTACCATGTGCAGTTAGATTTTGAAAAACAGCTTTTGAATATTGACCGCTTTCCTCCACCCTCATGCATGCATGATGCATCATTCGTGCTGCTTTCGTGTTCATACGACAAAGATAAAAAACGCGATCTTTCATCACAACCTGAATATTAGAAAAAAGGAAATAAATGTAGCAACATTCATTAGCTGTTTAAAATGATGTTTTTTAGAAGCATTTTAGAAGTATTTGCGGTCATTTCTGAGGCCGAAATTTTAACATTTTCCGGAGGGCACATCCTCCCTCCTAACTCTCACTACATTATGTGTCCACGTCGTCAAAATTCTTAGCTTGAAGTTGTTTGTAAATGGACCTCTTCTTTATCACAACAGGTGTTATAAAACTCATAACTCAGTTTCTCATGCAGGACTAACGAAGTTATCATTGAAATAATTTCCTTTTTTCATACAGAAGCAGCAGTGGAATGGATCAGCAGACCGCGAAGCACGTTATTCGTAAACGCTGGAGAAACAGCAAAAATAGACTGGAGATTTCCTTCAGGAGCGAGACTTATAACTTATAAGAAGAAGTCAACAATTTTCGAGGATGGAATTACTATTGCTTTTAAAAAAGGTTCAGTGAAACCTGAAATTTTAAGCGCCACCAAGAGTATCATCAGAATAGAAGATTCAGGAGCATTGAGCATTTTGAAGGCAGGACTGAAAGATGAAGGATATTACGCCATTGATATCGTCTACAACATGGGCATAACTCTCAAGGATGAAGTACGAATTAAAATTCAAGGTAAAGCACTGCTCAAGCGCAATGTATTGAAGAAATCGTTTCGTCTGTTCTTATAGAACTAAATTTGCTGCAGCGATTTTTTATCCCGCCTGTTTTGTTTTGTACATGAAACAAAAAACAATTGAAAACAATTTTTAAATCATTTTCCATTTCAGAGGCTCCTGCTATAACAACATTCCCCACTCACGCAAAAAGTGAAATATTCTACGTGGGAATTACCATAAACCTGCTTTGCATGGCCAAAGGTCGTCCTGTGCCTAAAGTACAGTGGTTTAAAGATAACAGTGATTCACCTCTAAAAGAGTCATCTGGATCCATTCTTTATCAAATCAAATCTGCTTCCAACGAGGATTCAGGGAAATATACATGTCTTGCAACAAACAGGGCTGGAAAAGCAAAACGTACCATTGAATACATAATCTACCGTGAGTATCACTTCACTTTTAACAACAAGCCTCAGGAATTGATCAATTTATTTTGTCTGCAAGGCTTGATAAATCAATATTTCTCATGTTTCTATAGGTCGACCATACGTTAGAGAGTTCTTTCATAACACGGCGTTAGATGGAACAATTTATGAAGGAGAAAGTGTTCGCTTGACATGTTCTGCTAAAGGAAATCCTCCCATCACTTATTACAAACTTCTACACAACGGAAAGGAAATTGCGAAGAGTTCAAGTGGAAAATACGTAATTGAAGAAGTAAAGTTTGAAAACAATGGCACCTACAGTTGCATACCAATAAACAAAGCTGGTCAGGGAGAAAATAAGACCCTTGTATTGTATGTTCTAGGTTAGTTACCAAATCTCCTGTTTAACAACATATAACAACAATCATTAACAGTCTTTATTTCGGAAGCATGGTTTGAAGTAAGAGATACAATCGCAGTATACGCTTAATCTGCAATGTAAATTTTTTGGTTGAACAAGACATCCGCAGTTCTGACCGCTTTGCATCAAAAAGATTTCCCACTTTATCCTGAAACTTTTTAACGCTCAGCCATGACTTATAACCACTTTAAATGTCATTTCGCGTTCAGTGAGTCCTGAGAATATTCCAAGACCCTTTGTAATATTTTTTTCTATTTTCACAGCGAGACCTGGTTATTGGGAGGAGAAACTGAAAAAAACTACATCTCCGCCAACTGTTAAAAAAAGTAAATAATTCTTCTCTCTATCTCAAAATATTACATTTGCATGCACAGTATCGTATATATAACAAAAAAAACTATCGCAGAAATGGACCCTGACAGGTAATTTGGGTCACCTGCTTTGGAAAGATCACAAGAGAAGCCAGAATAGTTATTTCCTTTTCAGGCTTTTCTGATATTTCATTCTAAAACATCATTTGTTTCCAGAGGATGAGAGTGAGACCGCACTAAAAGTCTGGGAACGATGTTGATAATTTCAACAAACAATTGTACTTTTTATTATTAAGCGACGGCAGTGACAAATGATAAGACAACACATGCAGATACAACGGAGATACCAAGTATTGTAACACACGAAACTCCAACTCAGGTTCAACGAGGGACCGGAATCATCGTGAAAGAAAATATATTTCTGTCAACTCTGCTCCTTCTACTGGCTGAAATAATTAAACTCACTGCGTAGTTGAAACAAAGAACAGTTACGGGATCAATACTTCATGTATGTATATACGGACACAATGGGCATATTCGTTTTATTGTAAATCTATCATCCCATGTATTGTTTTCCCAGCATCAATAACATTGCATGCAAGATTGCCTTTGAATTACTTATTGTGATGCAATCTCATACATACACAAAACGTATAGGAATGAAAAAAGGGATGGTTCACATTTCCAATTACCATAAATATATAAACACATCCATTATTGTTTTTGGTCCATAATTGAACTGGTCGAAGGCTATTCAGACGAATTAGACAATATCCCCTAATCTCTATATATAGTCTCTACGATACGATTATCGTGCATGCACAGGCATATATCATGCATGTAATTTGCATGTGTTTATATAATAACTGGGAGAAAACTCTTTGATATTTATTGTTTTATTATATGCAACTAAAGTTCAATGGGTAATATTTTATAGGTCATGTGTATCACACACCAATAAAATAATAATAATAATGATTCATTGTGTATTCAGTGAGTTCAATGCATCGAAACTGCGCGTCTTCTCATCAAAACGTTGCATGCCAAGAGAAAAGACTATACATTTGGGAATTAATCTCCACATTTTTGGTTTTTGGAATAGAACTAACCAGAAAGTAGAATTCCTACAAAATATCACTCATCGCAAATATTTATTTGCATGGTAAAGAAAAACTGAGTGTTTCATTTTCCTATGCACTTTCTTGTATATCATATTAGTAATTAAAGTATTGTACAGGGAATATTTAAGTTTCCCAAATTAGAGAACTGACATGCTTCGCCAAGTCAGTATTACTGTTTTTGTCACTTTATTACCTAAACATTACACTGCTCGTTACAGTGAGTAATATTCACAATCTTCAAAATATATTATTAAGTTCGAAATTCTCTGCTATATATAACCACGCTATATGCCTATCCTGACTGAATGCATATCCACATGCTTCAACACCTATTCAACACCACATCTAGCGGACAATTCCAAAAAATATTAAAATTTCCGAAGAATAATAAGAATAAACGAAATTTTGAAATTCGAGATACGAATAAAAAGAAGGAAGAAAAATTTGTTTAATGATCGTCTAAGGCCTGTTTTAGACGTCGAACGTTTCATGCGCCGAATCGAATAAACTTAAACAAAGACTTTAGCTCGTGAACATTAGGTTCGGCACATGAAAAGTTCGAGTTCGACGTCTAAAACAGGCCTTATAATACAATGAAATATAATTTCAGATGAAGGGTCCACCCAATGTAACGAAAATCTTCAAATGGTAGAATATCAAATTTCAAAAATTCTACATTTGCATTAATAAATAATAAATTGAAACACGATATTGTCTAAGGGCGAATACTGGGAACTAGATATAAAGTATTCTAAGAATCGATATAAATTGGCTTCTGCGAATGGATATTTCAAAGAATTGGTGGACATATAACCGTTGCTGTTGGTATTTTTTAACAAATTGCATGATTCCATACAAGAGAAGAAGACGGCAACTTGGTCATAATGCAGTTTAAAGTTTTTTGCTACTTCGTCTTAGGCTACAGCTTTTCCCAGGTCTCGCCGCGGATATTCAAAAATGGTTAGTAAGATGATAATAATAATAATAATTCATAGGAAATCCACAATAAACCGTAACTGCATAAACGATGGCGCGTACGACACGGCCCGTACGGTTCATGTTATCAAACAAATTTCAAACAACCGTACACAAGAACAAATTTTCGATTGTCTTTAGCGATATAAAGTAATGTAATATGAGTTGCAACGGATGTTTATGTCATTTAAATGCTGCCAAATTTATCGAATGTTGTTTAACACCAGCGGTTTAAGCATGCTTCACATAGCTTTGTGTAACACACAGAAGCATGCAGCAGGATCATAAGTACAAGTCATCATTAGAATGCATGTGTATTCACGTAAAATAAAATATATGTGTGTCCTTTTGTATCAGCAGGAAATGGCGTGATCAAGCGTGCGTGGAGATTGTATAATGTATGCAAGCATTAACAACCATGTTGTCCTAAGTGACTTCGATCAGTTCGATGTTTGATAGTAGTATAACTGTAGTATAACAATTATAGCAAACTAATTGTTTTATAACAATTTATTTAAGGTGGCGCTGAAAAACTTTTGAATGCTAAAATGCGAACAGTACTTTGTAAACCAGGACAAGAAGCAAGACTCACTTGGATCTTTCAAACTAACAAGAAAATATCATTTTACGGGATTGTATGGACCATTTACGATCGAATACATAAAAATTATACGAAATTGGTTTGGATTAACAAACACGAAAAGGTGTATCGACATTTCCACACTAAAGGACGGTCTGATTTTGACGTGAATGTCGCAACCAAAACAATAAATACAACAAAAGTACAACTGACAATTATTATTCCAAATGTTCAGGACATACATGAAAATAAATATGTCTGTCATGTTATAAGATCTAAAATTGGACCCAGTCAGATTGAACTGAAAGTTGAAGGTGAGCAAAGTGAAATTTTGATCATACAATTTCAATTCGAAATAATTTCACTTCGATCGAGATAATTTCAATTCGATGATTTCACTTCGAGATAATTCGCTTTCCCTTGAATTCGCCACCCAGGCAAATCGGGGAAGTTATTGACCGAAATTTTCTAGGTACTCTAATAATAGACCCGTATTTTGCGAGAATTGTTTTTCTTCAGAAACAGTGAATTTGTGGCACTTCCGTCACATGCAGTAGTAATATTATCAAACTTTAATTCCACGAAAGCACAAAAATGAAGTTTCCAAACATCACAGCCGCAGGTCGTAAAACTATATTGATGTTCGAGGAAAGCTAAAAATATTTTGGATACATGTAAAAACGCGTATATTGCACGGATATATGGCTTGATGAATGAAGTTGATATAATACACGGAATTGACGGAAGGAGATTTAAGACTGGACTGAGTGGCAATATTCATTCCTATTTCGTTTCCGGCTCATATAAACACGATCGTATGGGGTGTTTTAAAAAAATCTTAAAAAATATTAAAAAAATGTCAGAACGCTTCTAATATTTTCCTACGACGGCGTATATATAATCTAAAACTTTACGCATTGCATGGCAACGATTTTTGTGCGTAATACACTGAGTATTATTATTATTATTATTATTTGAGGTTTATTAAAACTTCTTGCAGCATAAGCTGAATTACAAGTTGAAAGGAGTGATATTACAAACATATTACATTTCGAACTTACTATCATACGGTTAAAAAGTCCAGAAGGGAAACTAAAAACAGTTCAATTCAGGTAGATCGATGATACCTTAAGGGTTCTACACTATATAGAGAATATAGTTACTTATCAATTGTATTTACAAGTTACGAAGTTTAAAATTCTATCAGTATTTATAGAGTTTAAACAACTTGGTTCATGTATCTGCCGTAAATAATATTCATGGTTAATACCAGCACTATTATTATTATTAAGAATTTCCTTCAAGGGACCAGCTAGTTTATTATCTCTGACGAACTTCTTGCAAATATCTTCTCGTCTTTCTGACAATGTGCGGAGACCAGCTTTGCACAATGACTCCTCATAGGGTAAGCCAGGGGCAATTATTTTCAAAGCTCTTTTTTGAACCTGTTCTATTTTTGCACTTAAGTACTCCGGGATCGCAGACCACACAGGGGCAGCATACTCTAAAATAGGTCTAATTAGGCTGCAATATACCATTACTAGTTTTTGACATCCAACTCTTGCTTTCCGCAATACACGAAGAATGTAAAAACGTTTATTAGCTTTCTTGATGATATAATCACAGTGTAAATTCCACGTGAAATCACTGCTTAGATAAACACCCAGTAGCTTATACGACGTTACTCTTTCTATTGTGTTTCCACCTATTTGTAAGTCTCGCAGTGGCAGTCTATAATGGAGGAAATCGATTACCATCTCCTTACATTTCTTTGGGTTTAGTCGCATACCTCTTGTGCAGGCATACTCCTGTATATGATTAACCAAAAAAGAGGTAACGCTAGGTGAACATCTTGGAACAACTTCAGCGGTTGATAAATCGTCGACAAATTTGATTCTAAGATCCCAGTCACGGAGTAAACTGTTCACCAACACAGCGAATAGAATGGGGCCTAGTTTGGTGCCTTGGGGCATACCTCCATTAGGGCATTTAAATGAGGATATCGTATCACGAAGTCGTACACATTGTTTCCTTCCCGACAAGAAGTCTCGAATCCATCTTACTACGGGAGGGCGCACATTCAGTTTTTCTAACTCAGCAACTAGGACATTGTGGTCGACTAGGTCAAATCCTTTGCTAAAGTCAGCGAAGAATACCCGAATCGAGCAGCCTCCTCTATCTAAGGTCTTTAAGGCGTTGTGTAGCAAGAGGACTAATGCTTGTGTTGTGGACCGACCTTTTATTGCGAACTGGTATGGATCAATCTGGTTAGCAATATCGTTTAATAAATGCTCTAAGGTGAAACTCTCTATTACTTTAGCTATCTGTGGTGTTAGTGCTAATGGGCGAAGATCATCTTCAATCGACTTCGGTGGCATACATTTGGGTATTGGGGAGATAATTGATGACTTTAGTAGATCAGGTATCGTTCCCTCAACCAGAGTACTATTATAAATGTCAGCTGTCACTGATGATAACTCAAAGGCAAAGTCACGAAGTACCCTATTAGGGATTTCGTCGGGACCGACAGATTTGTGCGATTTGACTTTCTTTAAGGTGCGATACACTTTATATGGATCAACAAATAAGTCGGAGTCAATTATATAGTCATCTTGGGTATTCAGCTCATCGCCAAGGGGAATAAAGTCCGCTGTTAAATTCACGAAATAGTTATTTATGTTCTCAGCCAAATCATTTAATGTAATGGCAGACTCACTCAATAACTGTTCGCACCAGTCGATCTGACTAGACCCAGACCCGAGCTTTTTCACTTCTTTCCACCATTTGGATATATCGCGATCTTTGATATTGTGAACCTGATTATGATAATATGTCTGTTTGCAAGATTTTACCTCAGCTTGGACCTTGTTACGCCAAAATTTAAAAAGGTAGGAATGTTTTCCATACTTTGCGAGAGATGCTTGTCTTTTAGATACAAATCGTTTTAGTTTATTTGACACCCATGGTTTATCACAAGCACGTACGTTTTGTTTTCTTAACGGGAAGTGAGTATTGATAGCCCTCATAATGTCTTTATAAAAAATGTTGAATTTATTTTGTGGGCCGACTTCATTGAAGACATTGGTCCAAGACTTGTTACATATCCATCTGCCAAATGCACGCACGTTACTATCTTTCATTTCTCGCCTATAGACAGTTCTCTTACAATCTTTACGCTTATCCTGCACATTTTTAGGGTTGATAAGTACTGCATAGTGGTCGCTACTACCAATATTTGGGAGTTGTACTGGCTCATTAAATAATTTAGGTTTGTTCACAATACACCAATCCAATATGTTATTGCCTCTTGTTGGTATTTTCACCAGTTGTGTAAGACCACAGGTCCTTGTAAACGAGGACATAGATATATTAGTACTGCAAGGATTAAAATCACCAGTTATAATTATTAGTGCGTCAGGGTACTTATTAAGGAATGAAATCAATGAGTCAACGTTTAAGTTAATGTGCTCAATCAATAGATCATTATCCTCTGCATTCGCGGACGGTGGATGGTAAATTACGCCGAATAAAATGGTCGATGTGTGACGTGGGAGCCGATACGGTTTAAGATGGATCCACAATGTCTCCAAACCAGGAGACTCCAATCTGTTCAATCTTTCTGCCGGGAGAGATTTGTGGGTATAAACACAGAGACCGCCACCAGTAGCTTTATTACAATTTAGCCTATCTTTCCTCATCAAAATATAGTCAGGAATATTGACTGCCCGGTCAGAAATTGCATCATTCAGCCATGTTTCAGTAATAGATACTACGTGGGCATAGTTGAGGTGGACAACGGTATCTAGTTCATCAATTTTTGACATTAAAGATCTAACATTTGCCATAAGTATAGGGGGAAAGGTTTGAAAGAAATGATTAATTATAGGTGGAACGGAGCTGTTTGAATTCCATTCACAGTTCAATTTATCGGATGATGGATTGGATAATAATTCGGATGGGGCACAGGGATATTGATCAGGGGCTTTAGTAGATGTGGACTCCTCCATGGGTCCCGGTAATATTCCTGAGGTAACAAAAAAGGATTGCGGTTAAGATATCGTGTCTCGGGGCATTGGTAAATAGGAGGGTGAGGATACACACGGCTATCAAGGTTAGGCTTAGGAGGTGGATTCTGCCCCAGGTCATCGTGAGAGAAGTCACACTTATTCCCTTTCAAGCAGTATCCTCTTCTGCGCAGAAAGGGGCAAGATATGTTCCGTTTCAGTACTTGAGATGGTTTTGGGTGTTGGTAGTCGCACCTGTCCCCTTTTAAGCACCGACCGCGGCGGGCAAGAAATGGACATGGGATTGAACTTTTTCGGGGGAAAGGGTGGTCTGGTTTTCTTTTCCCATGTTCACTCATTACCTTGAGAGGGGATTGCCGTTCCGGTTTTTTAAGTTTATTTGCATCATCATTTGCGATCGGGACTACACGTACTTCGTTAGAAAATGGAGTTACGGAATTGTCTGCGATATACACGATATACACAACCTGTGGAGACGTATTAACATTGGAGGATTCATCGGGGGATAGCGTTAGAGGAGATTCCTTATTGTCTGAATTCTGTTTGTTTGTGCCTACATTTGCATTAGTAACTTGATTGTTGGTCTCTCCTGACTCTCTTTCAGTATTAATCCCTTGGTTATTAGGTTGGGTATTTATATCTTGATTGTTTTTTGCACGTAGCACATAATCAGCTAATCTTATGATCACGAAAATGCACAATAGGGGTTTGTTCAACAATAGACATAAGTTTCGCTTTGAAGAACATGTTCTCATTATTCAAATTACATATCATTTCTTCTTGCCTGCTAATAATGGCTTCCAAGGATTGCTGTTTGCTTTTAAGTGAGTTTAACTCTGAAATCACAGTATTATACACACTCACCGCGTCCGGTCGTGATTCAAGGATTGCTATATCCTGCTTTATGCCTTCTATATCAGCCACGGAGACTGTACCCGAACAGTTACATATATAATTACACGCTTCTGTAGAGCAAGGCGTAGTAGCGAGGTTTTCGAACTTCAGTTTTAAAAGCTCGTTATTGTTCGCTTGAACTACAATTTTCTTCGATTGGGCGCCGTACCATTTAATTATCAGGTCCGATTCTTGGTCTTTAAACTGTTTAATATTGCCTCCTGGGGATTTCCAGCTCCCTCTGACTGCCAAATTCTCTTTTACAAATAGCTTTAACTCATCAAATGAACCAGACCACTGATAAACATCTCCGTCGACCGATAAATGTTTGGCAAGACTCATAATAATGTTTTTTGTTAGCTTTTATGCCTTTATCATGGATTAAATGGTGGAAATCACAGAGCTCAAAAGGGCACGTCTGCACTGCTCGGAGAGTCGATATATAGAGTAGCTGATTCAAAATTTGTAAAGTTAAATTTTCCGCATTTTACAACATATTCCGCAACCAACCTCTTTTCCTAGATCAAAAAGTAGCCTAATGCAAATGACTTGCCATTCTTTTCTACCAAGTCTTCAAATTTTCTAACTTAGGATTCGATTTGATATTTTAAATCACGTTATCTTTGTGTAGACCTTCCTCTGTCATCGACCACTACTACTTCACCGAACTTTAGGTCACCACAAATTTCGTCACCAGATGACTTTCGAATTGCATTTTCAAATTGGAAATTAAATGGTAAAATTACAACTTTATTGGGAGATGGCAACACAACTATTGTATTGGAAAATTCTAAAGTTACTTTGACGTGTTCTGTTGCTCACCTTGTGCGTTTGGCTTGGTTTAAAGATAATGTTCACCAGTTGGTACCATTTAAAGGAAATAATGTCAGTTTTACAAAAACGTTTTCTAAAGAAGATGAGGGGAAATATGAATGTGTTGGCAGAACACACGAGACTGAAATAACAAAAACAATTACGATCTACGTACGAAGTAGAAGTCTAGAAACACCTACAAAAATTCACTATGGTTCTCCCGTCACCAGAGGTAACAACTCAGCGTCCTCAAAGGTTTCAATACAGTCTTGTTTAAAAGAAAATTACTGTATGTAGAGGTTCTCCTCATACCCCATACTCTCTTTCAGTAAGTTACTCATTTTCCACGACGCGACATATACCGCAACCGCTTCACCTGGATTTACGTATGTGTAATATCCTATGTCGTTTTATAACTTTTTGAAAAACAATTTCATGCAGTCATAAATGAGTCATATTATTATTATTATAGGAACGTCTTCTCATTTAAACATCAAACAATCAATTATTGTTGTCACCTCTTCAGTTGGGTTGGTCCCTGTGGTTGTAGCGGCAATATTGCTGTACAGAAGACGACGGAGATGTATGTTTCAGGATTGTTTGTTTTATCACTTTTGTAAACTTTCACATGTTTTGCACAAGAAAATAGTAAAGTATAATAGTGATCAAGATTAACGCCGTCGTGAAAATTTCTAAACTGATATGAAAAAAATTTACCGACAGGAAAAAAAAATAACATGATGAAACGATATTGTATAGAGATGCATATTTTACCAAATTCGAAAGAGAGTTGAAAACATCAAAACTGGTTTGTTTATGATCTCCGTTGTAAGACCAAGAAAGTAATTTGACAGTGAATGGAATCGATCATTTACAAACCGCAATAAATAATATCTATAATGGAATAACTAGAACTATATCTATTTCGAATATTGTACCTCACCTTTGGAAAATTTGAAATTGTTTGGAAGTATACTAAAGCAGCGCTGTTTATTTGGGGCATAATAACATGTATCGATGTATAACTATTATTTAATGAATTTTCTTCTTGTTTTGGCTTTCCTATAGGTATGGAAACTAAAAGGTTCGGGATAACTTGCAAACATTTGCATAAGAAATAAAATTATTTACACTGGCTTACTGATATACCCAAATGTTGCATGGCAAACTTTCCTGTTTTAACTTTTTTCTTTACCAGAAATGTCAAGACTTCAGTTCAAAATACAGATATGGAGGTGCTGTTGAAAAAATTACTTACATTCTAATTCGTATTTAATAATACATAAACAAGGGGAGATAAGCGATATAATCTCTCGACGTTTCGTTTAATTTTATTTCATTTTGTATCCTTAATTCATAATGGTGTCATGAAGATGCTGAGACGACGAGAAATTATATCACTTATCTTTACTTGTTAAATGTTACTTATCCTTGCAATATAGCCAATTATATCACCAGAGAGCAATCACTTTAACACAAGTGGAGAATCAACCGTGTTTTACAAAAGAGACAGTCTCGATGATGGAATCACGACAATTACGTTTGGCGATGGATTACTTTTACCAGAAAGTACAGTGCGTTTCTCTCGTGTTCAACAGCGATCAGACAATCTTATCTTGAGAAATGGTGAATCGTATGAAATTGATCCTGGTTTACTTCAAGACATGGTGTTAATTGGGGAAGGTGCATTTGGAATCGTCGCCAAGGCAACATTACTGAAAGAAAAAAATGGCCGGGAAAGAAAAACTGTTGCCGTAAAAATGTTGAAAGGTTGGCACATGCAGTAATAAAGCCTCGTGTGTTTTATTTGCTTTTGTGAACGCGAAATAATTGTGGTTAATAATTAAGTTTTACATGACAAGCATGGCACCCTTGTTCAAAAGTTGGTAATGCCAGAAGAGTAACAAAATTATGCATTAATACAATAAAAATAAATCTTATTAATGAATATATTTTCGGCGACATTCAAACAACTATAAACTTCGTGAAAAATCAACTCGTCAAGAAAACTAGCCAACAGTTTACGCAAAGAAGGGCCAAGAAGTGAATTAGTCAAGAAAATTTGTCAAAGAAAGGGTTGGGGTTAGGGTTCTGTGCAAGGCTTATTAAATATTCGTATTAAAAATTCGTATTCATGTAATATTTGCTAAAACTCACAACGAAATTCAATCGCAACCCTGTTTAAGAAATTAAATCATTCAAATCAAGACCGATTCTACGTTAAGTATTAAATTATACTTTCTGTATAAGAAGAGTGTTTTATCTTTATCTCTACTGCATGTAGAAATTGCCTCACCAGAAGACAAACAAGATTTAATATCAGAGTTAAAAATAATGAGAGACCTTGAACCACACAAGAATGTCGTAGGCTTGATTGGATACGTCACAAAACCAGGTAAAGATCAGCTTCAGTGTGGTATTCTATACTCAGTAGCAGAAATCTCTTCCGTTATAAGATTATTATAATACAGGGCAGTCAGGGCTTGTATAGCTTGCGGGGATGACGGTAAAATGCAGCATCTAAAAAAATTCCAAATTTACGAAGCAAGAATTAGGCATGCACTGAGGAGAAGCGTATGATCTAATTACATCATTCACAATGATTTTAGCAGTGCAACAGATAATTGCCCTAATGTATTTCGAAACTGATTTAGCTCGAAAGACCAAAGACGGGTGCCACCGCGTCTTAAGATATCTTGCACCATTCCCTTGCCATGCATAGAGCCTTTTTAGAGGTATAGCTAGAGAATGACAAATTACTAAACATTCAAGTTGCGCTATTTATTCATTCAGGTCAGTTGTGTGTGGTGATCGAATATGTTGCTGGTGGGGATCTTCTGGGTTTCTTACGTAAAACTCGTGGTTTGGTTGACACTATTTACGTTGTACCAAATCACATTCAACAATCACATTTATCCCAATGTCAGTTGCTAGAGATGGCGTGTAATGTTGCCAGCGGAATGGCTCATCTATCTCGTAATCATGTATGTATGGCTACAACTTTCAGCGTATTTCGGTCAGGCACAACTCTTCGACTTGGAATTGTGCTTAAAAACATTATGCATCAAGATAGATCTTGATTATTGTGTTTTATCAAAACGAATAACTCTCCACATTCATGCAGCCAAAACGATTAATATTCGTTAGGTTATCCATCGCGATTTGGCCGCCAGAAATGTTTTGGTTGGAGCAAACCTAGCATGTAAGATCACAGACTTTGGAATGGCAAGAGATGCTAAGTCAAGCAATTATTATAGAAAAAAGAGTAGGGTAGGTAAAATTGATTGGACAATATCAATTATATATAGTATATCTAATTGAATGCATGCATGTTATCAACCTATATATTATATAAATTTAGGGTCGAATCCCATTAAAATGGACGGCCATTGAAGCTCTTGTGGATGAAAAATACACCACCGAGAGTGATATGTAAGTGCTACCATTATAGAGAAATTTGTATTTAAATCCATAATTATATTTACTGTTCGCTGTAATAATTGTAGATGGAGCTTTGGAATACTCCTGTACGAAATTGTAACAATGGGTATGTCATGATAGAACTGTAATTCATTTATGTCATATATATCAATGCAATATTAGATTTCACAATACTGAATACTATATTGCTCTTTTTAATCGCTGTAATGGCCAGTTTTTAACCCATTGTAAAGTTATAAACTGTTTTATAGGGGGCAAACCCTACCCAGGTTTGGGAGCAAGTGGAGTGATTCGGCGATTAAAAAGTGGTTGGCGGATGCCGAAACCAGCGCACGTCGATTCTAAATTGTAAGATATGGCTTGTACGTGTGATCATGAAGTTTTAACACATATTGCGATCATATATAGTACGCGATCATATACAGTACTGTGCAAAAGTTTTAGGTCACCCCTTAGTGATCACAATTTTAGAAATCTTCACAGTTTTACACACTTCACATGTTACATTCAACTATTGTGCAATTATGAAACAGCAGCGTATTTATACAGGTATAGTGACTCCGACGTTCTAGTATTTGCTACTACCACCACGAGCAGCGATTACTGCCGCACAACGACGAGGCATCAATGTTACCAGGCTATGTGTTTCATGGCCATCAATACCGTTCCATGTTTCAAAGATGGCTGTTTTAAGTTCCTCTAAATTCTTGCACAGCTTAGTTTCTAACTTCTTTTTTATCAGTTCCCAAAGGTGTTCAATGAGGTTTAGGTCAGGGCTTTGCGATGGCCAGGGACTGAGTGATATTCTCTTTCTTTCAAGCCATGACTTCGTCCTGTTCGCTGTATGACATGGAGCACCATCCTGTTGGAAAATGAAATCTTTACCACACAACTTTCTCTCATCTCGCCCAAGGTTGGCGCATCCAGCCTGCCATGAACCACTTTAAGGGTACCAACCCTACTGGCAGCCATGCAGCCTCAGACATGGACTTTCCCCCCACCGTGTTTAACTTTGGAGACTAGACATTCTACTCCAGTCTTTTACAGTGCCTGTCTCCTTCACTTTCTTATAAATTTCTTGAACAGCATACAGACCTATTTTCTGCCTCCTTGCAACGCTCGCTCGTTGTATCCTTCTTTTTCCAGAACAACAACTGCAGCTCTCTCTTCCACTGTCAAGTTTCGTCTCTTTCCCATCTTTTCTCTGGACAACTTTTGGCTTGTTAGAATATCTGTACTTTAAACTGCGAAACTGTATGTTTTATTTGTTGGATATATGTGAAGTGCATATTGTAGTCATTTGCGCTTGTACACATTTTCTATTGACTGTTAGGATGGATGTTGTACCCAACTCACCAAAGCTGAGAAATCATGATGAAAACTAAAATATCGGGTGTGACCTAAAACTTTCGCACAGTACTGTATACATATTGCATAAATAATATTCACAATGTTGATGATAATGACATGGACGGAATCAATCATTTTCACTTTAATCATCGCAACAATTGTTTTCAACCGTGTAGCTAACATAGCTATACATTACTATACCTGAAATGTTATACCTGAGGGGATCGCAGTTTTTGTACCCAGCTGATACTTGTTATGGATGGCTACCATATAAATATATATATATATATATATATATATATATATATATATATATATATTATATATATATATATATATATATATATATATATATATATATTTGTAGATACCAAATCATGTTAAATTGCTGGTCGAAGGACCCTGGTAACAGACCGTCATTTTCTGTCCTTGAAAGAACACTTGCTTCGTTTAGCAGAGACGCCAGTGTAAGTAAAATATAATCTGATACTGATATAAATTATAGATAATTGTGTTCACTTCACTTCGGGAAACAAAAAAACAAACCGGCTTTTTAAAGCCACAACTATAACACAGTGGAAAGCCACACAAGCCCACGAATCGCATTGGCAATGGCATTCTTTGCTCCTGCATGGAACCTATTACCTTCAATAAGCTTTTTACCATATAACCTGATGCATGGTAAATTAAATGCTTTAATTTTAATAATAATGATTAAATTTGTTGATTACGTTCCAGGATTATATCAATATTTCGGATTATGATGGCAATTTATACCTCGATACAGAAGGAAATAATTCATTGCAATCTGACAGTCAGATTGACGTGTAGCAAAGACATTAGAATTACAACAATACGATAAAAAGTTGGGGAATTTTCTTGAAACAAGACGCCTGCTCTGGCTTTAACCCCGACGCACCGCGCATGTGCCAGTCTTCCCAACACAAAGTTTCTGAACATAAACGCTACAGTTCATATTCATTTAGCGCTGCGAACCTAAATGTTGTTCGATATTCAGAGACAGCACATCGTATTCTAAAAAGTACAGAAGTTCAAAAATGTAAATAAACCATGTTTGCATACAATCATGATCGTGCTTATATTAAAAACTTTTGTTCATATGATAACCTTCTAGTTTATATTAGCGTTTGAATGCGGACATGATCGTGCGTATATTATTATCATATGATAGATATTAGATAACCTTGTAGTTTATATTAGCGTGTAGCAAATATGTAATAAAGGACATTATCAATCTTTACATTTCTGATTAACTGCTCTTTCAGTGTTGCACTGTGTTGAGCCCATAAAATACTAGCGTCAAAAATTCCTCGCGCATTTTGAAAATGTATTTAATGTTTCAGTCAAGTTTCGAGGCAAAATACTTCCAGAAAACTTTTAATTCAGACGAGAGATGATCTTCAAACTCTTCCAACCATAACTAGTATAAGAACCAAATATCTTATTTCTAAAAGTAAAAGGGAATGCATGTGTACTATGTAAAAAAGTTGCCTGAACTTAACCTAACCCTGAACAAGCAAAGTAATAATTATTACCAAAACTAACTACGGTGGTAAGTGGTGAGGGGACCTAGCATTTTACATTTATTTTTAAAGTTATCTCTAAGTCTCGATCCTTGTTTGAACTACATATTCAGTCATATTCAGTCATATTATAGAACCGAAGTAACTAAAAGCAATTATCTGTTATCTGTTTGCATGCATGACGTCATAATCTGTCATAAGGCGTCATCTTGGTTGACAGACACTACAAAGTAGATTTCTACTTTTTCTTTCTTTGTTTATTATATACCTATCTAGTATCTATACCTAAAATATCTCGTTGTATTGAATGGTATGTATCAACCAAGATGGCAGCTATTATAGCCTATACTGGCTGTAGGTTAGTCGTGGCCAAGGATACATGCTTGCACAGCCGGTGATGTGTCTATAAATAACTGCTTCAACTAGTGTTCGTGATGGTGAGTGCTTGCTCTCGTGCATGACAAAGAGTGGAGTTGCTGAGTACTGAGTAGTAAGTATAAGTATTTACATAATATCACGGCATTATTCATTATTTATGAGGTTCACAAATGAATTGATGCAAGAAGAATACTGTCAGTAGAGTCAACAAAATGCTTGAATGTGATTTCTGAACTGCACCAGATTGTGGACCTTCATCTAAATGAAAAATATATACAATGTGTTAAAAAAAATTGACAAGTACCGTATATATATATATATATATATGGCATGCCAGCCATTAAACGCTATGAATAGCAAATTTAAAAGTCAGAAATAATTGTTTTTCTACCAAAATTTAAGGTGTGTTGGCAAGATTTTTCCATTCCCGCACTATTGTTGGCTGTAAGACGGACATTATAATGATCTCTGGTTAACTCCACTATCCCTCCATCACAGTCAATAATACCCGTAGACGTACTATCATTGCCAGTTATATTATAACTGCACACAGGGGCAGGCGCACCAACAGCCTTTAAACTCACGAATACTGTATCGTTGCCGTTGGAATGAAGTACACTGCAATGCATGTCCAAGTCTAAAAGAAGAAAAAATCTATCAAAATTTTACAACTCATGTCTGTTATTTTGTCTAGAAACACAAGTTCAGTTCAGGCATGCAAACGTTGACTATATATAATATAGTTTTACACTATCCGTTACATCTTGTTTGTGTCTGCATGACTAAATTTTAAAATGTATTTTTTATACGTTAATATGTGTTCGTGAATAATAGATAATAAACGCAATATTAAATTTCTCAATAAACAGTTAATTCAGTTTACTTACAAATTATTTTAATTTTAATGTATATGGAACTCTGTACTTGGCCATCAGAGTTTTTTCCCTTGCATGTGTATCTTCCCTCGTGTTGTTTGGTTATATTGTTTATACGAAGTACAGCAATTCCATTACCGACAGCAATTTCTCGGGTTTCTTTGATCCATGTCACCGTTGGAGTAGGCACCCCAGATACCTGGCACCTCACATACAACGACTCTCCAATATCTTTTGTAATATCGCCAGTGTTGTTAACGCTCATACTATGCGGCTTTTCTTCAATAAAAAACACTTGTGTGACGTGATATATGCGGAAAGATTGAAATTTAAACTCACAAAAATAAAAATCTTACGAGAAAAAATTGTGATCATGGACGGCACTGTTCCATACACGAGTTTTACGTGCACATGCATGTACACAATAATACACAAGAATTCATTCTCCTCATCCGGAAAAAATAATAATTCTGCCATATAACTGCCGTGCATCTGTGTTGTACATCCTATCATTTACCCAAAAATATGCTATGATGCTTCAGCCGAGATGCACTTCATGTGTGGTTTTTTAATAACTACCCCAGACACAAGATGCATGCCTTGAAAGAAAATTTGAAACACGCTAAATTTTATTTCAACTGCCCTAAACTGTGAAACCCCCTAAAACCAAGACTCTATGAAAAAGTTACCCTAAAAAGGAAACACCCTAAACGTTTTTCCATAGCCATGTCACAAAGTAGAAAATAGCTACAAAGCTGCAACTTGATTCTATTACTTGATTCAGGCGAAACGTTTTGAGGCACTAGTACTAGTTGAAAAATATTCACCATTGATAATATATCCCTGTTTGCATAAAAAACAGCAAGAAAATAAATAAAAATAAATGAAAATAAAACAGTATGGAAAAATTTCTTACCAGTAACATACAAAGACACATTGGATGTATTAGACTGACCATCTTTCCCCAGACTTAATACTTTAAAACTGTAATAACCCGTGTCAGCTGTAGTTATATTATTTAAAACCATTTTAACAGAGACAGTAGTAAGAGTGAGTGGAACAGCCAAGGTGATGTTAACTCTAGTTTTGTCATCAAATGATTTAAAACTCTTGGTATGAGGATCAACTTTGAACAAAAGTGAACTGTCCCCACCAATGTGACTGAATAATTCTCCCCTCAAAATATCTTTATTAGTATCCTCAAATATCCAGACAAATGTCACTGTGGAACCTGTTTTATTGATCTTGTCATATGGCTTCACACGAAAACGAGCCTCTCCTATAGACAATGCACAACATAAAGGATGTATAAATATTTTTGTTATTTTGGTGCTGTGTATTTTAAATGTGATTGGCTCATTCATAGTCACATGACTTTAAATAAATGCAATGTTTCCCCCCAGGGAAACAGGTGAAAAACTGTTGCCTGCATATTATCATAACAAAGTAAAGTGGGTTTTTTAAATGAAATTGTTGTGTAACATGTATGTTTTCGTTCCTATATAACAAAACACTTAGACATGCAAACTCGGGAAACATTCAGCCTCTTGGAAAAACAAAACTCACTATTTCCCTCGGGAGCATACATTAAGTGTATAATAACTTGTACCTATATGCAATATTGATGCATAATGTTAATTTGATGTCTTGTATATGAACAAGACATTATTGTAACTGTCATGTCTATGATATATATTGCAAAAACAAGTCTAATGCTATATGGAAGATCCAATTTACAAATATAAAAAAATGTTTAATCAGCACATATACATACAACAATTAAACAATCATATTGTTAATGTGTAAATATGCTTGACTCAGTAACACTAAACAGATGAAAGGTCTGATGAAATATAGTCAGTTATTGATAAAGCAGTACTGCATTAATGGCTTCAGTGGATTTTGCTGCTCATATAAATTACAAGACAACAGACTATAAAACATCCATAAGAAGTGAATTGGATCCAACAAAATTGGATCCAACAGAATTGGATCGTGTGAAAATTGGATCACGTGAAAATTGGATCGTGTTAACAGACCTTAAGAGTTGATAATTAACTGGAGCAAGTTCTGCTGGTTAGCTGTATGAGATCTAGTTAATTCTTTAGTTAACATGATATATGCAAGTGATATATGCCAATAATATGGGCAGGGGTAATGTTGTTAGATTTATAGTAATGAACATTACCGCAAATATTACTTATTTAATACGTTGCTGAAACAATATAGAATTTCCTTGAATGTAGAATACACACACTGTTTGAGTTTTAGCACACTATTTGTCCGGGAAAAAATGATATAAATTATGAAATTAAAAGTAAAAAAGGCAAAACAAAACACAATAGAGTCATGAATATATCAGCTGGAATATGGAATAAAGCTTAAAAGAAGAAAATAAACACTAACTGATATTAATAAATCCAAATAAATATAAAACATACCATTTCCATTAGAGATGTGTATTACAATGAAAGCACCTATTAAAAGAAATGTCCACATTGCGAGAATTTAGTTCTAAATTTGTGAGACGCTTCTTCTTGCATAAATGCACCTGATTAAAATATTTTATTATTATTACGCCGGAATTCCAGGAGGTGTGACAATTGACACGCCGGGGGACCAACCCCTATATTGATGTGTATATACACGATACAACATACTGTGAAATACTGTATAAAGTGTATATCTCAGAGTATATACCCATATAAACATATTTTACTCATAAACGTACAGTTTTTTGGGAGATGTATGTCAAATGTATCGTATTACAGCATAGAAATACGACATTGATGACGGAAAGATTGATTATCACACTTGCACGAATGAGAGATGTTCCTAGCGTGCATTGCTTGTGGTTTCTGAATTTTTTATCAATTAAATCCTCACACTGTGAGATTGATAAAACGTCGGGCCCATGGTTTGCGAGGTTTATTTTTTAGGAGTTAGGCCCGCTTTTATAGACTTGGTTTTTTTCATGAGTCATGTCTCACGACCACTGCTCACGACCCGAACCTTATGGATTATGGCTATGACTAATGCAAATCAAATGATCCAATAAAGAACTTTTATAGAATTAGGCTCTGCTTCGCTCGGTTCATGAGAGACGTGACGTATAAACTAGAGCTTACAAGAATATTAGTGGTGAAACACAATACTTACTACAGACTACAGTGGATTCGTATAATCTATTACAGACAGAAAAAAAATATAAGTTTACTTCGTCAGTGGTATCTACAAAAATAGAGCGGAAACAAACACCTGACACTCTAACCACTGGCACGTCCGTTTCTATGGCGTCAAGCCCTCCTTGCTCAAGCACATGCTAATTAATAACGCACCAGCGTCCAGCGAGTTATCATCGACTCCTAATCGAGACACAAGCATATTGTATATTGTTTTTAAAGCCTAATTACTCGAGAGTTGTTGAGAAGGATTAGTGTTCAAAATGTTTTTAATATTTCTGTTCTATCTCTTGGGATGTTCATTTAAGGAAATAACAGGTGAGTAAACCCGCAAAATAGCAGTTTTAATTGAACCTCGGTACCTGCGACGGTATAATTATATCACATTTTGCTAGTGTTATATAAATTATAGCTATAGTATCGACGCGGTTAGGAATTAACTACATTGTGGGCAGGCAGTCCGCAGTCACATATGCCTGTTTATAATAAACAACTATAAACATGTTGCACTTGTAGTAACATTTGATTTCTAACAAAGTTAAAATGTTTTAATTGTGAAAATTGCGATTGTGTCAAGTACAAATTTTATAACAATGTATTTGATACAGTGATTTAGATTTTAGACGTATTTTCCGCATAACTTAGGTTTGATATAGCATAACAACGCCATTAACTAATCCAGATATTCAATAATGGACTATAAGTTTCAATTGCACAAGGAAATTAAGGAACTTCGGAATAGGAAACAATGTTTGTCAAACAACCACTAAACCAGTGAGCCAAACTCACAAACATTCTTTCCGTTATATCTAGATTATAACCCTAACCCTGTGCCATATGAAATCACTGATGTAAAAATGCATTCTGAATTATCAAACACATAGATTGTGTTATCAAGTATCACATTTTTATATTAATTGCAAATTCTTATACTTCAGTTTTCGTTGTAATATGCCAGGCAATGTTCAATTATTGTTTAACACTTATTATTGTTTAATCTAACAGCTGGATCTCCAACGCAATAACTTACCTTTTGATGGTAACGTTTTCCAAATGTTGAGTGCTAAAATATTGAACGTGGCACCTTTTTAAGTGGTACTCTCATTTTAAGTCTAAAAAATGCAAAAAGTAAATACTATATTATTAAATGATCTCTCTCAGGTGGATGAAGTCACCAATGCAATTATTCATATTAACTAACCAGATCAACAATAAAAATAAAAGTATTTTATAATATTTCAGCCTGATACATGTTTGACTACATTTTTGTATTACATATGCAACTCCTACTAATAAAATTCTGAAGTGATATGGCACCCCTATTTATTATTGAAAAATGGTTGGTTCATTTATATAAGTTTTATAGTGGTTGGCCCTCTCCTCCTGCTTACTTTAACTTGATCAGTTCCCATGTAAAGATTTTATCTTCTTGTCATGGTGCTTTTAATTTCATTTTTAGGATCGATATAATCATGGAAATTTACGAATTATAATATCAAAATCTGCCAACAGGCCTCCTTTTTGTTTGTAAATTATTAAAAAACACTCCTCCATCAGAATGCCCTCAGTACAACCCTGCCTAAGGGTGTTTATCAGAAAAGTCAATATATGACTAACTTGCTTATAGCTATCCTGTTGAAGAAATCCATTTTATTATAATGCATACTATGTATATTTGATGTGCAATCTGACACTGTCAAACCCTTTCATAATTGCATGGTATGTTCTGTACAGTAAGTGATAATAATCAATATTCAATACTTCCATGTCAAGATGTCTTCTAGTTTATGCTACTACTTCACACTAACATTTCACCAGAAGGAGACTACCCACCTCTGCATGACCCCAACATCTGATCTGGGCTACAAAACATAACATCTCATCAGTTGATAAATGGATAATTAATAATACAATATCAATAAAAACTTCAAGTGCAGTTTACTCTATCAAAATACCAATTTTTTTACAGGCATTACCTCATGTTCAGCACACACAATGTAGTAATTCAAAACGTATTTTTTCTGAAAACATGGACGCCATTACTGACGTCATCAGAATAGAGAATAAACCTATAATAAACTGAAAGCGTTATGATTATGGAAATTATTATACAACCAAACATTATTAATGAACTAAACATTTAGGAACTAAAAAAATTCGAAAATCGTGTTTATACTAGCCTCTCAGGACAGCACTTAGCACATCATATTTTGGGAGAGGGCCGGAGGAGATGCAGATCTAAATTTTGCCGACAAAATAGGCGTGATTTGTTATAGTTGGGTGTTGTCATTTATCAACATCAGCAGTGTAATTATAAATTATTCGCAGAACTAGGGAATCAGGATGACCAGTGCCGAGCTTTAACCCTATCCCCCGACAAATAAACCCGTTTAAAAATCAAACGGGTTTATTTGTCGGGAAATAGGGTTAAAGCTCGGCACTGGTCATCCTATATTATAATTATTATTTTGCAGAAATTACAGAACCGTGCCGCAAGTGATATTAGGCATATTAGTATTTTTATGCAATATGAATGTATTTTTATTTCAGGTGAACCCAGCATTACAATTGATCCACTTTCTTCCCCGGTACAATACGTATTTAATACAAGTGAAGTTCACCTTACGTGGTATTTCAAAGTACGGTTTTTATTTTATTGTGACCCCATGACAATGACCATGACAATGACCATGACAATGACCATGACAATGACCATGACAATGACCATGACCATGACAATGACCATGACAATGACCATGACAATGACCATGACCATGACAATGACCATGACAATGACCATGACCATGACCATGACCATGACAATGACCATGACAATGACCATGACAATGACCATGACCATGACAATGACCATGACAATGATCATGACAATGATCATGACCATGACAATGACCATGACAATGACCATGACACCGTGTGCACACCCGGCACTGGCGTAGCCAGGCTGACAATGAATTTCTAAAGAATTTAATAATTCTAATGACTTGAAATTTGCATAGCATGACCAAATTGTCACGCTGGTTACGCCGCTGGTACACGGTTACGTTTTCGGGCGTTTTCTTATTTGTTTTCACGCGAAACGATAGCGTAAAGTTGAAACCAGTTTAATGTATATTGAGCATATTTCCCTTTTATCGCGTATGTGTACAGGTAGGTGAACAGGGATTTAAAACGATATTTGATGAACGAGACAAAAACGATGTCGAAAACGCATGAAAACGACGGTCGTAAGCACACATAGCCTCAAAAACCTTACATGCGGTTTGGATATTCTAAAATAAATATTTAAAAACGTGATTCAATTGCAACTCTGACTTTAAGCTTATTGTTGCTTATATTTATCATACGAATTCAATTCTTTTTAGACCAGTGGTATCTCTTTCAAACCAACAGTGTACCTCTATGTTTACACAAGTAAAAGCTATAAACGTGCTTTATTACTTATTGGCACGGGCGAATATGTTGATGATCTCTACAAAAATAGATTGTCAGGATGGAGAAATATGTCTTTGGTGACAATAACTATAAAGAATTTCAATTCTGATGATTTTACAAACTATAAAATACGTATTGAACACACACTTGTAGCGAAAGCAGTTGAGTCGGTTAAAACTCTTCAAAAGGGGGGTAAGAAATTTTTGCTATAAAATTATAGTGTTGTCGTAGGGCACAGCCATCTCTGACTATTGCTCAAATAGCTGGGCTTATTATTTTGTGACAAGTTTGCTCTGTAATTGCTCACACTTCCATGGCACCACATTTACATTTTAAAATGAAATTCTGGAAAAAATCCAATCAGATTTCCCTAATTTCCCTAACTGACATTCTTAATATTTATAATTAATTGATCGTCACGAACATCTAATTTCAATACAGTGAAACCAACACAACCTCGAATAACATGTGACAGTGCAAAAGACGACGTTTCCAGAATAATCGTGAAAGAAGGTGATGATCTTGAGTGTTTGTGTTCTGCAACAGGATTACCTCTGCCAAATGTTGTTTGGAAATTAGCTGGAAAAAGAAGTAATAGCTCCGTGTTGAAGATTAAAAAAATATCGAGAAAGGAAATGAATTTTTACACATGTGTAGCAAATAATCAATATGGATTTCACAACCAATCTGTGCTGAATGTCCATGTTCAATGTAAGTTTTAGTATTTCTGTGTGAAAGTGAGTATTACTAATAAATTTGAGCAAATTAATTGCTCGATAATTTCCGGAACACTTCTATAATACCGCGTCTGGAACTAAAAATGTGTTTTTGCAAAGAATATAACAGAATTAATAAGTATTATATTTTGAACTGGACTGCAATTATTTGAAACGAAGGAAATGATAATTTACTTATTTTGTCGAGGATCTGATGTCGGATCTGATTTGTTGATTTTTGTACTCAGATCAGCTGAATACATCATTTCTTGCATCAGCGGTGATAGATGAGTTAGTTATACTTATAGGAAATATATTCCTTTCTCCGCAGATCCTCCAAGACTTCCTGTAATTACTTCGTCTAATACAAGTTCATATATTGGGAAGAAGATAAAATTCTCCTGCACCACAGATGGTGATCCAGCACCTGTATACTCCTGGATAACACCAGAAAACAGAATTTTGGTAACTGGCACAAATTCATTGGTTGTGACGCTGAATAGTTCTGCTCAGTTTGGCGCTTACATTTGTATCGCAAGTAACATACATGGGAACAATACGAGAAACATTACCTTAAGACAATTACGTAAGTTATCAGGTGTATATAACTATGAAAAACTTCATACCATAGTCCCTGCAAATTGTTCGGGCTTGTTCTCTTTTGATAAAACAGACTAAACTGTTATTGCGCGGAAGAACGTGAGCGTTTTAAGCTTGTGTTTGTTTAATATCATCATATAATTCTGTATCTTAGTTGTCCCTGGTAAACCAAAGGCTTTGACATATATTAGAAAAACATTTGAAATCACTATAAGATGGCACGAGCCAGATGACAATGGTGGATCTATCATCACAGGATACTTCATTAAAGTGAAGTATAAAACACAGGTCATTGCAAATTCAAAGACAAGAGAACTTCAGTATAGCATAGATGAACTTCAACGAAATACGACGTATACCTTCTGTGTAACAGCAGAAAACATTGTGGGAACTAGTAATGAAACATGTGCGGAGGTGTCTACATTGTATGAAGGTACATTTTAATTACTTTACAACGCAGTTCAACTGCAAATTAATACAGGAAAGTAATAATTATATAAAAACTCGTCAGTGCATGAATTCTATTACAGCAAACAGCACTTGCGTTTTTTTCTCAATTCTCGACTCTTCACTTTTATTGATTAGCTCTTTTAGTGGAAATAATCACATATATCAAGTATTATTACTTCAAAGCAGACAATACTTGAATATCTGCTTGTATAGTCACGCAACTGAAGAATACATGACAATGTTGTTCTACGTTTAGGTCCACCGGGTGTGTCAGAACCGCCGGGACTGTCCCTTAACGGAGACAGACTTGTTGTAAAATGGGTGAAAGTCGTTGGAAATCCAGATTATTATTTGGTGGAGCACAAAACAAAAGAATATGATTGGATGATATCTGCAAAACAAGGAGTGAAAATATTGCGATATGAAATACAAAATGTTGTTCCTGGGGAATTATATGACGTCCGAATATTAGCCCAAAATAAACATGGATTAACCTATGGAAAAGTCGCTCACTTCTCAAACTTAAATCGTTAGTATACAATCCAATGATTTTCGTTTTCGAAATCGAATCTGACGCCAAGGATAACTAGAAATTGTCAGTTTAGAATGTCCATCATGCAGTAAAGGACCAATTAAGGCAGTGTATTTCAAGTGTTCCCTAGACCTCAAATTCCATACAACCATTTTGCAATAGTCAGTGGGTGTAACCATGTGACAGTTTTAATTACGCATACGTATTAATATGACAGTAATAAAACTTTGCTAAAAGTAAACCTTTACTGATGATACCAATTGATAGCAATTATTTCATGACACCCATGATGACGTACACTGAACACACCAAACTGAACGAAGTTAGAATCATAAGTAAAGGAAAAAGACTATCAGTCGTAAACACAGATGTAATTATTCTCTTGTTTATTTAGTTTACCAAAGTGCTGCATCGGTGAGTACAGTGACGTGGTTAATGACTTCAACTGAAGCTAGTAGTAGCAGCAGTACAGAAAAACCAGTGTTGGATGAATCATCAGACGACTTCCCCATCCACGGCATTATTGCTATTGCTATTTTGTGTGGACTGATAGCTATTGTTGCTGTCTTGTTCATTGTGATGTTTTGCAAACGTAGATCTCAAGGTATGCTTACTTATACAATAACTATTATGTAAATGTCAAGTACTCATAGAGTAAAGTAAAAGTAGTGGAAAGAAAGTGACTCATTGTGTGGGAATTTTACTAAGAAAAAAATAAGCTCGTTAAATTTTTCAAAAATATGCAGCAGAATAGAACCTTGATTTGCGATGATTTTCACATATTCTTTAACAGGAATAAATTCTATAGCCGGTCACATGCAAGCATTTTCATTACTGCAATCATTATTTTAATACTTGCCAAGATCAAAGTTCGATTTTACAGAGAAATTAAGAGAATTTGGATATTTTTAACATTTCATGGGAAACAGACTCTAGAGTTAAAACGCCATGAGAAAATAAACTTACCTGTTTCATTTTATTTTTGTATAGGCAATGAAAGAAATCAGCCGTAGGTATCCTTTATTTTTTAGTTAGATACAACTGTAGTCTGCATGGTCTAAGCTTAGATCAGATTGAGAAGCAAAACAAAATATAGCTTTATATCATGTATTGCTTAATCTGACCCCTTTTTTATTTTTCACCGCAAATCGCCATTGTTATATGAATGCGTGCCACCAACCTGTAATTCACTTCAATTGCAAAATTATTAAAGTTCTACTACAACTCTGTCCCTCGGTGGAATTTCCTATAAGCCTCGCCAAGGTTTGTGTGTTGATCTACGGTACAAATCATATTTTATTATTCTTTTGTAAGAAATGTGGAGCATATAACAGGACCACTGGGTGATGTGTATGCTGTGGTTGAGAGAAAAAATACCAAGAAAAAAGACAAGGTTAATATGAAAAATATTGATATCTCCCTTGATGGAATCATTCGGATAGTTATTTTTATTTTTAAAAACCGAAATCTATCAGCAGAGATCTCTTATCCAATCTGTCTGTATGGACTGGATCCACTGTTGGATTTTTAGTTAAGACAGAATGATTTGGTCAGGGTCGTCGTTAGAATCTTAATTGCGGGGCTGGGTGTACTCGTATATATATGATCAGACAAATGTATGAGATATGACACTATATATGATCAGACAAATGTATGAGATATGACACCCCCTCCCCCTCAAATAAGTCCAGGATTTGTGAGTATTTTAATCCGGACTTCCGACTTTGACAAGTGGAGAAAATTTCTTTTAACACCATTACTACGGAGGGAGGGTAACTAATAGCATATACATATTAGTTCTTCGTTTTATACTATTGGCAATTCTAGTTCCCTATGAAGACAGCTATGCCCAAGCTACTTATTTCAACTTAAGTAAAATATCTTCTTTTTTAGAATGACAGGAAGGATTTGGTGTACGCTGAATTATCAGATTTTGTTCCCAGATCCGATGACAGTAGGCCACCTCCAAGACAGGATACTGACTATGCAGATATTGAGCATGTTGTAAAAGAACAAGCTACAGCGGCCAGTACTGATAACGATTATGAAGACATACCATTACGTTCTGACGAAGAACCATGCGCAAGTACCAAAGATGTTGAACGATCAAATTCTATATCAATTTAAATTTTATTTCCATGAGGCAAGAGGTTTAAGCAGTGTGACAGCACATTTTCTAGTTGTATATATTGATAAAATGGTGTTGAAAAAGTGGGTGCATGACAACTGTATTGCTATGGACGAATAAAATTCGCCAAGTTGCGGTTTTCACCTTAGTGGCACTGTGGGATATCAGCTGTGGGACAAAATAGACTAAATATTATATTAATGAACAATGATGTAATATTTTTACGAGGCCTGGCCCAGCGCCCAGCGGGTCCGCTAGTATTTTATGTTGAAGAAATAACAAACGATATAGATTATTGAATGTTAACGAAGGATCGTTTTTAAATTACTTGTAGATGGTGCTTTAGAAGAAAAAAGTGATATTCTAATTCTTCGTTTTCCTAATAAACAATCTACGTGACTGCATGCATTTAGTGGAAAGACATATAACGTTGCATTCCGTTATTATATATAGAGGTCAGCTGAGAAAAATCGAGCGCACCACCCCAAACACCCCCGCGCATGAAAACTATGGTTTTTTTAAGGTTTTTTTAATGCCAATATACATCGCTACATAGAAAAAACGCTTTTGAGTCAGTAAGACAACACTGCATGTATGTACACTAGGTGCATTCCCAAATTAGGGTCTGAGCTTCCTCATTATAGATGTCCTCTGATAAGTCTGATCTGCGCAGCCACATTGAATTACTTAACCTTAGGTATATGGTTTCCCAATGGGTGCTAAATTATTCTTTTCACTAAAATATCTATATACCGTCATAGTATATATGCATGCTCATAACTAGGGCGACGAGCCCTCTCCATGTATAATTATCTGTTTCAGTTTATTCAACTTATACGTCAGTAAAGGTATGTTTATTACATATCCAATATTGTGCTTAGACTGAACAGCTTATTTGAAATGCAAATTTTTATGAAATGACAGATGAAAAGATACATACAATCGGATATTTATACACGGATATTTCAACATCATGGTAAATTGATAATGTGAAACGGAATATAGCTGGATTTAAACTTTATTTTGAATGGTAGTCGCGTGTATTTAAAAAGATAATGAGTATGTGAATGAATGTGTCCTTTTTCTTAACCAAAGATCGAGTTAACGTTAGGAACAATTTGGTAAGTCATTTGGAGGTGAAAAATATTCATATTTCAATAAGAGTTTAAAGATAATCTCATTAGTTGGTATATAGGCTAAACAGTTTTTAAAATATTATACGAAACAAAGTCACGACCGATGATAGCTAAGACCAATGCAGGTATGTTGTGAGATATCAGCTAATATCATGTTTTACGATCAACTTCCTTCCTTGAACGCTAATTTATTGAGATTGCTTCACTTCTTCATTTACCTATACCTTGATATGTGATTTGTGCTGCTAGCTCTGATTTTGGGAAATTAAATACTGCATATTTATACATGAATACATTTCAAAATGCTTATGTGTCATACTTGCGTCTGTCTTGATAAAACTCCTGATATTCCGTCGGTATATATATCCGACATATAATATCATTATAAGTATAGGTCTGTAAGTCAATTTTTGCAAAGTATATGACTGATAGGATTTAGGGAAATTGTGGACCATTAGCCACTCGTTTAGTCAGTTTTCAATTAAACAGCAAACTATTAGGATAAGAATATATCACTACAGACAAAATTCGACTGACCTGTACATTGAATAGCTATATCATGTATATATAATATATATGTATAAATATTTCATTCAAAACAAATGAACTGCAATTTTGTTCCACAGGCAGACACTATAGGTCTATATGGTGATATATCACTTATATGAATGGAAACATTTTAAGACAGAACATGAGAATAAAATACAAAAAATTATATATACTGCAAACACGCAGTAAAGAGAGATTCCTTGTCACTAGTGAGCTGTATCCTGTAAACAATATATAATGAGCACGCCTATGTTGAGTCATGACAATTTCCTGGTTGATGGTACTTTGTTATTCATGCATTGTTCGTATGCATGATACCAAGGTATATCTATGGATGTAGCTACCATCTTCTTCCATATATATAGCTACCCCCTGCATGCATGGTGGGATTCATTTAACTATCGTGAAACTAATTTTTTTTTTACCAAGGATATCATAAACAAATTTGCAAGCATCGGGGGCCCAGTGGTAATGAGCATTTTTAAATATGATAAAAAGCATCAAAAGTTTAGTTAAGGCATTGTTACACGCGGTAACTTTTTTCATGCGACATGCATCGAAATGCAATTGCCAGACAAGCTGCATCAAGCGGTAAACGTTAGTGCTATACTTTTGCAATATTTGATAAAACCTTGCCTCGTCATGATGATGGTCATTGCAAGGCATGTTAGACCGCGCAATAACTTGTGCAACTTTTGAATAAAACTGAATTGCATCATCGTGTATAACAGCGCCTTTAATCATGGAGTCTCTCCAAAGCATTCGTTCAAAACATATTCTTTTGTTCATGAATAACTGATCATTGCGAAAGAAATTTCTTCTGTTACGAATTATTTTCTATATGAGAAAGCATTTACTGTGTTCTTTCTTTTCAAATACAGAACAATGAACATAAAGGAAAGTTTGGAATTCTCATCAAGTTACCTCAATGTCGTGAATGTAGTTGGTTCACTTCTTGGTTCATTTGTAATAATGATTATCGTGATTTTCGCTTGTGTTTCTCGTAAACAAAGTAAGACACAACGGCTTGACAACGACTAGAAAAAATTTTTAATATTCAAAGCATTTTCATTGAAATTTAGGACCCTGCATGCATGAGACGAATTGTCTCCTAAACTTCTATTATACCCCTGTCTAAGAGGCCACATGCACACGTACGTATATAGTTTTACCCACGTTAGCTTCTTCTGTTAGTTCTGTAATCAGTATAACATATTCGTTTCTTTGTTCAAACAGAAAAAGATAGAAACACAAGTCAGGCAAGGTATTGTCATCATTTTATTATACACCAGCTATCCTTGGTAAGAAACAATGGATTTTTTTTTCAAATATTGCCGTTATACTTGGCGCCAGTCCTGCAGTGATGTATTTCAGGTGGTCGTTGATCAAGAAAAAAAAATCGGAAAAAGAAAGTTCCAATATTATTCAAAATCTATTACCGATCATGTATTGTGATAGAATGCATGCGAACAATAGATAAAAATTTGCCAGATATTAATTTCGATTACTTCTGCATGTTACTGAATGTAAAATTAAACACGCTATAATCAGTAAATTTTATTCTCCTGATACTAACAGAATCGAAGAATCAGAAAGTGAATACCAAATACCAGACGTAAACAGACATCAACAAGGAGCCACTTCCAGTGATGGGGTATACACAGTGCCTGAGGTTTGATTTGAACACAATTTTAATTATAAAAATAGCCGCAGGAGACTAATGCCTGTGCTCCAAAGAAATACGCCATTATTATAAAATCCAGTACTTTATTTAAACAATGAATATAACCTCACCCAGGCGGACTGATGTAACTGCAAATTATATTTAATTCTAGCCTAACATCGTGTATACAGACTTGGATGTTTTGGCATTAAATTCTGGAGGCGGTAACAACAGAAGAAAGAGCAATGACCCTCCAACGCAATACGCTATCATTGATGAGGAAAAATTGAACGCTGCCAGAAAAAAACGAGAGGAAAGACTCTATGAAAACGTAAACATTACCAATAATACAAAACAACCAATTTACGATAATTTGGCAGTAAATGAAATAAATGCTTGACAATTTTCCTTAAAGCTATAAGACGTTGCTTGGTTGCAGAATTTTTGATTTCAAATTTATTTAAAAATCATCCGCGAGCCTGCTTTCATCTAAATGACATAATTGTATAGCCTATCATAAAATGTTAACGTTAAATACTTGTGAAAGTCCGAATTCAAAATCAATTATAGCTATTCATATATTTGTCCTTCGACAAACATTAAGCCTTAATCTTTGAGCGCACAAGACATGATAATGCATGAAGCAAAGAAAATATAAAGGATCTTACATCTTACCCTGTGCAGCTCGAAGTTTCAAAGGTTTTAAAAGCATTCAACGTTAACTGATGCTGTGATCTTCGAATTTGTAGGTATAATATATGTATACATATATATCATGACACTTGCCTCAATGCTTTGGTCAAAGAATGGGATATAAGAATCATTATTGAATAAAGTCACTGGATTTTAGGATGTTTTTTGAAATTTGTGTTTATTTTCAATGACTGCATGCCCATTTAAACGTTATTTTTCCATCTTTGAGGAAAGTTCTTCAATTTGAACTTTTGTCGTTTGCAAAGATTCCTTCGTACGTGTAAATTTATTGACTCTGGCCTTAGCATTCAATTGTCTTTCAACTTTCAGGAGAAATAAATCACACTTCTGTAATACCAGTTTTTCCATTTCCGTACTCTTTGTCTTTTTCAAACAAATTAGCAATTTCTTCTCTTTGAGTTGGAGTTTTACAAATTGTCGCGTGCTTTCTTCGTGTTTATTCCAATCTTCACCAGACGATTTCACTGCCTCTTGTAAATCACGTTTACAAACATCTTCACAGAGAGCTAGTAGCGACACCATATGAGAATCAATGTTGTATTTCTGAGACAATTCGAGGCATTCTAAACCAAGTTGTTTTAAAGCAAGAAAAGTACAATTGATTGTCTGATAATCAACAATAAATTGTACACTTTCCAATGCTCGGTATCCCAGAGTAGTTTCAAGAGACCGTTGTAAATCACGAAATGTGTAAAAATTCTTCGAGTAATATCCATACATGGCATTGATGATGGATGAAACAAGCTGTAACTGGGAGGTTGTTTTTGGCTTCACTTTCTTAAAACCCTGCATGTCAATAGCAAACTGAGTGAAAAGGTCTGATGTATCAGAATTATATTTTGCAAGTATTTTGGTAGTGCTTCCTCCTTTTGGAATAATATTTGTCAAATCTCTTTCATGTTCAATTGCGTTGACTAACTCTTGATATTTGGTCAAAACTTCATTGATTTTGAGTTTTAACTTCATGAGTTGATCATAATATTTTTGAACATTCTTGAGTACAGTTCCTTCATTATCCTGGCGTTCTTTGATCATATTTTGAACTTGAATATGAACTGCATGACTGTGACAACTCGCACATAACCGCAAGCACTCTCGTGTTTCAGGAGGTTCAGGTGGACAGCCCGCAACATCAAGTATAGCCCAACAAGAAATACCTGAGATTGCATCACAATACAGCAGAAGTTCCTCACTTGAACATTCCAGACATACAGCTTCGCCACAAATTCTGAAAATGATGACGTAAATCCCAGTCAAACGAGATTCTCATAGGAGTTTGATCATCTTTCATGATCACCTCTCATACCCAGTCAAACAAGGACATGGAGGAGTTTTCACGACGATTGACTGAAGACTTTATTCAAACTTACAATAAATATTTACTTTATATAGAACACTGACTGCTTTCGTTCGATATATGTAGTGCGATTAAATACTTAGAAAAATAAACAATGCAACAATCCTTGCAGGATATTTATCTGAAGGATGCAGCTAATCCCAATGCATAAGTCATCATGTAAAAAGTTGTTAATAATTTTGAACTTTCAACGGTATCGTAAATATGAATGTTTTAAGTTCACCGCCTTTCATTGCTAACTAGAGTAATCAGTGAAATTATTTTCTCTTACCTGCAATGATGAGCAGGGCGTAAAAAGTTGAATTTCTTTGTACAAAGGTAGCAATATCGTAAGTTTTTCTGTAATGGAGATAAAGATATTTTCAAAGTATTTATTGGCATAACATTGTCACTTGATTACGCACGTTCTAAAAGCTTAGTAAACTTCTTTAGAATGTTAGAAAAGCACAGACGTGCCACCAAGACCACCTACCAAGCCATTCTTTGGTATTTGCCACAATGGTACAGTCACAAGATCCACCATACTTGGTTTTTCCTCAGTCACGTGTTCTTGATATTTACATGTTAACCTGGCTAATCTATGAGATATTGTCGAGGTTATATCACAATCTACAAAATCAGTTGCGTCACGACCTTTCTGCAATGTTTGTGAACGGGACTCTTGGAATTCTTTCATACGTGATCGAGTCTTACCAAACAATTGTCCCTCTCTATTGAAGCACAAAATACAAACCTATAAAGCAACAAATAGACAAGTTTATATTTTAGAAAAAAAATTGTTTGCCTAATGCTGGTTTTTAATAAAGGAGTTTAAGAACTGTGAGTTAATAATCCATTCAATTACCTTGTAAAGAATTCCGTCAGGATCTCTTTGAGCAAGCAAGGACAATCTTTGAGTGAACGACGTACATTTATGACAAAATATTTCCCCACATCTAGAAAATGACACAACAACTTATAGCATATTCTACCTCAGATCTCTTTAGAGGACCAGAGGAGGAGTAAGGAGATGTACAAAGGCTTAATGAAACCTAGGGAGGTGTGAAAAAAATACAAAATGGTGTAGAAAGGCCTATGGAGGTTTAAGGATCTAAGAAAGTCTAAGAAGATGTAAGGAGATCTAAGAAGGGCTTATGATGCCTAAGGGAGGCCTAAGATGGTCTAAGAGGACTAAGCTGGTCTAAGAGGGCTAATAACGACTAAAGAGGGCTAAAGAAGTCTATGTGGGTCTAAGGAGACTTAAGGAGGTCTAAGGATCGCTAAGGAGATCTATGGCAATTTAAGTTGGTTTAGGGAGAGTTGGGAGCCTAAGGAGGTTGAGGGCTGGCGTGTAAGAGATATCTAAGGGGGCCTAAGGAGGTCTAAGGAGGTCTAAGAAGGTCTAAGGAGGGCTAAGGTGGTCCAAGAAAATCTAAGGAGAATTAAGGAAGGTTATGGAGGTCTAAAGAAATCTATGGAGGGTTATTTAAGAAAGTCTAAGGAGGGCCAAGGTGGCCTAAGGAAGTCTCAAGAAGGCTAAGGAGGTATGCTTAAGGAAGCCTAAGAAGGAATAAGTATAATATGCTATAATAGAGTATTTGATACACTATAATAGGGGTAACATAAAGTAAATACCAATTTATTTTTAAGATGAGGTGTTGAAATATTTAACCTTTAAGCTGCTAATGTACTATTAAAAAACCTACTGTCATGCAGGTCTAATTTGTACTATATTGAAATAATGTACTAATATTTGTACTATATTAAAATATAATAATTTATATTTTGGTCTTTTTATGACCATGACAATATATGTAAGTACACCAAAGTTCTGGTCTCAGACAATTTAATATGACAATTGCAAGACATATGTCATGCAGGAAGACATGTCCTAGTAGAATGATGTAAACAATATTACATTAGGATTGTGAAGCAAAATTTATGATTGCTTTTTATCTCCAAACCATCCCCATTGGCAATGTTAATGTGCATACATATTTTGGTTTTCAAATTACAATTGATACCATGGAATCACTGCATTTAAAAGAGGGTATGAAACTATGAAACTATGAACTGCCCCATTATTTTATCCAAATTAAACGCCATACAGATCGATACGAGGAGTATTATAAAAATGCATAGAGGACTAGTGTTGCTTGTTTGTGCACATATTCTAAACTCAACTTTTTTTACACTTCATCAACATTTTCCTCTCACGATAACCGCATTTCCTGGCGGATAATTTACCTGCGACAATGATGTTTCCTCTCCGTCAGTGAAAAATTTACCTTGCACAATTTATTTGCACATTGTTTTCTTTCTTTATCAGATATCCAATGACTTTTTGTTATAAACCTTAGTCGTCCTTCGTCCAATTTTCGTTCATGCTCCACAAGAAATAAATCAATTGAGGCAGAAACGTCGTTCCAGTCTGAATCAAAACCACATCTACTTTTGGACGACAATAACCCAGAAGCCATATTGATAATGACATCATACTATATATATACAGTATACTGTTGGGCTAACTATTATGGGCTAATTAGCTGGTGCCCGCCTACCCGATACCTTCCTGGTTCCTCTGTGCCCATAGCAAAGCTGCCACTCTGATTGGTCATTGGGAAACCTAATTTCACCTAGAGGGCCCTAAACTCCCCTACGTCATAAAATAAGGTGAGGCCGTGAGGTATAAGGTGAGGTGAATACACTTTCTTGTAAGCTAGCTTCAAAGTAGGGACTAACAGGTAATACACCGTCATGCTTTGCACTCACAAAGTTTGATGTTTAAAGTTTCGAAAAGACAAAACTTAAAAATTAAATCGGTATAAGTATCGGAACTGAATAATATAATAATACTATGTACATTAAGAATAAAAATATTTTATCAAGTCTGTTTGTATGCTGTAGCCCTTGCCTCAGTTGCATGCCTAATTGCCCTTGCCTCAGTTGCTTGCCTTGTTCGTCCGTTCTTGACTGAGCAACACTTATTTGTATTCAACATTCTTCAGTTACAATATTGGCAGTTGAGATTGTTTGACGTATTTACAAATACGTAGGTCCATGTTTCGAGTTTTGAAACTTAGAATTTAAATGTGTTGATTGTTTTATTAGAGACTTTCGTTTTTTAGCATCCAATTGTCTAAAACCCAGATCAGTATCACGGTCAAACGGTCTTCTTTCTGACTGAGTACCGTCTGCTTTCTAGAAATATTAACAGCACGGAAAACCATTACAATACAATAATGATACCATGCAATAATGATAGAATAGAGCTGCCATATTCCGGTATATTACACCTTATATATTGTGCCAAGATTGAAGATATCATATCCCGGTATTTTTTACCTTATACTTGTTATAGGCTTATAACCACTTTTTTAACTTCCAGTCTGTTTTATACCTTTGCATTGACTAGTTAACCTTGTCAAGTATAATATACACCCGTATCTTTAACAAGGAGGAACTAGTCTTTCGAATTTCGCATTAGAATCCTGGAAAATACTTGACCTTTGTAGGCATACCTTTTTTTTCCTTTGAACATCTTGATGAAGGTCCAATAACGATTCTGAACGATATCGTTTCTAAATAAACACGAAAAAATGTATGATACGTACATGATAACAAGTTCCTTCACGTCCGCACAATTTTTGCGAGCCTTTCACACCACGTTCAAATTCGATGTTATATATATAGTGTACTTACGTTATGCTCATCAACGTATTTTTCCATATCAACTTCTTTTTTTGTCTTTTCACGTTGTTCTGGTGGTTTAGAAGACGACTGAAAATATAACATTTCAAAATAAATCTAATCAGTATTGTATCATACTCGTTAGTTTATATCGGAAAACGTTTAATATTAACAGCAGACAAATGTGAGAGATGGAGGTGTCTTTAGTTTACTCAGATGAACAAAAATGTGAGATCGTGCCTCCTTTTTCTTTTCCCTTTGTGAAGGAGTATCTGTCCAAACTGATCTGTCACCAAGATTTACTTCTTTACTTCGAAACGTTCTTGGACCAAGGCCTGTCATATTAAAAGATTCAAATATATGTTGACATATACATACATAGCATATTTTGTAAAATCTATATGTACATGGTTTGTATACAAATTATATGCTTTACACAAATTAAATATTTCACACCATAACAAAAGCTTGAAGTAAAATATATACCAAAGTAAAAGTAGTTGAGGTAAAATAAAATTATACCAAAATTTTTTCCTAGTTCTGGGGGTAGTTCTGTCATCCATTCTTCTCTCTCAACCTTCTTACTTCTTGTACCCTATTAATAGAAGATTGTAAAGCTTTCATCCAAAGCTTTCAGCATCCTGGCCTCTTGGGCTTCTAGAAGGGCAAGGTTTAAAATTTTCACATCACTACTTAAAGAAATGCAATCTTGAAGTATTGTGGGAATGTTCTGCTGTAGCCATCATTAATCGTAAAACAAATAACTAAACAGTACATGATCTGCAATTCAATGATAAGTCTAGTTGTGTTCTTGTGAATGAGTTAACTTGAACTAACTAACAATTAAAGAGCAACTAAGCAAACAGATGCAAACTGTAAACTGTTATGAAAAGTGATGCAAAAGAGTTTTTAAAAATTAATGATAAAAGATCTGGGCTAACAGACAGAAAGTTCTGTATATAACAAATACACCTGGTGCTCAAACAAATTAACTGATGATTTAAGTTATAAAGATTTATTAAGATTGTTAAGATTTTTTTGATTTTTTTTCTTAATGATTTCCACAGCAGTTATTGGTCAAAAACAATGGCATATACCATCTCACAAATATTTGTTATACCTTGTTATCAGAAAGTTCATCTTTTTTAATTTTAGCACGAGATTCTATTTCTTCTTTACACCTCTTTATGTATTCATCTTCCTCCTAAATTGGCCAAAAAAATATCACAACTGTTTACTGTTATAATGCATTTGGTTACTATGCTAGTCAATATTTGTAGTCTTGTCACTCTGCTGGTCATTATATTATACAGACAATATGTGAATATGTTATATATGTGCCTTTTTATGTTATTTGGAAAAGGCAACTTTTTGAAAACAAGACTATAACATTTGTAACTCATAATGACAAGGTTACAGGAAAAATCATGAAATTTATATGATTTCAGACCTCATAAAATATTGAAAACTTAATTAACTGACACTAAGTTTTATAACAATTACATTTTGTGTAGGCAACTTTGGTCCAATGGTAATAGTCTCCTGATCGTCGTCATCTTCTAAGCTGGTTTGTCTTTCTTGATAAAAGAAATTATAGGGTAAGGGGCATATAAGAGTTGTCACTATATAAAAAGAATATTTGTCTTGTCTATAACCCCATTGCCCATTTGCACTGCCATCATCTAGTGAGTACTAAAGGTTCATATGGCTAACAAAAGCAATAGTAAGGAAGAAAGGTTTCTTCACTAGTTAATATATCTGTATTTTACAATATCTTATTTGCCAAATCAATTTGTCCCCCAGGTCTACTCTGACATCAGCCGTCAGGTGCAACTACTTGCAAGGGTCTACTGCACAATACACATGTCTTTACCTGACAGTGTGTTATCTTCATATGAAACATGAGGTCTGCATGGTCCAATAATACCTGCTGAATTTTGATTAAACCTAGGAGGCAATGCTGGACCAAATAGCCTATCATCGTCATTATCATCATTATCATTATCATCATCATCATTATCATCATCTTTTTTTAATATTGTGTCCGAAAGAGGAACAACAGATTCATTATTTCGGACATTTCCTACTAAATCCGGCGGTAACGCTGGACCATATACGAACTCAGAGTCACTATTTATATTATCATCATATTTGACGTTCAGTGTTGCAGGTTGTGTTTGATTATTGTGTGTTTTTCTCAAATGTTTTGGTGGTTCAGGTCCAAACTCCATTTTGTTGTTGAGCCTGTGGTCTTATCATGTCAGAGGTTTTGTGTTTGTGAAACACTACCAGTTAGCGCGCGTCATTGAAAAATAGAAAATTTCTATAAAAGTGACTGAGCGATCAGATTATCTCTGATCAGATTGGTGAGTCAGTCTTTTATTGAAATTATAGCAATTATAGAAATTTCTTCACTCTTCAGACAGTAACGTTATATGTCGATATTTTATTTTGAGTTTTGTGGAAGTGCGAATAGAATTATAAATAATCCATAAGTGATGCCCCTTTTTTATAAAGGTGTGCCACCTCTCACCTCTCTATAAAATTATACACGATGTAAACTCCATAAAAATTTAAAGATATTTTAAATTCGTTACTGGTGATCACGCTTGCTTGTACACCCCACCCCACTTGGTGATTGATCAGCTCGCCTGCACTCCACAAAAAATGAAACTATCCCTGGTCTCTCTATCATTATTTTGCTTTCATTTTATTGTGTTTGACTATCCTCCAATAACTGAGAAGCATCTTATCATAGCCACACCTGATTCCCCTAGCTGCCAGGCATACAAAACTGTTAAGCCATTACACCATATATGGGCCTATGATTGTAAATTCTTTCATTTTCCTTGATGTCATGTAGTGATGTCGAGTCTTAGTGTAAAACATATACTGTAGTGTCTTGGGCTAAATTTCATTACCCCATTCCACAGTGCCTATCACACATTCATTGTCATCCATTAGATGTTTTTCCGTAGAGACCTTTCCCTAATGTCTGAAATATTGATATAATATCAATCCAGCCATCTCTAGCTATCCAATATTCATTTCCTCCCTAGCTTTTGTTTTTCTGATTTCTTGTAAGAATTTCTATTTTAGACAATGCCTCCCAAAAAGGGAAAGAAACCAGACAAGGGACCCAAAGGTAAAAATATGTGATTGTGATGAGTGATTAGGGAAATTAAGTGACAGACATGGTTCCCAACCATGCATAAACTACTTTGGCTATATAGACAGAAATTGTGCACATTTTAAAATTATAGATATTTTATAGAAAATGATGGAGAGCAAGCTTCAGGGGGAAAAACAAAGAAAGGAGGAACTTCAGTTAAGGTCTCTATAAAGATAGTTATGCTTTACACACAGTCTGAGTATCCATGATGCAGAGACCTAGAAACCATAACAGCATTGGAAAGAACATATTTTACTTTTATCACTGCATACTGAAATTATGCATGGTGCAAACAGTTTGACGTCATACTTAACTCTTGATGATGAAAACAATTTTAAATCAGAATCATAAGAAAGATTAACGACAAAGAGCATTAAAAGCAATAATATTCTTTATTCTTAAGACCAGCTGAGGACACATTAACAAGGAGAACTATTCTCGCTGGGATGATTCAAACTGCTTATAACCTACTGAAAAGATCGTCAGAATGCATCATGAAATTATGAAACCCAAAAAAAAACGGGAACTGAACGTTTGACAAATGACAAGAATGCTCAGTTGCAGTAAAAACTAATTGACGTTCTTTGCAAGACGAGAATAGAAAGTTATTTTCTTTGTTTTGTTATTCGTCTTCCCGTACGTACATCCGTCTCTCTGTGAACGTGATGGATTGCGCTTGATCTTCTTATAAATCAATCCCTTAATTTTAAACAGTGCACGTAATTCATAAATCTGATTTGAAATGCTATTCGATAAAGAAAGGTTTTGAGCAAAGGTTTGAGGCTGTACTTGAGAGTTGAGTCTATTCCATTAGCTCAGGTTTTTGCCGCATATTTCGAATTAAAGCTTATTCAACACGAGAAAGTTCTACACAGGAATTAAGGCTAAAAAACTAAATAAAATGCGAGGCCTGAGACCATGTTTTATGGATCAAAACGATAATTCGTTGTTTAATCCTCCGTTCTGAACTTATGATTCTGAGGTTAGCAATGAGCGATTTATGAAATACTAATATATATTGTAGGTGAGACATATTTTGTGCGAAAAACATTCAAAGGTCATGGAAGCAATGGGTAAAATAAAAGAAGGGCAGAAATTTGATGATGTTGCAAGAACATACAGCGAAGATAAAGCAAGACAAGGGGTATATCGTTATTTATTCTGTCTAACAACTGTTTATTTCACTTCTGAAAAAAAAGATTTTTGCCAACTAATATTAAGTCTACCAACAAGAAATACTGAAATAGGTTCCCTTATCCCATTCATTGAACATCCCGAAAATATTTTTTTGTGCCTGATAAGTGGTGAAATGTTTTAGGGTGATTTAGGCTGGATGACAAGAGGCTCTATGGTAAGTTTTTTGTATTTACCAATCAATTCTACTCTGGCTTGATGCGCTATTCCCAAAATGGAAGAGTTATGCAGTTAGTAATAGTTCATTTTATTCACTTCTTTAGGTTGGTCCTTTTCAAGACGCTGCATTTGGTTTAGAAGCAAGCACAACAGCAAAACCTGTGTACACTGATCCACCAATAAAAACAAAATTTGGTTACCATATTATAATGATTGAAGGAAAAAAATAATTTGAAGGAAAATAATTTACAAATTACAATTTCTTCTTGCAGTCTGCTATGAAAATTTATTTTTCTTAAATATATTATCTCAACTTATTTTATCACGGCTCATTAGGAAAATTAGACTGCAGAATTATCCTGGAATCTTTCAGAAGTCCCTGGCCTGGGGACGGGTTTGTTCCGACTGTTTGTTGTTCATCTTCGTTTACACCGTCGGACGATATCAAGCCAGGCTGTATTTTTTGCGCTTTATCGACTATGATGAGGGCAAAATGTGAGGGAGAGAATGAACGCGATCCCCAAACCATAAATACCAACACATTTTTACACTTAAATAACTACACTCCCTGCAGTTAGCATGGCGATTGCAGTGAATCAGTTGGATCACTGAGTGGGATACGCGCAGTCGCGCACGTTCGATTTATTGTCGGCGGTCGTCATAATTTGACTTCTTAGTGAGAAAACATGATAGCCTCACAGTAGACTCTACCACACGAATCTTTATGCTTGAGTGTTTATTTCATATAATTGCGTGGTTAATTCAAGGAATATTACTAGTGCGTATGCTATTCACAGGTGCATGATTGAAATCAGAGGTATTTTGATAGGGCGATGGATAGATATCACTTATATCTAGGGATAAAGTAAGAATTACCTAATGTACCCATATATCCTCCCCAACCTTGTTTATCAATGGGAAGAAAATCACTGCATGTTTCTGAAGGATCACATTGGCATTCTAACCTAAACCTATACACAGTAAGATTACCAAATCTCAATGAGTTAAAATCATAGTTCTTTTGGCTGATGTAGAATGTTTCCTGATCTTGTTTTTTCTTTAGACATAAGTTTGTGGCAGCGTCACCTTCGTCGTAGTTTCCTTCGTTCATATTTTTTGTGATATTGACTGCATTATCAAATTTTCCTGAAAAATAAAATTTTCAAAATTGGAAAGATGGTCAAGAATAAACGGCCTCTTTTGATAACTGAATATGCCATGCTTGAATACGCTTCACACCGTTCTCCACGCAGTCACACTGTTCATTTCTGACATCTTATTCAGTATAAACAGGACAGTTAGTTATGTGGTAATGGTAATCTCAAAGAGCCCATGAAAATATTGGAATTTCATTACCTTGTCTACTCAGATTTCGATAGTGTTCAATACATTCTTTCTCTTTGTCAGTAATAATCCTCACTTTAGCAGGATACATCCAATACGTCACCATCATGACGTCGATTCCTTTAGGGGTTTCTGATTGGTTGTTAGAAAACGCTGCACTGATTCTTCCAGTTTGAATAAGTCTTTGAAATCCACCGTGATCTGGAGGCCCAACATGGCGTCTCTTTCGTTTTCTGATATTTTTCTTGTGCTGGGATAAACCATGTTCTAACCATTCATTCTCCACTAAAAGGAAAATGTGAATATTTTTACATATTTATACAAATATCACGTACTGCATCAATTTAAAATGAGTTTTTAATAAGCCTTTCTTCTCGTTTTGGTGGGTTTTACGTATTGTTTTCATAGTGATTTGAGTGGGGGTCAACCTTAATTCCTTCGACCCTTATGCTAAACAGGAGTGTGTCAATGATACGAAATTGCGTATGTTTGCTACGAAGTGCAAAGCATAAAGTGAACAATTAACTAACCCCAATTTATTGTGTCTCAATTTCGAGATGACCCCACTGGAGTTACGACGTCACATGAAACCCAAGATTTCAGGGTAACCGCGGAAAGTCTGATGTTTAATACACTTACGCGCGTTATATAAAAGATCTATTTATTATTAGTTTTTGAGGGCAAGATATTTAAGTAAAGGAGTCAGGACTGGCGGGAAGAAAGAACTACTGAACTACTCACAGGAGTCATAAATTGTATGTCCGGGAAAGCCAGTGCGCTTGTTCATGACGGACAATCGACTAAAACTCTTTGTGTTATATCTTAATTTACAGGTATCAGCTCTGCTTTGTTCATGGACATTTGTTCCTTCCACAAAGTCGAACCAGTCTCCCTTTCCTTCATTTCCAACACAGTCCGCAATCCAGAAGACGAACGCGTCATTACCATCGCCTGTCATACTTATGGTTAGCGGTGACGCATTGGACATTACGGAACTCTTGAAGTATGGTTGTGTCAATGGTTTGCCAGTTCTACCATCAAGTACAGCCACCTAACGTTGTTTTTTTAAAACAACAGTTTTGTATATCAGATAAGTGTCTTTAAAATAGCTTGGGATGTGATGTGAACAACTCACCTCAGAATAGTAGTACAACGGAAAACCTTTTCCGCGATTATAACGAACAAAGAAATCAGGAGTGTCGTCATCATTAAAATAACCAGCTGCCGGTGTGCTGAAAGAGAAGCAGAAAATTCACACGAGTCACGAGGCTAAAGTGATGCGAGAGCGTTAAAAACGTCCTTAATAATATATCATGCAAACCATAGCTTTTAAATAAGAAATGTAAAAATAAATACTGCACAAGACACAGCAGGGGAGAATTATAGAATCTTCACCTATATGTTTCACTACCAGGAAAAGAATGTTGCCAAATTTTCTTAAACGTTTCTCCATCAAAAGCAACAACAGTGGCATTAAACATAGCCATTATTATATCAACTGTCCCATCCTTATTTATGTCTGCTAAAACTGGTGGAACCATTATTCCTAAAATACAAAATAAGGTGGGCTTATTGCTTGATCATGACAGTATGTTTAAGACAACCTATTAAATTGAATTAACTCTCTCTCTACATCATAATAGACCAAACCTTTGTAGTTATCAGAGTAAACTACCACGGCACGATTAATATTTCCATGGTACAGTTCAATGACATCAATAGCCCACAATGAACCTGGGTGGGTTTCACCACCTGTTCCAAAGAGTGCAATGTCAGTTCCATTCAATAATGAATAGACAACAGGAGAGAAATATGTCTCGTGCTTGTCTGGAACATTTTGCCATTTCAAGATGTTGCCTGTCTTGCCAGAAAATAAAAATAATTTCCCAACCAATCTTTTCTTACTGTTTGGCTCACTATATACATAGAAGAAAAAGTTAGAAAATTATAAAGTCAGAAGAACATGCTTGTGTAAATAAAATCTGACAAATTTTTTGCAACAGTTTTGCCAAACTCTCTTCTCATGCTAAGATATGGTGATGTTGGATGTGTTAAAAAATTGTTGCATTTCATAGCAAATGTTGTGGTAAAGTAGTTCAGTTAAAGTTTCAGCATTATTTTCCTGGCAAAGCAAAATACTACCTGCAGGACACATCTGAAGGCATTGTGAGCTCATATGGGATAATCAAGGTATTAAAATAGTTCAAAAACAACATACCTGAGTGGATCACCACCATGAGTTGCAAGTATATCTAGGACACCATCTCCGTCAAGATCTCGTACAAACTGAGGCGTGTATATTCCCATTATCTCTTCATATCCCGGGTCATCCTTACCAAACCTCCATAACAATGTACCATGCCGAGCACTGATTGCCTCAAACACTCCAACTCGTCCAGAAATTAAACAATCACGAACATCATCAGAATCAAGGTCTGCATTACAGTTGACAGCAAATACTTCATGTATTGTATAATGACGCCACAACTCTTGACCTGTGCGGCCATCTAGGGCTAAAATTCCACCAAAGCATGGAAATGATCCATTAAAATAAATATCACAAGCTTTCCTTGGAAGACCACCAACAAAATACCCATCTAACACTGTCATAAATCCAATCAAGATATCGGGAACATTGTCTTGGTTGACATCATTTTGTCTAATTGCTGTTTCTGTCATTAATTTTGGAATAATGTGATGCCATATTTCTTTTGAAGTAAAAGAACTACAAGGCTTGACATTTGAATGACTGTTATTGCTTCTTACTGAAGCCATTTTATGGTCAGTATTTACTTTGTTCTGACCAGAATGAGCTTGCCCAAGGATCTGATCAACCAGAATTAACAACACTCCAACAACACACACAATAGTTAAAATAAAACACACAATCCATGTGAAGTTTCCAGATTTTGTTTTTATCTTCCCACGAACATGATACATTTTATGTTTTTGACGTGGTGGTATTAATGGTTCATCATGACTACATGCAACTATAACCTCATTCGATCCTGATTCACCACCATCATCTTCACTGGTACTAACATCATCACTCAAGTTGAAACGGTTTGTTTGAGCACGGTAAATATTCTTTAACGTCATATTCAGAATTCAATGATTTCTGGAAAAAACATGAATCAAAATGAATAAAATAAAAAACAGTTTCAGGATTTGTACCTATATATACCTAACTTTAACCTGGCTCACTGTTTATGTTGAGAAACTGAATAATTTAAGAATTTGTTTGGATTTAGGAGTAACTACAAACATAAGAATAAAATTTGGCTATTAGCATCATAGACAATTAAAGTTATTAAGACTTAATTAAATATTTAATGGATAATTGACTGTGAAAGTTTTAACCATTGTCATTAGCACAGTTTCTAATTGGAATGTAAACCTAAAATTTGAGCAGCTCAAATGTCAGCATGATTATTGTTCATTGTTGATGATGGCTTGGATGAACACCCCCCCCTTCATTTTCTATTTCTGACGTGGCGTTATGTAACTGATATATACTGTAATACACAATATAACTACATGTTTTCTTCCAGAAATGACTACCTAATTTGATCATTCCTAAAGACTTTATTTAAGGTTAGGCGGAGATTGCAAATTAGATTGTAAATAAAACCCAGCTATCATCTGTGCCACTGTTCTAATTCGAACACGTCAGCTTTTAAACACCATTCCGAGAATATGGCAATAAATACATTTTATTGTTTATGAACTTGTAATCATTTTACTCACCTAAAACAGAGGTTATCAGAACAAAAGGCCGACGATTTTTGTTCCTTTCTCTCAAAAAAAGCAAAAGATCAGCTCAAACAATTTGAATGTTGATAGAACCAGCTACATAGAGCCACTCATATTCGGTACATACAACGTACAAAGACACAAAGTAGGGAAAATTCTCATCTTTGTAAGTTACATTGCCGTGCAACAAAGATACGAATGACTAGTGGTCCAAATATTTCTTCAGGATTCTTTTTATATTGATTATTAAAATAAAATTGATAATTTTAATAGACTTAATAGTCAAATAAAATAATTGTGGTCTGTGGCTTCTCGTCTGAGCGAACTCTGACTCTCTGATGACCTTTGATCATGTCGCACTCCCCCCCGTTCCGGCTTAGATTAAAGGATAGGATAAGATGTCAAGAATAGTTCTGGACGGGGTGAATATAGAAAATTTGTATAAGAAAGTTAAAACTGTTCAGAATATTTCGAACGAAATAGACCACATTCCTTACCTATTGGACTATACTAACAGATCGATTGCGTATAAAGTAAAAATATAATATTCATGGCAATTTATCAATGGTATTCCGAAGCAGAAAGAAAGAAGTTGATCAACTGAAATCACTGCAATCTTCCTTAGTATCCAACAGATATTATTCTGGCAGGTAATGGCTGCAGCTAATCGTGCATCAAATGAAGGTGATGGACAACACCAAGACGTTTTACAGCTGCAGTTAGATACACTCCCTCTTGAATTGTTAATTGAAATATTCTCATATCTTGCAACAAGGCAAGACCTGATCTCATGTTGTAAAGTATCAAAGACATTTTATGCTGCAGCAGTCAGTCCATCATTATGGAAGTCATTATGTCAAAAAGTATGGAGAATTTTTAAAGATAAAGATGAAAACTGGAAGAAATGTTACACTGAGATGTACATCAACTGGGGTCGGTATGAAAAATGTTATAGCAACATTAGAAGAGCCTGGGATCTAATCGAGAAATACACAGAGGAATATTGCCCAACTTTATTACATGGGCTGAGTGAAGGTGCTTCAGAAGATGATTTGAATCAGGCTGAGATACAGAATCTTGGGGCAGGTACATTGAGGCCAGCTGGTTTAACTCTACTGTATGTCTTTGTTAGCGAATGATGGAGTAACATTAACACAGTTAGAAAGTGTGATGTTATTGGGGGTTTTTCTTTTGACATAACGCCCTGATTTTTTAAGAAGCATGACAAAATAAATATCTCAATGCTGTTATAATGAATGAAATATTGGGGAGTATCATCTGCTATAGGGAAAGTACTACCCAGAAGGGGTGTGAGGAGCTCAGAAATAATGCTGATTTATTTTGTATATGTTCTCAATAATTTGCTACTTGGACATTTTTGTTGTCAATGGGTTGTAACAGAATGAATTTAACCAACAATTTAAACACCTTTTTGACATTTCTTTGTTCCTAGGTGTTTGTTTACCAGATGACTATCGTTGTTTTCTGCGAATACACAATGGTCAGAAACATATGAACCGTCCAGGTGTGTTAGGATCAACAAGTATTGCTAACCATTCTAAAAAAGAAGCAATACTCAATGTAAAAGCCTCAACACTTAGTCTGGCACATATGCAAGGAGGGATTCGTGGATGTATACCCATCACATTATGTACAATAAACACATGTGGACATTACATGGCTATTACAGAAGAAGCTGGTCATAAACATGGTCGGATATTCTGGCCTTCCCTAGATAATTCTACTGCCAATCTCAGTGGTGGTGGTAGATTGCACTGCTTTCTAATGGCAGATAATTTTACACAATGGTTCACATCTTATGCAGAAAGTTTGGTTAAAGAACATTATCCAGTGATCAGGGGTGAAATATATCCTTTCAATTCAGCATCAACCCACACTGGTGATAATGGCATTACAGTGAAAGCAGCAACGTGTTTCTTGCCAGAATTGAGTTCTGTTCATCCACCACGTTTCTTCTTCACATATAGAATAACAATCTCAATGGATCTGTCATACCCAAAGGTTAGTCAAGCATTTTTAACTAGTATTCTCAGAGCTGGTTAATGGAAATCAAATACACACAGCAGTCTAGGCTTATTAATTGGGCATTCTTGTCCTCCTGCTATGCTGACTAAAATTGAGAAAATCTTGTTTTCCAGGAAGGCAGTTGTAAACTTCAGACACGTCATTGGTACATCACAGATGGAAATGGTGAAAAAGAAGAAGTACATGGTGAAGCTGTGGTTGGTAAATTTCCGACAATGGTACCAGGTGCAAGACACGACTACGTCAGTTGTACCAGTTTTACGACACCAACAGGAACTATGGAGGGCTATTATACATTCAAATTTCTTAAAAAAGAAGTAACGACAAATGCAGTAATTGCTCCAATGCATTTCAAAGCTCCGCCATTTGAACTGGCGTCTGAAAGACAACGAAAGCATAGCGAAAAACTCAGCCAGGCTGCCTCTGATTCTGAGTCAGATTAACTTTTGCTAGAATACAATAAATAATATGTCAAAGTCAAAATTTCTTTGATAATCTTCTTTGTTTTTGAGAACATTTTGTCTGTTTTTAAGAACCGTAAGAAACATAGGCGTCGAAGGTTACGCCCGGTTTTGGGGGCCGTGAATTTTTTTTTAGAATTTTTTTTGGGGCCGTGGAGCATAGTAGGTAAAAGAGCCGGGCTTGCGAGGAGACGAGGAGTCTAGAATCACGAGGTGTTACTTTAACTGGCGCGAAGAGAGAAATTTTTTAGATTTTACCCTAGAGTCTTGAACCCCTGTTCTTAATGATCGTAAACGTCGGCAAGACCTGACATGATAAGGTTTCAAGACTCACGAAAATTGTATTAAACAATCATGATTGTACATTAATTTCAGGTACACTTTTCAATTAGAAGAACACATTCGCATTTTACAACGCTATTTAAATGCATGTCTTTTCTGACCATCGGCATCATGCTTCGGCAAAATTTAAGCCATATATTTAAAAGTAAGTTATGTGACTATGTCTGGGATAATACTTGCTGCAAAGAATACTGTTCTTATGTAATTGTGTGCTAATTTATAGAAATTATGCAATTATTATGGTATAATATATAGGTATAGGCTATAGCCTATATAGGCATCAGTGGAGGAATTGTGTGAAACCTTTAGAGCCGGGTTCAACTTCTCGCGTATTTTTTATACCAGATCTTGATAGCCAACGAGATTGATGGCAACAATATATGATAGGTGTATTAGAAGTGTCTTATCCCCCTTCCCCAACATTTCGCTTCTTTGAGTTTTTTCCCATTGCCCTAGCAATGAATTTTAAACAGTGTATCAACAATTATTTTATTCGTTTAGACAGGACATTAAATTACACAACATTATTGGCTAACAAAATGAGAAACAATTCAACCTGCCAAAGCAAGTTGTAATTACTTCACACATTGTCCCATACTAAGGAGTTCCTTAAACTGAAAGTACAGTTTTTAAACAACTAAGATCAAACCTAAACATGGTTAACAAAACGGAATTTTTATGACAATTATCAACATGCAACACTAGCTACCTTCCCCTCTTCAACGATGAAAGTAAAATAAGTGGTATATGCCTAGAAAGCAATGTATAATAAGGCCGATTTTTTACTAGCCTTTTACCAAGTTACGACAATCATAGGTAAAACCTTTTTTTAGGTAAAATTTTAGACAATCATAGGTAAAACCTTAGAATCACCTTTGAAAAGATACAGAACTCAGAAGGTAGCTAGCTCAATTTTACACAGTATACACAACCTTTACAAAACTAACTATACGCCACATTTTTACATAATACATGGGGACAGGTATTATAATTTCACAACAATTTGATACTTACAAGTCAACGTTCCAACAGTAGAACGGTCGACAAGCTTAACATTACTCATGGAAACTAGATACAATGTTTATCCATGGATTCGTCATGTAAAACACAACAGTATAACTGCGCTTCTAAGGTAATACACTGTAGTTTTGGGCAGTTATAAGGTTGACATACAAAACTACAGGGAACACATGCAGTAAACAGGATAGAAATGTTACTGTGGTTGCCCGACCGCAAACGATTGAAAATTGAGAAAAAAATCAATCTGGTTTTTCCTGCAACATGCTATACTGTTTACTGCGAATGTTTAACTTTTCATACGCCGTTATGTTGGGTAGGAACAAATGTTCAACACAACAGCACATGCATGTGAGGTTTACAGGCATGCGAACCTGTTCCTCAAAGATCTTCACGTTGCTCACAAGCTGCATAATAAGCAGCACTTCCAGGTTGGTTTCACTTTCTTAATACTACTCTCCACAGTATCCTCCAAAAAGCACACAGTGTGGATAATTATTTGCTTGGCTAAGCTTATTCTTGCAGCAACTTATTTGTATATGTGCTCGTCTTTCTCTTATGTTTGGTTACACTAAATTACGGAGCTCAAACATAACAGGACATCTACCCTATATCCTTGTCATGGCCGCGCCCGGAATCACCGTTTGTTGGTTTGCAGCAGTAATTATTTTTTTCACATTCACTGGAATTTTTACATTTCAGTCAAATCAGTCGTACGATAATCTGCTGTAATAGGCATTTCATGTACAGCCTTTAGATGATTTTGTATAATTGAAATCTGTTTCATTTTGCTCCCGTTATAGCTCGTAAAAAAGCATTTAATTACGATATTTCAACATTTTTCTTTTGAACTGCAACAATGTCGAAAAATCCTGCAGCCATATGATAAATCAAAATTTGGCATCGGCATTGGATGCCATATTACCCACCCAACCCCATTTCGAAAATAGAACTCTATGTATTTACAGATATTTACACAAATTAGGTTAGGTTACGATTATACTAAATGGACTCTGGATGAGCTCGCAACCTCCACTACCAGTCACATCACGCTACGTGGAATGAAAGGATTTTTGAACTCATCTAGACAAACCTGTTTAACCGTAGCCTTTACCGTGCTATAAATATTGGCACTTTCATACGCCAATGTTTGATGTTTGGTCGGGCATGATAAAACATCATAACAATGACATACGAATGTTGAAATGTTTATAGCACGAGTACCAGTGGTTGCTTGCTTATTGCTTGCTTATAGAGAACGTGAAAAAACTTTAAATCCAGAAGTCACTTTTCGAACAAGCAACCACTGTTACAATATTACAGGAAATTTTAACATGGAGCAGAATACTTCGCCATGACATCAACAGAATTTCTTTTGGCGACATATACTATGATGGTAAGTCATTTGAGAGGAATCTACTTTGTCTAGCTATTTTTATTATCCACTTCATGTTAAAACTACCAGCACTATCCACTACACCACGTTGCCGCGATAGAGATAATTAAATAATTTATCGACAATTTACACAATGACATCACAATCTATACACTGTACAAATGGGACAGGACAAGCCGAGTAGTTTAGCCGTCGTGAATTAGTAATAGGGTTTTAAAATCTCCATAATGAAGCAATATACTGATCAACACCTAAAGTACCGATGTATTAAATGGAAAAATATTTTGAAGTGCGAAATTGAATATCACATATAGTACTTGCCTGGTCCCAGAATATAACAGACTTTGCGATATGTATTTCGATGATGCATCTCAATAACGTGTTAATCCACACACTGAGACTGAAACGCACAATATGTAAAATACTTCACTCACAACAACATTTCTAAACGTCATAATCGATATATGACGCGAAAGAAGGATACTTATTTTTCATCTTGGACCTGGTGGTACTCGGCAACATAGAGACTCTTGTCAATGCTGGAAGGAATGGCTTTGATATCGGTGCCGAGTTGTTGTTCAATTTTAAAAAGATCAAAACGATCATCGTAAGTAATAAGATTCACAGCCAGACCGAGATGACCATAACGTCCAGAACGACCAATGCGATGGAGATACGTTTCAGATAACTTTGGAAAGTCAAAGTTGATCACAACATTCACTGACTGAATATCAATACCACGAGTAAACAGGTCTGAAGGAAAGACATGATAGAATTAAATTCTATAACATTCTAGAACAAAAAACTATGGATAATAATCATCAGGCATTGATCATTTGTCTAAGATAACGATCATTATGAAATCAAATATTTCAGGCAGGCAGATGACTATAATTGCGGTGACAATGCTGAAATTAGATCTAATTCTTAAATATCATCACTATCATGCTTGACAAAAACTAGCTCACGAGGTTGAAAGAAATATATTTGGTACCACAAAACATCATGTTTGAAGTGTCCGTGGATAAACTGCGTGAGCTTTCCCATATCAAAAAGCACGTGTAGTCAAATTAACAAAGACGTATTTACTGATGCAGTGAATAAGAAAATGTGATCACGGTACCTGAACATACTAAATTTCGACATTCGCCCTTACGGAAATCATGAAAAACTCTGTTACGATGAGGTTGAGACATTTTTGAATGTATATAAAAACATGAATAACCAAGCTCTGTAATACGTCTTGCCAACAATTCCACTCTTTGAACAGAATTGCAGAAAATGATCGATTGATTGATTTGTAACTAAAAGTAAAATATTTGCAAATTAGCATTGGTATTTTAAAACTTGATCTGCAGCAAGATGATATATGAAACAATATACGTGACGCAATATATATTTAAAATTACTTCACACATATTTTTAAATTCATGTTTGCAAAACATATTTTTAATGCAAAGATTTACATGTTCACAGAATGGGTGACACACTATCAATTGCCTTCATACATGTATGTACAACTGGCAAAGACTTCTAAACAAGATTACATATTGTAAGTAAAAACAGAAGACACAAACCTTTGAAAATAACGTGTTTAGACAGTGTACTTTTTGCTTCTCTTCTACAAATGCATAGTACTAAAAAAAAGATTAGAAAAGAATTAAGAGTTTGTGTTCATCCATTTTTTATTTTCTGTCTTTGTATTGCTTCAGGAGTGTAAAAAATTAACTACAAATTAAACGTTGACAGTCAAAATTTCACCAGAACTTTGTGTCTTTAAAAACTTAAATCTTGCAACATAAAATTATTTGAAGTTTGCTTCATTTTATAATCTATACCAACTGTCTGATGGTGAAAGGATTTAAAAGCATATTATCTCATTTAAATTTTTAAATACACACCATAAGGTGGTTTTGTGACTGGTTTGTACATTTAGAAGAACAATATAAAACCAACCTGTGTGATTCCTTTTAATGTAAGTTCGTCCATTAAATTTATTTCATAAGGCTTCTCTAGATATTTTTCCTAAGACATTAATGAAATGTTAATTCTAATAACCCAAAGATGCTAGTATGGTACAAATTAAAACACAGACTTGTTAAAATTATATACCTTAAATTCTTTAACTGTGACTGGGAATGTTGCAGAGAATAAAAGAATTTGTCTGGCAATTGGCATGTGATGAATAATTTGTTCCATCACTCCTTTGAAGTCCTGAGATAAAAGTTTGTCTGCCTAAAACACAAAAGGTTTGGAACATTTCAAAAATATGAAATCAAACACATATGACATACCACTTTAACTTAGTTGTCAAAACATACAGTAGACTTCAATCTCAGTGATTCATTGCCTACAACATACCTCATCCATAACCACCATTTGACAATCTTTTGTATTGGCTAATTCCTTTTTGATGAGATCATAAATTCTCCCAGGAGTTGCAATTATCACATGAACTAAAATGGATTTTCACAAAATTATTTACTTCATAATTGTAGACCAAATCAATAAAACAGACTGGTTGAATTAATTAGGTTTGGCATCAAATGTGGTATAACAACTGCCTAAATAGACAAAACACTTCTCGACGTTTCCACCTGAGGGCCTTCGTCAGGAGAGTTTATTGGAATTAATCTAATTCGGTTTGGGGTTAACAAACTCCAATCAATTTTCAAGTTTAAGTTAGAAACAGGTAGGCATTGAATTGTGTAGAATATGTACACAAGAGTCAATGCCTAATGAAAATTGCTAAGTAACATAAACAGTGTGTTTTCAATAAATTACCTGGATTATATAACCTCATGATATCATCTTTCAAACTTGTACCCCCTGTAGTAACCATAACCTGAAGTCCATTGAGATGTTTGCCAAGTTCTTTACATATTTGTGATGTTTGAAGTGCAAGTTCCCGTGTTGGAACTAACACAAGGGCTATCAAATCAACAGTTATTTAATAAGGATAAAGATTCTTGCAAAAAGTCATAGAATAAAGAATTCCACCAAATTGTATTATAAGCATAATGCATCCAAAAAAAGTAACTGTTAGCTGCACACTAAACATTGAAAACATCTGCAAATTCACAAAAATATACAACTTGTCTGTTTTTAACATTAAAGGCAAATGGAGGCTTTATAACAAATGCCTCTAGTTTTAGGTATCTTCATAATTCTCAAGGCAATAATCAATATTCACATATTCTGTGGTATATTTCTTCAATCTTTTACCTTGAATACAATTTTTTCCCACATCAAGTTTCTCAAGAACAGGTATTAGGTACGCAGCAGTTTTCCCAGTTCCATTTTTAGCTCGAGCCAGAATATCTCGTCCAGCTAATGCAATGGGTATACTTTCTTCTTGGATAGGTGAAGGTTTCTCATAACCTTTTTCAAATATTCCCATTAACAATTCACGTTTAAGACAATAATCCTCAAAATCATTGCCTTTGGTTGATGTTACATCCTGTATAAATATTAAGCAAATATTTATTATTATATATTTTAATGTTGATTATTTGAATCTACAAAGAAATATACTTTTTCCTGCTCAAAAGCAGAATTACCACTTTCTAAATAGGCAAAAATTATTTTGCTACTGTCTATTGCTTTTTAAAACTAGGAAATGAAAATTACACACAAAAGAATAGCATGCATGATTCAAGAAATACTTGTAAAACACTTTTTAGTGATTTGGTGAAGGTTATATATTTAATAACATGTGGAAATGTGTAGGAAAAACTAGCATGCCATTCAGTCAGATTTTACAACAATCTATAGTTGTTCCATAGAAGTTTCATAGTTTGATCAATAAAACTGATCTTGATATCCAACTTTTTCCCCCAAATGCTAGTTAATCGGAGAACTAGGCACATATTCACTGCAGTTTTCACAACATAAAATTAATCATTCTTATTTTCTTCAGGGTTTTTTTAGATTTTTATAATATTATAAATAGATAGTTTTTTATAGTTTTTTATAAATAGATAGTTTTTTATAGTTATAGCTTTTTGTCTTAAAATTAAACAACAATTTTTAACCGCTCATCATTGAAACTGAAAATCTTCACCATAAAGGATTTTTTAATGCTTTGCTAACAAAGCCTTTTCAATTATTTAAATGGTGTTCATCCCCAGACTGCAGAGTTAGACACTTTTGAATGAGATCTCTGGTGCAGAATAATGACAAGCCCAAGGGCAGGTGCGCAAAATAGCCAGAAGTGCACACCCAAGTGCAGCACAAGTTTGCTGTAACTAAGAATATTGATGATTTCGGATTTCGTTTCCAAATATATACCATTTGCAGCGTGCGAAATATAGGGATGGAATTAACTCATTGAATATCCTTTACATCAACTCTAAATACCTCTACTTATAGTGTGACACGTGCACAGTGTTTTGCTGAGTAGTGAGCTGCTGAGTAGCTGGGTGCACAATCACTGCCAAATATCATGTGTAAAATTTGCTTAGGTGTGCGAAAATATTTGTTGAAAAATATCTCAGGTGCAGTGCTGTCTAACCCTGCAGTCTGAGTTAATCCCTTTGCAAAAGTCTTCCACATCAGTCCTATGCTTGCAAGATGGCATTAACAAACTCCAGAGAGGCATATATAATACAGCATTTCTAGATGTGTTTTATTGTGCTTGTACATGTACCTAACTTGCAAATTAACCTGTGGTGGTAATAACTCTATGAAGCACTATCTCTACAAAATATGACCTATTATTTTCCATTTTCCTTGCAAATTTAGAACCATAGAACAAAAAAATCCTCTAAATTAATTAAAGCTGTATACTCCCAACTGAAAAAGCGCTGTAATAAACGAACGTACGCCAGACGGGTGACGTATTAGTTTATATTTTATGTTTAATTAAAAGCAAGGGACTTAATGGTACTTGCACTTTATAAACAACGCCTAAGAATAATACCCGAAGTACTTTAACAAGAAATACAACAAAAAATCAAGGAAATAGCTATATTTGCACACAAATGGCACGTAGACAACGAATAAAATAAAAAAAAACTGGTGGCAATTTATCGAACCAACAACTAAACATACGGTGGTTTTTAGACGTCTATCTTTAGGTGGTAGGTTTAATTTTGTCTTCCAGCTATCGGCTCCGTCTCTATAAGTGCAAATATAACAGTTGTTAGCATTATGGAATCAGAATCTATGATAACAAAAAGATAGAAAGTACCTTTGCATGTTTAGAGCTTTATTGGAAATATTTTCAGATGAGGCTGTTGCCAAATTATTTTCGTTCATAGTTTCGTTTTAAATTTCTGCCGTTTTATGAATAATAAAATTCACGAATATTTAGAATAAAACTACGGAGTTCTTTCTTCGGTAGATAATAGGATGGAAGAGAAAATACAAGGATTGCAATTCAAAATTTTCACAATCCCTTTTTACTCTGAACGGCTTTGTGTGTCGTTTGTTACTTATTTCCGGCCTCTATGGTACCGGGTTCGTAGGTACTACTGAGCTCTATATTAAATTCTGTGGGTGGTAGGTACTGCAGCTATCAGTCACCAGTGACTATGGAGAATGGAAGACTTGCTCTCACTGAGCTATATAATGAGCAAAAAACATGCCACTAGCTCCTATTTGGCATGGTAGTTTGCCATGGCCCACGCGCACTGGACGCGATTCGCAAAAGCGATACGAATTTTCAGTTTTTTGAAGCAAATAAATTCAATTCCTGAAGGAAATTCTGAGAGCTATGGGCCCCAAACATGTCAAAATGTGCTGTCCTTGAGTAATTAACAAGAATATCATAACATGATAAAACCTAGTTACTTTTCAAAAATCAAAAATTCGTTGAAATTGCGTCGTGTTGGTGGATCGCGTCCGATGTGTGCCAGCCTTTACCAAGGCTCAATTCGATTTTTCATTTATTTATTTTATTTTATAAAAAATCAAACGTATTTGTCAAGAGAGGAAAAGCAGAAATTCTGAATCCACAATTCATAAGTATATTTACTGAAGAGGATCTTAATAATGTATCGAACAGTGTAAAACCCATATCCAGACAACTAGAATTAATTGTAAAGGAGTAGAGACACAACTGTTGAAATTAAAGGATGATAAGGCCTGTACCTGACAAGTTGTTCCCATTGATCCTAAAACTGACGGCGGTCGAAATCGCTTATACTTATTAATGCTTATAGACATATTTTAAACATCTATATTGACAGTGCTATTTTACCGAATCAGTGGAGGGAAGGCAACATCTGTGCCCTACATAAGAAAGGTGCAAGAAGTAATCCTAAGAATTACTGAATTATACAGGCCCGGCTATTTCTTTGTTACATGTAAGATCTTGGGACATTTATATAGCCATCTATTTAAACTGCTCTACTTATGTAAAATATATATATTTTTATATACCATTGTAAAGCCTTCCAATTATTTCAGATAAGTGATAGTTAACTAATATCTAAATTAAAATATTTGTGACTTTTGTGCACATTGCACTGCTGTAGTTCTATTTGCTTGTGTTCTGTGGCTATATACCCTACCTGTGAGGCAGCACTACACTTGCGATAGTAACTTCTAACTACATGTAATGAAACACACGTCAACACTTGCAGGAGTTGCAGCAATATGTAATTATTTATTGGTGGATTCCCAACCCGTTATAGATACAAACGTTCGACACGCGAAATAGGGCACAAGTGATAGTTTAGATTATTTTAAAAAGGATCTAATAAAACATTTCGAATAAATGTTTTCGGGTACTACTACTATAGGATTATTTTTTTAATTATCTAGGTCAGGCTAGATATTACCGCATGAGTTAGGCACAAACGCAAAACAGCTCGCGCGAGATGTAGTTAGTAGTTACCCTTCGTTTTCGTTTTCAAGCGTCTTCACATTCGTTCCCATGCCAAAACGGTGTCAAGTGGTCTCATAACTCTCATTATGCTTTGGAAAATGCACTCAATGATTTGTTTCGCGAAACTCAATTAATCATCGTCATTGCATGTTGACCATTAATTGTAAAGCCGTTGCAATTTTTAAGACTTCTGAAGGAAACTTTAAAATATTTGATTCTCATTCAAGAAATTTATATGGGATGCCACATCCATTTGGAAAATGCATATTGCATACTAGCATCTGTTCTGTTGAAGGTATAGAAATTATTTCGTGCATGATAGCGTGATGCTTGCACTAAAATGAACATCCGCACATAAGAATGCTTTTTATTTGTGTGACAATTTTCAATGTTTGTCAAGAGTTCTTGACAGGTTTTATTTTGATCCACCAATTCCAAGCTGATTAGCTAAGAGAATGAAACATGAGCCAATTACCTTGTGCAATTTACTAATGAGAGGAAGTAGTACACACTTTTGATAATTACATTGCACATACTTTTTGATTTTGGAGCCTTCCTCTCATTAGTAAATTGTGCAAGGTGATTGGCTCATGCTTGATGAGACCAAGGTTCCCAAACTAAATAACATAATTATCCAAGGGTATATTGAGACTGTCAAAAATGCTTATTACAAATATTCAACTTTCTCTGTATGAATATTGAACTTCTCATGGGAATAGCCAACATTCATCCTTATTTGCAAACTTGCAAACGATTATATATATATATATATATATATATATATTATAATATATATATATATATATGATTATTATACGATATACAATTATTTGAATGACTGCCATGTCTTCAAGGCAGCACTTCCCTTGCAATAATAACTTGCGATAATAACTAGTCTTAAAAAATGTTTAGAGAAGCTATTTATTGCTTAAATTAAGTTTGGAACTAATCTCAACCTTTTTTCGTATAAAACTTCGTAACACTTTAAACTATCATTTACTGAATCAACAACTTCATTTTGAAAACCAGCTTTCTCCTCAAGCTTCATTGGTTTTTCTTGGCTTCTTTTCTTCTGCAATAAACCAGTGCTATTCTTGAGTGTATCGTACCATCCATACCAGATTTCCCACTCTTTTGGTACTGGTTTTTCTGACTTCCAAGTTGTCATATTCTCTTGATAAACCAATCCAGTTTCTTCACAATATTTCTTCATCATTTCTTCAGGGTTTTCCAAGAGATCGTCAGCATCAACAATTACTGGAGAACTATCAAGCTCATTTACAACAAACTCGTATAGCTCCAGTAATTGACGAAAACCAACTTCTTCTGGATCAAAATAATCCCATCCTGTTTTCTTAGAGTTGATCGAAGCTCGGTAGAGCGATGGAACAGATTTTGTCGGGTTTCTTATCAGAAAGGTATGCTTATATTCTCCTAGACTTTTCTGGCGTAGGATATCATAATTGCCATCTAAATAATATGCCATGTCTTTGGAGAAAATAAATTCTTTCCCCTCATATTCTGCCATGAGATTTTTACTCACTTCGTCAAAAGTAGCCTTTGGTTGAATTGGATCTTTAGAGTAACGGTTGCTTTTTCTCTGAGGGCCAAAATAATACGCAAATGAGTACGGCTCGTGAAATATCTTTCCATTTTTAAGGTTCATGATTGTTCGTTCAAATGCAGTGGATACACATCTCGGTGCAGTCCATAAGAAAACTTTACGAACATTTTTGGACTCGGAAAAGCTTGCCATCTCTTGAATTGTTTTCACTCACGATCTGTTATTATAAACAGTCGAATGGAATTGGGAGCGTTAATTTTGTTATTTTGTTATTACGAAAATCACCTAAATACCAACAATACCGTGATGAATGGGTAACCCACCCACTGCCACTTTTCTCACTGTGAATACCGTTATCTAATATTCCTTAGACTCGGCTGTAAAAATTCCTTAAATGAGCAAAAATTTCCTCAAACTCACTAAAATTTCCTTAATCAGCAATGAGACAGAGAAGACAGAGGCAACTCAGGCAAGTCCTCCAAAAAAGGCGAAAATCGTAAAGAAAAAGTAAAAAGTATACAATTGAACTGAGTATGACCAGTGAATTATCTTAGCTAAAGCCTAAACATAGGAATGAAAACAGTGTGACAAAACACTGTAATATTAAAGTAACGTTATTTTTGAGAATTGTTTGATTTGGAGATGCTTTTAATCTAAAAATTAAAGAAATTACCCTGCTTCAAAATTCCTTAAAAATTCTTTAAAACTTCTATTTCCTTAAAAGTCTCCTTAAAGAGCCTAGTTTTCTTTAGTTTAAGGAAATTTCCATAAAATGAGAGCCCTGGTTATGAAGCTATGACACCGCTGTTGTAAATGCGTGGACGCTGACTTAAGTAACTTTGTTAATCGTATTTTGTCATGTTAATTTTGTAAATCTTTCGTAATTGTCTTTTTGTGTAAACTGCATAAAAGGGCGTTGTGCTAAAATATACAGGGTGTCTCAAAAAAGACGAAAACTATTATAAGTTATAAAGAAAGCGAATAAACGTTTGTATTCAATTCCTGATTTTACTCAAGCGTGCTAACGTTCCTGCTCGAGTAGTCGAGATATCATCACTTTTTACTTCATCTGTATCAGACCTGTATTAGAATATGCCTGTATTCCACCATGCGCTACCAGAATTTTTGCGCAAATAATATTTAATTTACTATATTCTTTTGTTCGCTACTGTTCCTGCTTGGGACGTTACTAAAGTAACAACTTACCAGTCAAGAGAAAATAATTTATAGGAGAATAGTTTATCACAAAGTTTTTGGCGCCTGTCTTTCAAAGTAGTTGTATTGAAGATATTAAGATTGTCCACGTAGAAGAGTCCATGCAGGAGATTTTATGTTTAGCGCTCTCTTTTGAACGCGTTCCAGGTCGTTGCGCAAAAATCCTGGTAGGGAATGGTGGAATGGGGTTTCATGAGCGTGATGAGCCAAACTTAGAACTTCGGGTCGATATGATTTAGATATTATTATTTTGTGTCGAACTAGCCATGTTTCCTTCGCTGAAACTGTGGTAGGCCGCCATTTACGCATGAGAATACCTTGTTTTATGAAATAACACATGGGCTCATTTTCTGCCTCGGCCTCGTTCGGCGCGTTTTGCATCAGTGCTGAAATTTCTGGGTCATTTTGTTGTTCAGTAATAAGGTTTGATGTTGAAAATGTTTCGCTATTTTCAGAACTGTCAAATAGCTTATGAAGAAATGTATCGGAAATATAATCAGTTAAATCTACCCGTTGCTTTTTGCTCATAGCCCTTGTAACGGCGTACGCTGGATATAAGACTTTGGGAAATAATCGGTTTATGGCTTAAAAATCGGATCAACGTTAACTTTACTTCCTGCTAGGTCATTCCCAAGCAACAAATGAATTCCGTCAAACGGGAGAGAGTCTATAACGCCAATTTGAACTTCACCAGAAACTAATTTCGACGTATATTTTTGTGCGTCAATTCCTCTTATCAAGGCATTTTTTCCTGAATAGGAAAGTTCGGAAAAGGAAGAATTTTGGACAAAATCAAAGACTGAGACGAACCGGTGTCTCGTATCTCAATTGGCAAACGTGTCGTTGTTTTAAAATGCAACCGAGCCGTTAAACACGAATGGTTCAAATACCTTCACGATAGGGTCAGCGTGGTCAAGTGATTTTTGATCAAGACCAGATTGTTGTGTGTTACTGGTTAATAGTTTGAATGGCTTCCTTTGTTCTGGTGGCCTAAGTTGGTGGTGGGATGTAACGCGATTGGTTTTGATAGTTACGAAAATTCTGATCGTGAGAGTGTTTGTTTTCAAATTCACCGTTGTTAAGACCGTTTAAATTCTCTGGATAAGGATATTTCCGCAATGTTTGTCTGTTTTCCGGATTGACAGTGCTATTTCGAGGAAAGGACTGCGTTTGTGACTTATTAGTGGAAAATTTATCAGTTAATGCAAATTTGTCTGTTAAGCAGTAAGCAAGCGGTGGCTGTCAAGTCTTTTGGTTTTTACTCGTTTATGAATGTGCGGACTTTGTTACTGATACATTTCTTGAATTCCTCAAGCAACATTAATTCGCGTAAACGTTGGAAATCTTTGTATATAGTTTCGGAAAGGCACCAGAGATAAAAAAGTTGTTCTTTCTCCTGGGCAAACTGAACATATGTCTTATTTGTATTTTTGTCGAGATTCCAAAATTTTTGCCGATAAGCTTCGGCAACCAACTCGTATCCTTTTAGGTTTTAATTTTTTAACAGTATCATAATCAGAAGACAACTCGGGTGAAACCGTGAAAGCTCAGAATAAACGTCACGAGCTTTTCCTACTAAAATGCTTTGGAGCAAAATAGTCCAATGCTCTTTTGGCCATGCACAATTTTTTGCTACTTTTTTAAAATGTAGAAAATACGAGGTGGAACCATTCTAATGTGTTTTGTAAACTCAAACATGGAACTCCTACTACTGCCTGAAGGATTGTCATTCTTGTTCTGATGTTCTAATCTTCGTAATTCTAGCTCTCGTTCTCTAATTGCAAATTCTCTTTCCTCACGCAACCGTTCTCTCTCCATTTCAATTTTTTTTTCTCTCGCTGCCACTGCCTTTCTTCCTGTTCTAGCTGCTACAGAGCTATTTTCTATGGACAAAGAGTTTTGACTGTTCTCACGTTGATATTCCTTTAACGGGGTCGACTCGAATGTTCCTTGTTTGACTAAGTGTTTCGCTAAAATTATTTGTATTTCGCGCTCTCGCAAAGTACCTCTTATTTCAATCTTAATGCCTTCCTAACGATATAAGGTCATCTGTAGGTTCCCGACTCTTCAGACTTAAATTACGACATTTTCCCGAATATAACTGGTTCACACGGTAAAAATTCCGCCATAATTCCGCTTATTTCATTTACCTTTTTTTTTCACCCAGTTTATTTACTTTACTTTTGTTTCAATTGCAATTACTGTTTATGTTTTGTGTTTATGCCGCGCCAATTCCCTAGATATTTGAACTTTGACTTTTTGCGTCAATTGGTTTGAAATTTGATAACGTTCGAGTGTGAGTCAATTATATTTATATAACTATTTATTCCTTAACTTTCCAACAGTGGCGTAGCCAGTCCGACAATTTAGTCATGCTATGCTAATATTTTGGTGATCTTTGACTGTGAAAACAATGAATTTCTAAAGAAATGAATAATGATAATAACATAAAATTTGCATAGCATGACTAAATCGTCAGGCTGGCTACGCCACTGCTTTCCAATAACAGTAATTAACGTCTCTATAAGATTAAGACCTTAAGAATATAATATATCTTTAAACGTTTGACTTTATTATCTCTGTCTGAGCACAACTTCACAAAGCCTTGTCTTCAACTTCAACTTTTTTTGTTCAGTACTTCTGCTTTTACATATAATATTTAGGCACTGCATGAGGCCTTACGAAGTATGCCATACGCATTTCTCTGCCCGTGGTTGGTTGCGCTCAGATTTTATACGCTTGGCTAACCTAAAACTACAAGTCATTTCCCCTACCCAATACAGTGCGTTGTAGCACATGCATGCTATCGTGGTTTGTGGTCGACAACTTGTTACGTGTTTGTGAGATAAGTGTGGATAGCTATATTTGCTTACTTATGCATGTAACTATTTGCTTACTTATGCATGTAAAGCCTGGTTTCCATATGACGCCGACCTGTCGCCGACTCATTGTTTGTAATCATCCAAGGAGAAAATGATTTCAGAAAGACAAAAGATTTCACTCATCAGTAATCACCGACAATAATACTTTGCCGACGTCGGCGTCATATGGAAACCAGGCTTAAGTTTGACTGAAGATAATGCTATATGGTTATATGAATATATTATATAAATTGATATAAGATGATATAGTGATTATACGTAATACAGTTGAACAATTAAGATGAATCAATATTCAATCCTCCCAGTCAATGTTCTACTCTCTATTGATCCTTTTTAGCCTATATATTTTAGCTGATACAAAATATTTCACTACTATTCTTTTATCTGCCATCATTCATCCTTAGTTGCAAACTTGCAAGCGATGAGAGAGAGAGAGAGAAGCTATTTATTGCTTAAATTAAGTTTGGAACTAATCTCAACCTTTTTTCGTATAAAACTTCGTAACACTTTAAACTATCATTTACTGAATCAACAACTTCATTTTGAAAACCAGCTTTCTTCTCAAGCTTCATTGGTTTTGCCTGGCTTCTTTTCTTCTTCAATAAACCGGTGCTATTCAAGAGAGTATCGTGCCATCCATCCCAGATATTCCACTCTTTTTGTATTGGTTTTCCTGACTTCCAAGTTGTCATATTCTCTTGATAAACCAATCCAGTTTCTTCACAATATTTCTTCATCATTTCTTCAGGGTTTTCCAAGAGATCGTCAGCATCAACAATTACTGGAGAACTATCAAGCTCATTTACAACAAACTCGTATAGCTCCAGTAATTGACGAAAACCAACTTCTTCTGGATCAAAATAATCCCATCCTGTTTTCTTAGAGTTGATCGAAGCTCGGTAGAGCGATGGAACAGATTTTGTCGGGTTTCTTATCAGGAAGGTATGCTTATATTCTCCTAGACTTTTCTGGCGTAGGATATCATAATTGCCATCTAAATAATATGCCATGTCTTTGGAGAAAATAAATTCTTTCCCCTCATATTCTGCCATCAGATTTTTACTCACTTCGTCAAAAGTAGCCTTTGGTTGAATTGGATCTTTAGAGTAACGGTTGCTTTTTCTCTGAGGACCAAAATAATACGCAAATGAGTACGGCTCGTGAAATATCTTTCCATTTTTAAGGTTCATGATTGTTCGTTCAAATGCAGTGGATACACATCTCGGTGCAGTCCATAAGAAAACTTTACGAACATTTTTGGACTCGGAAAAGCTTGCCATCTCTTGAATTGTTTTCACTCACGATCTGTTATTATAAACAGTCGAATGGAATTGGGAGCGTTAATTTTGTTATTTTGGTATTACGAAAATCACTAAACTACCAACAATACTGTTATGAATACCAGCGGCGTAGCCATCCCGACAATTTAGTCATGTTATGCTAATATTTTGGTGTTCATTGACTGTGAAAACAATGAATTTCTAAAGAAATGAATAATGATAATAACGTAAAATTTGCTGAGCATGATCAAATTGTCCGGCTGGCTACGCCACTGATCATGAATACCCACTGTATTACCTACTGTTATCTCAGAACGTCATGCCGAATATTCCTTAGACTCGGCTGTAAAAATTTCTTAAATGAGCAAAAATTTCCTCAAACTTTGAAAATCGCGCGACAATGGTTTTTAGCCAGCCTCGTACCCAGGCGCTTTATTGGAAAAAAAAAGGCAAGGCTGCATTCAGCGTAATATAGAGATCTGTGGCTAGTATGTGCGAGCGCGCAGGGGTGCTTGGGGAGGACGCGACAAATGAAGCTTCGCTCTCCCGTCGCGTCCTCCCCAAGCACCCTGCGCGCTCGCACATCCTAGCCACAGATTTCTATAATACGCTGAATGTAGCCTTTATGTTTTCCAATAAAGCGCTTGGGTACGAGGCTGGTTTTTAGCATTGAAATTTGCAAAATGCCAGTTCTGAATCAGCAATAGAGAGTTTTAGTTTGACGTTTACGGCAAACCGCCGTTTCACGATAGCCGTTTCACGTTGCCGTTATCACAAATTTGACTTTTAGTTCGCGGTCATTTACCTACACCTTATGTTCGAACGATTCAACATTGGCATTCAGTAAACAGTTTTGCTGTTAAATTGCTTTTAGCTATTTCTAATGCTTCGGTTTTTTCTAAATCAAATGTTATTTACACCTGGGTTGAAAAGAACCTATCGAAATACGATATCATGGTAAACCGCCATATTGCCAGTCGTGTTATTGAATAGTGGTAGAATAGTGGTATATAAAACTGGTAAACTTATTGAAAACAGGCTGGAAAATTAACACAAAGAAAATTTCGATATCCAATATGTCTACTAGAAGTGTTTAAACGTGAAACGTGGCACAATTGCAATGACAATTCGCTGAGGTAAAGGAGCTACGTGAAAATACACCTCCAGCGGTTGAAAACGTGAACCGCAAACGTCAAACGGCAAAATTTTAACGTCAAGCCGCGGTTTGCGGTTCGCGGTTAAAGAAAAAACGTCAATCTAAAACTCTCTAATGAAACAGAGGTAACTCAGGCAAGCCCTCCAAAAAAGGTGAAAATCGTATACAGCAAAATCCTCACGTAAATGCTCGTCGCAACCCTATTGCGATTTCCAAAGCAAGCTTAAACGTTAACCGGATAACAATGAGTGAAATTAAATGGCACCCTTACCGAATTGTTGGTAGGTGACTTCGTACGTCGATTGCACTTCCTCAGATGGTTTAACGAACGCTGTCGCCGGGAGAATTTTCTACGTAGTTGGTGATTAGAGATGAAGCATCATCTACCATGAAAGGCGAAGTGAAGACACAAAATGTACCTTTTTATAATTTTGATAGGAGAGACTCTTGCGCAAGTTTGGCGGTTAGGGCAGCACTTTGTGGTAATGGTTTAGTACTTGAGCCTGTTGCCGCTGGTCACGTGGCACCCAGATTCTGGGTGCTAAATGGGAATTTTCCTGTGGGAGGGGTGAGAGAGGAGCGTACGTTTGTTATCGGAAAATTTTCCTCGTAGTATTGTGTTTTGTCCTTCGAAAAAATAAAAAATATACATAGCTCACGCTTGAAGATTTTCTGTTATTGCAATTCAATAACACTGCCATGACCTAAGAAGAATGGAGTATTAAGTTACATGTTAACCATGGAATTATATCAAATTTCAAAAGAATACTCATTCAGTTTTCGCCAATGGCTACAGTCCCATTAAATCAGTGGACGGTTCCGGCAATTTTAAAACTGGGAAAATTCCGAATCTGGGAAGCAAAATTTAGAGAAAATCCATCTTTTGACTTATGTACTTCTCATCGACTGCACTAAATACCATACCCTTTTCGATGGCATAAAGCATTTCTGAAATACGTACAATACCCCCACCTTTTTCCGAAAAAAAGGCGATGTTTATCGCTCAAACGCGTCGTTTTCGAACATGATGAAAAAGGGTACCCTTTTTCGTTGATCTTGTTATTAAGAAGTAAGACGATAAAAGGTACCCTTTTCGGTATAATACGTCATTACATCGTTCGATGAAAAAGGGTACCCTTTTCGATGACTTATGACCTTTGTAATAAGACGGAAAAGGTATCCTCTTAGATTGGAATTTGATCTGTTGAATTCAAATAGGATTATATAGAAATGGTGTCAAATATTTATACCATTGATATCAAGGCTGAGTGTATAATTTATTGTATATTTTACAGTAAAAAAGAGCACTGATAGAGAAAAATATCGAAAATAAAAGGTGTCTAAAAAAACGGAACCTGCGCAAATATTTATGTATTTGTTACATTTCTGTGCCTCTGATGGGATTTCATATATTTTGACACGTATGAGTGAAAGCAAAACAAACCAAACATGTAAGAACTCTTTCACAAACTAATTATGCAGGTTCCGTTTTTTTGAAGGGCACCTTGTATATGCGAAAGAGTGACTATGTCCAAAATAATTATTACTATCGGTAAATTAGCGGCACCTTCAAGCAGGATTTCCCTGAGGTTAGTTAAGTCCCTTCGGTAGAAGCATTCGGCTATTCCTGTTTAAAGCATGGCATTGCAAGAGGACACCATTATTTCACAGTCTATAATAATTTTTTTTAAATCGATCGATATATATAAGTGTAGCCTGTCCACAGATTAATATAGCCCTTGGGAAAGGATATAACAACTATGATAATGGGCATACCGTACTACATATGTTATGGCTAGACTATAGTTGATAGACTATAGTGGCATGCAGATACAGGCAGCGAAGTATTTTTGGCTTTGTAGCGCATGCAATGTGACTGTTTCCATCACTGCATGGCCAGAATTATTTTTTAGTTACTCTGTGTACTATTTACAGCGCACTCTATCGTGTGCGGCAGAGTATAGTATACGGCACATGCATTCTCTATTGTCGGCTGTGTCGCTTTAAAAATGTCTAGTTTCTGAGTGCTAGGCCTTTAACAGAATAAAAACCGGAAGCTTCTTTCCAGGAACATTGACTAACCTCAGGGAAGTCCAGTTTCATTAATATGCGCTATTCTGCTGATAAGTATAATTATTTTGAACATTGTCTTTAGCATATATAATATATTCGATATTTTCCCTGCCATTTTTAATAAAAAACAAGAGAGAATAAATTATACACTCAGCCTTGATATCAATGGTATAAATATTTGACACCATTTCTATATAATCCTATTTGAATTCAACAGATCAAATTCCAATCTAAGAGGATACCTTTTCCGTCTTATTACAAAGGTCATAAGTCATCGAAAAGGGTACCCTTTTTCATCGAACGATGTAATGACGTATTATACCGAAAAGGGTACCTTTTATCGTCTTACTTCTTAATAACAAGATCGACGAAAAAGGGTACCCTCTTTCATCATGTTCGAAAACGACGTGTTTGAGCGATAAACATCGCCTTTTTTTCGGAAAAAGGTGGGGGTATTGTACGTATTTCAGAAATGCTTTATGCCATTGAAAAGGGTATGGTATTTAGTGCAGTCGATGAGAAGTACATAAGTCAAAAGATGGATTTTCTCTAAATTTTGCTTTCCAGATTCGGAATTTTTCCAGTTTTAGAATTGCCGGAACCGTCCACTGATCCATTAGTTCCGACCATACCACAGTTCGTTGATGAAAGAACTGATGGAAGCTAATATTGGCGGCAGTCAACGAACAAAGAATTTTTCTGATTAAGAGCAAAGAAACCCAAGCAAGCCAACTCTCTGAAAATAATAAAATCATGAACATAAAACTAGAACGGCTCTCGTCGGATGTTAATCAATTAGGCGTAAGAAGCAAAGAACTCGAAAGCCGTGTTGCGGAACTAAGGATGAAGTACGAAATTTTAAATCTGACTCTAAGACAAGTCAAGACCGTCTGGTAAAAATTCATGCTGAAATGGTAGCTTCTAACAAGGAGGCTGTGAAGAAGGAAATACGAGAGAAGTTACAAGCTACTTTGGAGAAATTTAAAGCGGAAATTGGAGTCGGCAGTAAGAAACCGCCATGCGAATCACTGTTTTACCTGGATGCTAAACAGACAGATGAATTTTTGTGCGACTCAATGTTACAACTACCACAGCCTGTGTCAACACGAAATTCCACGCCTCTGGACCGAAAGCAGCCCCTGTCTGCGTGTTTCAGAATATCCTTCGCCTGACGTTTCAACTCCTACAACAAAATAGCAAATATCATCTGGCCATGTACAACTGGCTGCGAGGTCCCTTCCAGTTTAGAAGCCAGCGACGTTTGATGGGCGGATGTCCTGGAAAGCGTATCACACTCAATTTGAGATTGAGATTCCTGGCTAGTAGCTTGAAGGGTCAAGCTCTCTTGGTTTTGTCAAATTTGCCAATGAAGAGCCGAGGTGATTATTCGACACTGGTGGCTGCTTTAGAGAGCCGTTTTGGAAACAAGAGACAAGCCGAGTTACACAGAATGAAACTTCGAAATCGTGTCCGTCGTCGAGATGAGAGTCTATCCGAGTTGACCGAGGACATCGAAAGGCTTGCCTGGCTTATCCAGAAGCTTTTAGTGAAGTGCTAGAAACTTTGACGAAAGACCAGTTCATGACGCTCTAAATGATGATGATGTACGTCTGCGGATGGCCCGCTCGGAGTGACGAAGGTCTTGCCTGGAATTGCTTTGGAAATTGAGTCGTTCAGTTTAGCAGCGCGTAGAAGACTTAGACCTGGCAGAACTTTATTTGACTTGTCCACGGAAAAGAGCGAAAAATGCCAGCAAGTAGGTTCGATGAGACGCTAAAAAGGAACGACGAATTTTTGACGGAACTGAAAAAGGTGACTGGCGAAATTCGTAGTGTAGTGAGGTGGGGAAGGAACGTCGCCACCAAGATTCAAGAAGAAATGTTGGAACTGTGGTAACGAACGTCACTTCCAAAGAGAATGTCCCTCCCGCGGTGAGGGGGAAAATAATATAGAACAGGGAAACGAGAGATCGTCGAGTCCAAGGGACAGGGTTCGACCATAAGCAAAGACGTCCCAAGTAATAGACCGCACGTACAAGCGTCAAAACGAGGAGAAGAGGGACTGATTGTTGATACTGGGAGTAATGTGTCTATCGTCACTCTCCATTTGTTACGGAAATTTGGTAAAGATCTCTCGTGTGTGGAGCCTGTTCACAACTGTTTACAATCAGTGACCGGCGAGAAGTTAGTAGTGCTTGGCAGAAGTAAACCCTAAAACTTGCAATCGATAACCGATAAATACTACAAAAGTTCCATGTGGCAGTTCCTGCTACAGCAACGCTATCGATTGGATTTCTGTGATGAAGTCATGCTAATGGGTGATGAATTGAAATACCTCAGTCTTCTACATTCATCCGAAGAAAATATAAGTAACTCTTGCTGCCAAGTAAGTGCAGTTTATTTCATCGAAAAGTCGAGTAGCTACAGACCCAAATAAAATCGACACAGTTGGGAAGTGGCCAAGACCAAATTTAAATGTCTCGCAGAGCTCAGAAGTTTTCTGGGCTTATGTTCGTACTATCGGAAGTATATTGATAACTTCGCAAATATTGCACAGCCACTTCTTTACCTTACGAGAAAAGATATGAAGTTTGAATAGGACTCTCGCGTTGAAGATGTTTTCCAGTAGCTGAAAGAACTAGCTGAAGTGAAAAAACTAAGATTTGCTGGGCACAATGGGACAGTTTGTTTATGCAACGACATCTTGTGCCGAAAATGGGAATCATCGGACGTTGCCTCAATAAGACTTCAAATCATATTGCCTAAGGTGTTGCGCAAAGAAGTGCTACTACATCTTCATCTTCTAACGGGGGGACATTTCGGGATACAAAAGGCCTACGAAAGAATAAAGGAAAAATTCTATTGGCCTCGGTGTCGTGAGGACGTAACGTTATGGTGTTCCGAAACATGCACTTTGTGTTCATCCAGAAAAAGGTCTAATCTAATGTTTAATTTTTATCTAATAGAACAGACGACCGTTCGAGGAAGACCGAAGCCAATAGCATTAGTAATTTCTTCGACAACAATTTCAGTGATGACGTTTTATTTTCTCCTAAAGTTGACTGGTAAGTTGTTATTTTAGAAACGCCCCAAGTAGGAACAATAGCGCGCAAAAGAAAATAGTTGGAGATAAGACGAATATATGAATATGCACCCTGGTGAATCTGGTCAAATCTGGGATTGTAAAACCTCAACAAAATACACTTTTATTCTCGGCCTTATTTAGGCTGAAAGTGACGGATGAATCATTTTATTCGGTATTTTTTTACACTTTTTATAGCAAGAGATTTATCATTAACGTTTCCAATATCATTTGCCAAGTCAGAAAATTGTTTCATATGAAAGTCCGACATATGTTGGACAATATTTTGCAGTTGTTAATATCCGTCTTACTAATTAATTTGGCTCCACTCACATTTTTATTTTATTACCTTAATACATGTTTAGAGAAGCTATTTATTGCTTAGAATCAGGTTTTGAAACTAATTTCAACCTTTTTTCGTATAAAACTTCGTAACACTTTAAACTATCATTTACTGAACCAACAACTTCTTCTTTTTCAAAACTTGCTTTTTTCTCAAGCTTCATTGGTTTTGCCTGGTTTCTTTTCTTCTGCAATAAACCGGTGCTATTCAAGACAGCATCGTGCCATCCATCCCAGATTTCCCACTCTGGTATCGGTGTTCCTGACTTCCAAGTTGTCATATTCTCTTGATAAACCAATCCAGTTTCTTCACAATATTTCTTCATCATTTCTTCAGGGTTTTCCAAGAGATCGTCAGCATCAACAATTACTGGAGAACTATTAAGCTCATTTACAACAAACTCGTATAGCTCCAGTAATTGACGAAAACCAACCTCTTCTGGATCAAAATAATCCCATCCTGTTTTCTTAGAGTTGATCGAAGCTCGGTAGAGCGATGGAACAGATCTTTTCGGGTTTCTTATCAGGAAGGTATGTTTATATTCTCCTAGACTTTTCTGGCGTAGGATATCATAATTGCCGTCTAAATAATATGCCATGTCTTTGGAGAAAATAAATTCTTTCCCCTCATATTCTGCCATAAGATTTTTACTCACTTCGTCAAAAGTAGCCTTTGGTTGAATTGGATCTTTAGAGTAACGGTTGCTTTTTCTCTGAGGGCCAAAATAATACGCAAATGAGTACGGCTCGTGAAATATCTTTCCATTTTTAAGGTTCATGATTGTTCGTTCAAATGCGGTGGATATACATCTCGGTGCAGTCCATAAGAAAACTTTACGAACATTTTTTGGCTCGGAAAAGCTTGCCATCTCTTGAATTGTTTTCACTCACGATCAACAGTCGAATAGAACTGTTTCGATTACTTTCAAACCTTTGCACATTGGTGCAGCTGTTGGCAAAATGAGGTTTTACGCCAGCGACAAATTACTTATTTATTTGAAACATATATCTTGATGGGTTTTAAATTTAATTGTGTTTTAATTGGCTTTTTATGGCTTTCTCGCGTTTTAAAGATTTTTATAGCGATTGAATTCAATCCAAAGTTGATGCTAAAAGCCTAAAATGTTTCATAAAATTCTAACTGGTATAATTCTGACTATACATACGATATTATTAAAGTAAAAAATATTAATAATGAAGTTGGATATCGTCAAAGTTTAAACAAACAGACATGCAAACCACAGGAGTGTCAACCGCGACGACGAAGTTCAAGGATTTTTTCCACTAATTTATTTATTCTTGTTTTTAAAATCTGATTAGTGATTAATGCGCTTGGCAAATGATATTACGATATGCCCCAACATGTGTAGGCTAAGCGTGTGTTCAAAATATTTGCAATTTCCACATCAATATACTATATATATACGCTGGTCCAAACTGAATAAACATTTCGAGGGTTCAAAATACAATCATATTTATACATCTTCATACAAGATGCGTATATCGTCTTTAGACTTTAAAATATTTACATAAAATAATTAATTGCTAAATGTCCATCATAAGTTTCTTTCAAAATATTCTGAATATTATCTAATCCTCTATTAAACGAAGCCTGCCACGCTTTTTTCGTAATCATCAATCTAAAATAGTGAGATATCGATCCAAATTTGTTCGGTTACAGTAACAACCTTGAATGAAACATACAAGTTTTACCTGCGATAAAATTTTAAGACTAGCCACGTTCTCTCTAGATCTTTTTCAGCGATAAGATTACGCAAATACTCCACAAATACACTCAAATCTTCCTCTAACGGATCTACAGCATTTTTAAAATTGCAAGGATTATTTGAGTCTATTTTAGTCAATTGGTTTTACTTTGTGAAATATATTTTGTGGATAATTTCTGTTATCAATAATATATAAATATATAAAAACATCGAATTGAAAAGTAGCTATATACCTTTTGCATCATTCGTCCACAGCTTTAACATTTTCTTAACGTCTGAGAGAGACTCAGCACCAGCAAGCTTCACCTGAAGATTGTTTAAGATTTTACCTCTTTGTGGTGAAGTATGATGGTTGATGGTGCAAATTGTAATACTGCATGGTTTCCAAGAGTTGTGATCATTTTGTTTTTAAAAAAATACGACATTCTAATCGCAAAATGAGTCTGAGGATACATAAATAACAAACTATTGCAAAGCTTTCGGTCCGTCATCCCGAGGTTTTTATACGAAGTGAGAGCTGTCGTTACAACCATGCAAAGGTCAAGAAAAACAATTGCAGCACAATTTTGAGATTTGTAGAATAAAGAGAGCATGTGAATGACCTGGGCCGGAGCATACTTACTTTCGTTGTTAGCAAAATTGGTGTATTAATCGTGTCGTCTTTTGGCTCAGTACATACGAATATAGCCGCATCATTCTTTGTTAATTTGCCGTTCTTTTTCTCCGCTTTTTCATCATGTTTCCTTTGTTGTTGATAAGCTAAATGGAGCTCGTCTCTGATACACTCTGGCAAGGCCTCAAGAACACTGGCATCAAACTGACAGCTACTTTCTTCTCTATTCGACTAAATAAAAATGTTTCAAACATTCGTGATCAAGTGCGGAATGCTGAAAGGATCCTCGTGTACGTATAAAGTGTAAAAGAGTTGAAAATAGGTTGAAAAAAGTAAAGTTACCATGCAGCTACGTAATTCATGCTTGAACAATAAGATAGAGAGTCAGAATGTCATTACAATTTTTCGTACGAAGCACTGACTGAGATATGCATGTGCCCTGGTTCTTGGTATTAGCCAAGACCGTGATGGGTGAAAAGTGAATAATACATAACAAATGTAGATCTGTCAGACTCGTAGCGACAGATCAATGACATTATACTGACCGTCTTCGAGGCAAAACGTTTAATGTTTTTATGCTTGACTTTTGATTTCTTTATGTTTCTTCCGGCAGTATTTTGATCTCGTTTAGCATTTTTAGTTAGAATATTTGGTAAATATCTAGTTTCTTCAGGTGCATCTTGGGTTTTAAAAGGCACCTAGACGGAAAGAGAACAGCAGAGGGAGTTTATATTATATCTTGTGATAATGATTACAAAGTTTAATATTGTCTACACTGCATGATGTGTATATAGTGAAAATGATTTTTAATCATTTTTTGATAACTTATACCTCTTCAGCAGCATTCATCTCAAATTTTTGGTTTCGTTGTTGGTAAAAAGTCTGGATATCCTTCTTTATCTCTTCCGGCAGAGCGGCAAAAACGGCTGGATCAATTTGTGAAGGCGATGGCAAAGCTAATGAACCAATTACACCACTTTCTTTGAAGCTCTGAAAACCGCTTTTTTCGGGGGATTTTTTTAGTGATTTAAAAGGAGATTTATTAGGCGAACGTTTGCTAAGATTGGCAGAGCATTTTGACCGCGAAGTGGCTTGAGGCAAGGAAGATTTCCTGCAATTTGAAAAAAAACAATAACCGCCTGAGAAACGTTTATAATCATTCGTAATGTTAATTAGAGGTGAAGCATTTGCAAGGTGAACTCTGGGAATCGATGAATGATCTTTCATCTCAATCACTTGTTAGAAGCTTATGAGTGTTTATTGCATGAACAAACAAACTATCCTATCGTTATATAGACACCGGGCGTTGTAAACACCGCATATTCAAACACTGCATGCTGTTTCACCGAATATTTATGCATGCATGCATGTAGCTAGTATTCATTTGAAGTTAGCTCGAGCCATGCAATTTAAAGTAACTTAAACCTTTCCACCCTAGTTGAAATACATTCTGCATGGCCTATAGGACCTTGTGGTAGCATAAAACATAGAAAAACACAAGATTATTGGAACTTGTTACTTACCTTTTTGATGATGAGACGCGTTTTGGTGAGAATACTGGTAAGCCAGGTAACAATGGTAATTTATTTAGTTCGTGTTGTTCACATTCATCTTCATTATCACTCAATTTTAACCTGAATTCTTCAAACGTTTCTCTCTCACACTGAATCTCTTCACACGGAGTTTGTTGCGGCGTGTTCAAACTCTCTTTTTGTTCAAAACCACTTTCGAGAGCTGAATCAAGAGTATTATCATTTTTGTCTGAAGTCATATTCGTCCCCGTCCTTGTTTCATTCCTAGAAGAAGACTCTTTCCTAGGATTCATAAAGCAATGCAATGTTTTGGGCATTGTGGATTGTTTCCTAACATCGTCAGAAAGTTTGCATATTTGAATCCCCATTCCGCGAATATCAGAAACAGACAGAGCTAGAGTTTTTAACATCGATATGCATTCTCTTGCGATAAGAGATTCATCGTCAGTGAAGTAATTCAAATTTGTTGATCGCGATATATTGTCGCATCGGCCGCAGCCCATAAATTTTGTTGGGTTAACAGGAGCATCTTTTTGCCGTACGCGTAACTAAGATAAGAAAGAGAGAAAACATGTCATATCAGGATTATATATATATTTATAGTGATTTGGATTGTAAAATTAAAGTGCCCAGACTTTCAAGGATCCGGGAATACCTGAAAGTTGTACACAATCATTCTATACTGAATATTGGCAATGTCTGACTATAAATTAACAGGAATATTTTATATACAACAATCGTTATAATAATATACATACTTTTATTGTTACTTGCTTTCCTTTTAAACCAGCTGATTTCAATCTTCTCTGAACCTCGTTTGACAAATCATGGATGAATTTTTCTGGTTCAGACTCCTAGAACATGCAGTAGGGAAAACATTATCTAGACAAAAGCCACCAATGTTTCTCACCAACGAACATATTTAACGATATAAGTCACACTTTCATGCACCTCTAAAAATCTGATTGCGTAATTGATTTCTGCAGAAACTGATTTTCTTTCACGCTCAACTTTCAGCTGTCGGTCGTCTTGGCCCCGGGAATATTTATAAAGCATCTCCCCCGTTTTTTGCCCAAACTCACGTCGCAAGACAGACATGGTAATACTTTGTAGTTCAGTACAAGTGATGACATTTAGATATTTTAACTTCTTATTAAGAGCGTGTCCAACACCTGGTAGATCCGCAACTTCCTGCTTACCTTTGAAGAAAATATGAAGTTGATTATTTATATTTATATCTATAATATATTTGTCCTATATTTAATGAGTTTTAAGAACTTCTTAGTCAAAGCATAGGAGCTAGCGGAGCCACCCTCTGTTGTTAGGGGGGGGGGGGTTAGTAACCAATCAGCCGAGTAAATTCTAAAGGCTATATTCAAAATTATTCTGCTAATAGCAGGTAATGATTTACAACTTGATTTAGTTCTAAACTTCTTCACTTCTTTAAATAGGTTTATCGAGTAAAGACAAAAATACACACGAACCAATAAACTCAGCAATATCATTATCTTGTAAATGAAACTGCCCGTTGGGTTTTGCTACTTTAGTAGACATTCGAGCCAGCAATATATTAGAGGCAAGACCAGCGGACGCTGGACAGTTGGTTTTCTTCTTTATTTCCTCACGAATATTCTGCACAACTTTCATTACTGGGAGACATTCTAAAGAAATGGTGTGCGAATGATTATATCACACATTTCCAAGAATATCCGGAGAATGTGAGACGCTGTAGTGCTAGGAAGATACACTATACATTGAGCATTTGAAATTAACGATGACAAAAATGCTTGCAAACCTTTATACGTGTTTTTAAAAAGTGAAATAAATAGCCTTAGCCTTTTAAAAATTTGCGAATTTTGTATCCCTTTAATGCGTACGCAGAGTAAACACTGAACATAACGAGTGAAAAAATATCAAGCATTGTCACTAACCTGATTCAATGTAATTTGTGAGATCAACAAAAGCCTCGTCGCAACTTACAGCCTGTATTTCATGAGTATGGCTAGCAAGAATTTCATAAAACTGTTGTGAAACTTGACGATAATCTTCAAATTGATATGGAACACAGATAAGATTTGGACACAACTTTCGAGCATTTCCTAACCACATGCCGTTTTTCACACCAACAGCTCTTGCTTCATAACTACATGATGCAATTTCGGAAGTTGAAGAATACGTCGATGAGGAATGAGAGTTATCTAGGATATGTTTAACAACGTAGATGATTTACTAAACTATTTGTAGCAGTCAGAAGAGCAATTATGTTGTAACAGACGTATAATATCACTGATAGTTAATGCTCACCTGGATCATTACTCCTACCAGAATGGCAAACAGCGACAGGCTTTCCTCGTAGCTCTGGCCTGGTTCGTAAAGCAACAGATACAAAGAATGAATCCATATCAATGTGCATTATAACACGTTTTTCTAAACTTGTTTTTGGTAGTGATTTTTTACGAGTCTTTAACTCCGTTGTTTGGATCAAACTGTTAATAAAATCCCGAAATTCGACGCCCCATGTGGAAAGATAATGCAAGCGAGAATTAGTGTAGTAATCTGTGACAAAGTTGGCATCTCCAGCTTTAGGAATGGATCCCTTCTTTAAATTACGTTGTGCTGTCTTCTTATCATTAACTAAACCAGAAGAACTTTGATAACACTTTTCCTTGCTTTCCACGGCATATTCCAGCAATGATTTATCATCACTTTTCAGACTTGATCTGAGCACATCAGAATTCTCATTGGAAGTAGTTTGTTTACTGTCCACCTGATATAAACCAGAAACACTAGATTCTGATTCTTCATTCTTCTCACGACTGTCTGAAGTTATTGTGTCAGTTACACTTGCATGATTCTCATGTGCAACTGAACATACTGAATGGGGCAAAGGTTTATCGAACTTGCTTAAAATTTCTCCATAATCCTTTCCAGCTCCATATAGAAGATATTTATGATAGGCTAGTAATTTTTTAGCTTTAATACTGTCCAATATCCAGTCAGGATGAACAACCTTTTCACCTCTAAGAAGTTAAATTAAAATTTTGAATTGAATGAAAAGGAAATGAAATATGAAAGGAACATTTATGAAAAGGAAAAGAAATGTAACGGTACATCAAAGATGGCCTGGGAATCAAAGTGTGGTGATCAATAGCCTTTACCTTAGTTCCTTTATTTTGCTGTTTGGTAGGTTAGTAGCAATAATATGAGTACACTTTGATCTAGAATAGTAATGTTGAAAGCCACCACCATATCTCTTCATTAACTGTTTCAGTTCATCAGAACTGGGTTCTAAAATCAAAAACTCGTATAAATATATTGTAAACAATAGTGCCACATAACATATCTAGCATCTCATTTAGGCTGGTCCTATAAGCTAGCAGCTATAGCTGGATAAATAAATGATCATAGTAAAGATGAGAGCATCACCTGTATATCCATTGACAAATATCACAACATTCTTAAAAAGACCATTTAGAGAACTAAAAAGAAATCTGGTATGAAATAAGCTGAGTGGCAGCAGTTATGCAAGCACTGAGTCCAATTAAGGCAAGAGAGTGTGAAGGTTACATATAAATTGCCTTGCTGCATTGTGAAAGTATTCTCTGAAAACCATCCAGATTTTTTAATGATAGGACGACTTGTGGGCAGACAGCACGACTTAGCATAAGCTTTGAAGCTTTGAGAAGAGTCCATTTCTAATATTGTCAAAGAAAATCTTTGTACCAGTATAATACATGCATGCATGCATGCATGGTTTACATGGTACCTAAGAGTAAAGACACTAGTCATACTACAAAAGAAAAATTAAATTTAACATGGCAGTTCTTTGGGTCAATTATACATACCTGTTATCATTTTTTTGAGTTTTAATAAAATCAAATTGTTTATCCAACTTGCGAATTTTTGCTTGCATATAACCTCCCTATATAAATATATAGATATGATCTTTCAGGTTACACTAAGTAGCAAAGTAAAACATTTGCTGACGCATAGCTTATGGCTTTAGATGAGAATAGGTGTAGAATAGATCTTATGCACATCATAGGTACACTTGACAAACTCTGCAGTCTAGCCACAGTTACTCCTTGGCATTCCCATATATAGTGCAATATAGTGGGAACTTCTTTCTGTTGGAAATTTATAACAAATTAACAATTATTGGGACTAATTAGAACCAGTTTGCAGGACTGTTCCGATGTTTCCGATCCACCTTAGTGAAAAGATTTCTGAGTTAGGAAGGACACCTTTGTATAAAACATCACAAGGGTCACTGAGGGGTGATAACTGATGGTAACAAGCACATTGTTATTTTTATAAAACTTACCCAATCATTAGAGTCATCTAATTCTCGTTTTTTTCCCTTTAAAGACATAATATTCAACTCTTTATAAACTTTTCATTTTTCTATGAAACGGACCAGGTTACTGAATAATACAATACTGACTATAAATTACTTTTTTACTGACTTTTTTACCACAGTTTAGAGATGTGTTTTTATTTTTACTGACCCTTCGTGGTTCCCACGCACAGGACACGCGTGGGCGTTCTGGCATCCCAGTTTCCAGACCCTCGCTGTGTGGTGCCGAGCTTCGTTTTGAAGTTTTATATAAAAATATTAAAATTTGTACATTTTTACTTTGGAAAATTGTTATTAATGGCAATAAAGAGATTTCTTCATTGTGATTGTTCAAAGTGGTGGGCTTAAAAATTCATGTTTCGGTGGAAATCATATTGATTATTGGTTTGCAGTAGCAGGAGTGGTTGAGTTATTTTGTTGTCAGTCAAGCATTTGACATCATAATTTTATCAATACTTTAATCAAAAAAGGACCAGTCAAGCTTGTGAACTCAAAGGTAAGCGAGGTTAAAGCATTTTGTTGCAATTCCTGGTTTGAGATCGATATCTAATACTTCAACTTATATTATAAAAATTATTATTGGTTTACACAGGTTTATTTACATTTTTAGACATCTATTTCTTGTAACATTAATATTATGTATTTGCACAACTTGTTTCTGTAGAAAATATCTTTGTATTTTCAATTTAGTGTCATTCTTTCAGACTATACTAGTGTGGCCAAAATAAACTTTATATAACTAAACTTTAAGGTGTGTTATGGGCTAGCTATACTAGTATACAATATTTGCCACTTTCATGTTAAACGCAACATTGTTTGAAATTATGAAGAACCACTGGGTATTTTTTCAGCTATGATGATTAAAATATAGTCAAGAATATATTATTTTTAAAATATTCTGCAGATTTCATTGTTTGAAACTCTCTAGTATATAATATTTAGCATCACTGCACGGAGTAAAACCCTGAACAGGTGGGCAATTTTTTAGGCAAGTAGGCTAGCAAGAATTTTCTTTTGCTTAGCCTATGATGACACTTGTTTTGAGACATAGAAAACTTTTAAACTTGTCTATCTGGGGAAAACCTATGCAATATACTTAGTGCCATATCAATTCACACTATTAGCAATTGTTTTTTTTTTCAAATCATCTGGATATAATCACAGTTGTATTCCAAGAATTAACTGCAATCAGCAGGTTAAATCTTACTGCCTATGTGTAATTGAATTATAATTATATCAATATTGGATTTTTTTTATTTTAGGGAAGATGCCATTATTTAGCTCAGCTAAGAAAAGTCCAGTGGAACTTGTGAGGTCACTTCATGAAGCACTAAGTACTATTTCAAAGGAACAATCTGGGAAAAAGAATGAGAAAGTATTTACTCCAAAAAGTGAAATTAGCACTAAATAAAAGAAACACACTGTTTGTTTTGATGATATGCTTATTGAAAGAAAACTGGGGCTGATATTGAACTCTGATCATGTTCACAAAATATTGCAATATTATGTTTTGCAATGCAGGATTCTAGCCTAGTATTTTAACAAACACATGTTTTTTATCAATCTCACACCTTTGGTGTTTTAGGCTTTAGAAGATATTGGCAAATATCTAGCAGCAATGAAGGGAATGTTATATGGAACTGGGGGTTTGTACTCTATAATAGTCAAGAAATAATGTTGTTTCTATACCCAAAATTTCCTCTCTAATGAACTTGCAGCCCCCTTTTAAGTCTCATCCACCATTTATTATTCACTATACTGTTAATAAGTCCTTACAACCCTGTGTTTTGATAAAATAGTTTGTCTATGTTTAACATATTCAGAACAAGAACCTCAAACAGAACTTGTTGCCCAGCTGTCCCAGGAGTTCTATAATAACAACACCATTCAAGCATTGTTGGAAAATCTGAAAAAAATGGACTTTGAAGTATGATATTACTGGTATTAATATGTGCAACATTAATTTTGTAGTTATGTTTTATAGCTACTGGTAATTATCATGAAATAAGAAATCATTTCCTTCCTGCATGTAAAATAATAAAAATGGAAACACTAATTCCATCCCAGTTATATGTTTACTAAATATTTGATTATGTCATTCTATATCAGCCTGTCATTAGTTTATTTGCAACTATTTATGACCTCATCAATTCTCAGGGCGCGCATACCTGAAATTTTGCGCAAAGTCAAGAACACCTGTTTATAATCCGGTTTTAACATCAAACACACGTTTTCGTCAAAAAGAAACCCTTTCATTTAGGCAAAGAAAGATGTTGCTCAAATATTCAACAATGTTTTGCGACGTCAAATAGGAGTTCGCTCACCAACTGTCGAATATATCCATTCAAAACCAGAAATACTCATTGTTCTTGTCAAAGGGTATGTCGTGTCTCGTGTTATGATGGAATGAACCTTGCCATTTCCAACCCTCGTCGCAAGCCACTTTCCACCACTGGCCTTTCACTATATACAATAGAGCCAATATCGTAGATAATAATTTCATCCACCATTCCATTTGTCTCACTTTTTTTTCCTGATATTCATCAACGACACAGCACATTATTATTATTATTATTACAATTAGTTGCCTTTTTTGTAGACGTGAATTATTTTCCCGTATTTTGTGGATGCAACGTTCCTTAATAAATCAGCATTTCAGGGTTTCTAACGAACATGGTAAACTTTCATGAACTTTCACTTATAATTTCAGCTATAACAATCCAGATATCGCATTAAATTGTGGAGTCATGCTTCGTGAGTGTATTCGCTACGAATTGCTGGCCAAATATATTTTAACTCATGAAGATTTTTATGATTTCTTTGAATATGTTGAGCTTTCAACATTTGACATCGCTTCGGATGCGTTTGCTTCATTTAAGGTAATGCTCTGGGTAAATATGTTACTGCATGTTTATTATAAAATATATATCTAACTAAGAGAGTGTCAAGGTGCTTTCTGGTGGAGGATTATTGTTATCTGATTTACCACGTGTCTTATATCGGAATTAGGTCAACTCTCGTGACGAAGGCCCTCAGGTCGAAACGTCGATAATTGTTTTGTCTACTTTAGGGAGTTGTTACACCACATTTGATGGAAAATCGGAATTACTTATATTATTGGGTTTTGCACTTCTTTCCTTGCATTAGAACATGAATTAAATTTCGATAGTTTTAAGAGTTGCAATTTTCGCAGATCGTTGTCCTCCTAAGAAAGCAATAGCATTCAATATGTTGATCGATCTGTTTTGTATTTCGCAGATCGTTTATAAAAATGTTTTATTTCCTTCAGGAACTTTTGACGAGACACAAAATGATTTGTGCTTCATTCCTTGATGAACAATACGACAAGGTATTGCCCTGAGAGGATACCAGTCAAAATGTATTTGTATTAGTAAGATTGATATATACTGGAAGTACCATCAATTATTTCAACAGAGGCCGTACCTTATGAATTTCTCTTTATAGTTTTTCGAATGTTATCGCAAGTTGTTGTTTTCTGAGAATTATGTTACTAAACGACAGTCAATTAAGGTAATATCTCGTGTATTCATTTTATAAGTGTGAAACATAATGTTAATATAACCTAACATTTTCAAATTTGTTCACATGTACTTGGATTCTGTAGCCACGAAGCCCAGGGGACTTTGGGGTTATCCAGATCTTTGGAAGAATAGCTATTTTTACCACCATCAAACTTTCTATGATCGACGCAATGTTTTTTTAGTTACTTGGTGAACTTCTATTGGATCGACACAATTTCACTGTCATGACTCGCTATATTAGCAATCAAGAGAATCTCAAATTAATGATGAACATGTTACGAGATAAAAGTAGAAATATCCAGTTTGAAGCTTTTCATGTGTTCAAGGTAAGTTTATCAATGATATCATAATGTAAATGATGTCATAATGTAAATGATGTCATACTGGGAATGTCATCACGAAAGTTGGCGTTAAGGAGGGCCTGAGATCGGCTTTCGAGGCCATGCCAGTGAAAATTATATTGTTGATGTGAAAACCTTTTTATAAGAATTCCTAAAACATTGTTCATTGCGTACTGTCTAAAAATATAATTGTATTCATACCATTTATCATCTAGATCTTTGTAGCGAATCCGAACAAGACGCAACCTATACGAGATATTCTTATAAAAAATAAGGAAAAACTTGTAGAATTTTTGGAGAATTTCCACACGGATAGAACAGGTTTGTAATTGAGTTTTTTGAAGTTGAAAAATTTAGGCTAATGACAGTATATTCAAATCCTAACATTAGATTTAATGGATTTTCCAAGCCCAGAGATACGCTAAATTTCGATGTCTTCTTTTTAACAGAAGATGAACAATTTACAGATGAAAAAACTTACCTCATAAAACAAATTAAGGAATTATCATAATTACCAAGTGCATGCTTTCTTATATATAAAGTTAGTTCACAACTGTAAATTTTCATTAATAATATAACATCTGCCTTAATTGCACTGTAAAATGACCTCTCTTTCTCTATAACAATGAGGAAAACTGACTGTCAACTATGTTTTACTGACTGGTGACAAAATGAGGAAAGGTTAATTTGTTACTAAGTATGAATCATAGAGGATTGCATAAATATTTGTATAAAGTATATTAACACGTTTTGATGTAATGCTGAAGATGGAGAAACGTTGCATAATGGTTGATAATGTAATTAATGCAAGTAAGAAATATTAAAAATAGGTACGCGACGCGTACATGTGCCTACCAAAATTATTGACTTTAATATTTGTCAGGTTTTCATCAGATGATCAGTTGTTAATATAGTTTTCCAGCTAACCCGGTTGGTTACTCAGAGTAGTATCATCACAATATTAATTTCATATATATACCTGAGTCTTATGCACTATTACTACAACTTTTAATTTTCCAATTAGTAATCGTTTGGGAACATTCATTTATTCAGAGCGAACATCTTTGCGAAATCTTACAAAAACACTCCTCCCGCTTTGCCAGTTCTGTCAGTTTCACAAAGTATACGGTGAAATTAAAGAATTTCGGACTGTTTATGTATTATGTGCCTTGTACGTACCACCTCGGGGCTGGCTGCTCTGGTGTCCCCCCCCTGCGAAATCGCACTGGACAATGGTCACCCCCGTCGCTACATTTCAAATTAAACAAAATGAAGAATAGTAAAAAAGTTATATCTTCTTGTGAAAAAGATTTCATCCTAACGTGTATACGCAATAGGAAGGTATAGTTTTATATTGGTTGTGTAATATAATGGAAGTCACTAGTACAATGCATCTGCACTGCACATACCATAATTTGCATCTTATATTTATCTACTAAGCGTATAGACCGTCGTCAATGTTATGATTACAGAAAACTAGAAATATCATTTGGAGTAGATAGAGGTCACTGTGAGGTTCAGTTAGGCAAAACAAGGTAAGGTGTACAATATGACGATCTTTCTACTGACTTTACCCCAAATATGAAATTTTGTAAGCATGTTGTGATTGTTGTCCCCTAAATAGTATATCTAGTATCTTTTATTTATTCAGAGTGCTGGCACAAGTTACTAGTGAGATAGTGCCTCCACCACCCAATAGACCATCAGAAGGACAATTGTTTTTTAATCTTGAACTTTCGCCAATGGCATCACCTGTTTATGAAACAGGAAGGTGAGGTTCTCATATTTTGATTCAGAATGATGTATAGAAGTGAAAGGTGTAGAATCACCATACAACAGAGTTAACAAGATTTTGATGTCACTATTAATTTAGACCATCAGAACATACAGCTGAACTAAACAGATTACTTGAAAGGGTTTACAAACAATCTCGTTGTGTAGATGTTGAGTCCCTGTGTATTGTAGCTGGTGAGAAGGTATTATTCGAATATTGAAATAATTTATATCTGTGCAATTATTGTATTTTCTAATCAGATCTAAATATAATTAGATAATAAGGTGAATTTATTTATTACTAAAATAAACAAGTTTATGTTACTCTAGGTATGGTCAATTCGTGTGGACATTACTGTGTTAGATGATGGTGGAAATATTATTGATTGTGCATCTATTGCTACCATCACTGCATTGTCTCATTATAGGTTGGTTTTTCTGGAGCTGTTATTTTTGTAGGGTTAGCATATAAATATGAGTTTGTATATTCCTTAGTGAAATATGCAACTTATACATCAAAATCATGTATAAAAATCTCTTAATTCAGACGTCCTGATGTGTCTGTTTCTGGTGAGGAAGTTACTGTCGTAAGTTAATTTTCATTGTTTCATTTAATAAACTCAGTTTATTTTTAACATTCCATTAGGAATTAGCTATACTGCCTTGGTCGGCAAAAATATGCAAAAATAATGCAACATGACCTTGATAAGTTTCCTTTTCTACATAAGTGCACCATTTTAATCCTATTAAAAGCGCAATTAAAAGAGTCATTTAATTTTTTTAGTTTTCAGCTGAAGATCGTGATCCAGTTCCTTTAAGTGTTCTTCACATTCCTGTTTATGTGACATTCGCATTTTATGATAACGGGTGAGAACAAGCAAGAGGCAGGCTGCAACTTTAAAAATTATGCAAGAATTATGTTTCAACAAAGCTGGATATTAATTCAAATATATATTTTAGAGGCTTACTCTTAGTGGATCCTACAGAAAGGGAGGAAAGTGTCATGGATGGCCAAATGATGATGGCAATGAATATTGATCGTGAAATTTGTGCAGTTCAAATGAATGGAGGATTATCATTAGAAGCTGAACAGGTACTCAGCACAATCCTTATGATCATGTAGTGAATGCATGTAAATTATGTAGTGAATTCTGTGTGTGTGAATGTGATAAAAGATTGGTGATCTGAAACTAAGAACTAGAAGTGATCTTTTGAACATGCATTATGTTCCCATTATTTATCTGTAGGTGTTAAGATGCTCCCAAATCACTGCTGTCAAGGTGGCTGATATCACTGATTTGATTCATAAAGCATTAAGGATGGATGAAGAAGCCAGGCAATATACTCAAACTTGGATAATACTACACATGCTATGTCATCAAATTTTTTTAATTATTGATGAAATTATTTAGAAAGTCGGGCAAGTTAAACGCGACCGGAATAACGCAAGATGTTCGTCGTATAACACTAACAACTGAAGAAGAAGCTGAAATGGACATTACAGAAACTTTGGAATCCATCACAACTCCAGGTTTTTTTGATACAACAACGCTTTTTACCTTATCTAACATGAGACACATGAATTCAGAGAACAAAGATGTTGGTTGAGTTGAACGTGCTAGGTAAAATGCGGATTATAACTGGTTATATGTTGAAGAATTGAAATCTTTTGTTGCAGAACATCGCACAAAAAGAAACGAAACGGAAGAAGCGTATCCTCTAAAATTAGTAAAATTTGTCATAATATTGTACGTAGCATAATATGCGTATTTTTTGTAATTTCCCTAATTCAATACTCTTAGAGATACCGCTATTAAACTAAAGGTAAACTGGACATAACTGATTATCATCTCTAAGACTAAGATAGTTTTAGGTTTTGAAACTATATTGTAATATTCTAATTCCTCTTCACAATCAAAGGGGCTTAATACTGCCGAGATTGGTTTGGGTGGATGGAACACATGGATAGATGAAAACATATTAGAACATGAAGATACCATGGCATCAGATCAAGAGAATGATAGTAAACAAGTTACTGGTATGTGATTATCTGTAGTCAAGTTAACTGGATGACACAATGTTGATGAACTAAAGAAAACAATCGCAATTCTATGTCATGTTTAGACGAAATTGTTTTGTCTGGTGAAAGTAGTGAAGAAGATGAAATCATCTTGCTATCATCCTCTAACATCACAGATTTTCAAGAGAAGTAAAACTAAATATAATTGATACTATATGCTGTCATGTGTCTCAATTTCTGAAATTTCTCGCCAATTCCCAGAATTTTTTAATTGTTATATGGATAATATTGTCAAAGGAAATACCCTAATTTCACTTTTTACTTTGAAGAAAAGTGATAAAAGAAAACAGAACGACAGATGAAATAAAAACAAAAGGAAAAAAGAAATAAATATCTCGTAAATAATCTACGGTTCCAGATTCAGGTGTTTGGTCCAGGTGCTGTTTTAGTGGGTTCGTTCACGACTGCTTCAGTTTATGCTTACAATTAGAATTGTCACAATTGACGAAAAGAACTATGACTGTAAAACTACATTAATAAAAAACAAAAATAGATCATGTGATTGGATCATTGGATTGGCTGTTAACTGATTCAAACGTCTACACTCGTCGGAAATGGAATCTGAACTAGAATCCACATTTTATTCATTTTTTATCAACCAAATCGAGAAAAACCGACTGTTCTTGGGTGTTCATATTTATGCCATAATTATGAGTAGTTGACAGAAATATTTCACGATGAAAGGTATTAAACGCTTGTCCGCCTGATTTGTCATAAAGCTGTGTTGATGTTAATTGTTATCAAAAATCTTTAAAATATGACAAAATTGTTCTTAAAAATTTTTACAATTTAGAAAGAGTTGTTTTGTGACATATGCACCCGGGATGTGCAAGATTTTGCAATTGTACCTTGCTTTTGCCATTTTGGTTGGTTCAATGACCAAAAATATCCCTTTTAATAATTGGCATTATAACACAGATATAAAATGTGCACACAAAATTATATTAGAGAAAAATTGAATATCTACATAACTAATCTTAAAAAATAAATTGATTAAAAAATAACATATTTACACGGCGGTAATAGTATAGAGATGTACGATTCATGCACCAAGGTCTAAGCTGAAATAATTTAATAGGCCTAAAAATTCTTGATGCTCACTTACTATAGAGTATCGTTACCTTAAAACCTTGAACTACTTTGTACAACTAAACTTGAAACTATAGTAATGCTACAATTTAATTCAAACTGGCACTGCGTTATGATCCATGGAAAAACTGGATGCGAACCCTTTTGCGATTGTAACGATTTTTTAACTACAGTTAGAAAAATTGTTTCTCAAAAGGACAGGGTTAAAATAAATACTTGTTTGTTCTTCAACCAGACTCCTGAGTCAGGATCTCAAATTGAATATTAATCAGTCTTGAATTGGTTATTAAAAAGCATCATGCTATGCCTCTGGTGATGAACGTCCGATGGACGCTTGCAACAATGTGGTTTTGGACAATTGCATCATTGCATGATAGGAAAATTCCAGGCAATCTCAATTTTACATATATCGTTAACACAATTATGACTGGAACTATATGATAACTCTTCTAGGTATATTTAAATTGGTGTTAACAGTGTTTAACCAACTAAAGAATGTGCCTTGTACAAAAATAGAAGCCTGATGACAGGGCATTTGAATAATGACTTGTGATGTATTTCATCTTTGGGAAGGATTTGTAGAATTGAACTAACTCGAGTAATGTGGACTGCGCAAAACGTTTTAGCATTAAAACCTGATTATTGTACCTAATGTATATTAGAAAATGTTTCCACTTAATTTCAGAGAAATCAAACTTGTGCTAAAAAACTACTCTTACAGTTGCACAAACTGACCCCCATTTATGAAATTGAAAAATATTACAGAGTAATTTATGATAATAATCACTTTGTGCCAAGATACCTTCACAAAATAAATTTTGTTTTAACCAACATGACAATTGTAGTTACCCAACACTACCAATGAGCAGCACATTACACAGCAGCCCCTGGAGTATTTCTTGTTTTGTCTGTTCTAACATAAGACAACTCACAACTTGCAGTAGTTTCAACTGGTGTTACTGCACATGGTTGCTGACTTGGTGTTGCTTTAAATACATAAAAATACTTATTTAGGCTTGCTTAGTAAACAACATGTATAAAGACATATACACTAAGAATATTATTATACATTAAGAATTAAAAAATTACTATAAAAACTCTGAGACCACTGTCTTATCTTATTTAAGAAAAAGTGACAGTACCTTGGACAAGTTGTCCTCGAGATATGCTACCATGTTCTTCCACTAAACCACCATTATGAAGAGCACTGTTATGATCACTTGGGGTGATAGATACAGTCACATCATTCTCCTGAGATGATAATCTTTCATCTTCTGATTGTAACTAAATAATAATGCAAATAAAATAAAGACTATAGCCAAGAAGTTACATCTAGGTGAGACTGCTGTACTATGGAAAATTACAACATATGTCTTAATGTCATTTCATATAATTTCAAAGCTTGTATCTACTCATATTTACTGCAGTGACTTTTTCTTACCATTCCCAATTCTTTCAAGATATTTGTCTTGCACATAGGACAAGTTCTGTGCTCAATTAACCATGGGTCCACACAATGCTTGTGAAACTCATGGCTAGAAAAGATTGACATTTATTTTAATTTAATAAAACATATCTATAAACAGAGCTCATAAACATGTTTGAAAAACTATTGAAAAATAAGTCCATACTTGCAAGGAAGCGTACGAAGTGTTTCCCCAGACTTATACTCTTCCAAACAGACAGCACAAGAATTGTTCAATGTGCCATCTTCTTCCTCCTAAGAAAATAAGAAACAATAAGGCATATATAATTTAGGTAGAGTGTTATCAAGTTCCTTCTGCTGAGGATGTGACAATAGTGTGATGCCCACCATTTTTTTATAATAACGATTCTTTATTATTATGTACTGTCATAAAATTATATTTGCAATTTTGCACAATATTGTCACTAAATTTTTTCATGGGACTTTCAACTGACCTTCTTGCTAACTGTTCGAGAATGAAGTTTTGCAATTGCTTTCTTTGCAGCAGTTGTTAGACGTCTCTATATTATAAAATGAAATATATAATAAAAAGCGTAAAATGCTTGTTTGGGGAAGTGTTTTGAACTGTTTAATAAGAAAGTAGATAGGAAGTAGTAAAAAGAAAGTAAATAGGAAGCAGGAAACATATGTTTTGAACTATATGTTACATGAGTAAAGACTAATGGCATAGCCAGCTATAATGATATAAATAGGCCATCTATAGAGCCTTATATGACTGTCTGATATTGAACACTCCCTGGGGAAAATTATGTTTGTCTCGGCAAAACTCTTAGATATTTTATTTATTGTGATATTTCAAATACAATTGAGTAATATGGTAAAGTTGCAGAAATCAAAGCAAGAAGTGTCTAATCACATTTCATTTCAGTTAAATATTTCCAGACAAAATTTAGGTGTTATTGCACAGATGTGCTGCATCTGACTATACATATTCCCAGATAATTGGTGAATAAAATAATCATACAATGCAATGGTTGTTAAAGAGCTCACTTTTGTATCCTAGTACTCCCAATTTTAACTGTTTAGTTTACTCTTGCAAGTTTATATTTAAATATTATTTCAATTACTGTAATTCTATAAAATAAGAAACGAAAATTGATACATTCTGACTTGTTAGAATCAATTTAAAGGCAAAAAAAGGCAATGTACGTTTAGAACGTGACTTTGAATTATTTATTATCGACACGACATTTAGACCTAAAAAGAATATATCAACTTCGTTCAGTTATCATTTGGTGTATGAAAGAAATAAAGAAAACAAAATATATGTAACGAAAGTCGTCCATTAAGTAAAAAACAGTTGAGCAATTTCCAAATCGTCAAGAACGGTCAGGCATAAAAATGCGGAAAAGAACAGTCTGAACAGACGATTAATCAAAACAAAAGGGCCGCGACATAGCTTATTTTTCAAATTATATAGAAATATAACTTTGAATTTTAATATCTAAATGATTTATTGTTAAAAATGTAAGAAGGATTAATACAAAGCTAACATTAATGTGGCGTTTATGGAAAATTTCCCAGGCTAACATTAAATGCTTTAGCCTATATAATAGTCCGTACACTATACACTACATACCTCAGTTTTATCTCTGGCGTATAAAAATCGGAATCTTTGTACATAGTAAAAAACGAGCCAAGCTAACGAGATGACCATGAGAACAATAAATGAAACGGAAACAAACAAGACCGAGATTGTATTGATTTTACGACCTTCTTGTGTTCTGCTGTATGTAATCGTCACATATACACTGGAATTATTCATTTCTGATATTATTTCATTCCCAAAACCATGAGTAATGCTAACAGCGACAACATCAGCATTTTTATGTTCCATTGTAAAAGAATTGCCTGGTTTATCTCCGTATATTATAACACCAGAGGCATTGTGTTGCTGAGCATTTCTAATTTTCCATGTAAAAAAACAACTACCCCTCTGTATCAATGCAATCCAAGGACTCTTCATCACTGGAAATACAAACTTCTTACAACCGTCTGTAGAAGCATGGACTAAATGTCCTTCGACTTTTCTGTGTGAACTGCTCGATCCATAACTGGCTTCGTTGATATCAGAACGGCAACCATCCTTCGAACACACAGTAACATTTACGTTTGCGAAGTAAGTGTCTGGTTCTGACTTATCGTTATATAAAGCACACGCGTTCCCTAACAGTAGTACAAGGGTTATAGAAAACATATATGTTTGTTGTAGCATCTTTTAAAAATCACAGATTGCTGTATTTTCGTATTTTTCTTTCTCGCGACCCCAACGTACGTACTCAGTTCCTTGGAAGATTCATGGATCACGTGACTAAAACAACGTCATTACGCCCTCGTGACGTAATGTTTGCATGCAATTATGCACACAAGGGGTACTTCCTTTTGCACAGCTTAGTCATAGAGTCTCGTATGTTTATTGAGACAGTATAGTTAAACAAAGTTTTTTTAGTTGAAATTAACTTCAGTAAAAGCTGCGTGTTTGCATATAGTGAAAGGTTAAAACAGCTGATAAACTACAGCTAGAAAGTTGAAACCGTGCCTGACTGCCTGCCCAGTGTCTGCTGTGTGACAAGTTGATTGCATTGCAAGTTTGCCACTCACATTCTTCTGTCTGACGTCATTAAGACGGACAATCTGACCCCTCGAGGTCAGTGTTCCGATCATTCTTCAGTTCAGAACTTATGGGTTTTTTCGACAAGAAACATGTTCGGATGCATCATTCCCAGGCTTTTTATTACTGAAGAAATTCATTTATGTAACTTTAGGCGGTTGACTAAAAACATACATAGCAGACGAAGGTGCGGAACAGTAACACTGCGCTGTTTGAGAATAAAAGGATTGAGAATAAAAGCATCGTAAACGACATAGTACTAGTGAAGGCTGCATTCACACAGGGTGGGTGGACGAATTTGGGATTGTGCTCAAATCCGTCATGTCCACACGTGCACACGCAGAACCGGTCAAATTTTTATCCACTTTACTGAATACTGTGTGAACACATGAACCTACCATCAGCTGCAAGCGATCGTCACTTTGGCTCTGAGGAACGAAAACTCAAAGTTTCATGGCTAAATAAATAAACATCCAACTAATAAAAATAATTTGAAGGATTAAACACATTTATTTCATCTGCAAATATTTAGTCCATAGAAACAACGGTGGTTTTCTCCGAGACGTAAATACCATCCAGAAATTTCCTGATATCTTTATTCTTCACCTTCGTCGACTGTTGGATTAACGCAGCTAAAATAACAAGAAAATTTCAATTTATCTCATCGGACATTCTCAACACAATTGATCTGAACTTAGGTTGAAACCAGGCTAAATTATAGGACAGACATCCTTCCTTCAAATGTCGTAAAATAATTTTCAATCAAATACTTGAACAGACAAAGTGTTCTCTCTCTTACCAGAATTTGAAACGAGTTCGATATCATTGCCCTCCAAAATGATCTCATCTTTCTGACTTGAATTTGCACAGGTCACACCAGGTCTGAGAGGTACCTTACGAATGTACTTCTCGCCCAAGAAATTTCTGATTTCTACAACGTTTCCATCATTTGTGCAAGTTATATTGATAGGAAAATGAGCGTACACAGCTCGCATCTTGTAACGGAATCCCTAAAGATGAAATACTTAATCAACCAATATATATATATATATATATATATATATATATATATAATTATATATATATATATATATATATATATATATACACACACTAAATATATATATTAAAGTCTGAAGGTCACCATGAAATAGTTCACTATGAAATAGTTCACATCCTTGTTGAAATTAATTCACACCATTAATTTTCACAGTAAATAAATCCACAAAACCTGCGAATCCACCAAACCTGCAAATTCACCACTGCTACTAAATTCACCATACTCTAGTAAATTCAACAAAACACACACACTGCTCACATTTCCAAAAAATCCACAACACTCAATGGTTTTACTACATCCCATTCACTAAACCAACCACATTTCAGTAAATTTTTCAAACACATGCACACCTTGTACCACAAACCACCACACTATTTAGTTGCTTTACTACCCCCACACTCCCAGTAAATCTACCTCACTCCAGTAAATTCCCAATATCCATTATTATCACTGAATATATCCATGAATGTCACTTACATAGACAACCCCTTTGAACATATTTTGGATGTGACTGCAGATAGTCCGTACACATGCCAACTCTTTTCGGGAGGCAAACCAAACATCAACCTTAAGTTTTTTCTTTGAGATAAGTTGTAATTCAAGACGAAGATGCTTAAATGTTCTTTTCAGCGTCCCTCGTGGTCCCTTTACAGTAACTGATCTGCTTTTGACATTAACCTCAACTAGAATAAATAGCATTTACCAGTGAGCTCTAGGCAAACTAGGAACATTAGACATGCTTGCACATTGTAACAAAGAAATACTCACCATTTTCCGGGATTGAAATTTCCCGAGATGCCAGGATGGTCCTCATGGCTACAAGGGACCCATATCAATATTAGAATGCTTTACATAGAATTGCAGAAATATGATAAGTGTAAATTTGTACTTTGAAGCAAAAACCTTATTACAGGTGTTGTAAGCCATTTATACAAAAGTAAAGAAGTCAGGACTTATTTCCCAAACTTCAAATAGCCATGTTGATTTAACAAAGGATACTGGTTTTTTATTGAATAGTTCTACTGTACTTGGTGTGAGGTTCTCTTGGTCTATGTACATATGTGGTCATAGTAATATTAGGAATAAAATATGCTCAAAGAAATCCTAATTCAGAGCTGCTCTGCCCACTGATGGGTTAATTTTGTATAAATAAAGTTGTGTTATGTTAAGTGATGGTAAAGACACTATTTTGATAATTAGATCATTCCATTAAATTCCATTAAAGTAATAACGAATGATTTGCTATGAATTGTAAACGTGAATGAAACATTCACCTACTTTTGCAGAAATATGTCAACCAGGGAAAGTTTGTTATTAACTTATCATAGTGCAAATTACTTTGACATTCGCTCATTTTGAATTAAACTATTTGAAAGAACAAGTCTCTTGGGGTAGTCTCATAATTCATTTACGTCATACTGTAAAATGTGTTCTAGTTCACCAGCACTACTGTAAACTGCTATAGTTCATATTTCTGTTCACAACTTATGACAAAAGAGACTGTGGGAAGATTATTGCATTTCAAACAAAGTCTATGAGTGTGAGCATGCATCAATCACTGAATCAGTGAAGCATGCAAATTTACCCTATATTGCACAAATTTATGTTGGTTTGTAGACACTCTCTTTCAATTTGATAATTCATTCTTTGCTGTGGTTTGTTAACCTTCCCATTCTCAAATTGCACAAACAAAATGAATGAAACAAGTTTTCGTTAAGCCATGGGATGCATTTCCATCCCGCAGGATAAGAACCCTGTATCCTGTCCCACGGGAGGAGGTACTGGATTTTTAAAACTTTTCCATGAATGGTACTGTATATACAAAATAAACATGGAAAAGAGCTCTGTATGCATGTCATTTAGTGGAAGTTCAAAACAAATGTTTTCCATTATTATGTCACATTCATTTACTAACATTCTGATTCCATCTTTTTTTAGTACTTAGTCAGTGTGCATGTGTTTCTTGAGTAGTGTAAACCAAACACTCAGAGTCTCAGACTTAAATATTGAAAATTTTACTTACTATTTCAAGCATATGGTTGCATTCAATTGAAGTATACAACAACAGAAACAAGCTGATAATGTATATACTTCAATTTGATACAACGTTTAAAGTAACTTCATACTTTATTTGTGGAAAGGATTTCTTGAAGAAGTATTGAAATTTTCAGCGATGTTAAAGGAATTAGCTGTACATATTTAGCAAAATTAATGTGAATGAAATAAGCTAGAATATGGAGAGTTGATACGCTGTGATGTCAAGAAGTTTGAAGTAAAATGAGACGGATTGAAATGATGAAAAGAAAATGTTTACCTCCAAGTTTATGATCGTTCAGAAAAAGACCTCTTCAAGCTTTGTAACCTCGCCTTCTCTATCACAATCTATCACTCAATATTAAAACCTTAATTATTCTTCAATCTCCCCAAAAATTCGTAGTTATCCACAACCTCGTACCCAGGGTCTTTACAGTTATCCATTGTGAGAAAACTTTTCCGTTTTAGTTTTTACATGAAGTATCACACAATGACATGCGAGATTGTTTCAAATTATTTGTTTTTTCAAATCTCCTAAATTAATTTTCAGCCTTCTCAAGTGGCAGAAAAGCATGAAGAAACGTTGACCACTTGCAGGCTATCCTTTATAATCAATGAAATATCGTCAACTTTTGTATAAAATATCAAATATAATGAATAAATTGCGTGGAGATTACAGGCATTTCGAAGAATGACCGCTTTGTGACGTCTACAGTTTTAAATATTATATTGACTTTGATTTTGTAACTTCGACGAACGAATACACACCACATCAAAACTACTGGGGAAGGTTTGTCGCTAATAAAAAGAAAATCAGACAAAACGATGCAAGATGGCACAAAAAGCATCCCTAAAATATTTGCCAATATTTTTATTGCATTTATTGGCGCTGGAGTTCTTGGCGTTCCCTACGCTTTTAAGGAGGTAGAAAATATAAAATATTTGTTTTTTATGTTGCAATCGTAGAATATAAACCAACCAATGGACCAAAACCAATGTCTCCTCTTATAAATATTTGTTATCAGATAGATTTTAATTACTTTATGGATGGTTAAATGTCCAGAATACAATTGATTATTTTTTCTTTGTCCCAAATCATACTCCAGTCTCCATACTGATTTATTTTTTCAATGATTTCATGTTATGTATAAATTTAGTAGCTTGGTGGTTATAATTTCTGCTTTCTGTGCTTTCTGTATATGTTATCCAGATTAGGATCTATTATTGTTAAGCTGGAGACCAATAGTAATATTTTATGGCAGTGATTCCAAGATAAAAGGAGCAAATTATGATTTTATGACACACAAATCAAATTTTATTAGAGGCTTTCTTTTTAATCTCACTTTAAAGCATAAAGATGTCAAGTGGGGACTTTTTAGCTGACTTTTTTTCACATTTAAATACATATTAATTCCAGTGTTCATACCTGTTGAAGCAAGTTCAATTTTAGTTCCAACACAGAACCTAATTTAATTTATTACCCATAATAACTGTATTTTCCTTGAGTCCATAGACTGCTCTTTTAGCTTAAATTTTTTATTGTATTTAGGATATATTTATGATATTTACATTATATTTACATTGGCCCAAATAGTATTCTCTAGAAAATAGAATGACATGCAATTATTCTTTTTTACTAGGCTGGGGTTATAGAAGGAGCTATTATACTGGGATTTATAGGTCTTGTGAGGTAATAGTTATAATACTATACTGGCAACCTCGCCGGCTAAAATCTAGTTAAATAAGAATATAAGTTGAATATAATTTCAGAAATCAGAGATAAATCTATACCACCTCACTGCTTGAATTGCTTTTTCCTCTCCTCTGTAATTTCTACCATCCAGTACTTAATCTTTTCATTTCATTCCTAAAACTAATAGTAATATCAGTAGATAAGTGGCGGTGAGAGAAATTGTTTAGTTTACATGATAGGTCGTCACCTTTTAGTTTTCATTGTAGTATTTATTTTTTGTTAGTACCCGGGCCATGTTACTTCTGATTGACTGTAAATACAAGATTCTTGGTAAGCAACCATATAATTATCAGAAGTTAGCATCTGAGCCTGATGAAAAGCCTGCAAAACAATCCAATGGCAATGTTGTTGATGTTGAGGTGAAGGAACTGAAGCCAAAGGTAAATACATTGAGAGAGTGTATTATGTTGGGCCAAACATGCTTTGTCAAGGAAGAGAACACTGCATACCAAAGATAGCAAACAATGTGTGGCCATTCCATGGAAACACTTCAAAGTCCAGTCCAGTTTTTCTGACAGAAATTTATCCAAGATTTTATAGATAACCAAACAACCCACCTCTTAATTCCTCTTGATATAGTCTGAAAAGACTAACCACTTCAAGCCTAGGAGGGCATATATATGGCATGCAGTATGTTTATTACCAGATGCCAAGTGCCCTGGTTCATACAAAAATACTGATGACATGCAATATAACCTCAGGTTAACAAAATGAGATGATGGCCATAGTCTGAGGTCATACCCCCAAGAGAATGAGGTCATATCTCTGAGAGAAATGAAGTTGTATCCCCAAGAGAATGAGGTCATATCTCTGAGAGAAATGAAGTTGTATCCCCAAGAGAATGAGGTCATATCTCTGAGAGAAATGAGGTCGTACCCCTGAGGGAAATGAGGTCATATCTCTGAGAGAAATGAGGTCATACCCCTGAGAGAAATGAGGTAATATCCCTGAGAGAAATGAGGTCATTTCTCTGAGAGAAAAAGATGGGGAAAATTTCTCATGATTTTGATAACACTTTTAGATCAATGCTCATCACGACTTAGAATTTGGCGATCTAGGTGGGTTAATTTTTAGCTGATCAAATTACACTTACCTTACTCCTTATACTTGTAATGTACAAAAAAAGGGAATATTACGTATTAATGTTAGCGGTTCAAACTGATCCATTGCGTGGTCAATTTTCAAATAAAACATATTGTCATATATTTCAAAGCCAAAGGTTGAACTAAAGGTTGATCATTTGCGCTATATTTTTTTCGCGCGAGAGAAATTTTTCGGTAATTTGTACATTATTACATCATATTGATAAATTACCGAAAAATTCCTCGCGCAATTTTGGGCCGCCTATGGAGTTGATATACCTAAATCAATCACCCTCTAAACTGCATGTGATGCGCGAAACAAATTGCCTGATTCACTATAGTTTTCTGTTTTACTGACGAAATTTCACCAAATAACTTTCCGTTTCGTAATAAGTATCAGAGTGTACAAGATATTTTTTCTCCCGAGTGTGTTGGGATCAAATTCACTTCTGACATATGGAATGTAATCTGTTATTGATGATAAAGCAGTACTGCGCAGTGGTACTGCGTTGGCTCTAGCTGATTTCTTAGCCATATCAATGAGCCATATTCATCAACAGACTACTTAGCATTCATCAGAAGTGGATTTGTTTGGACAAAATTGATTGATGTGAACAGGCTTATAGATCTTGGAATAATTATGTGTTTTCTATCTTCAGGATATCATGCGTTGGGTAAATCTGGAATCGTATTGGTGGACGGTCTTGTGGTTCTGTCTCAAGTCGGTAAGCTTGTCTAGGCCTAGGGTAATTGAGCGCATTCAATCATTTCATATGATATGGAATTATATTATTCCTAAATTATAAAAATTCACTCTTTTTTTCTAGGATTTTGTTGTGCATATTTAATATTTATTTCAGAAAATCTTACCAATTTCCTACCAAGATTTTCAAGGTAACGTACATTCAGTGAGCTCTGGCCGCTGCTGTGGACACGTTCAATATTTTCGGCATTTGTTTTTAGAAATCAGTATTTATTTGCAATGGTTTTTCCGCTAATCATTCTTACAAACGTGAGACAGTTAAAAAATCTCAGCATATTCAGGTAAGTATATATAACCGTGTTAGTTTTATTTCATTGGTAGTTTTATTTCATTACTGTCCTCTCCACAGTTTATTCGCAGATTTTGCCAACATATTTGCTTACTGTGTCGTATTTTGGTTTGATTTTGAGAATTTTGAAAAAATTGGGTGAGTATTCATTGTATATCATGATCATCATCGATTTCATGTCTGAACACTGTAATTTTGTTGTTTAGAGATGACATTCATAATTATTCCGCTGAAGGTTTACCATTTTTTATCGGGATTGCTGTTTATTGTTACGAGGTGAGATATTGGTGAGATGTGTTGTAGAGGAGAGAATGGAAAGAGGCTAGGAAGTCGGCAAGAATAACACACTAAATAAGTAAAAAAAATGCGGACATCCACGTTTCTTTTAATATTTCGCAAACTTTACAGTAATACTCCTGAGATGCTTTGTCGTAGTGATTTAATATGCATGATAAATCAATTACATGCATAAATTTTATCATAACTGCAAATTTGGTAGGGAGCTGGAATGATCCTTTCCTTGGAGTCATCTGTCGCCAAAGAATGTCAGAGTAAATTTTACGGGTAATTATTATTGGTAAAAGGAAAATCTTATGACAACAATATACGAATATACGAATCCACAATCACCGTGGTTCGTTGTTCTTGAAACGCGTTAAAACATGTTCAGTTTATTGTTTGTTATTTTATCTCATTTATCTCTTTTTATTCACCAGAATATTCAAATTAGCAATGCTGGTCATTACATTACTCTATATGACGTTTGGTATATGTGGATATCTAGTATGTAGACTATAAACTATAGAAAGCTCAGGAACTATATATTTTCACTTTGTAAAACGGTGGTAGCCTGCACGAGATGACAAAAAGCATACTCTTCCGTTTAAGTCTGCATGAGAATATTCACCTGAATCTTGATGTTAATTTCAGAACAGTTTCGAAAAATAGAATGATATTTCACGAACATATAGATTATCGTTTTCCCTTTTTTGTAGTCATTCGGTGAAAATACGAAAAGTATCATAACTTTGAATCTTCCAAATGGTAAGAGTGGCGTAGATTTATCATCAGGCAGAGGAATGCATGCAGAAGAGACATCCATGCATTCTCACCGCCTTTACCAATATGAGTTTATCATGCAAACAAATTTATCAGGTCTTTAAAATTGGTCATTATATTTTCAGGCAAATTTCCAGTGATTGTAAAGAGTTGCCTAATGTTCTCATTATTTTTTACGTATCCTGGTATGAGATGATTTATTGAAATATTTCTACAATTTATTGTAAATTGCAATGTATTACTATAGTAATATATGACTTGTAATATATTTTCCAGTCATGATGTTTCCTGTGTCAAGAATCTTAGAAATGAGGTTATTCAATGACCCCAAAACAGCAGATTATTATAAGTCTGTAAGTTTTTGTTGTTGTTTTTTAATTATTACTGCTGTATAGTGTTTTAAATACTACCTAACCCAAATGACACACATGCATTCCTCTTTTGAAATGCCACACGACGAAGCGAAAATAATTCAATCGAGATATATGGCAACTATAACGAAATTATGTTTGTGTCAGTTTCTCGACAACTTAAGCAGAAATAGTTAAATGTTTATATAACTATAAATTAAACAAGCATTCTTACATCCACAACAGAGGAAATATGCACTTATTTATGTTCTATTCTTGCGCATGCAGTTGCCGAGTTGCGTACGTCGTACGTCTCCCTTGGTCTTATACTGTGTACTTTCCGTGTCAAGTAATTTTTCTTTATTTTCAGAGTGTTGTTCGTTCAAGTCTAGTGTTGCTAACACTGGTGATTGTATTAACCATACCAAGTTTTTCAACATTAATGGCTTTGATTGGATCCTCGTGTTGCATACTTCTAGCTTTTATTTTACCAGGATTATTTCATTTGAGAATATTTAAAGGGTAACTTTGTTTATATTGTGGTTACATTATGTACATTAAGGATTCGTTTCAAACGTCGTGCAAGCTCCTCTTGTATCTAAACTAGTTTTTTATTATTTTAATGCGTTCGTTACATGCGAAGCACGAACAGACCCAAACTTATCGACTTTTATCGTAACGAACATTTTTATCCTTTAGAGAACTAACAATCTATCAAAAAATTTTGGATTATTTTCTAATATTATTGGGAATTGTGACGTAAGTTTAAACGCGGACATCTCTGTATTAATGATCCATCTTATATATAAACACCCTTTTAATGAATATACATTTGATTAAGCTGTATATATTACTAAATCATTGTGATTTAGTGTCAGTGAGCTTCGAGCCTTAAAGGCATGCAGGGTTGATTAAAATAAAACTGATTGATTATTGATGCGACAGTCTGCCCGGTTTCGAGAAAGGCCCATATACGAGGCGTAGGCCTTCCTCCATGCCAAGTAGTTCGAAATTTTCATTAATATCAATACGATATCTTTGTAGAGGATGTCTGGGCACACGAGATGCTGTGGAAAGACTTTTTTCTAAGGATAACACTGCAGAAATATAGATCATTTTATTACGATTGCTGTATATAATTTTTATATTTATCATTATAGACTATAAAATTATAATTTATACGAAATGTATGGCTGTAGTAATTCTATTACCACGTATGATGTATAATATAATATATCAATTAAAAGTCTACCGTATGAGCTAACTTCCATCACTCTTTTGAAAAATTTTTTAAGCATGAGCGTCATTTTTCAAATTAAACAATCCTTTCTGTCCTTGCCGGACAGTTAGGCCCCTTCGCCCCGTTCGGTCGAGATTTCAGGCTTTTCTTTTTCGCCTTTTAACCGACCAAAATTACGCTATGATCAGTGAGCTCTATATAATTATATATATAGAGCTCACTGGCTACGATAATCAATGTGTTTCCACCTTCGCCGGCTTCGGATATATTTTCCGCATTTATGTGATTGTTTTGTACCCGCGAACCAACTCGTTCCCTGCCCGCGAACAAGCAGAGAATAATCTTTCATAATTTAATAATGGTACGACGTCATTACTATGATCATACACTTTGGTGGAGTAACCCAAAAGACTTTATAATTAATAAAAAGAAAAATAAATAAAAACGCAGGTATGTTAATAAAGTCGAACTATGTACATAAGCCTGATTGTTGTTTCTCATACTTTTTTACCACTGTGGCTTAGTCGAGTACTCGCAATCTCACCTTTCAAAAAGAAGTTTTGGCGAATCGAAAATGATCAGGTCTCTGATAAAAGTGACGTACAGCAAAGATAAAATACCTTCATCTTCACGCTGTTTCACATTTCTTAGTAACGTTTTCGTTTCAGAATCTCTGGTCGCCAGTTAACTGGATGACTTTCTTCAGTCTACAGAAATACACAATATCAAGGTTTCGTATGTTTCAAGTGTGCATGATTAAAAAACGAGAATGATTATCTAAGCATGGATTCCTGCATACCGCTGTGTCATCTTCCTTGTATATCTTCACAGTTTTATCAGCTTCACACGTGATTAATCTACTCTGACTTTGATCAAATATCATGGCAAATACACCAGCTTCACTGTCAAGAGAACCAGGTTGAACTGTTGCCTGAAATCTTTGGAAATTGTAACCAGTTTTCCAATCCCAGAAATACATTGTACCGTTATCACCTGCGGCGGTTAATAAAACAAAATCATTTCAACCTTACTTATAGCTACATGTTGATAAACCTCGTTTGAAAAAGGCAATGCTCGATGAAATGAATCGTGTCAACATACCTCCGGTAACGAGAACATTGTCAGAGTTGATTGCCATGCAGTTGATAATGGAATTATGTCCTGTGAGATTTTGTAGGAAATTGCCATCAGGAAATTTCCATTGTTTAATATTATCTGGTGATGCTGTTGCGAACGCATATCTTAAAAGAACAGGCAGAAAAATGGTAGAGAAAGTCAAATATTAACCAAGTTATAGAGTGAGCCATCAGCAGTCAGATTATTCATCTCACAATGACATTTAACTTACTGTGTTGGATGTAACGCCATGGCGCGAATACTTTTCTTGTGATTAGTTAACGTAGCCTTAGTTTTGGCAGCAGCTAAATCCCAAAGACGTATTGTACAATCATGGCTACCTGTAATCACCTAGGGATATGAAAGAAACAACAAATCCATCAATACAGACTCGACTTCGGACCTTTTTTGGCCATTTTGACCGTTCAATGTTAAGCTTAATTATATAAAGCCCCAGTCACAACACAGTATGAAGATGTACTTCATGTGGTTTGATTGTCCGTAGTTTACCTGTGGTTCCGCAGCCTGTGTTTCAACCACAGCAACAGTATTTGTGTGTCCAGCAAATGTATGAATACACGCTTTAGTGCGCATGTCCCATACCTGAAACAGTTAACAAAATGTAAAACTCTTTCAGATGAATTGTTGTAATTCTCTTTGCTCAGTCGAGTCAAAATCCAGCAAAGCCTGAAGACGCGATATTTTATAAGAATGTAAGCAATCATATTCGATGTTCTTGACAATGAAAGTGTTTAAGAAAACGGAAATTTTTTGCGGAGATATTATACGTCTTCTAAAAAGGATCCAAAAATTCAGAATATAAAAAGTTTTGCTGGAGATTGGCGATAGAAGAAAATGCATTGCCAAAATAAAATGCCGAAAATATTTACCCTGGCTGTTGAGTCGCGACCACACGTGACTAATACATCAATCGTTGGATGAAGAGAAATATCATGAACAGCACTAAGATGACCATGGTAATGTCGAATAACCTTAAAGTAGAATTAAAACATCAGACAATTTATTATAAAACTTGCTTCTTTTTTCTGCAATAAAAAAACATGTTTTAACGTAACAGGCGCTAGTATACCTGTCACCAGGTAGCTACCTACGTGATATAACAGGTTCATTTTTCAAAAGGAAAATGCGAATATTTGGGTGAACAGTACAGGAAGTTTTTAGTAAACTGTACTGTAGGTACAAGACTCTCAAACAACACATGCTGCAGGATAGTTTTTAAAAATGATTCTTTCATCTAATTTTAACAGTGATAATATTCACCTTATTATATTCCAAATCCCAGCATTTCACTTGTTTGTCCTCACCACATGAAAATAAATATGGATGTCGTGTACTAACTACCAGACCCCTCACGGTACTGATATGTCCAGTTAGGGAGAGTTTTAAACGACCACTTGCTAAGTCCCAAATCTGCAAGGAATTGCTATGGTAGTGAAGTATTTTCAGCAGGATTTTCAGCACAATGATGCTCTTACCTTTATTGTCCTATCAGCTGACCCTGTGGCAAACCATTTGTTTCCAGGTTCTACAGCAACTGAACGAACCCACCCTGTGTGACCGCTGATCACCTAAGATAATATTACCCATATCAATCTTAAAAATACATATTTCAATTGATGATGAAAGTTTGAACTTTCAAAAAGTCCATCTTGTCTATCATTCAGAATTTATTATATATTTTGATGTATTCGCAAAACAGAGCCTGGCTCTCTTGCCTAATCTCTAAAATCTGAGAGCCTCAACATTTTTAACCATGATGCTGATAGTTGTTTTTATAATTGAGGTGCTAAGGGTATAAGGGTATGTGTAGTGATCTTACTCGTATTAATTTCCAAGGTGCATGCCACTCAGGTTTCGGCATTGTCAAAGCTCGTTTCTGAACGATGGCTGAAGATGACATCTTGTCTGATGGTACTAAGGCTTTAGAAGGACCAGATAGTCGCTCATTGCCACCGGATGACAGTGCTTTGTTTCTGATCTCTGAAACACCTGGAGTCTTCTTACTTGCTTCAATCCTGTCAAAGAAACATTCATTAGGATTGTATAACAAAAATGAGGTTCAAGTAACAAAAAGGGAATTTGATGATCCAATACAACTTACTGTGTTTTTGATGGAGGTAATGATTTCAAAACTTGTTGAATTCCAGTTTGGGATGGTTCTTGTGGAATTGTAATATTTTGATTGCTTAGAGGAATCCCTTTAAGATAATTAATATCAAATTACTTTTGCGTAGCATCAAATTCAACCATATGTTTAAAAAAACTCTCATAATAAAAATGAATCTATAATATCATTAAATACCTGGGGCAGCAGGATATGGATGACCTCCAAGTATTTGTGGTTCCTGGATTGGATGAGTTTCTTAAAGACAAATACATTAGCTGACAAAGAAGGCGTACAGCATATCAAGATGCACAGACAATATGGTATTGTGGTTAATCCACCATCATCTGAAATTATATTACACTACTCTTAGATAAATGCTCAAAACATCATGTCACCTTGTTCAGTATGATGTGTGTTATGATGTTCAGTTTCTCCTTGGATTGTTTCTTTTAATATGGGAAGATTTTTTACAGCAGAATATTCATCACGGATCTTACATTCAATTCTTAATTTATTGCTGAAAGGAAAGAAAGATTTTATTGATGTGGATACAAAAAGGAAAAATATATTTCAGTTATATTTGCATCTATGGAAGAGGAAAAAAACGCAATACTAATTTTTAAGAGGAAAAACCTGTGCATTACTATTGAAAAAACCGTACATTCCCTCCCGAAAAAAGCACAAAAATCATACTTTACAGGATGCTGCCATGCGCTCTTTGCTTATGTTTTTATATTAAAATGTTGAGGAGTAAATCTTTGGGTGTGGAGAAGTTCTTTGCAAATTGCATGTCTGATGTCTGTGGTCTGTGCTACATACCAATATTACCACCATTTATTTTATAGTAAGAAAATCATGTAAAAAATAGAAGCAGTGGCTAAATGTTCATTCCCAGTGGATTCTAGAACAATCCACTTTGTATTTAATCAAAAGTTACTATGATGAATAAACATCTCTACAACTACTAACCTTTCAGGATCTTTCTCAAGTGGAAATGTGTGATTGTGTAAAAACATATCATGGGTCCGTTTTAAAGAACGAAACACCAACGTATGTACAGAATGCTTTACAATATCCTTAAAGAAAATAGTTTTACTTTTACAGGCACTTGTCTAATACAATACAGATTAAGTTATATAAAAATAAAAAAGCCCCACGCTTACCTCGGCGGCCATATTGGAGAATATTGGAATTAGTGATGGGCGATACTTCGATACCAAGTATCGATACTCACCGATATTTATGATTTGCAGTAAATATCGATACTGCAAAATTTCGATACTGAGCCTACAGTATTTTAGGTCAGCGTTTTCCACCAAAAAGTATAAAAAATTTGATTTATTTTTTTTTGTTCGTCACTTTTTGTTCCTTAGTTCTTTAATTATATGCTACCAATCACAATAATTTCTGCCCATTTTTCATTTCGCGAAAAAACAAAGGGAAAAGCCAAAAATGTGAGTGGATAAATGCACGTTATGGTTTGGTATATGAAATTACAAACGGTAAAAAACGGCTCAAATTTCTGGTATCGGTATCGAAATTTGGTATCGATACCACTACAAATTGTCTGGTATCGAAGCGGTATCGTATCGATTTGAAAAAGCTGGTATCGCCCATCACTAATTGGAATAAAACAAAGCGCATGTGCAATGTGCATATCCTCTGATTCGAAATCTCAATTGACATGCCTCATGAAGTCTTCCCCCCTTACTTTCCAATAGTTCACCAAATAAAAACAGTATTTTTTTTAAATGAGACTTTTTCCTCATTCGTGGTATTTCAAATTTGACCTTGGAATTAGAATTTCACAGCATAGCTCTTTGTAAATAGCATATTCGCCTTAATAGCGTAGCACTTAGCAGTTTGTTATCCTGTAAAGGGGGGGGAGGCGTTTCTTATTTGGAAAAAAATATCGGGAAGAAGTGGCGCCGTGGCGGGAATATGTGAACATTTTTTTTTATTTCTTTTTGATCCAGTAGATAATATCTGTTGTGTATTTCACAATGGATATCAGTCAAGATGAAATATATGATTATGTTTTCAAACTTTTGAGCACCAGCGACGATATTGAGTAAGTTATAAGTTATAAGCACACGTGCAGCCTGATCCCTATAAAGAAGAGGAACGTACAGACATTAATTGCTCTGTATTTCATTGTGAAATGGGTTAAATTAGTAAAATAGTTATAAATAGTTGTGATAAAACTACCCATGTGATACAGTCCGCGGTTTTGTTTAAACGGCTTTGTGTTGATAAGGTTGATGGCAAGGTGTCAAAACAGGACAAGGCAATTAATAGTTATACTGCATGTGACCAGATTAGTTAGTTGCCATTGGAGAAGAAAACTAGACTATCCATGGTGTGTCACTAGAGGCACAATAGAGAATGAACATATCATACTGCTCTCTAGTGAGCACTTGATTGATCACAGCACTTGATTGATCAGGAAATGGATGATCAGTTCTGTAAGGTAGTGGCAAGCAATGCCCTAGATGCCAGTCACAAAGTATACTCAAAGTATATTTATTTGTTAAATATTTCATTGTTACATGTGAATCGCACATTCAACAATTATTCTGCTTCTTTTGTGTATAGTTCTCTTACAATGCGAAAAATCATAGATGGGTTCCAAGAGAAGTATGGCTTGGACTCAATTGAGAAGGAAATGAAATCTGAAGTGAGGAAAACTGTGGATCAAGTATATTCTCGATTAAATGAGAAAGAAGGTAATAATGCATTGCTAGCTAGTAGTTTGATTTAATATAATTATGTTGGAATTTAAGGAGAAGTATATTAAATAGTCTCATGCTTTTATGAACATGTAGGTGATGAAATTGATACTAAAAAGACACCTGTGAAGTCAAATATCCAGGAATACCCCCAAACAAAAAGCAAACGAAAAAGAGATGGATCCAGTGAAGAAAGTAACAGAAATTCAGCAGACGACAAAAGAAAGAAAGACAACAAGAAACAAAAAATCGAACATAACTATGATTCAGATGATTCTGTGAAGATATCTCTAGAGGAAAATAGCAGCAGGAAATCTTATGAGAAAGCAAGTACCCATCAAGAGCAGTCAAACCAAGGGAATGGAAAGAAGAACTTGAATGGAAAACACAAAAGAAAAGAAGACAGCAGTGATGACAGTGATTTGTCAGATGAAAAAAGTGAAAATGAGAAGAATGAAATTTTGGTTGTCAAAGAAAAACAAAACATGATGAAGGCTAAAGGTTCAAGTGAAAAGAAATATGCAGTTGACACTACAGACAGTAGTGACAACCAAATGTCCGAAGGGAAAAGTACAAGTTCAAAAAATAAGCCCACAATAGTTGGAGCAAGTGGTAAATATAATAAAAGTAACATTTCCTCTGACAGCGATGATTTAATGTCACTAAAAAATAAGCTAAAAAAGTTTGAACATTCTGTTGAGAACTCTGATTCAAATTTCACCATAGACAGTAAAGAACAAAGGAAGAAAAAACAGAAAAACACAACAAAGAAATTAAAAAAAACTAATAAGAGAATAGAAGATGATAGTGATATATCATCATCAGAAGATGATTTTGAAAATGTATCTGTTACGAAAAAAGACAAGATGACAACAAAAAATGATAATAGAAGTCCTGTAGATAACAAAAGTGATGATAAACTGGCAAGTCTCAAGAGTAAATTAAAAAACTTTGAAGATTCGGTTGATACCAAAGGTGAAAATCAGAAAAGAAACAGTGATTCATCATCAAGTGATGATGATGATGATAAAAGATCAAGTACAAAGAGTTCTGGTGAGTCTGCATCAGGAAAAAAGCAGAGTAGAGGTGGACGAGCAGAGAATGAAAGTGGCGATGATGAGAAATTTTTTGATAAAAAGAAAAAACGCGGATCCTATGTTGCTGGAAAGGTTCGTAAAAGCGACGATGTTTATAACTTTTAGTTTGAAGTAATTACTGATTTAATTCAATAACGTAAAAAACATATGGCAATTTTAGGAAGATCTAAAATCAAGCCGCAAGGAAAGAGAAGATAGTTCAAAATTGAAGAATTTAAAACGTTATCTGCGTGCATGTGGAATGCATCAAAACTACATTAAGTTTTTTGAAGAGTGTCGTTCAATGACGGCAAAAGAACGTAAATTAGAAGAACATATTCGTGAGGTTACTGGAATTGAAGGTAAGCTTATTTTTGACTTCATATTCGTGGCAAGTTTTCCCCACACGCCATTTTTCTTGCGGCATTTTACACATGTACACAAGAAGTTTGCAGAATAATTGATTGTGTCAGAATTTACTTTTCTGCTATTTAGGCCGTTTCACGCTAGAAAAATGCAAGAAATACAAGTTAAAGAAGGAAGAAGCAGATGAGTTAGCTGAGCTTGATGTGAGCAAGATTATTGGAACTCCGGGTATGTCGTATTTTTGTCCATCAGCAGTCATCAGCTGTTAACATATTGTGAAACAATTATCTGGTAGTTCTTCGCTCTCCTTAATTTAAAACTAAATATTTCAAGGCCTTAATCTCAATATTCTTAACTAGGAAAGTGTTTGATTTCTCGGAAATGCTTTGTTGAGATTTTATCTGCTTTTAGAAAAGGGCAAGAGAGTCACGCGACAATCAAGCAGTTGCAGCGTTTCCAGGCAAGCGTTCACACCAAGTCCCGTAGGAAAGGGAGTATTCAGCAATCTTCGTGATCTTCTGGATAGCGATGAAAGTGAAAATGAAAAACGTGAAAGAAAAACAAAGAAAACGATTGTTTTAGAAAGTGACGAAGATAAGGAAGATAACATCCAATCAGGAGATAGTGGCGAGGGTGATGAGAGCGAGGATGAGGATGAGGGGACTGGAGATGAAAGAAGAACTGGAGAAGAAAACAAAATATTAAAAAAGATGGGAAAGACCCTAGACTCGTCAGAAGAAAGTGACTGATTAATGTATCAGCAAAGCTATTTATCATATTTTATAACGACGATCGGGGAGTTTAAAAGGTTTGTAGATAATATTCAATGTTGAAACAATTATTGTAGATACAGTGGACTACAAACTGTATCATATAAATATATTTATGTTAGTTTGAAGCATGATGGACAATCTGGACGTTAAATGTTCAACAATATTTTACAATTTTCTAAAAAAGACTCGTTAAAGTGTTGACTATGTGATATATCATGCGTTTAATTCTCGGAATGTATTACGACCGACGCCCTGTACGTGCCGAACCTTGCCGGGATCCAGGTTTAGAACCTCCTGGTGAACCAGGTTGAGATCCAGATTTTGATCCTGCTTTTGAAGCAGTTTGCATTTGAGATCTTGATCTAGAACTGCTGCCTTTCATTTTTGTGGCAGAGCTCGCTGAGATACCAGAACGAGATGTTCCTGTTAAATAATTGGAAACCAACCCAGGTTAGGTTAACATTCAGGCGGTACTCAACTTTGTTGAACAGGTGGTCTGCCCTTTCTGAAAACCACGCTGAGAATGTAATACAAAGAAGAACAGGGTGCAACTGAGGTCTTAATCTATCGATTTAATACTCTAATCGCTTGTTGTTCAAGGACAATAGTGGCATATATGAGATAAAGGGGAGTACAGTGTAAATGGAAACTACAGTAAATAAACACTCACCAACAGCAGGTTTTTCCTCGAGATCTAAGCCAATATTCACTGAACCAACGCTACGTTGACTGTCAGCACTTCGTACTGAAGACATAGACCTTAAAAATTTCACATAAAAGTTCACAATTTGGTAGCAGGAATTATTCACCAGAAGCAGGAAACATTTCCACATTCGTTCTTGTCAAAAGTCTGTAGAAAAGCCTACCTGTTGGAAGCCAGGGATGAACTTCGGGATGACTGCACTGATGATGGTCGTGATCCTAAACGACTTGGTGAGGGTGGTGCAGGCAATCCAGCCTGATTAAAATATAATTGTGTTGCGGCGGACATATCAACATGTGTTTGAACAACAACACCAATCTGTTTCATGATATCCGTATTAAAATCACGAATTTCTCTCAGCTCTATATCTCTCTCTTCATGAGACTCCCCTTTTACTTTCTTGGCACTTCTGATTTCACGAACCATACGACTATTGTGCTTCCTTGTTCTCTCCTGGTTAAAAGTCAAAATAAACAAAAGAGAATCATTGATGCTCCATATTTTCTTGTAGTTTAGGCACTAGATATGATATTGTGACACAGAAAAACCTTGTGACAAAAGCTGTTTAATACAGAAAGACCAGTATTTCTAACACCCGGAGTTTTAATTTTGATTAGCTAAAGAGATTTTATACATATTTATAATGTGAGAATAGATTTTGTTATCAGGACATATAACAAATTAGTAACGTGAATACGTCAGCAGTTAATGACTGGGTTATAAAGAATTGTTGGATATCAAAAAGACCAAAAGTGGCTGATAATTCTATCTTACGGTCACAAACCTGTTTCGCTTTCTGATCATTCAGTTCATTATCGAGATGGGTCATTTTCGTCTGTCTTTCCTTTAGTAGCTCCATTAAATCCTGTTCATCTTTAGCAAGTGCATTTAATGAGCTATTCATAGTTTCAAGATCTTCTTGTACTTCACGGATCTGACGTCGTTTGAACTTGTATTTCTCCATCATAGCGCGAAGTTGTTCCTCGAGTTTTTCTTTCTCCTCGTATTCTTCACTCGTCGCATCAACTTTGTTAAAACTTTTGCGATAATTCTCATTTCGGTCATTCATCAAACGTAATGTGTTTTCTAGCGCCCTGAAAAGATAAAACACTCGTTGAAGTTTCTTGGAGCATGTATTAGGAATTATGATTGATTCCTCGAGGCACTTGCAGGACTAGCTAAGCTACCAAAATATATTCTACCACAAATCCTGTTACATGATCAGAAAGAAGAACCGTACTCTGTTGTATGACTATTCAACATTGTCCAGTTATATAACTTACCTAATTTCTTTCTCAGCTTTTCTAATTTTCGCATCCAGTTCATCGCCTTCCCGTTGTAATTCTTCCTTCTCTTGAGCAGCCTTGATGACGTAATATGCTTGAGATTTCTCTTCCTCTCCCTCCGGAGGTGCCATTGATACCATCAAAATCTCGTACCTATGACGTCATGACACAACAATTGATAGATAAAATATACGATTTTGAGAAATAAAGTTTGTTACAGATGTTTGACGTCTTCCTATCCTAGTCAACGGATATTTTATCATCACTATTCTATAATACTATTCTTTCTAATTCTTTCTAGTAATGTTAATTCATCCTACCTTTTTCTCAATTTTTCGATCTTAGATATACGATCATGAAGTTCTGCGCTGGAATAATAAAACACAATGCATCCGAGTTACAAATAACAATAGTTCAATTCTCACGAAGCATGCTACAACACTTTTCAATTTGGGGAAATGTATTCAATATTGTTCATTTATACCTCACAGTTTGTCTTTCTTCGTTGGCGCTTTTTATTTGAGCTCGAAGCATCTCTTTATGATCTTTAATCTCCTGTCGTCGCTGGTTCATTGACTGTAATGAAATTATTTCACTAAATATTAACCAAAATACGAAAGAACAACAGAACTGCAAAGGTATGATCAGGTAGCTCTCATTTTCAGATACACAATAGCTCTCAAATTGAGACAATATATTTTTCTCGTAGCTACATGCATCGTAATCTTATCCTCTAGAAAGATCAATATAATAGACACTTACTGCTTCCAGTCTCAATTTCCGTGTTTCTAAACTTAAAACATCATCAGCCTTGGAACTGAGGAAATCGCGTAATCTCTTGATCTCCAGTTTCAGAATATTTTCATCAACCATTGCCTCCTAAAATAGGCAATGTTCAAAGATCATAGAAGAGCTTAACAAAATTCATTGCGATGAACATCAACCATTCAACAGTGATTTTCATTTCTAACGACAATCACAGACCAGCCGGCCTAGCATGCAGGTATAACTCATAGATGACGGTTGACAAACACATGCATTACGTCTCTTATTACCTCTTTATTTTTGATAATTTTCTTGAACTCACGTTGTGAACTGTCATTGTGAAGATTAAGCTCCTCTAAACAGTAAAAACACATACACACATACACATATATATCACAATATTTTACACTATACGAATTTAAGATTTTCAACAACACGCGCGGTTGTATATTCCATTCATTTATTTGAGGTCATAACATTCTGGATCGTGATGAAATAAAAACTGATTAAGGTCTCACCAATTTTGCTGATAAGGTCAGCTTTTTCGTCATCACCACTTGCCAAAGAACGTTTCTCTCTTCTTAGATCATCCTAAATTACATCATTTCTTTTGTAAAATATTATAACACATATATATAGAACTCTATGGCAAGGTCTAAAGTATAACTTATAGGATTCATCTAATGAACAACATAATAAAACAATAGTTAACTTACACCAAGTTTTTTCATCTGTGCAGTCAACAAAGTATTTACTGAGTTTTGTTCTTCTAATTGACTGGATAACTCCTAGGTTATTAAAAAATAAACAAATTATTATTTAAAATTCGAAGATCAGGAATTATTAGATCAGGAAACATGGAGTGTTTTTAAATATCATAGCAAATTGTTTCCACAACAATTTCTTCACGGGAGGGCAGGGCTCACACATGATTCGAGGACACATCCCAAAACACAAATGTTTTCGTAACTCAATGTTTTCTATATATAGTTTGCCTAAGACGTTAAGACAATGGCAAGTTTGCAAATGAAAGAGTTATAGAACAGTTTTTTGTGTCCAAATTGGCAAAATAGACTTCCTATACAAGTAGATTTGTAAGTGTTCCTGTGATGTCTGATCAGAAATTATGAATCCTTGGTGTATGTAGAAAATTATTGCAAGTGCATGATGAATCTTTAAATAATTTATTTAATGTGCTATAATTCAAGCAATAAATACCTTGATTTTCTCTTCTAAAAGTTGTTTCTCCTCGTTACTTCTCTCTCCCTGCATTCGCATGAACTTTCTTTCGAGTTGCTGAAGCTGAAAGTCCTGAACGAATGTTTTTTTGAGAATTTATCGAACATTTTATTAAAAAAAAACTCGCCAACATTCCTAACGAAAGGCTAAGACGACGCGCAATTCTTTAAACTCTCTTAATGCATTAAATAACAAAATTCTGCGAACAGAGAACAAGTTACAGATTAACGAATAACGTTACTTTTCGTTGAAAGTTTTTAACGTCAAAAGCGGCTTAGGATCACGTGATATATATTTCCCGCCCTTTTTAGACGTTTTGCTTCTCGTTTTGAAGCGTCTGGACACACGTCTGGAGGTAAGACGATTATTTTAAAATATTACGAAATAATTAATGAGTTATTGCACGCTTTCTTCGTAAATTAACGACTATGAATCATAGACGGATTTTCTGGGGGGATGCAGGGGGGTGCAACCCCCCCAAGTATGAGTCATAACTCCCCTAAACAAATTGTTCACCCCTCCAAAAATAAATTACACCCCCTCCCAATTTTCCGCAGCATTTGATTTTGAAGTAAATTTTTTTTTATTAAATTGTGTCAGCCGGCAAAACCGATCTCAAGCAATTACAATTTTCACAATGCTCAATTTTCACCCCCCTAAAATTTCTGGCACCACCCCTGTAGAAAATATGAAAATCCGTCTATGCTATGAATACTTCTTGCTTTATTGCTAAGGCCTTGCTGACTTCTCCGTCGAAAATAAGTTAAATTTTGATCGTTTTAATAGACGTGAAATTTTGTGCGGCCAGCGCGGGACAACAGAATCCAACTTATAATAATATCAAAGGTTATTTGCGGATACTTGCACAACGTTTACCTGCATGTAAAGTATTTCCTGCTGTTTAAGAGAATCTTGATCTAACTTGTGAAGCTTGCTGCTTAAATTTCTTGATGCAGCTCTAGATCCCTGTAACAAAATGCAAAACACATGCGAAATATTAGAGTGCTTTAGAGTTAACTAGGATCTGTGAAGATGCAGCATGGTCACGACCACATAAATTCGGCTCATATTTGCATTCTGTATATTTTCTATAACAATCGTGCATTCCGCATTGATTTTATTCTTCATCACCATTCCTCTGTGCAGAGTGTGCAGACTATAATGTAACTAACGAAACTGACACAAAATATTATTTCATAAAGATCACTGCACCTGGATTTCAGCTGAAGTGTTTTGTTCCTTCACTTTACACGAATGTAATTCCTCAGTTTTTCGAAACTAAAATAGCAAAGTAAAAAAAGTTGGGTTGCAACATCATTCATTAAGATAATTTAACATTTTGTGGTATAGTTCTGCCAGTAAACCCACCTGTATTTCTCGAAGTCTTGCTAATTCTTTCTCAACTTGATGTATTCTAGCTTCTTCTTCTTTCAATAATTCCTCCATTGCAAACGCTCGTTCTTCAGCTGTCATAGTTGATTCGATGGTTTCTTTCAATTTCATATTTAACACGTCCCGTTCATTTTGAACATCTGACAGTCTACAACGAACGTCAGGAATTGATTTTTAGGCAAATTTTAAAACGAATACTGGTTAAAACATCATGAATACCAGCTAGCTTGTTAAATCAACAAGAATAAACATGAATGCACGCGTATTTTCATAACTGCATGTGCTTATCGTTGGGACAACCCCAGACCTGGGCGACAATCAAGACTGGACGTACAGTACTATACCACATACTGTATATAATAGATACAGTAAGTGACTGTCAGATACTAGACTTCTTATTCTTACTTTTCTTGTCGTGTTTTCACCTCCTTTTTCAAACTATTAGATTTTTCACGAGCATTATTGAGGTCTTTACCAGTTCTGTCAACGGAATATTTGAGGGTCTCGAGCTGTAAAGGACAATACTTTATGTTAGACTTTATGTTAGATAACGTAGATTGCAATAAAATTGCAAGGTGTCTGCATGTTCTCTCTTTGACGGTGCGCGACTTAAACATAACATTTCCTAACACATTCCACTAACTGTTGCAATGTATTTAATTAAGTCGGCAGGTAGGGGGAACCTTTGAAAATTTATGGCCTGCTAGCAAAGTTAAGCAAACGATAAATTTTTCAGTCATGCCATCAGCTTCTTTAACGGGGAAATTGTTCTCGTGTACAGGCGACCCGGGGATAATTTGCTCGGCTGTGCAAGCGAATCTTTATTGACAGTATACACAGTCAACCGCAGAAACATTTTTTTATATTTAATATGCACGCACACAGTAATTACCTCATCCTGGAACCGAATTCTGTCATTTTCCGCTTCTTGATACTGTAAGCGTAATCTCGCAGATTGTCTCTCCGAATTCGACACTTTCTTCTCTTTTTCAGCGTTATTGTTCAATTCATTGTCTAGAAAATTCTAAAATGTAGTAAAGATTATTTATAACGTGATGTCAATTCTGAATAGCTATCCATGTTATCAATGATGTTTGTTGAAATGTTTCTCATATAAATAACCGGCGGTCTCACTTGTCTATCCTTAATCAAGTCTTCTTTTGATCTGACTTCCAATCGAAATTCGGCAAGTCTCTATGAAATAAGAAACATCTTCAATATAGCCTAGCTGTAGCCTGGCTACAGATATGATACATACAGTTGTGCCAGTTAAGGACTATAGCTACAACGCTACAGTTGCTACACGTAAAAAAATTGAAGAATGTCAGTGTTGTAACACACACCACAGCCAACTGGTCCATTTCTCTGTCCCGCTTCTGCATCTGTTCAATGGTACTTTCCCATTGTTCCAGAAGATTTTGACGTTGTGCGTGAATCTTACGGAATTCTTCGGCTGTTTTATCCAACTCAACCTACAAATAGAGCGTAATTGCAGGATGAAAAACCAGAGATATCATAATTCAATCGTGCTAGTTATATATAGCAATGATACAAAAAACAAAATCAAATAAACTCTAATGAAAAATCTGTTCTATATTAGCTATATTATCATCGCCGTTATCTTACTTGTGCAGTCGCTGTACGACTTAATTCATGTTCAAGATCACGACGTTTCTTCTGACTTTCTTCCGTCATTTTTTCTGTTTTCAATGACAGAGACTAAAGAGAAACATTAATAACTATATTCCAAAGTAATCATAAAAATTATATATGACTATGAAGGTTTATATCAATGGTTGATATTGACCCAGCAGTTAATATCCTAATTAACCATTCATTATTATCAAACATTATCAGTGGCGTAACTAGAACGATAATCCGATAAACGATAGATATCCAGTTCTGCCATACGGATTTCTTTTGTAAGTGCAATAGCTTACAATAGAAATCCGTAGGGCAGAACTGACTATAAGAATATTCACCCCCCCAATTATCGCTCTAGTTACGCCCCTGAACATTATGATCAACCATTAATTATTATGTCAACTATGAATTATTACACTTAGGCTCTCAATTGTGTTCTGAGATAAATTTCATAACATATATAAATCTGTGAACATTACAAAATATCACTGCAATTCTGACTGACATACCTTCACTTTACTTTCATCTGATCTGGTATATTTCTCAAGAATCAAGGCATCTTCATCTTTTCTTGCTGATTCTTCAAGCCAAGCTTCTAAAGCTTTCTGATCCCAGTTCATTTGAGATTTTAATTCTTCCAACTGTTTTGTCTTTGTAAATATGTTGTTCTAGATAATTAATAAGGGGGTGTTTGTATATAATAGCATGGAGTAATTAAGAAATATAAATATTGACTGACATCGCTGTTGCAAAATACATATAGTAAATGCATGACCAAACATTTGCCAGAAACACATATTCAACATTAGTTACAAACCTCTGCAATATTTCTACGGTTGTCCAGCTCATTCAAGTCATTTTGTATACGTTTCATTTCATTTTGCAATCTTCCTTCTTCACGTTCAGCTAATATATGGGAAATTGTCTTAATCAGCACTATAGCTTGTTTAGCCAACTAAATTACATCAGATATTTAATGAAAGATGATTTCCAATTACGTGAAATTATATATCACAATAAGTAGAAGTCATATTTTTATTTATTGACTTATTTCAAATAAAAGTCCAATCTTATAAAATTTCTTTTCCAAAATAATTGGAATCGCTTATTTCAAAAATACTGTTTCAATTTTTATCCACTTAATAAGGCAACATAATGTGTGACCATCACAACATCACCAGATCATTATCTGGTTACCAAAATCTTACCAATTTGCCTAAAGTGATCTTCAGTTTCCAGTTCCCTTTTTCTGGCATTAAGAAGCTCCTAATAATCACAAAGCAATCAAATTGCAGAGGATGTTTCAGTATGTACAAGTCAGCAAACTCTAACCACATTTTAGTCAAAAATATCAGTTAAAATTTACGGATTTAGTCTGGATATTATAAACATATATAGGAGATGCTTAGATTTTGAAGAGTTGTCACAGATGTCATTTTGAATGGACTATTAACTGGACAAAATATTTGAGCAACTAACTGGTTATCACGCTTCAAAACAAGCAATTTTTTCACTTAATTTTATCATAATACATATACATCATATTCACCTGCGTGTGCTGAAGTTCCTGCAGGACATTTTTTAAATGTTCATTTATTGCATCAATTCTTTCTTTATGTTCTTCTACTTTATCTTTTCCATTTAGAATTTCTTTCTGTTTGCTATCAAGCTAAAAGAAAAACCCAAATACATCTAGCTTATGATGAAAAAGAAAATTTCCAAATACATGCATGATTTATGGGGCATGTTGATAATAATTAAACATATATTAGGAAATTCGGGTTGGTTACAAAAACTCATATCAAATTCTCTTTGTATATCTGCAAGTGATCTGAAATGATCAGTTGCAAACTGTGAGGGGATCAATAATCTGTTGTGAGCGCAATGCAAGCTAAGATCTGAGTTAAAATTTAACTAAATCAATAGCCTTTATAAACAAAATGCCTTTATAAGCAAAAATGGTTCAAGAACATCCAATATTTGGAGATGCTGTGATGAAATGTGGCATAACAGCTGTTAAAATGGACAAAAAACCTTTTTGATATCTCCAGTTAGGCGCCTCTATACTCTATAGGCTTTTGGATGAAATATTGAGTAGGTTTTAAGGCTGCCCAATAATGCCATATTTGACGATATTATAAAGTCATAAATGTATAACTGCGAAGTCTGATTTAATGCATTTTGTTCTTATTTATTAATGGAAAATTAAAAGGGTGATGCAACCATCTATAATAAGAAATTAAACAGGCAAATTCACACACAATCGTGTTAGTTGATTATCATATAAACATCCTGTACGGCTGGCCTGTACCTCGGTTTCAAGTTTTTTATTTTCCACATTAGCAACAGGCACTGCGATCCCTTCGTCCAAAGGAAAATCACTTAACACTGTCTCCATAATTCCACGCAAAATTTCTCTTTTTTACAGCTGTTTTCAATGCAAAAATCCAACTCAACATTCAACCAAACTTGTTTTCAAATTTTCGCTTTTCGTCCATTTTGTTAATTTGTTGCCATGGAAACAAGTGACGAGACAAATTAGAACCCAGACCTCGAAATCGAGAAAATTCAAGATGGCCGGCAAATTGATTAAATTTTAAATTTTGTTAAATATTTTGTGAGGGTAAATTCGTCTTTTATTTATAACCCGAGACAAGCAGAAAAACGAAAAAATCAACAATGGCCAAAAGTGGTGGAGAAATCTGTTCAGAAAATTACAGTTCTGATGGTTCAAATGCTTCTGACAACGACTTGATAGTTGAAGCATTTCAAGTGAGTAATAAACTCTCCACAGAGACAGAGGATTTACCAAGCGACGATAGCGATGCACCAGTAGGACTGTCATGGAAAGATAGCAAAGCAGTGTTTGAACAAGACAAAAGAGACAGAAATAATGCAATAAATTATGCCCGATCTGTGGATAAAGCAAGGAGACGCAAGAAAAACGAAATATTCGTGGCTCAAAAAGAGGCAAAATGGAAACTAACAAAACTACCAGACGACATTATAGAAGCTGTTGCTAATAAACCGAAGCAAATAGAATTGGATAAAATTGAGGAAGAAAGGGAGAAATTAAAAAGAAAAAAAGCCATCAAACATAGTAATACAAAGAGAAACAAGAAAAAACTAGCAAGAGAGGAAAATTGTCATGTTGTGATACTGGAGGATGAAGTGATCAAATCAAAGAAAGTTCAGGAAACAGCTGCAGAATTTTTGAGAAACCATTTCTACGGTGACAGGCTTGTGAGAACATCAGGACCAAGACAGTTAACAATGGAGTCAAAAAGCTCTGGTGTTGTAAAACCTGCTGTTAAATTTAACAACAAATAAACCTGAGTCATTGTAATTTTAGACGTTTTACTCATGTCATAAATAAAAGCTTATTAACAGTAAACAGTAAATGCTGGTCCTACTTGTCAAACCTTTCTGAATAAAAGAATTTTACAACTGTTTTCAATAATTCAATGTAGGTAAATTTGTTGGATCACATAAACTTGGGTAAACTGGCTAAAAGGAGTAAGGAGCTAAGCTAGAATGTCTAACTGAAGGTGTAAAGGGGCCTAAAGAAGGTTAAAATGGTTGCAAAAGGTATAAAAGGTTAAAATAAGCCTATAAGGAGGTGTAAAAAATACAAAAAATGTGTAGGAAAACCTATGGAGGTTTAACAAGGTTTAAAAACCCCTAAGGATATCTATATTAACAACTGATCATCTGATGAAAACCTGTTAGGCACATGTACGCGTCGCGTACCTATTTTTAATATTTCTCACTTGCATCTATTACATTATCAACCATTATGCAACGTTTCTCCTCTTATCTCGTCGATTTCATAGACTTTGGACCAATCAAAGGTTAGTGATAATGCAAAGACTCAAGACTCAGGTGTGTATATTAAATGTATATGTGAGTTGCTACTCTGTGTCACCAACCGGGCAAGCTGAAAAATTAGCTTGACCACGGCGCCGTGGGATATTGAAGCCGCGACCTTTGGTTTGCTAGTGCAATGCTCTTCCAACTGAGTTATAAGGTCAAGATGGTTCGAGTAGTTGATATTTCGAAACTCAGTCTAGTTCCTTCCATATCTGTGCGTCTTAAATGGATAGTGATAATGCAAAGTCTTAGGTGGCCGCCAAGCGGCCTCAGGACTAGACTGAGTCGGGGGGGGGGGGGCGAAGTGGGGCAGATTACGTAGGCCGCTTCGTGGTTCAGAGCGGTGCGTTGAGAATAATGCACCGTCATTGGGTTATACCGACGCTTCAGAATGAGACGAGAAACTTTGTTAAAACTTTTTTAGAAGCACAATACCTTTTTCAAACTACAAGATATTTTTACCAAATAGATTTTTTACTCAGTTATGAATTAAGACGTTATTACCATTCCTCTGTAAGACTAATCGTTTTATAAATTCATTTTTACCACAACGTGTCATTAAAAAGAGCTGTGAATAGTTTCTAGTATATTTTTACCCTATTACTGATGTAATTTCGGTACTAATCAATTTTAATGATAATTAATGAGATCTGACAAGACTGCATTCTCCATCCTTGGGTATTACTTTTTTATAAAGAACTCCAGATGGAAACGAGATTCGCAAGCTGAACACTGTCGTGCTTTCCGGCAGCATTTCTACCTATCGGCCCGTATCGGGTAACCTAGATAATTAATGGCAAATACATTGAGTGGTGTGCGTGAGATCAAACGCAAAACTACAAAATTGTAATCAGTTTAAATCAATAAGTTTGATTTAAAGGTAAATCAAGTTGCTTAGGTCTTGAAACGGTTTCAAGATTAATGACTGTAACCATAGGCGTATGGGACAGGCGTGGAGCAAGGGGAAGGGGCAAGGGAAGCTGCTTTCCCCCTAGGAAATTTAAATCTATTTCGGCAATATTTGCAGAACTCGGCGATAAGTCGGGCAATTTGAACTAGTGTCGGGTAATTTTTGCTAAAATCATTCACCTGTTCCTGCAAAATTTTTAGGCCCGTACGCCTATGACTCTAACAATCAATTACTTCTACACGATTCTATGTGATGATAACATGCAGAGCTTGTGTCAAACGTTTCTCCACATTTCCAACAGATGTGAGCCTTACACTGGGTACACGCTACGTGCGAACATCCCTTGTTTCTCTCGATCATGACAAAACATTTTGGGCACTTGCGGGTATCTGCTCTCGCGATCCATTCTTGATAAAGTCTGTTTGACTGCGACGGATCTTTGCTGGCTTTGAATGCTTCACATGTATCAAACATTTTATGAACTGAATCACCACATTTTCGACACAAACGAATGTTACATTCAGGACAGTCAAAAACATCTGGCTTTGGAGTGATTTCATATATCCAGGAACAATCAGGTGTGGGGCAGGGCTTGATGTTGGGGTTACCAATCATGAAACATTCCAACGAAATACGGTAGAGCTTTTCAATTTGATCCACATCTAACAGCTTTGAGTAATCTTCTTTGATTGCATAATACTCGCACTTTTCACACATACATTTCTGTGGAAACATGTCCGCACTTTTTACTGAATCAAAAACATTGTTAAGATACTGTGTGATGCAAGCAAAACAATAGGCATGACCACATAATGTAAGAAGATACGGATCTTCAACTTCACCAAAACAAACTGGACATTCATTAACTAAGTTTGCTGTTTCCCTCCGTGAGTTGGGTAAAGTTTGAAGAAATTCTTCTACTTTATTTTGAACTTTATTAACAGCTTCTTTGGAACCATGTAAAACAAGTTTTCGACGTCTGATCTCCATTGAAGCTTGGCAATCTTCCCCTTCAACAAGTTTGTTAAGATCTTTTCCAAAGTGTTTCAGAATCTCTCGGATTGCGCCAACAGGTCGATCTGAATGTCGTAGATCAATCTCTGAATGTCTGGTTTTTCGCAGGTCTTCGATCAATTTCTCAATCTGTACCCGAGCTTGGCGTTTTGCTTTTGAATTGGCGGTTATTTGAATACGGCGACCAAAGTTGTTGGTATAGATCATTGCATTGTTCTGTTTCTGGATCTCTTTGATTTTTGAACGCCCATATCCACTTGATAAGGCATTGGCTGTTTCTGCATCTTCTATCAATACGATCTCCGGGGCAACTAAATTTGATAAGGTAACTCCGATACTCTGGACCACCTGGAATAAAGATGCAGTATGGTATTATAGAAAACAAAAAAAAACAAAGATCAAAGGTTCATTCTATGATTGAATGAAATCACCAGCTCAAAAAAAAATTACAAATCGATCTGTAAATTTATTGTGACAGTAAAGCCATCATTTTTTGTAAAAAATATATTACCACGTCACAGAATAGATTGATTCTAAATTATTTTTCATATATACATCATAACGAACCTTGGGATCGTCTCCAGTCACGATGATCTTTCTACGTCTTCCACATTGCTCATTACTGATGGTGACATCATCTTTCTTTAGTGCTTCCATTTCTTTTTTTATTTTTTCAAACATTCTTCCATCACACATGACTTCTGCTTTCTCTTCAAACTCTATGTACACTGCTCTAACTCCGATTTCGTCCATCTCTTCGTTTAACTCCTGAATAACCTCCTCAGCGGTGATCAGATCTTCAAACAGTACTCTTGCACAGACCTTCTTATGAGCAACCCAAATATTAATAACTTTTGTAGCTCCAAAATCTTCCATTAACTCAATCAATTCCTTTTTCTCTTCTTCAAGGTTAATTTCGTTCAAAATGCTGGGAACAATAACCTTGGAGACGCTTTCAACTTGACAAATTGTACAGCAACTGTTAAGTATTTTTCTAACTGTAAACTCATCATCAGTCACCTGAATTGGCAGGCAGATATCGCCAGATTTCGTCAAAAATGCTTTCTTGCAATTGTTCGCCATATTATGGTTTAAATTTTCGAGTATTGCGTTGGTATCGTCATTTTTACACTTGATATAAGCTATTCCACGAGCAGGCAAAGGAAACCAGCTAACTATAATTCTAACACCGGAATGCTGGAAATACTCCAGGGTAGAAATACTTTCAACGCGGGCAGGCTTTAACATAATTCTATCAACATTATAGGGCAGATCTTCTTCCGGATCTAGTTCATTTTCCAGATAGTTTATTGCTTCTTCGGCTTCGTGAGCATCAGAGTAAGTAACGTTACCTTTCATACAACTATTTCTATCTTTCGCTTTCCAGACGGTAAAATGAATTATCATTCCACGCTTATTAAGTACTTCACGCACCTCATCAGAATCGACCTAAATAAAAGTATATCAAGTTATATTTAACGTATGGTTATTAAGTAAAGTAGTACATTAAGTATTTTGTGTTATTGAAGTGTAGACGTGAAGTAATGCCTACCAACCTTTTCACTCGGGTCGATTGTGTCAACAAAAACTTCAAATTTGCACGAGGTTCTGGGTTGAAGGATTAATTTCGTTTGCAAATTGTTTGAAACTAACGTTTTAAGGCCCCCTACATTTGAAATGACAACCTCTGAGTAACCATCAAGTTCATGTCTTCTTTTCTGGATCACATCGTTCACACGTTGACTGGCGTAATGAAGAGAATCCTTTGAGGTATAAACATCCACCATTCCTTTATCCACGCTACATTCGACTGCACAAAATACAGAATACTTTTCAGTTACAGATGCTTCTATCTGTTTTAGAGTAGAACCTTGAAAACCAATTACAGCTTTGACCATCTCTGGACCAACTGGGTGGAATCTTCGTCGTATAACTCTTGATTTATCAATGGCGTCTTCATCGATATACTGTAACATATGCATAGCAACTTCTGCCAACCATTCATAATGTACTGGTGTGATATTGAGTAAAAAGACTTGATCATTTGAGCTCTTGAGTTGCTGGTATAGTACCCAATCAGGTTGATAACCAAGACTGGCGAGAACAGATGATGGATGAATTCTTGCCGTCTGATTGGTGTGATTTGACGATACCACCATATAACCAAGTCTATCATGACCAAATGACCAAGCTATATTCTCGAAATATCCAGCTAATAAACTTTTAATTAGAGATTCCTGAATATTCTCTGCTGTCACGTTCATGTTGAGGCCGCGACCTCGCAGATGAGACAACGCTTCTCTAATCTCCCCAAACGTCTCTCGAGCAGCGCGAAGTAATTTGGAATTCAAAGCATTCTCCTTGCACCAGGCAACTTGCTCTTTCCTGGATTTCTCTGACCATTTTTTGTACACGTCAATTGCACTCAGCAGGTCACCACTGGTCTGACAGAATTCTTGTTTTTGAATGGCACATTCGTTTCTGATCTCAAGGTTTCCTCGATAGAAAACGTCATGACCGCTCGACATAAGTGCCGCAGCAATGATGATTTCATTTCCACATCCTCGATCAAGTCCCACAAGAAGCGCTTTTGAAAGCTGTGGTTCAGTCGGTAAAAGAAGCATTTCTTTTCCCAAGTCATTCAAAGTTCCGTCCGGGTCTAAAGCCCTCAGCATTTTCAAACTCTCAATTGCTTTCGTCAGCGCATCAGCTGGTGGACTTTGGACAAAATCAAATTGTTGGATATCTGTGACTCCTAAACTTAACAGCTGAAGTACAGCCATTCCAAGATGCATTTTTAAGATCTCAGGTTTTGTATTTCTCTCCATCTTTTCGTAATCTTCGTATGTGTACAAACAATAACACTTGCCTGGCTCTGTACGTCCTGAAAATAACAAAATAACATATGTCTGGAGTGTTGTGTTTATTACAATCCATTTCCTAGGAAAAGTAAAAAATTGGTGGTAAAATCGCGAAGCATTCTTATAATATTTCATAAAACGACTCTAAACTCCTATTAGCAAGAACAGTGTGGGTTATGAAACCCAGTGAGCGAAAGTGCTAGTCACCACTGCTTCATGACAGCGAACACGCTCCAGGGGACAATCCAAACTGTTGTTATCAATACGGGCTCTTGTTCAAGGTCTAAAAGCTTGCATACCTGCCCTACCGGACCGCTGTACAGCTGAACTTTGGCTCACAAGTTTAACCTCTAAAGTGGTCATATTTCTAGCAGGATCAAAAGATGGTTCTTTCACCATGCCTGAATCAACAACGATACGAATACCATTAATAGTCAGTGAAGTTTCTGCGCTGTTTGTTGCCACGACAATTTTTCTCTTTCCTTTGGGCGTTCGCTCAAAAACCTTCAAAGAAATTAAGAATTAAAAAGAGAAGAGAAACGTTAAATACATGCAGTTATAAAATCCTTTACAGTCTTTCAAATATTTTTTACCTTCAGAACACTTGCGAAAAAGCTCTTCATTATGAAGGCTAATTATGGCCTAAAATTTGGTATTTATATTTGTGATTGCGCCGCGGGCTAATTAATGCACCGGGGTAGCCTGAATTGATAAAATTCATCAAAATACCTTCTGTTGTTCATCTGATTGTAATTTGCCATGAAGAGGAAGGATGATGTTTCCTGTTCCTAATCTCTGTTCCAACTTATTACAAGTCTTCTCAATTTCATTCTGCTGTGTCAAGAATACCAAAATATCTCCCTTTTCTTTACTTTGACACACTTCAACAATCTTCTCATAAACACCACCAACATAGTCTGTTGGCCTTTCCTTCATGTAAACACGCTCTACAGGGAATGTTCTCCCGGGTACTGTCACCAGGGGGCAGTTACCAAAATATTGCCGGAAAATATCAGTATTTAACGTCGCAGAGGTCACGATCAGTTTGAGAAGAGGAAACTTAGCAAGTTGTTTCTTAAGCATGGCTACAAGTAAATCTGTGTGAATAGATCTTTCGTGTGCTTCATCGATCACAATATATGAATATTGTTTCACAACATCGTCTCCTTTTAAAACTTCATTCAATAAAATACGGTCAGTTACAAACTTGATAATTGTCTTGTTTTTTATCTTCTTATCTAAACCAACATGATATCCTACTTCTTCTCCAATCTCGCATCCAAACTCTTCAGACACTCTTTTTGCTAAACTTATTGCTGCTATCTTACGAGGTTGGGTTACTACAACTTTTTTTCGTTCATTTAGATTTTCTTCTGCTAGATATTGCGCCAGTTGAGTACTTTTCCCTGACCCAGTCTCACCAACAAGAACCACAACTTGACCACAATTGATGCGTTTCAGTATTTCTGTACGCTTGGCATATATTGGCAAACTCGCTTCAAACTTTCTAAATTCTCTTTCTGTTATGTTTTTATGAGTTTTCAAAACTTCCTCGATTCCTTTTCTATAGTTAACGCTGTGGTAATCTTCAATTTGCTTGTTGAAACTTTCTAAAAGTTGGCAATATTTCTTCTCAAATTCATTTTTTTGTTCTTCCAACTCTTGTTTCTTTCCTTTGTATGTTTTTCTTGCTTCTTTCAGACGATCAAACTCTTCTGATGGCATATATTTTTTTCGACGACTCAAATCTGGGGTGCGATCTTCAAGATCTTTCAGTTTTTTATTATTTTGCTTAAGAAGAGCTTCTTTTCGCTCATGCAATTTCTTCAAATATTCAACACGCTGACATTCTAATTTTCTCCATTCCAGTTCTTCTGTAATTCCAATCGCTGCTGTCACTTCGAGACTCTTTCCTCCAAGGCACAATTTGTTCATTTGATCAATTGCTTTTCCTGCGGAATCAACGGAATCGAAATACACGCGTGCGTAACTGTCTTTCACTTGTCTTGTTACATCAACAAAACCTTGACAGTTTTTAAAAACATTTTGTACGTCTTTTTGCTTGAACTTTTGATTTAAATTTCTTACCACAACATATGGCTTGTCTTGGTTTGTTTCTTTTGGTAGTCTTTTCCAAAATGGTTCTATTTTTACACCGTTATATGACGATTTTCGCATAGCTTCGTGTAATTTTTGGCAATCGCTTTGTGATTTTAACTTCACACAGCATTTCTCTTCTATTTGAACAACTTTTAAAATTTCCACGCTGTCGCATTGTTCATTAATAAATCTGAGAATGTTTTCTTCATTGCAATCGCGAGGGAATCCACAAAATTGGACAATATGATTGTTGATTGGCATCTTTAGCTTCTGGTGTTGCTGTTGTTGTTGTTCAAGTGATTGGTGCGGTTGCTTAGGTTTTAGCTGTTGCATTTTTTGTTGCTGCTGTTGATTTTGTTGTTTTTGTTGTGTTTGTTGGCAATGTTGTTCCTGTTGTTGGTTTTCCTGTTGTTGTTCCTGTTGTCGTTTATGGTGTTTTTCCTTTTGCTGATTTTGCTGCTGCTGTCTATGCTGTTGTGATTTCTGTTCTTGTGGCTTTTTTTGTTGTTCTTGTTGTTTTTGTCGTCTTTCTTTCTGTTCTTGTTCATGTCGTTCTTGTTTTTGATTTTGTTGTTGATTTTGATGTTGTTCCTGTCGTTTTTCTTGTTGTGGGCCATGTTGTTGATTGTGTTGTTGATTTTGTCTCTGATTTGGTTGTTGTTTCTGTTGCTGTTCCTTTTTCGTTTTTTGATGTTCCTGTTTTGTTGTTTCTGTTGTTGATTTTGTTCCTGTTTTCGTTTTTCTGAGTATTGTTTCTGTTGTTGATTTTGTTGTTGTTTCCGTTCCTGTTGTCGTTTTTCTGAGTGTTGCTTCTGTTGTTGTTCTTGTTTCTGTTCCTCTTGTTGTTTTTCTGAGCATTGTTTCTGTTGCTGATTTTGTTGTTGTTTGTGTTCCTGTTGTCGTTTTTCTGAGTGTTGCTTCTGTTGTTGTTCTTGTTTCTGTTCCTCTTGTTGTTTTTCTGAGCATTGTTTCTGTTGCTGATTTTGTTGTTGTTTGTGTTCCTGTTGTCGTTTTTCTGAGTGTTGTTTCTGTTGTTGATTTTGTTGTTGTTTCCGTTCCTGTTGTCGTTTTTCTGAGCATTGTTTCTGTTGTTGATTTTGTTGTTGTTTCTGTTCCTGTTCTCGTTTTTCTGAGTGTTGTTTCTGTTGTTGATTTTGTTGTTGTTTCCGTTCCTGTTGTCGTTTTTCTGAGTATTCTTTCTGTTGTTGTTCTTGTTTCTGTTCCTGTTGTCGTTTTTCTGAGTGTTGTTTCTGTGGTTGATTTTGTTGTTGTTGCTCCTTCAGGTTTTCCCCCTGTCTCTCATTGCTTGACGTTTGATTTTTCAGTTTGTGCATATCGTCTTGCTGCATATACTCAGCTACCTTAATAGAGACAGTGAGAGGTTTTCCATTGACTGTATGCCTCATTTTTATGCAGATTTCCATTTCGTTTCGGCTGTCAAATTCAATTTCACCACAACCGGGTTTGACGAGGGTAGTCCCTTTTATTCCCGAACACTTCTTACTGAATATTTCATACAGGTGTTTGCTCGTGGACACAGAGTGTGGTAAATTTTTTACGGTAACAACATGTTCATCTTGAACATGTTCATCTTGAACATGATATGCATGAGACATATTCCTCTCAGTCTTCTCATTTTCGACGATTATATTTTCATCGGATGAAAGAATATTGCCATCTCTCTGGTTTCCCTTGGACGGACTAGCTAGTGTCAGGCAACTCTCATTTTTAAGCCAGGCGTTAACTTTGTCATAGCTTCTTGGTATTTCCTCACTACCTAACAAAGGTTTATCTGAAATTTTCGCCTTTACATGGATCTTTCGTCCACGGAAATAGCTACCTTTCATTTGCTTAGCACAATTCAATGCTTGTTCTGCATTTGAAAATGCAGCAATAGCTCCGCCGAATTGTCGAGTTTTGAAAGCCTTTCTGAAGCCGGGATATTTTCCTTTGAACAAAGCAACAATCTCTTTTGGTGTTACAGAGTGTGGAAGGTTAGAGAGAAACACAACAAATGGATCTTTAAAGTCTGTACTATTTCTACTTTCGTCAGTAACATCACTAGTCTTGGAGGAAACAGACATTGAATCGCACACGTTCTCTGTTTTTTCGACTAGCAGAGTACCTGAAATATTTTGAGCAGTATTATCGTTCTTCATTCCATCGTTTGTATCATTTTCTCTAATGTCGGCATCATTTCTTTTTGCTTTTCCTAGTTGAGAACTCTCAACCTGGTTTCTTTCAAATTTACATCCTTGTTGGTAGGTTTTTGGAACTGCAGGTTGCGGAACTCTTTCATTGGCTTTACATTTTTTATTAATACTTGTTGTAACGTCCACACAATCATGATCTAATGAAACTTCAAAATGTCGTGATTGTGTTGCAGTGGTCAATGACCCTGTTGCGTTCTTATCATCGGATACTTCGTCCTGCTTCTCCGTCTTGATATGCTGATTGACTTCATTTTTTAACGAAGTGCTTTTTAAGCTCATTTTAAAATCCTTAGACTTACCCGATAATGGCATTTCATCTTTCATCTCTTTACCTTTAACAAGCGGGTGAGAAATTTCATTGCAATCCGACGGACTTTCTTCCTTGTTAGATGAAACCGAAACTACTCTTCTATTTTCAGTACAATCATTATGCACACCATTTGTAAAACCAATTTTATTTGAATTGCACACAGCATCATTGTCCTTATAAGAATTCTGTAGCTTCGGCGTTAGTGCTCCGGGTGATGGCATCAAATCATAAACACTTTTATCAGAAGAAACTATACAGTTGTCATTAACTTCCCCTAGGCCAGTAAGAAGTGTATCGTTTGCAAGTATTATGCTTTCAGAGGTGAAGTCATTGCTGGGGACACATAGTATTGATTCTGGTGTAACTGCCTCATCCAAGGTGTTATTATGAGAATCTTTTACGAGAATCTTGCTGTTGTACTCATTGTTACTGACCAAAGGTGCTCCATTATTAGATAAAGCATTAGTATTTTTCCTTTGACTAACTGAAGTATTGTATTTCCGGAACGAATGTGTTGATGTTATTTGTTCATTATATTCTGGTTGAAAGTAACGATTGGTGGAATTCTGCCCCAGTTGTTTGCAGTTGCCACTGTATGAGGTTTTTCCTGGTTTGATCGCATCATGTGCTTCATTGTCGATTGCATTTTCGCCAGTGATCGTCTTAGGGAAGTTTTTGACAGGAGAATCAGTGTTTGTCGTGGTCGCTTTCACGCGAAGATTTTCTTCATGCATCGTCTTCTCATTCATAGCTCTAGGTTGAATTGTGGCATTTTTCTTGGAGAAATGATAAGAGGGTGAGACATTGTTGGATTTGCTTGAAACAGGAGCATTTACCTCATCAACCATAAAAGCTGTCTTCTGATGTTTAACGTTGCTTCCATCTTGATCTTTCTCTGTCGTACTATACTTGATGCTGTACTTTGAATTGTTACTGTAGATCTGACGATTGTCACTGGTTGGCGTTGTTCGGGTATTTAGTTCAACCATTTTTGTGACTTTTCTCTCGGTAGTTGCTTCAATCTTGCGTGAGTGTTCATTTGCAGTGGTTTTCAGTTCTCTCTGATCAACTGTTGGTTGATGACTTTCGACAGATCTTTTTTGCTGATGCCACTTCTTGGATGGTCCTCCGTCTGTGGTGTCACATAGTGTTCTTGATAAACTGACATTCTTATTTTCTAAAGAATATTTTACTTGACTATACGGAGCTGCTGTGATGTCATTTCGAGTGGATGTTTTGGATGCAACATTCCGACACATTCCATGTGTGTTTCCGAGATCACTGCGCTCCATACCAGCCTGGAAACAAACATACCTGGCGTAAATTATTGAAGAATGCGCATGCCATTTTAATGCTAAGACATTTACGACTTCAATTGATAGAAACGATCTGATAGAAATGATCTAGGCTACGTAGGTCTGAGGGTTGAGCAGTTCTACGTAAATAACTCTGCAATAACTCTGCTAGGGTGAAACATCACAACAATGTAGTTTAAACTCTCCCACCCAAATCGTTACTAATTGGCGTAACTAGCTACAGCGGTAACATAGAGAAAGAATTTAGAGAAATAGATACAAGATTTAAGAGAAATAGATAAAACACTGCGAAACAAATACATTAAGATACTAAAAGTAAAAATTATACTGTATAGATAAAAAAAGTTTTGAATAAAACTTAAATCGGTTCTAATAGTAAATAAATTAAAAAACTGTTCTAGTTCCCCTTAGAAGAAGGAAAATCTAATAAGCTTGGGAAAAAGAAAGTTTGGTTCTGGCCCAATGCCATGACGGTTGAATAAGGTTTGGCTTGTTTATCTGCGATTTTCATTGTGGAATTTTATACATTCTTTGCCCATTGTTCTATTAAATCCAAAGACCCAAAACTCTTCTGTTGAAAGCTCTCTTTTTTTCGTTTTCATGTCTCAGGAGTCAGGAAGGTTTTGTCAATTGGTTGGGACTTATTTGATTCGGCACTGAGATGTACAATTCTAATATCAAATCAAAGGTCTCAATCAAGACGACTCACGGATGTACAAATAGCCGATTAATTCTTGGCTAGTAGATAACCAGATAAACAAGTTTTTAATACTAAGCGCGCAAAGCAGTTTGGTCGAGTTAATGCTAATAAAGAATGCGAGACCGTTAGCAATGACTCCCTGATACTCCTACGGCTCTCCCCTCCGCAGAGGCTTCGAATGCAAATGCGCTAGATTTTTAAAGATGACCGCTGCTGAAATTAGAAACGTGGGCCCGCGTTTCTAATTTCAGCAGCGGTCATCTTTTTAAAAAAATCTAGCGCATTTGCATTCGAAGCCTCTGCCGAGGAGAGAGCTCCTACGGAGTATCCGTGTGTCAAAAAGCAACCTAACCCTGCCTATAGAAGTCCCTGGTTTTGACGTCAAGCCTTGCGTCATCTTCAATATTGATGCAGTTGATGTTAATCAAATGATTCTCTTCTTACGTCGGACAGTAAGGAGGCCTCCAAATTACTAACAGCATCATGACGAGCTAAAAGAAGCCACCAGTTTTACAGTCCATCGCATCGAATAGGATCGTGTTGAAACGCTTTCCACAAGTGCAGTAACTTAGAGGATTTGGGATAAATTGTCATATCGCCACTCGCAAGGCGTCTTTGTTCAAAACGTACCCTTCTTCTTCCAAAGGAAGGACATCCAGCCACCTGGAAGCACCCTGGTCACGAGCTAAGGAAATTCTTCTAAGTTTATTGGTCCTGAAACATGAGATATTTGTGAGTGGTTTGTCCAAACTATCTGCTGATCTCTTTAATCTTGTGAATTCTTCAGTAATAATCTTGTGTTTGCTATGGTTTGATCATCTGGTGCCATATATTCCACATTACCAAGCACCATATTCCAGTATAATTGACCGTACCAAGTTTGAATATACCACATTCCTGTGGTTTATGGTCGTTTTGTACTCTTGTCATTTCGTACTTCTGCCGTTTCGTACCCAGGCCTGGTCGTTTCGTACCCAGACATAGTTGTTTCGTACCCAGGCCTGGTCGTTTCGTACCCAGACATGGTTGTTTCGAACTTTACACACGAGGGACTTAATGAGCTAGCTTTGCAACAACAAGAAGACAAATATATTTTATTTATATAGATTTTCTGATCTTAAATTCTGCCATTTTTATTTTATTTAACGAGATACGCACTCTATATCTATTATTTTTAAGGTATATCCTGAACTGATTGCAATAAAAGCAGTCATATAGCGTTTGAGTACGAAACGACTAAAATCGGGGTACGAAACGACCATCAATTAGAGTACGAAACGACCAGGGATATGGGTACGAAATGACAAGAGTACGAAACGACCTGACACCCATTCCTGTATATTTGACATTATTAAGGTCTAATATACCATGTACATTATGTCATTACCACACAGTAAACATACCACATGGTATATTCGATCCTACCAAGCGTGAATATACCATATTCTGGTATATTCTACCTTAATCACCAAGGTTTAATATACCATATTTCAGTATAATTGACTGTACAAAGTTTGAATATATACCAATACCACATACATTCCTGTACAATCGACTTTAACACGGTGTTATGTACCATATCGTGGTGTATATTTGATTCAATTAACAGGTTAATTATGCAGCTGTACCCAGTGGCGTAGCCAGCACGATAATTGGGGGGGCACATATTCATGTATTCGTGATACGCAGGATTAATTTCTTTTCAAATAAATTGTCTTTACAGTCTGTGAACATGAATATATAAATATGCGCCCCCCCCAATTATCATTGCTGGCTATGCCACTGGCTGTACCTAATTCAAACCTTTTTGGTTAAAGTAATTAAACATTCATGATGTTGAGCAATTAACATAGGAAGAATGGATGTGCAAATCTTTGAAAACTTAAGGGAGGCATACTAATTGGTCATTTCAACTGAATTAACTATGATTTATTAACTTTCATTTTTCAGACATTACTTGGCACTGCCAGTGAACTAAAGGTGAGCATACTTTTCCCAACATTAGGATGTAGTTGCCTTTTCTTTCATTTGAATTCCAATGTTATTGTTTGTCCTGGCTGGATTGATTACTCTAATTAATACCCTATATTCCCTAAAAAGCTTTATAGTCAGTTACTTAATTTGTCGCTTTTCAAAAAAACAACGACGCATTGTGATCACCAAATTGTGACTTTTTTGTAGTACCGTGGTATTATTGTTATTTATGATGATGCATGATGATATAAAATTGATAATCATGAAGACACATTTCTAGTTCAAGGGTCAATGAGAGGATTTTTGTGTATATATTATATGCAAGACATGTATTCGCCGACAACCTTACCACCCTTACCACGCATTTATTCCCTGGAATGACTGCTTCAACTGGTTTTCCATTTTTCGACGTTTCTGCAGAGGTGGATTGAGCCTTATCACTAGACGCCTTAGTATTCTTGCTGCCCATTTATGACCAAGAGACTTTAGTTCACCTTGATTCGCCCGTCATAATGACTTTCGCCCGTGATAATTACCGCATTTTGCGTTGAACCCTATAAACACAACTGTTTTAAACAGACTATTAAAACAGAGTCTTCTGAAAACTGAAATCCAGAAATATGAGCGAAATTTGGAATTCCTGGAACAACAGATCAAGTTTCCAGGAGTTGACACGTCTCACTTATTCAATCTAACTTCCGTCATGCGATGTTACTGTACATGTCGCTTTTGCTGAAAACGGCGCATGACTAGCGAATTCTTTTAGAAACGTATTTAGTACTACTCCTCTATGAACAATATCAGTTTTGTATGTGAAGCAAATCGAGTAGTTACCGGTAATTATACTACTTTCGGGTTGTATATTGTAATAATGCAGGTTTTTATCGGTGAGGCAATACTATAAATATAATGTATAAATTCATCAGGTGCTAGGGTGGTCTGAAAAATAGAAATATTGCCACCAAGCGAGGAACAGTGTCCATTTTGTTTTAGATGGGCGGCAACCAAAGTAATTCGCAAAAAGCTGAAACATTTCAACCGGAGGAAAACAAGGAAAATCACAGACATAGAGTTGGCCAAGCCGACAAATTTGAACCTATTAACGAAAACTTTTGCTTTCGCTATGGCACAGAAACAGAATTTTGGTTGTTGTTGGAACTATTCGAGAAACAATCAATTATACCAGCAGATGAGCTTTACAAATGGCTAGCAGAACAATTAGGGGATTCGACATCAATGATTGTAGGTGTTCAATATTTAGATGAACAATTTACAAATGCACCTAAACAATTTCTAGTTTATTGTAGAAACTGTGAGACCCTGCAGTTCGCTTTTGAATGTTTGTCAAGCGAGGAATTGAGTCGTCGTTCTATTTGTAAAATTTCATCATCCCATCCGTGTCATCAACCTGAAACCGAACTATTGACCGACGTCTACAGTCTTTTATCTACAAGTACAAGTCATTCAGTTGCTGTTAAAGAAAGATTCAATGTTTCCGACCAAAGTAAATATGTGGTAAGTTTAATTTATAATATATCCATGCGGTAGTACGCCTCGCAACTATGGAGTGACATAATTATTCATACTAGGGGGTAATCATTAAAATACAGATTCTTTTGTTTTCAAAGGGCCGGTTGTTCGAAAGGCTTTACTTTTTAAGGTAAACAGTGGATAAGCCAAATTTGCAAAAATACTCTCAAAGTCTCAATCATCTATTGCATGACTGGACAGTGCATAGACCTGCATTGAATATGTCTTCCATTGAAAATTAAACTATTTACATCTAATATTTCAGCTCAGTTGTTCAATATTATAAATAGATATTTCAGTTGTTTAACTCGTTTTCCATTTGAACTTATCCGCCGTTCAAGCTAAAAGCCTTTGAACAACCGGCCCCAGAAGATAGAGACTACTCAGACTAGAGATTTACAGCTGGAAAGAGCATACTAAAAATCCAAAATTTAATAATAGAATTGGAAAGTTGTTTGGAAAATGTTGGTATGTAATATCCTTTAATTGTTGTGTTTATCACAGTTTTTTTTGTACCATTTGGGCCCGGTATACACAAGCTTTGTACATACTGTACAGTGACCTTGAGTCCTTGACCAACTGACAATTTAAAAAAGGCAATTCAAAGAACAAATTACAAATAAAAAAGACATCTTGAAAAAAACACAATATAAGCTTCATACAAGACACAATTAAAACTTTCAACTTTATTTCAAAATCATTCAAAGACAGAATGATGTGAAAAGCAAAATTACCAGAATATGAAAATGATAGAAGTTCATAGAACTGCATGTTGAAGTTTTTGTATAATTCAGGTTTTACATGACACAACTGCAGCATTTCCTTGTCCTTTGATAACCAAAATTGCCCCTGGAAGCTTGTGCATGCCCTTGATTAAAAATGAAAGAAAGTAAGATTGAAAGAAAATAACTATAGGTCTAGGAAAAACCTGACCCACAAATAAAACCTCTTTGTAGAGAATGAAATAATTTATAGTTCACCTAGCTTGCGGGGGTATTTATAGTTGTCCCAGCCTGGTGAGGAACCATGTGATAAATCCATGATGCTCGAACATTATCATCAAACCTCCCTGGGAGAAAACCAAGACCAAGTGATTCCAAATGACAAGTACAAAAATGCAGAATGTACATCGCTGAAAAGTAAAGAAGGTTCCAGTGTCATGATTGCTTCAAGTGATGCGTCAAGTGATGACGTCATAGGTGCAGGGTACAGTAATCATAAGAAATTACCAGGAAAGAAAAATGTGACAGATTTTAATCCACCAATGGTTAACACGCCTGTTGATCGAAGTGGTAATTGGAATGGTAGTTGGAATGAGGACTTTGCTGACAGAATTTACACAGAAAATGTTGAATGTAATAAAGAAACATCTCTCTTCACTAACAATCCTTCGTTAAATGAAAAAGGTCGAAAAAGAGATTGTGTATCAAGTTTAAAGACAAATTCAGCAGTGGTTGCGAACAATGCGCCACCATCGACGAAATGTTTTTCTGTCAATGACTTGAATTCTGATAAATTAATATCCAAGAGAAATTACACGCTTGATAATGTCACTGAAAAAACAAATATAAAGATGCAACGTAAAAAGACGCAAACCAGTTGTTCTCGCTCTCGACAAGGAATGATGCAACATCCGCCGTTACAAACCAGTTCTTTTCGACCAGGAATGATGCAACAAATGCCGCTACAAACCAGTTTATCTCGCCCAGGAATGATGCAACAAATGCCGCTACAAACCGGTTCTTCTCGACCAGGAATGATGCAACACCCGCCGCTACAAACCGGTTCTTCTCGACCAGGAATGATGCAACACCCGCCGCTACAAACCGGTTTTTCTCGACCAGGAATGATGCGACACCGGCCGCTACAAACCGGTTCTTCTCGACCAGGAATAATGCAACATCCGCCGCTACAAACCGGTTCTTCTCGACCAGGAATGATGCACCATATGCCGCTACAAACCGGTTCATCTCGACCAGGAATGATGCACCATATGCCGCTACAAACCGGTTCTTCTCGACCAGGAATGATGCACCATATGCCGCTACAAACCGGTTCATCTCGACCAGGAATGATGCACCATATGCCGCTACAAACCGGTTCTTCTCGACCAGGAATGATGCACCATATGCCGCTACAAACCAGTTCATCTCGACCAGGAATGATGCAACAAATGCCGCTACAACACACTTATTCGCAGGAGCAAGTGCAAGCCAGTGATTTTTTTCGTAAGCCAAAATGTGATAACGAGTTTAAACAATCAGATTTGTCTAATAAAGTGCCTTCAGAGAGGAAAAAACGTAGCGAAGAAGCAAAACCTTCAAAATTTTCAGAAGAATATGTTCTTAGTTGTAATCCATTACAAGCAGAGATTATAGGAGACAATAAATTTTCGAAAGTGCAATGTCACCTGCAGGATAATGAAAGATATTTGGAAAACCAGAAGTTGCCAGAAAAAGAGAAAGATTGGGAAGAAAATGTAAAAAGAATACTTCAGCAACAACTAAGTCAAAAACATCATCAACAGCCTCCTAACCAACAACAGCAACAATATTTATCTGGCCAGCAACCAGAATATTCATCAGACCAACCACAGCAACACCAGAAGCTAAAGATGCCAAGCAACAATCATATTGTCCAATTTGATGGATTCCCTCGCGATTGCAATGAAGAAAACATTCTCAGATTTATTAATGAACAGTGCGACAGTGTGGAAATTTTAAAAGTTGTTCAAATAGAAAAGGAGTGCTTTGTTAAGTTAAATTCACAAAGCGATTGCCAAAAATTACACGAAGCTATGCGAAAATCGTCATATAACGGTGTAAAAATAAAACCATTTTGGAAAAGACTACCAAAAGAAACAAACCAAGACAGGCCATATGTTGTGGTAAATAATTTAGATCAAAAGTTCAAGCAAAAAGACGTACAAAATGTTTTTAAAAACTGTCAAGGTTTTGTTGATGTAACAAGACAAGTGAAAGACAGTTACGCACGCGTATATTTCGATTCCGTTGATTCCGCAGGAAAAGCAATTGATCAAAGGAACAAATTGTGCCTTGGAGGAAAGAGTCTCGAAGTGACAGCAGCGATTGGAATTACAGAAGAACTGGAATGGAGAAAATTAGAATGTCAGCGTGTTGAATATTTGAAGAAATTGCATGAGCGAAAAGAAGCTCTTCTCAAACAAAATGATAAAAAACTGAAAGATCTTGAAGATCGCACCCCAGATTTGAGTCGTCGAGAAAAATATATGCCATTAGAAGAGTTTGATCGTCTGAAAGAAGCAAGAAAAACATACAAAGGAAAGAAACAAGAGTTGGAAGAACAAAAAAATGAATTTGAGAATAAATATTGCCAACTTTTAGAAAGCTTCAACAAGCAAATTGAAGATTACCACAGCGTTAACTATAGAAAAGGAATCGAGGATGTTTTAAAAACTCATAAAAACATAACAGAAAGAGAATTTAGAAAGTTTGAAGCGAGTTTACCAATATATGCCAAGCGTACAGAAATACTGAAACGCATCAATTGTGGTCAAGTTGTGGTTCTTGTTGGTGAGACTGGGTCAGGGAAAAGTACTCAACTGGCGCAATATCTAGCAGAAGAAAATTTAAATGAACGAAAAAAAGTTGTAGTAACCCAACCTCGTAAGATAGCAGCAATAAGTTTAGCAAAAAGAGTGTCTGAAGAGTTTGGATGCGAGATTGGAGAAGAAGTAGGATATCATGTTGGTTTGGATAAGAAGATAAAAAACAAGACAATTATCAAGTTTGTAACTGACCGTATTTTATTGAATGAAGTTTTAAAAGGAGACGATGTTGTGAAACAATATTCATATATTGTGATCGATGAAGCACACGAAAGATCTATTCACACAGATTTACTTGTAGCCATGCTTAAGAAACAACTTGCTAAGTTTCCTCTTCTCAAACTGATCGTGACCTCTGCGACGTTAAATACTGATATTTTCCGGCAATATTTTGGTAACTGCCCCCTGGTGACAGTACCCGGGAGAACATTTCCTGTAGAGCGTGTTTACATGAAGGAAAGGCCAACAGACTATGTTGGTGGTGTTTATGAGAAGATTGTTGAAGTGTGTCAAAGTAAAGAACAGGGAGATATTTTGGTATTCTTGACACAGCAGAATGAAATTGAGAAGACTTGTGATAAGTTGGAACAGAGATTAGGAACAGGAAACATCATCCTTCCTCTTCATGGCAAATTACAATCAGATGAACAACAGAAGGTATTTTGAAACATTTTATCAATTTAGGCTACCCCGGTGCATTAATTAGGACGCGGCGCAATCACAAATATAAATACCAAAATTTAGGCCATAATTAACCTTAATAATGAAGAGCTTTTTCGCAAGTGTTCTGAAGGTAAAAAATATTTGAAAAACTGTAAAGGACTTTATAACTGCATGTGCTTAACGTTTCTATTCTCTTTTTAATTCTTAATTTCTTTGAAGGTTTTTGAGACAACGCCCAAAGGAAAGAGAAAAATTGTCGTGGCAACAAACAGCGCAGAAACTTCACTGACTATTGATGGTATTCGTATCGTTGTTGATTCAGGCATGGTGAAAGAACCATCTTTTGATCCTGCTAGAAATATGACCACTTTAGAGGTTAAACTTGTGAGCCAAAGTTCAGCTGTACAGCGGTCCGGTAGGGCAGGTGCGTTGTGGCCATGTTTAGCAAGATTTTAGACCTTAACAAGAGCCTTTATTGATAACAACAGTTTGGATTGTCCCCTGGAGCCTGTTCGCTGTCATGAAGCAGTGATGACTAGCACTTTAGCTCACTGGGTTTCATAACCCACACTGTTTCTGCTAATAGGAGATTAGAGTCGTTTTATGAATATTATAAAAATGCTTTGCGATTTTACCACCAATTTTTTACTTTTCTTAGGAAGTGGATTATAATAAACACAACACTCTAGACATATGTTATTTTGTTATTTTCAGGACGTACAGAGCCAGGCAAGTGTTATTGTTTGTACACATACGAAGATTACGAGAATATGGCGAAAAATACAAAACCTGAGATCTTAAAAATGCATCTTGGAATGGCTGTTCTTCAGCTGTTAAGTTTAGGAGTCACAGACATCCAACAATTTGATTTTGTCCAAAGTCCACCAGCTGATGCGCTGACGAAAGCAATTGAGAGTTTGAAAATGCTGAGGGCTTTAGACCCGGACGGAACTTTGAATGACTTGGGAAAAGAAATGCTTCTTTTACCGACTGAACCACAGCTTTCAAAAGCGCTTCTTGAGGGACTTGATCGAGGATGTGGAAATGAAATCATCATTGCTGCGGCACTTATGTCGAGCGGTCATGACGTTTTCTATCGAGGAAACCTTGAGATCAGAAACGAATGTGCCATTCAAAAACAAGAATTCTGTCAGACCAGTGGTGACCTGCTGAGTGCAATTGACGTGTACAAAAAATGGTCAGAGAAATCCAAGAAAGAGCAAGTTGCCTGGTGCAAGGAGAATGCTTTGAATTCCAAATTACTTCGCGCTGCTCGAGAGACGTTTCGGGAGATCAGAGAAGCGTTGTCTCATCTGCGAGATCGCGGCATCAACTTGGACGTGACAGCAGAGAATATTCAGGAATCTTTGATTAAAAGTTTATTAACTGGATATTTCGAGAATATAGCTTGGTCATTTGGTCATGATAGACTTGGTTATATGGTGGTATCGTCAAATCACACCAATCAGAAGGCAAGAATTCATCCATCATCTGTTCTCGCCAGTCTTGGTTATCAACCTGATTGGGTACTATACCAGCAACTCAAGAGCTCAAATGATCAAGTCTTTTTACTCAATATCACACCAGTACATTATGAATGGTTGGCAGAAGTTGCTATGCATATGTTACAGTATATTGATGAAGACGCCATTGATAAATCAAGAGTTATACGACAAAGATTCCACCCAGTTGGTCCAGAGATGGTCAAAGCTGTAATTGGTTTTCAAGGTTCTACTCTGAAACAGATAGAAGCATCTGTAACCGAAAAGTATTCTGTATTTTGCGCAGTCGAATGTAGCGTGGATAAAGGAATGGTCGATGTATATACCTCAAAGGATTCTCTTCATTACGCCAGTCAACTTGTGAACGATGTGATCCAGAGAAGACGACATGAACTTGATGGTTACTCAGAGGTTGTCATTTCAAATGTAGGGGGCCTTAAAATGTTAGTTTCAAACAATTTGCAAACGAAGTTAATCCTTCAACCCAGAACCTCATGCAAATTTGAAGTTTTTGTTGACACAATCGACCCGAGTGAAAAGGTTTGTTCCATCACTTCGTGTAAACATTTATATGATGTCTTTTTTTAAGATAAAAGTAATTAGTTACGAGGGGGCCTGCATGGGGACAACGTAAATGAGATAATGATAAGAGATTATTTCATTTTTTTTTTTTCTATTTTCATTTAGGTTGAATCAATGACTGTGCTTGAGATGCTCAAAGACGCCGGGAAAATTCTCCACTTTGCCACGACAACCAAGCCTGGGAGTGAAGGAAATTTCAAGTGGGGTAATGTTACCTACATTTCTACTGACGAAGCCGAGAAGGCAAGAAAATTTCTGAATTTTGTGGATCCACTTGATTTACCTTACAATGTCCAAAAAATAAAGCTCAGTCCCATACGCGTTGAAAGAGCAACTTCCCAGGATAATACGCAGCCCTCTGGAATCAAAGTTTTAGTTAGCTGGTTTCCACTTCCTGCAAGTGGACGAGCTTACATCAAGTGTAAGAGTAGAGAGGTAACTGACATGATAGTCCAGAACCTCGATTGTGTATTAGCACCCGTTGAATCACTCAAACCCAAAATATTCGTCAAAAAGGATTCAGGTGATATTTGTATACATGTACGCGAGACGGCCGACGAATTTACAGTAAGAAAACAACTCGAAAGTTGTTGTACAATATCACAAATTGAAAACATTTCAAAAATTAGTGTTCCGTCGAAACAGTCTAAGATTGATCCTGAAGAAGAGAAAGAAAAACTGATAGAAGTTTTAAAGGATTTTGGACCTGTGCGAATTTTGAAACCTTGGATTGCAAATAGTCAGAAGGTTCTGGCGTATGCGATATTTGAGGACTTAAACAGCGCTGAAAAAACTGTACTAGAGTTGAATGAAAGAAATGGCGTTATTGGAGCAAGAGCAATGTACCTGGAATTTGCGAAAAAAGTAGAAGTCATGTGTGATGGAAGAATATTTGAAAAAATAAGGAAAGAAATCGAAGCACTAAAGAAAGATGATGTCACCATCAGTAATGAGCAATGTCAGAGACGTAGAAAGATCATCGTCACTGGAGACGATCCTAAGGTTGGTTGTAAATATGACTTATATATGTTTGCTTTCATAAGTGTATTGTTCATTGTTGTGAACGAAGGTGCTTTGTTTCTGCAGAAAGTAGAATTTCCAGAAATTGAAAACCTAATTGTTATAGTTTGAATACCCAGCCGAGCACAGTGCATGGTTATTATCCTACACTGAGATATCTGCGTGAACGCAAATATATAAATTGTGTTTTTAATGGCTCGTTTATCTGTGTGCAACATAGTAGGTTAAAGTTTTTCCTCTTTGTGACACCTAGGTTTTTTCTCTTTTCGTTTCGTTCTACTTTATTATAATCGATGACCATGAGAGGCTATTATTTTTTCTATGCCCTTAATTTAGGTGGTGCAAGATATCGGAGTTACCATATCAAGTTTAGTTGCCCCGGAGATCGTTTTGATAGAAGATGCAGAAACAGCCGAGATTTTGTCAAGTGGATATGGCCGTTCAAAAATCAAACAGATCCAAAAACAGACCAATGCAATAATCTATACCAACAACTTTGGTCGCCGTATTCAAATAACCGCCAATTCAAAATCAAAACGCCAAGCTCGGGTACAGATTGAGAAATTGATCAAAGATCTGCGAAAAACCAGACATTCAGAGATTGATCTACGACATTCAGATCGACCTGTTGGCGCAATCCGAGAGATTCTGAAACACTTTGGAAAAGATCTTAACAAACTCGTTGAAGGGGAAGATTGCCAAGCTTCAATGGAGATCAGACGTCGAAAACTTGTTTTACATGGTTCCAAAGAAGCTGTTAATAAAGTTCAAAATAAAGTAGAAGAATTTCTTCAAACATTACCCAACTCACAGAGGGAAACAGCAAACTTAGTTAATGAATGTCCAGTTTGTTTTGGTGAAGTTGAAGATCCGTATCTTCTTACATTATGTGGTCATGCCTATTGTTTTGCTTGCATCACACAGTACCTTAACAATGTTTTTGATTCAGTAAAGAGTGCGGACATGTTTCCACAGAAATGTATGTGTGAGAAGTGCGAGTATTATGCAATCAAAGAAGATTACTCAAAGCTGTTAGATGTGGATCAAATTGAAAAGCTCTACCGTATTTCGTTGGAATGTTTCATGATTGGTAACCCCAACATCAAGCCCTGCCCCACACCTGATTGTTCCTGGATATATGAAATCACTGCAGACCCGAACGTTTTTACATGTCCGGAGTGTAATACCCAAACGTGTAAAAAATGCGGAGATTCAGGTCATGAAAAATTTGATACGTGTGAAGCATTTAAAGCCAGTAAAGGAATATCAAGATCAGATCAACAGTTGAAGGAGTGGGCGAAGGGCGCTAATACTCGCGAATGTCCGAAATGTTCAGTAATGATAGAAAAAAATTCCGGATGTGAGCACATGCATTGTACCCAGTGTAAGGCTCACATATGTTGGCAGTGTGGAAAGTTCTTTTCAACTAGTGAACAATGCTATGAACATATTCCCTTTTGCGACAGTCTTAAATGAGTGCATGATTCCACGTGGTATGATTTGACTTTTGCACCCTGCAGAATCACGTAAAGTAACTTCTCAACATAGCTTCTTTAGATGTTTATATAATTGGAAAGTGCATGGCCTTGCATGATGTGGCAATAGTGCCGAACGTTTATTCTTATTGTATTGGGTAAAATAGTTTGGTGATTCAAAATTTTTGTTCCTTCTATATTTCATGAACAGAAAAGGTTTGGAGTTTAAAAAAATTTATTTGTTGCTATTTTGATATTTTGCAGGTATGATATTATGATTAGCCCGCCTATTATGATAATTAGCCTGCACAGGCCATTGGCCGAGGGATAATAGTTGATAATGGTAGTTTCAATATTGGCGGACCTAAGTAACTCTAAGTAACCCCAAATAACCCTGTATTAGGTCATTCCAAATTTTCTGAAGATAGAAGAATTAGAAATGATAAAGCTGAAAGAAGTATGGTTATGGTTAGATTATTTCAAAACTATCATCGAATCTATTTTCAAAACCAATCAATTCTCAAAAAAGTGAAGATATATTCTATTTTCTCTCGATGTTTACAATTTTCAAAAACTGGTAATGCTTTGCCTCTAGTAACATATTATTCAAATGAAACTACTGAGTTGGGAAAATCAATTGAATTTGATATAAAATCAAACAAAGCAGCAAAAATCTTGGAGAGATTGAAAAATTCTAACAACAATACCTTATCAGGTTTGCCAAAACGATTATGGGGAGATGTGTTTTATAATTTAAACCAAAATAAAGAATTTCAAATGCTAGATGAGGTAAGAGCTTTTACAAAGAAATTGGATATAAATTGTGGAGAAGGTGCTTTGACAACATTGATAAGATCGTATGTTGCAAGAAATCAACCATTAGATGCTGTTCATGTGCTTGATGAAATAAAAGAAACTGGATTGTTAAAACACACAAGAACATATTTTCCAGTAATAACAAGCCTGGCTAAAGATGGTTTTCAGAATAAAGCATTTGAACTATTTGAGGAGATGCAACATCATACATTTAAATCAAATAAGGGTGTCACCCTGTCAATACCCTCAGATATGGTTGTTGCTCTAATTATGTCATGTATTCAAAGAAAATATAACAAAACTCAAGATATTTTGCACTGGTATAACTATAGTGGAAGACCATTGACAATGGAAATAATGAATGCAATAAAAGTGTGGTTATGCAATGATCCTGTTAATAACTGGGCCTTGGAAAAATGTCAAATTTCAAAAGAAAAAGGACTTTGTAACAACTGTGGAGAATGTTTAAATTCAGGTCAGCTGATGTCTAATGAAATAAATATGTTGAAATTAGATATTTTGCGCAAAATAGAAAATATATTCAGCTCAGAAACAAAAATTCGCCGGAAGGAAAGGTTTAGTAACTATGTCACTTTTTTGAAGCATTGTACTCCATGTGATATAATTATTGATGGAATGAGTATTGGATTGTCATCAAATGTTGACAAACTAAAGAAAAGATTTAATCACAATGCATTGTCAAAAGTTTCAGATCATTTCGTTCAAAGTGGCAAAAATGTATTAGTTGTACTTAACACATCAATACCACCATCATTTCTCTCAAAGGATGTTCAGTACTTCATCAGTGATGTTTATGATGATGACCTGTACATAATGTATGGTTGTGCAACTTGGAATATGGCACCATTTCTTGTGACTCGGGACAAGTTTCGTGAGCACAGATTTTTCCTGGCGAAGCCTAATCATGCCTCATATCTTAAATGGGCCCGCACACAAACTATAACATTTGGTTATGATAAAGACACACTAGTATTTCATGGAAAGACATATGATCCTGTTGTACAAAAGGGGAATTCAACTTGGCATTTTCCATTAGTTGATGGAAGCTGGTTCTGCGCTAGAAAGATATAACTGATACATTTGTCATTTGTACACTTTTTGGGGCTGCATAATAAGTCTCAGCTGACTTGTTAGCTGTGCTAACTAAAGGATCAATGAATGGCGTGAAAGGAGTAGGATTTACATAAAACGTAAGACTAATAAAAAATGAGCCACAGAAAAATAGATAGGATGTAACATAACAATTAAAGAATTCTATCTATCTTATCTTCGTTGTATCAGTCATAATTGCTTTCAATTCTCTCAATACATTCCTCAAAAAGCAACAAAATGTGCTAATTGGGTAATTCCTTGTCACTTGACAGTTGTCTGATTTCAACACTCTCTCCCCTCTTTGAACGAAACTGCGAATTCTAGCTCTACAATTTACCAAAAATTGAAGGTTCTTCCAAGAAAAGGTTTAAATTTTAAACGAGACAATTGGGGTTTTTGGGAATGGTTACTAGGTCAGTGTATAAGTGTATCGGTGAAAATATGTATGGGAAAAAATTTGTAAAATTCCCATCGTGGAGACGTCCAAAGTGTTGATGTCGTCAGTGGTGGACTTGTAGACCGATACTTGGTACATAGGCGTGTCGGCGTACCTTACGTACGGGCCAGCCGTCGGTCTAAAAATTTGGGGGGTGGAGGCGTGGAGCAAATGATTTCAGCAAAGAGTATCCGAGTTACGAGTACAAATTGCCCGACTTACTTACTTACGAGTACAAATTGCCCGATTTTAGCAAAAATTGCCCGATTGTTGGTGGAATTCGATAAAAATTTGCCCAACTTTCCTACCCAAACGCACGCCTATGGTAATATTCTTTCAATGTAAAAAATATTTCTTCGGTTCAGGTTGTATATAGAGCTCAGCTTTAAATATTACATGTGGCGGGAAATCTGGCCAATAGAATGCTAAGTGAGGAAATGTTGTATAATAATTAACAGAGTATTACAGTTGTTCGCCCTAAACATTTATCTTGTATGCGCTATAGCCTGACCACTTACTGAAGATATATATTACATAGGATTTTCGCACAGAAATATGCCACGGCGTAGCAAAGACCCTAACAAGCCAAAAGGGAAAATGGCAGCTTATACATTCTTCGTCCAAAGCGAAAGAGAAGCCATGAGAATTCGAAATAAAGAGAACGGTAAAAGTGATATGCCAGGTGGCAATACCTCGTTTGCAAAATTCTGTAGCGAGAAATGGAAGTGCCTAGACGATGCGAAGAAAGCTCCTTTCTTGAAACTAGCTGAGGCAGATAAAGAAAGATATGAGAAAGAAATGGCCACTTATGTCCCAAGCGAAGACAACGAAGCAAGCAACGATAACACCGAAACACCGAAGACAAAGAAATCTCGCAAAAGAAAAAGACATGTTGACGAAAATCACCCAAAAAGAAACAAGTAAGTCAAATGCGAAGTGCACGATTATCATTGCTAAGCATTGCTGGCTATAGAATATATCATTTAATTTCGCATAAGCATATTACTTATAAAAAAGGTTCTCAATTAGAAAGGACTACAAAAACGTCAGACCAGTGCAGACAAACGTCAGTGTATGTCTTGTTAGTTGTTATAGCGATTATTAACTGTACACTTTCTCCACAGTAAGTTCATCTGGTTTTGAACGCAAGTTACTAAAATATTCTACACATAATTTTATACAAATAAGCATAAAACACAAAAGGAAGGCCGAAGGTAAAGAGCCGGGGTAAACAAAAATGTAAAATGCATGAAATAATGTGGCTGGAACAAAAGACATTAGTACTAAATTTAGTTGAATACATTCCAGGTTGTCTCCCTTTGTTTGATATTTGAATTTGATATTTAAATGCGTGGGACTGTTTTATGTAATAAGTTCTTCATGGGATCATAAATGCCGGTCTTACCCTACCCGTGTCAAAATTCAAAAATGCTTGATACTAGGTTATATTTTTGGTAGATACACCTTCGATTAAATATACCCCGCCGTTATCAATCACGCTATTTATTATGGGTTTATGCATATACAGCGTTTTTAAAATTGCCAAAGGTTAAGATATAGAGGCGGAGTAATGTCAGTTTACTGTCCGAGAAATATGTCACATAATACAGTATTTTGCACGCGTGATCAGTGAAATGAAAACAACAATGTTTTTTATTAGAGACTTGGGCGTGACATTCTCTGACGTAGCAACGAAGCAACGCATGCACGCGTGACTGCAGGTTTTGACCAAGAGCGGCCAAGTTGCCCAAGCCCTCCTCCAAACCTTAAAAATCATTGAAAAACAGTTTTGCTTCGAGATAAAGTGTCCTAGTTCGTTGTAGAAACGTCTGTTCCAGCGCAACAATTCACATAATTCAACTTTAACAGTATACAATAATACGTGTCAACGTTACAAATGCCTATTAAACAGGCAAGTGCCCAAGAAGTGAACCCCCCACACGCCGCCCAGCCAACCCTAATGTGCTTCCTAGTTCCTACGTCTCTGCTTTTAAACTATTAAACCTAAGGTAATATCTATTTTCCAAACTTTTCAATTGTTTTGTAGAGCGGCCTTTATGTTTTTCTGTGACGACCACAGATCTAAAGTTAGTGAATCTCAACCTGAGTTGAAAATTACAGAAGTGTCAAAAGTCTTGGGTAAGATGTGGGCAGCGATTGATCCGGAAAAGAAAGAAATATATAACAAGATGGCAGGAGAAGACCGCGAACGTTATGCAAAGGAGATGGAAGAGTACAGGAAGACAACTAGTGAAGATACATCGAGTGCAAAAAAACAGAAATGAACAACGAGCATTCGTGTGTATGGTCCTTAGATTTTTCGTGGGAATCCGATAAGACGTTCTTTAATGATGTATATAAAGCTTGCTGTTATTGTTTTTAGTTCACCAAAAATGTTTTGACGAAGTTAACATTAATTTTGATATCATATAACTGTACTGTCTCCATGTTTACTCGAGACACTTTACAGACACTTTGTACACAGGGAAATTATTTTTTAAATTGTTTTGAATATATCTAAAACTCGTTGTTGTATTATTCGAAAACCATTGGAACAGGACTTTAAGATTGCAAGCTTCAGTCAAACCTGGTTTGAGGCTGGTCAATTGTCTTCGTGCACTTAGAGAAGGTGTTACGTGCAAGGTTCTATCTCTCTGCTTGTCTCGGATGAGTTAGATCCAGGATCGTTGGAGAGCCGGTATAGGTAGCCGGCCGGGGACCAAATTTGCAGTCTTCGTGGTTTTATAGCGTCACCGGCGTCACGGCTTTTGTCGGCAAGATTTAGTTATTTTGACCCATTCAGGTTATTTTTCCCTATTTTGGAAATGGAAGGCCCTTCTCCAAAATCGTGAACAGGTCTGTCATAAAAACTTAAGCACAACCGGGCAGTCGTGGGGAATAAAAATAATTTTGGCCAAGTGAAAACTAATCCCATCTTATTGTCTAATTCAGCCGGCTAAACACAGTAACTCTCGACTGTTATTCCCTCTTTTCCTCGCAAATTGGAAGGAGCCTTGACCAAATGACTGAAAAGAAAGAGTAATAATTATGAAAGAAAACTAAATCCTCGGAACTCTTAACAAAAGCTGCACAATTATTGTCATCTCAAAATTACGATGCAGTAATTGCAGTAAGCTCGTTGTCATGTGTTGGCCCTGTGCTTGTGGTAGTATTATGTGCATTTCTTATTTCATTACTCCTAGCGCAGAGCTCCTAGTCTTTCCTAGTCCTAGCGTAAAGCATCATATTAACACTTACTTCCGGTACAGAAAACAGCCAATAACAGAATAGAATGTTGTCACGTGTGTTAGCTAAAGTGATGAAACGGGAAGTTCGAAGACTAACCGTACACAATTTTCCACGACGTAAATCTGTAAAATGTCGATATGAACGGTTATCAGAGCGAAAGCGAAGATAATTCCCCTAAACCTCATCGAGTTTGTTGCTTAATTGAAGACAAAGATAGGTGTAAGAGATTGGCAGGACATGCTTGTTATTCAAAGAGGATTCAAAAAACTGTAGCTCAAAAGAAACTAAAACTTGCAGCTGCTGAAAGTGTAAGTTCTACTATTTCTCTCCTTATACTGTTTGAATATATACGTATTATTAATTTTCACTGCTTTTTCTCATTTTAAGGCCGGGCATATTTATATTTGCGGCTATCATAAGGACATGATTCAAAGTGCTCGAAATAAACGTAAACGCAAGGACTCAGAAGACGAGATAGATCGTGAAGAAGTATGGATTGATGTCTTGTAGATCTTTCCATTATTCTATGCCGTTACTTCAAAAATCTATTTCTTCAAAAGAGTATATTGAAACTGCAATTCTAGTACAAAAAAAATGTCGGATCTTCTAATTTTTTGTTGTAATTATTTGGAACTGTATATTTTTGAGATCATATTTTGAAAATTTTTGATGATTTATATATTTCACTATTTATATATCCTTGTTTTAGGTGGACGTGAGTGTACTGCAAACAAGTACATTGCGAAGATATAAGAGGCATTTTAAACTGCAAACACGACCTGGTCTGAATAAAACTCAGTTAGTAGAGGTAAGCAAAATTTTAAACGGATGTTTTCGTAATATATTTTGACCGCGTGTTTATACATGTCAATACTTCCCTGGTGAAATTTCTCCTATCGGCACTAGTGACTATGATGGGGGTCGGCTCCAAATGTCAACAAATGTTTTGATTCTTATGAGAAAACTGTCAGAAAACTATCCTCTCACATTCTCCTACTTGACTGGGTTTTTATACTTGACTGGGTTTTACTTGACTGGACTACAATGATACAACATGAAACCCAAAAATTAAAAATCCCTATGGGAAGAGGAGAGGCAGGCAAGCAAGTGCCAGATATAATAGTTGTTTATGTATGTTTGTTAGCTTAGATTGTCAGGGCATGAGATAATTTCACTGGAGTATTAATAAATGAGTACTAATTTTCATATATACATAATTCTCCTAAATTTGACTGAATTAACACCAGTGAATTGACATCCTGTTTGGGTGTTGTTGTATCATTTCAGTGCCACCGAAACTAAATACTAAATCTTTTATAGCTTGTGGCAAGGCGGCAAAACTGTCCAGTCTCGTGCAACCTTTGCATAATCAGTCTCATCAGTGTAATATATTCCACTGATATATATATATATTTAACTGATGTGACTAAGCAAACATCAAAATAATAAGATACATCTACATCTACAAACGTTAGGTCGGTAAAGTCCATATCCGGGTATCACACCAACCATATCTTTGGTTTTTTAGACAATTAGCCGACATTTCAAGACAATTCCAGCACCAGAGAGGGAAACCATTTCACTCTTTATTTATATGGCAAAAACAAGAAAAAGTAAACTTGATCAAAAAGCAGACAATGGTTAAAGTATATCTAGTATCATGCAATATACATAGAATATTTTAGTGATATGTATTAAAGTTAATAGTTTGTTAACCTACATTGATTGTGTGAAGATAAATGATGCAAATTATAGAACCAATTGTGGACTAATTTAATAATGATAGGTGAGGGTGACCAGTTTGTAGATAAGCATAGTCCTTCACCAGAACTTGATTAAGAAAGACAAAATGTGATTATATGTACAATGTAAATATACAAACTTTATACAATCTCGTGGTTCAACTGTTTTACCTTACAATTGATATTTACTCATTTGCCCTGCTTTAATAGCTTCAACAAGTATGGAAATTAAACAGTTTATTTGAATAAAAAATTGCTAGTTTCTTCTTACCACTATAAAACCATCACAGTCATCACTTTGGCTGGTAATGCTGCAGTTAAAACTGCGAATAACGTGCGAGTGAAGCGAAGTAATGAGCGTGTTATTTTTTTAAGAATACGTTGAGGTAGACTTCACGATTTTGTGATGTGTCAGAAAGATATTATCTAACCATTGTAAACTGCTTTGAAATACCGCTGTTTTTGTCGGTGAACTGCAGTAAAGCACGTAAAAAAATGAAACACTTGAACTGTCGTTTTGGGGAACAACTAAATGAACTAATTTACTATAAGATAACTGGTGAAGTCTTCTCTCTGTCAAATTCTAGCGATTTTTAGATTTCTAGAAAGAGTAATGAGCACCAAAAATAATGTGCACATCAGACAGTATACCCACACAACTTCTCAATTTTTATTTTTCAATGAAATCAATAAAATATTACATCATGAAAACTATTATAGCTATTCCTTGCAAGCAGTCTGCTTTTGACACCCACACTGGTTATAAAACTTCGCCGGACTCTCTCTTTATAAATATATACGTGGCATTTAACTGGGAACAATTTGGTTCATGGTTTTCCATTGTTGTGAAACAAACAAATCCTGAGCCTTAAGTTTCCTCGTAACGAAATCTCCCACGACCATCCCATTCGGCAACTGCCCAACTCCGCCATTTCTTCCAAAAGGAACAAACATGGCAGGATTTGATCCTTTGTACTTCTTTAAAACTTTTCCATCGAGTAAACATCGTATGTTGGTACAGAGATTATCTGCAAAGAAATATTAAAAGACGTGCATTAAACAAAGCCAAAGGCGTTCCGATTGAGATTATAACGAAGAACATAGAGCTAATAATTCAAGGATGCAGATTTTTGATCCAATGATGCCTAGAGGCTAGAAATGTTGAATGAAACCCTCAGTTGTTGGTCTTGTGTAAACACTGTGTCGGGCAATGGGTGAAAGCGAGAAAATTCATTGAATTTTAGGACTCTTTCAAGGCTGTTACATCCACTTACTGTCGGCTGTTGGTAGCTGCGTTGGCAAAAAATCTACCATTATTTCAATAGAAATAATATGAGATGCAGTACCTGCATGCATTCCTGCAACGAAAGCTTCTTTGATCTCCTTGGTATTACAACAATCACCGATGGCGAAAACATCCTCTAATCCTTCAACTTGAAAATAGTCGTTCACTTTGAGTTGGTTCTTGTCATCCATTTTATCCGAGAGACTTGATTGGTATGCTCCACTATTAACACGGAGACCAATGCATTTAATCAACAAATCGGCATCAATATTTGTTTCAGGGTTGCTCGTTGTTATCTTCAGAGGACCAGATACCCAACCAATTCCACCTTTAAACTAAAATTAAAGAACGATTTACACCTTTTTAGACGGACACGGTGTTTTTCTACCTATAAACTTTCTCTATATAGAGAAAAGCGCTTTTCAAAGGGATATTTAGCGCACGTTACTTACATCTACATCATCAAGATTTGCTCTTTCCCCCAACAAAACATTAACTCCTTTTTGCTTCACAACAGAGAGTAGCTTCGTATGAAATTTTGCAGTCAATGAAGGATCGCAAAGTGTTTCTCGATTGTGAATCACATGGATATTTTTATCGTCGTATTTATCAACAATTTCTCCCGCCAATTCAATGCCTATTGGCCCTCCACCAATAATAACAATGTTTTTACTTTCTTTCACCTATATATACAGCAATATTTAACGATTTCTTAATAATGGAAAATAGATCATGCTTGCCAGTTAATGTAGTGTTGGCAAACTGATTTCTTTACCTTATTCCGTAACTCTTCATACAACTTCGTAGCATTTTCCTGCGATGAGCCCAAAGGAAGCTTGCCTGATAAGGACACAAAAAAAAAATACAAAACAGTCCTAATACGTAACTTACCGCAGATAAATCTATTATGATGATGATATACCTGGAAAATCATTGGAGGAACCACAAGCAAACACTAAGTAATCATAACCAATTTTTTCCTCATTTTGCAAAGTGACATATTTCTCTGACGTGTTAACACCAATTACTGTGCCTTGTTTAAACTCTCCGTTTTTTATTGCAGGTTCATATGGGATCATTACCTTCTTCTCATACCCCGGATCAACTACTGTAGCTCGTAATGACGCAACGCAATGATGAAAATACGGTTTAGGGTCGATTAAAATGACATGACAATAATTATCTAAGTTAATAGCAACCGCAGCACCAGCATAACCTCCACCAACAATAACAACTTTACTCTCACTTCGAGCCGACGGTGAATTACCCATACTTCAATTCCTAGAAAATTGAAATATTTGCATGTTTTAACATTTAGACTTTTGCCCTCGTGTCTGCCGATGGAAATAAACCTTGTCTTCTGATTTATTTATACAATTTCCTTGTACAAAAGACGTACTCGGCAAAGTCGTTAATATTTCCCCAAGAGCTGGCAAAATCGCAACCTCGTTCCCAGATCGAGGATAATTTCTCTTTTAATTCACTTATGGTCCTGGGTATGAGATCGCATGGATTTAGGACACGGTAAATAAAATAAATAAAATATGTGGATAATTTTCTGCACGGTAGACGGAAGATCTGATGGGGTCTACTGCTACGAGATTGCCCATCTGCCGGAAACCGTGACTGGCCGGAAACACTGGCCGAAAACACCGGCGTCATTCCAGCAACATAAATTTAATAATCACAGTTAACTGTAAATTAACAAACGAACTATTTTCATCATGTTTAAAATATCCAGGGTCGCAACTAGACGCTTAATCAGTGTTGGAAAACATATTCACATATTCCACTTTTGCCCAACTGATTTCTTTCAAACGATATTGTTTCACCGTATTGTGAACATATTATTATTACTATATGTGAATTAATATCCACACCCCGCTAAAGCCCTGAGAATATCTAAAAGACTAAGAATCACAAGGAAAGTTATGCTGCATATATTGAGTATTTGGAGTTTCGACCTGAGGTTCAGCTAACTCTCCTGACAATTTGTCGTTGCAATTGATTGAAATCGTTGAAATTAGTGATTTGGCGTTGTGGTTGAAAGTTGAAACGTCAAGGAGAATCGTGCATATGCAAGATTTTCGACACGATGACTCATGACATCTACGATTTTCCCTTCTCAGAGGTCAAAGCGCTCATTCCACAAAATTACCTTGTGATTTTCTTCACAACCATTTACAGATATCTTTCACAATCAGACCCTCTTCTATACAACGGTTACTTTATACGTATGGATTAACCCAAATGATAAAATATTCTAATGAATACAGACAAGGTAATTTGATACTGGCCTTCTGTCAATAGAAAGACATATAATTATAAAGATCAACATGAATAATGATAAAAGAATAATAGGCCGTAGGATGAGCATCCAAAAGATGCAATTCCGTTGCACCCCTCGTGGAACTACATAATTTTCACATGAATCAATAGATAAAAACTTACTTTATCAGAATCCGTCGCTCCCCAAGTGAAACAGGTGCACAATTGGGAAAAAAATCCCTCCAAAGTTTGCTATATTCGCGCTTCGAAATATTCGAACCGCCATTGTTTTAGTAGCAAATACGCATGCGCATGTCAGCCAAACTCGCACTGCGCACGCGCAGACAGGAAAAATGGATTTTCCCTGTGGGTTTTCCCCGATTTCCCGTGTAAAAATAACAAAATAAAATCACGGAATAAAGATCAAACCTTGTAATATTAACGAATAAATACACACACATTAAATATTGTTAAAACACATTGTACATTTTGCTTGCTCATATGCTAAATCACTTCAATTCATTGGCTATTGTTTCAAAATACCGTTTTAACGTATAATTCTACTTATTAACAACTTAATTCAATAAAAAATTGTGAGGTAAAAAACCCACCTGTATCAAACAGGATGGAGAATATATAAATATACATACAACTCACACAATCAAGAAACAAGTTAAATATTTCGCTTATAGCCTTGGAATGCTATCCCGTTTCTGTAACTCAGTACTTGCACTTTGTTCCCTTTGAATGATAATGCCCCCAGTGATGTGAGTTGTCCCTTTGCCAGATCTAGTTTCTTCTGAGAAATCATCATTATCCCATGCAAGAGTAGTTGGAACATCACTAACAAAGCCTGGAGGAATAGCAGAATCATTGGATATATTCATCTGTGCAAGGGCAGTTTCATGGCACAATACAAATGAGTGTGACATGCAATGTCCAAAGCCACTCAATAGAAAAATCACTGAGGCTGAACCTGTCAGTTGTCTAAGTGCCATGGCAAGTGCTATGCTCTTGGGTGTAGGATTCCTTCCCCCAGATGCTAAATTCAGAAGGTCTTGTACAATTAATGTTAGTTTGGCATTGTTCTTGCCCTCAATTGGCACGTACTCACTTAAAGTTGGCTCTGAAGAGAATCCACAAGTCCAAGCCGACATTAAAAAGTTCACATGGAACCACTTTTTGCACATTATCCATTGTCAAATCAGATGCCAATGGTGGCCAACGAAGATTCAGTTTTGGTATATCTTGGACCTTTTGGCGAAGAATCAATGCAGCATTGTATAGAATTTGTAACTCATTGACTCTCGAATTTTCCTCAGTTTCTGTGTTGGAATTCAGATCATCATCATCAATGGTACCGGTGTAGCTCTCTTCATCAAAGTCTTCATCGTTGTTTTCTGACTTGTTTGACATATGTTCCTCAACCAATTCGGAAGAATCCAAATTTTCCACATATACAATCTCACTAACATTTCTCATTTCGGTACTTAGAACACAAGTTGGGGATAACTTTTCATCAGTTGTTGCTTGAGTTTAAAAGCTCTATATTTAGATGCATCCACATTCTCGGTGTCCTTAGCAATGACAACAAATTTCTCCAGCAAATCTTTCATATACCTTATTTGCTTATTTGCAATGACCTCAGTCTCGATTACTTTCTTACAGAAGACATCATAAGACTTCTCGTACACTTATGTAGATCTTTCAATCTCCAATTGCTTCTTTGTCTCTCTGGTGAGAAATTTTGTATAATTGCAGTAGCAAACTTTGTGATAGGGGACTTCCAGTGCTACACAGTCTTTCCCCCGGATTTGCACAAGTATCCGTTCATCATTCTTTCTCTCGGCAGCTGTACGTAGAAGACCAGCATCAATTATTTCTGCCAACATGAGTGGGGTTCTTTTTCTCTTCTTAGTTACCTGGTGCGAACAAAACTATTAAACTAAATATCTGCTAATAACACAGTTGGATGTTTGTAATTAAAAACTATTTTACCCTAAATAAACTTAATTGACCACAATTCAAGATATTTTAAAACCAAACTCGAGAATGCTGTGCTACTAGTACACATTGCACTATTGCACTAGTATAATTATATCTATCAAAATGACCATACCTTGTCTAGTGAGGACCAAGAGGCGTCTCTTCCACAAACAATACATATCTCTGGACTCGTTTCTTTTAGGCAAGGTCTTAACGCCTGCGACTGATTGGCGTGTAATTTTTCGTCTTGGTTCTATTGGTTCCACTTCCACATGTAGTTCTTCGGTAGAAGTTACAGTTTTAGAGCTAGTTCCTTCTCCTTTTTCTTCTTTTCGCTGTTGTCTACGGATATTCTCTTCATCAGAAAATCTCTTCCAGCATTTCATACGATGGTACCATTCTAAGTTAATGCTGTCAGGGTTCTTCTCCTTCTCCATGTATGAATTGACAGATCCGTCATCGATGTTCTCGTACGATTTCTTAGCTATTTCAGCTTGTTGACATTTAAGTTTGGCCCATTTAGACCTACACTCAAGACATTTCTTAAGCCCTTGGCGTGTAACTTTGCAAAGTTGCTCCGTAACGCCAACAAAATGAATAAAACATGAGGATATTCGAGTTTTATAAATATTTTCAGCCATGATTGTTTTGCATAACTAAGCGTGTTTCCACTTTGAAGCATGTGTGTGCTTATGCGCGTGCGCAGTGCGAGTTTGGCTGACAAGCGCATGCGTATTTGCTACTAAAACAATGGCGGTTCGAATATTTCGAAGCGCGAATATATAAAACTTTGGAGGGATTGTTCTCCCAATTGTGCACCTGTTTCGCTTGGGGAACAACGGATTCTGATAAAGTAAATTTTTATCTATTGATTCATGTGAAAATTATGTAGTTCCACGAGGGGTGCAACGGAATCCGTTTTCTAAGCATCTTTTGGATGCTCATCCTACGGCCTATAATGCTGGATCGACTGCGTCATTGCGCAGCGCAGCGCGGAAAGAAAAGTGGGACGAAGGTAATTAGAAATTCAATATGGCGGAAGGAATGACTCTTCTTGTGATATGGTTTTTACAGTGGTTTTTATAGTTTTCCTTTTGATAAAATAGCAAAGGTAATGTGCGTATTCTACATAATAGATTCGGATCATATGATTTTACCCACCCCCTGGCCGTTAGAGTCGTTTACCGCATCGGTCACTTCAAGGCACACATTTATATTTTAAATTAGCTTTAACTTCTATTTTAAATTGACGGTGTTTGAAATCGTTTTGGCATGGAAACGAATGTGAAAACGCGCGAAAATGTTACCGTGTGTCGTGTCACATAGCCTAAATTAATGTACACAAAAATTAAAAATAATAATATAGGATTTATTTAGAAATCAGAATATTTAAATTTGTTTATACGTATGCGTTTGCTTTTAATATCGTTTTCCAGGTAGTTCATTCGATGTCTTCGTTTATATCACTTAGTATTCTCCAAGTTGGCATTGAACTTATTATCACTGATTCATTCTTGCCACATAAATTCATCAAGAAACTTAGGCAGCATGTCGCATCTTACGCCTCTCTTTGTCTTTGATTTCATCTTGTTCTTACTCCAATGCAACTGGATGTTTGAGTATGAACACCTATTCGATTGGCTGTTCTGATCAAGTCACTTGTGTATTAGGAACATCACCAGGTCTAACATGGCTTTTTATTTCATATTTATGCATATTATGTAGCACCACATTCGAGCTCAGTCGCATTAAATACACCTTTCTTATAATGACGTCAAACACGGAAAGTCTTATGTTGCACGGAATTTAATTGGATCCGCAAAATTATCGAGCCAATCAAACTTGTGTTACATTATACTTTCCGTACTTGACATCATTATGAAAAAAGGTCTATTCACTCTTCACTTATAGATTAGGCACAATTAAGTCACTACAGTGATAAGAATATGGAGCTGACTAGAGATGAATCTAAGAGAATTCTGAGGCGAATTGGTAAGATTTAGGGCTTTTTTAATATTACCTAATGCATTGGCTCATGTTTCTTATTAAAATGCAGTTTTTGTAAAATATTTTGGTCATAATCCCAGCCACTTTAGTAGAATCAAGGAAAGAAACCTTAGCAGTTTTTTTTAATTCCTTTTTTCAATTTCAATTTATTCATCATCTCAGTATGTTATCTATTATATAGAGCTTGAAGCTTATTCTGCACTTGTTACTGCTCTTAGAGCTCAAGGTGAACTAGACAGGTGATATACTTCATGATGTATCTTTGAAATGGTCTAATCCAAGTTGTATTCATTTTATAAATTGAATTTTACAGACAGAAGAAAAAACTTCTTAGAGAACTGGGTGAACAGTTGAGGTTTGTGATATTTTCTCTTGTTCATTTCTCTCATTTTCTTTTATGTATTAATTTTATTATCTGATTCATAGCATTTCAACAGAAAGACATCGTGCTGAGATTCGTAGAGCAATTAGTGATGATAGATTATCTATGATTGCAGAATGGTAATTTTTCTGCCTGTTATATCAAATTAATAACTAGAAAAAAGCATTGGTCTTATTCTCCACAATTTTCTAACTTAGTGTTTGCGGATCAGATGCAAGTGTAGAGTGGGAATCCGAAGGCAGACGTGTTGTGCCATTAATGCCTCGTCTTGTTCCTCAAACTGCTTTTACAAGCTCTGCCACAGCAGCGGCTAATCATGCTGCTAGTGTAAACTCTACAATACCATCAACAACAAAGGGTAAGTATTGTTTGTAGCAATTATATTGTGTTCTTGATTCTTGAGCTGGTGTCTTGTAAATTTGTTGGGTAATGCTTCCATGCAGCGTTTTTAACTTGCAATAACTATTAATTTACAACAACAGTCGAAGCTTGTTCTTTACGTGTATATTAGAAATACGCTGTCTTTTACCAGTGTACGACGAGGCATTAAAATGATAAAAAAGAAAGTTCTTTAAATTTTTGAAAACTCGCGTCATTGAAAACTCGCCCGTTTGGTATTCATAACTAAACTACCCTTAAAAGCCGAGATAAATTTTTTTTGTATTTCCCGGTTATTGAGGTTGATTCAATACTCGCTTTTTACCAAACTTGCCTTCTGTCTTTATGCAGTACGGTTGAAAGACGATGATGAAGATTTTAGATCAAGGAAACGACAGAGAGCAAATAGTCCCGGAACTGTCCAGGTATAGAACTCATCAGTTAAACTTCTTTGACATCACAAGATCAACTGAGTGAAGGTTTCTAATAAGCATCACTTACTGTTTTTATATAGAAAGTAATTGTGACTTCAGTAACGAAAACATCAACATCACCCACAACAGTTCGTAAAAACACGACCATATCAAAAACACCAACATTACCTGGAAAACAAGAAAACAACCAACTGTCAGGCATGAAGATGACGTCATCAGCGACTAGTGTATCTAAGTCAATGATTTTGGGAACTAAGTCCTCTGTTTCCGTCGCTCCAAGTAAATACGTTGCTCCATTACCCGCAAGTTGTTTACAGGTAAGTAAGAAGTTTTCACAAAGTTGGCAAACATGATATCAAGTGTATTCAGCTAGTATTCCACATTACTTCGTTGCCATTTCAATACAAAAGGTTTACTGTGAAACTCTTGATGAAGTCGAGACTAACGACACTTGGCAACACATCACTCACGAAGATTAGAAAAGTGACCAGATGAGTCAAGGGCAACTCTAATTATATTTTTAGGCACACGCATCTGTAGTGAGTGGCAACAAAAATCGAATGAACCTCAATGTTGTGAAGACAAAACCAGCAAAACCTAAGATAAAAACATTGCCAGCCTCTGTGAAAATAAAAAGTGTATCAACAGGAATTAATGTGGCGCCTTCTGTAGTTCAGACCGTCGCTCAGTCATTGCTATCTATTGCAAAGACCAAAGGTAAGTACTTAGTGTAAGCGTATAATGACAGCATTACTGATAGCATTCTTTCAGTTGAGTTAAGTGTGCTGTAATCTCGCGTGTTTATTTCAAACTATTCATTTTGCCTTTGTCTCAGGTCCCGAAACTGGCGGCTCAACAAATAAGATAGGTCACGTGTCCAAAAGTCCATCAACCATAACTGTAGCTCCAAGAAGTTCAATTTCTTTGACGGCTTTTAAGACAACAATGCAACCAAAACAAAATCCTCAGGTTTGTTGTGGACATTACATGCACTTTATCCCACAGTACCCTAACTATCTAGGTTTGCTGTGGACATTACATGCACAGTAAATATAGGTATGTGGATGTCGTTACATGTGTTGATTATTAAAAAATACTTGTTATATTTCTATTTTAATGCAGTCCACGACAGCTACGATTCGTAATGCTGAGGGAATCTCTCGTCAGAGTTCTGCACAACTTGGCAAAGCAGTGTCTGTTTCAAGACGACCTCTTCCGGCTATTCTTCCTAAAACAATCTCACCAAAAACTCTTACAACTGTCTCATCCCCAGGTCGAAAACTTGCCTCTATATTACCTGCCCCAACGAAGTCGACGTCCTCAACTCTCCCCAATCCTCGCATTATTCCTGTCGTTGGAAGTTCAGGCTCATCACCAATCCCCATAGCACCCTCACCCCGCCCACCTCAGGCACGTCCTGCAAGCTTGACTAACTCTGCTGGCAACAAAGTAACCACAGTTTCCATTGCACCCGGACAAACTGCTGATTTTAAGAAGTATGTATGAAGTGTGTAGTACGTTAGTTTCAATGCATTTAAACCTTACCCGAAGCGTTGAATTATTTTGCAGAGATACCCAAAACAACATGTCATCAGATGTGCATGCCCAATCTCCTTCAGGATCACAAAATTCCAGCCCTATTTCCAGTAAATCTCTGGATAATATTCATGAAAGGTAAGTCTCAATAGTCAGTTAGTTTGCTCAAAACAGGAACGCTGCATTCTCTTTGTTAAGACGAAATCCGATTATTCTGCTTGTCTAATGTCTGCCTTTTGTAAACTGTTGAAGTATTTTGTTTTCAGAGAAACACTGTCACCTGTGAACGAAATAATAACCCTTGTGACTTCACCATCAAATGTTCCATTTGTCCCTTCATCTCCTGTGAAATCCCGTTCAAACCCATCACTCACTACAAGTGAAATTTCTCTGGAATGCAACGAAAACTTGCTCGAGGTATTCTAATCGTGTTTATTCCAGAATACGTGATATACTACTGATGATAGGATAATACCGCGTGATACTTGCAAAGTAAAAGATCAAGGCTAGAAAGCAAACAATAAAACTCTTTGCTAAGTATCATACTAACTTTCCTGACGAAGGCCCTCAGGTCGAAACGTCGAAAAGTGTTTTGTCTATTTTAGGCACTTTTCATACTACAGTTGATGCTAAATACTGTATAATTAATATTAATACCAAACTCGATATTATTTTGTTAGGACTTGGTTAAAGATGATGAAATTGCGATTAAGAAGCGATCTGCTAATCTTTCGTCGTCCACCCAACAAGTCCACGAAACAAATGAAAGCCAGAAAGATGTTGTAACAGATTCTTTACAACAAACTTTGAAAGATGCGCAGCCATGTGCTGAGGGTGATTTTAGTCCTGTGGAGGGCAGAAATGAAGCCACACCGGCTACCATAACGAGCACTTCAAAACCTATTGACCTTTCTCCTTTAGTAAGCGAACTTATTTCCAGCAGTTCGTTTGATTTTGATAAGAAGCAATTCGATGATGTTTCTGATCTTGTTCAATCCAATGATAATGGTGATCTTTTTGATGGCGAGTTTCCTGTGTTAGATCTCGCCACTGAGCTCAGTAATGTTTCTGAAACAGTGAAATCTGATGCTAAAAATATAGGCTCAATGGATACAATGGAAGAAGACAAAAATATTAAACAATTTAGTCCTGTTGAAAAACATGCGAGCGTCGCTACTAAACCACTTGAAGAGTTTTCAGCTGGTGATAGGCCAGGAGGCAGTGTTGCTTCAATCGAAGAAAAACAACAAGAATATAATAAGAAGAAGGATTCTCGAGATGCGGTTGTGTCTTGTCATGTGAATAAAGATGTTAACGCAACAGAACATTTACAAGACAAATTAGCGTCTCCGAGAAATAACAAGGTTGGTGATGAAGAAGAAGGAGAGCCCACAGCATCTGATGAAAATGTTTGCCTGAAAGAGAAGGTGGAAGACCATATCGCTGAGACGATGAAAACGTTTGAAGCTATGGACAAGCAAAAGTTGATCAAAGATTCAGAGCAGGCCATAACTTCGTTGTCTGAATTCCTAAAAGATGACAAAAAATTAGGCAACATTTCAGTTAGTAGCACGGCAGATACAATGTCAGAGAATTCACAAATTATTATTCACAGCAACGTTACAGAAAATAAACCAAAAGTTGTAAACACAACTAGTTTAGAAGCATCTGGAGGAAAAGGACAACAAGACGTTTTCTGGGATAGAGTACAAAGTGGTGGAAAACATTCCACAGAACAAACTGAAGCTGAAGTAAAAGAAGAGAAAGAAGATATCGCACCTGATCGTGATAATAAAGAAAGTTCTGTAAATAAAGCAGCTGTTGTAGTCGAGAAATGCTCACAGACAAATGAAACACAAGTCACTCAAGAAAAATTGAATGAAGGAAGACAAGAAAATACAGAAGAACCATCTAGTGGGTCAGAAGTTGGCTCGCCTGAGGGAAATCTTGTTCGCACAAGTAACAGAAAGCGTAAAGCACCCCCACCTCGTGATTTGTCGGTGCACCCTCCTGGTTGGGTTAGAAGTGCATTGCAGTGAGTTTTTTTTTTAATAATGTATATTCAATGTGTATTGTGGGATGTAGTTGTGAATTGTGTTGTGAGCTCTATCAACATTTTTGTTAAGCTTGACTGTGTTGCTGACAAAGCTAAGCACAACACAACACAACAAAGCTCAACACAACACAACAAAGCTCAACACAACACAACACAACAAAGCTCAACACAACACAACAAAGCTCAACACAACACAACACAACAAAGCTCAACACAACACAACACAACAAAGCTACTAAAACAACACAACACAACAAAGCTAAACACAACACAAAGCTAAACACAACAGAAAGCTAAATACAACACAACACAAAGATAAACACAACGCAAAGCTAAACACAACACTGACAAAGCTAAACACAACACCAAGCTATAAACACAACACAAAGATAAACACAACACAAAGCTAAACACAACAGAAAGCTATATAAACGCAACACAAAGATAAGCACAACGGCGTCAACGCAACACAACACAAAGCTAAATACAACACAACACAAAGATAAACACAACAGAAAGCTATATAAACGCAACACAAAGCTAAATACAACACAACACAAAGATAAACACAACAGAAAGCTATATAAACGCAACACAAAGCTAAATACAACACAACACAAAGATAAACACAACAGAAAGCTATATAAACGCAACACAAAGCTAAACACAACGCAACACAACACAAAGCTAAATACAACACAACACAATGATAAACACAACAGAAAGCTAAACACAACACAACACAAAGATAAACACAACAGAACACAAAGATAAACACAACGCAAAACACAACACAAAGCTAAACTCAACACCAAGCTATAAACACAACACAAAGCTAAACACAACACAAAGATAAACACAACACAAAGATAAATACAACACAAAGCTTAACACAACACAAAGATAAACACAACGCAAAGCTAAACACAACACTGACAAAGCTAAACACAACACCAAGCTATAAACACAACACAAAGATAAACACAACACAAAGCTAAACACAACACAAAGATAAATACAACACAAAGCTAAACACAAAACAACACCAAGCTAAACACAACACTGACAAAGATAAACACAACACAAAGCTAAACACAACAGAAAGATAAACACAACACAAAGCTAAACACAACAGAAAGCTATATAAACGCAACACAAAGATAAGCACAACGGCGTCAACGCAACACAACACAAAGCTAAATACAACTTACACAACACAAAGATAAACACAACAGAAAGCTATATAAATGCAACACAAAGATTAGCACAACGCAAAGCTAAACACAACACAACACCAAGCTATAAACACAACACAAAGCTAAATACAACACAACACAAAGATAAACACAACAGAAAGCTATATAAATGCAACACAAAGATTAGCACAACGCAAAGCTAAACACAACACAACACCAAGCTATAAACACAACACAAAGCTAAATACAACACAGCACAAAGATAAACACAACACAAAGCTAAACACAACACAACACCAAGCTATAAACACAACACAAAGCTAAATACAACACAGCACAAAGATAAACACAACACAAAGCTAAACACGACACAACACGAAGCTAATTAGCTCTTGGTTAATTCATAGTATAAACCTTACGATTGATTCTTTCTTGTCCAAAGATTGTTACAGAAAGTTTCAAGATTTCGCGGAAGTGCACGATCGAAAAATGCTCGTAGTGCAGCTTCATGGTTTCTGAAACCAGGTATTTTCAAATGTAAATTGATATTTTTGAAACCAGTTGGGCTAAATGGACGTGAAGGTATCATGTGAATAGCCAGTTTTATTTAATGCATGCTTTCTATTTTACACATTTTATGTTATTCCTTTTTTTATTTTCATAAAGTTGCGACATCGGAAGCACCTGGTTATTATAAAGTGATCAAGAGTCCAATGGACTTCGGGACGATAAAAACAAAATTGGAGGTATTTGAGAAATCTTGAAAGTAATGAGTTTTTCAGTGTTGCGATATATTTGGCAGTTAATAGACAGAAAATATTTCGACCTGCATGGTTGTTTAAAGTTGGGGTCCTCTTGGTCCTCTTGGTCCCCTATATACTTCTGAAGATCTCTGCTAGCTCCTCACACTTAGCAAGAATGATCTTATTGTTGTGTGTTTTATTTTCAGGCAGGTGAATATATTGCACCGTGTGACTTTCACCGCGATATGTTGTTAGTAAAAGCTAACTGTTGTAAATATAACCCACCTGGTCACGTCGTTCGCAAGGTTAGTTCCAAGCTTGCTTTTCTTAATATTTTCCTCGTCCTGCGCATGACTGTTGCTGTTCAACCTTTAAAGTTTTAGAAAAAGGAAATACTGATTACAATAAGTCGATTTCCCCCCCCCCTCCTCCTGGTGTATGTGATTCAATAAGCACACGTAATGACTAATGCTACTGAGCTGATAGCTCAGCTCACAGAGACCTCATAGCTCACATATAGTCCACATGCGGGGGATTTTGGGCACGAGTAGAAATAAAAAACAATAAAATTCTTTCTCACGACCACGCGTGTCTGATTCTCTAGTTTAAAGCCGACCGCAGACTTGAGGTTTTGGCTAAACTCTGACACGCATGCTCATTAATTAGATCAGCTTATTTCTCAAATCATTAGGAACAGACTTTCTGGCTTTGCTGATGGAAAATTTGATTAATTACTGCTTACCTAATCTAGTACAGGGTGACTGTATAAACCAATAAATATTCATACTGATTATTCGCTTTCTATTCGATCACAAAAGATCAAATATACTAATGAATATATTGCGTTTCTCATACTCCTAGTATGTCGTACAAAACGACAACTAATCTATTGTTCTTAAAGAAACTGAAAGTCCCAAAAACGTTAACAATATAGAAATGTATAGACACTCTATCGTTTCGTATTATTTATTGTTAAATGCTAATATGTAGCTCTAATATTCCTCATATAATGTCCCTAACAATCATTTTTGTGATAATTGGTAGTGTAACTCGAGTGTAACTTTTACGATTTTTGCTTTAGGATTGCGATGAGGTTTTTCAATTTTACGAGGCGGAATACGAGAGATTTGTTGAGAAGCTTGATAAGGTTTGTGCATGAAATGATTCATGTTGATTGCTTACATTTTCTGTCAACCAGTGGCGTAGAAATTAAGCACGATGATTGGGGGTTCATAACTCGGTTCCTTTCACGTCCATTAATCTCACATCTGCCACTTTCAAAACCAGAAATTGTATATTCATTGATAAGAAGTAATTGAAGTTAATGTGTATTATTTAGATATATTTACCAACACCGAAAAAGCAGAAACCCTCTCCTTCGTAACAAGGTATAGGATCATTTTATCAAGTATGTATTTCAGAACATTATACACTGTGTTTTGATCACGCCGGCTACACATGCTATTATAGTGAAATAAAGGCAGTTGCAGTCTAACTGTTAACTGGAGTTTTCAAAATCTGGCACTTTTCAAAATGTCTGAACACGATGCTGTATATACTATTATTTTTAAGAAATTCCGTGTGGGGACTTCGTGCGAATATGAAAATAATATGCAGGTATATATATATCTAAAAGGCAGGCATATAGAACTGAATTAAGTAACGTATAATATTTTAATAATTGCTCGAGACTCTTAATGTACGAATTTAGTTAAAAACATAAGTTGTGATCCAATGATCCAGTATTTATTCCATATCTTAGTTATTGTGAGTGATATACTTCTTGAAAAATAGATGTATTCAGTGCTTCATCTTTGACAAACTACCATGCATTGAGTGTTGAGTTATATCGCACGAATCTCGTCTTTGTTGAGGGTATTTTGAGATATTATTCATGTATAACATGTTCATTTGCCATTCTTCTTCCTGCAGAAGAAACAAAAAATTAAATTTTTTAAAATCAACGGCGTGCAGATTCCCTAAATATCATGTCAGGAAAGACCTAGGTTCAGCAATCGACCTAAAGAGCTCTACCATCCAAGCTAGGGTCTTGAATTCATTATATGAGATCTTACCCACTGTAAATGATTGTAGATAGGCTCTTTCGAGGTAATTCTCTTTAGTATAGCCTGAAATAAACAAGATAACGCCAGCTAAACACATGCAAATATTATCTTGTAAAATACAACGAACCACTATAGAAGAAAAATGACAGCGGTATGAATATCTTGAAGGTTGTTATCAATAATCAGGATACAGGGCATGCTGGATATTCGTCTGTAATCATACAATGCAATGTGGCTGTATATTTGATGCTATAAACACTAAACTTACCTGGTTTTCATGAGTCAGGCGAAGAAGTTCTCTTTGTCGCTTAGTTTTATTCAAACTTCTAGCTTGATAATTATTGTGGTTGTCTACAGAACCTCTTGTCCGCATAATTGAAGTCATTTTCTCCAACAGCAGTCGGTTTTCTTTATCAATAAGCGCAGATCGTTCTTCTTGTTTCTAATAATTTTCACCATTCATTTTGTGATATGTGAAATATTAAGTGTGAACTATTATATTGCAAAATGTATAATAAGTAACCAGTGGTTCTGCAAACTACAGTTTTTAACAAACATTTTAACCCAAGCCTCGTCATGCAAGTTTGTAACAAATTAAGTTGTTCAACTTCACCATATACGTGAAATGATTTTAAAAAAATTGGAGAGTGGTCCACCTCGCCCTTGATTTTTTTAATAACCATCACTGGGCAACAACCACTGTCTGTATGTATACTGTACAGATGATTGGAAACAGCGTCTTTGTCAAGGAAAGTAAGCATTTGTTAGATCATCCCATCTGCATATATAAGATGCCGTAGAGCCTGCCGTACAACAGGTAGCAACAATATCGTACTGTGCCTCATTGCTCACAGTTCATTAATTGTTTATCTTGAATCAGTTGCGACAATGCTGACTTATATTTTTAACAAGTATAAACAAGAAACATTACAACAAGTTGACGATTTTCACGCCGTGCACACGACCGACAATCATGAAGTTTCATTTAGTTATTCTTCGTGCATGAAATCAGAAATCATGATTTTCGTCAAGTCACTCACCTGCATTTTCTTCAAGTTTAAATGCAAATGAATATACGTCTCAGGTGACTTGTTGTCAATAACAGGGGATGAATGTTTGACCTAAAAACAAATTTTTGTCCTAAGATTCCTTAATTTATTAATCAAAATTCCTATCAAAGTGGATGTGAACTTGATCATTTCTGAAGTTGCAAATATTGACCAGAAAAGTAGGGTGCTGGAAGTTTATTACCTTGTGTCGGTGTGCGTTATACCTGCTAATATCCCAACGTTTTTTCAACAACATGTTGTTTGCTGGGGTTATCGGTTGATACGCGCGATGCATTTTTTTATTTTTAATTTATTTATGAAATGTTGTGAACGCTCTAAAGTACCACAGTTTTATCGTCGAAGTCTTTTTCCAAATTGTTACGTCATCTTATTAGCATAGTTAGCGCGCATGCGAATCTTGGAACATTGCATCTTCACATCGCGCGAATAAATTAGCCTAATAGAAAACGGGCTTTAGTCGTTATACTAGTCCTATATCCTGGCATTTTACTATTTTTCAACGTTCATACCATCGGCCAGACAATTCACTTTGCTCGGGGCTATTTTAATTAATATTGAGTTAAGCAAACCCCATTAAGGAAATTGAAATGAACTCATGTCATACCATTCGAGTGCGATAACGTGCCTGCCATTCTTTGCTGTGTTCCTAACAGGGTTCTTTAGATTTAGTTACAAGTTGATCGGAGCAAAAATACCTCGTTCATTGTCAATATTGCCCTAGACCCCAGTAGTTCTACTGGGCCATTACTCGTACAAGCTCGCTATTAAACGAGAATAGCATCATTTTGAATTCCTAACACAGGACAGTTTTTGATTTAGAGAATGATGTAACCTTACTTGCATGTTGCACCTTGTGCTGGGATATTTGTATTGCGAAATATCTAGTATGAGAATTGACAGTTCGAGTTTGACAATAAATCACTGTTCAGATTGTGAAGTCTGTCATATAACATGGGGAATTAACGGTTTAATAATTTGACGCTTGTGTTTTTAGAAATGTCATATTTAAAAAAACTGCGACCTGGTTGTCTTGCCTCTTGGCCCTAAGGCTAAGCATATTTGTCGACTGAGTTTAAAAGTAGCATGGCCGTCAATCGATTACTAGATTTTGCGGAAAGTAAGTTGAGTGCTGTGCAATGCCAAAGCTCCAACTCAGAAATTTCGTTGTAATTTTGGAATGTTCAAAATATCCAGCAACGTTTTAGTTTTTACGACGTGTTTTCATTCTGACCGCGTCTTTTTTATTTGAAGCAGCAAAATCTGAACAGGTGGAAAATATTTGCAAGCGCGGGCGACATCACAGAAAATCATCGACTAGGACTTAACTGTGCTAAGACTAAGATCCACTTTCTTATCGCGTGTTTCGATTAGGTATGTAAAATTGTAAATCCTTGCTAAAGGATCTCTCCTAAATGTCGTATTAAAACTAACAAACAGGTACAAACATAGCAACATAATACTTTTTTTTCTTTATGTTTTATTAAAAATCTTAAATATACATAATTGAACACGTCTTCATTTGTCTTCCATTTTTATATCTAGGTTAGACTGATACATCTGCGATAACCCTCACCACTAAACATAAACGTAATTCATAGATATAATAATTGTTATCTGAAGCAAAATGAATAGTTTGGTAGTCACTCATCACCTTGATAACATACCGACACAGGAGATTATAGACATGTTACAGAATATGAAGAAGAAGTGTTTCAAAGATTAAAGTCATTCTTATGATCAATTTGGCTAAAAACATCCCAATTTTTACTTTTAATAATTTAAATAGAAAAGTAATCATGTATTTAACTTGATGGTTTGTGTGTCCTTGTGTTCAATAATGCTGTCAAATACGTTCAACCTTTGTGTGCAAGCCAATGCATGTCTCTTTCGTACAACTAATAACATCAGTCATCAACATTTTATATTTTCTATCTATTTCAGTTTTCTTCTTTGACTATAGTTTCTGCTATTTCATCTGGATTTTCATCTGTTTTAACAGGTTTCTCATCTGGCTCTTCAATCACAGTATCTTCACCTGCTACTTTTTCTTCTTTTATTTCATGAACTTCTTTCTCTTTTCCACTGTCCTTCTTTGACCTTTCTTCTTTTTCTCTCGGACTGACTGATTTTCCTTCAACATCCTCTTGAGGACTCGCCGTTCTGCTGCTTTTCTCCTCCCTTGGTGACGTTCTGTCCTTTTTAGTTCCTTTCTTTGAGGTGCTTGTGTCTTCTTTTCCATCATTTTTTCTTTCCTTCAACTTTTTAGCTGCGCTTTTTTTGTACCATTCTTTAGGATATTTTGAAATGCTGTCCATGTATCCTTCTTTTTCCAACCAATGATCCTCCTGAAAATAAATGAAAGATTGTTTAGCATTTAAAATAAGATTATGTAATCCTCAGAGGTTCTTCATTTGCACAGATCAGGCATGGCTACCTCAAATAGACAGCTATAATGTTCCACATACCCATTTTGAATGGTCATAGACTGGTTTTTGAGCCAGAACCCTCTTTAAAATAGCCTATAAAATTAAGCGAAATGCTGGTATTTTAAAGAAATAGATTTCTCAGATTGATAATTAAATCATAGGACACTATAGAGGTTTTCAAACCTGATTCTCATGAGTAACACGTAACAACTCTTGTTGTCTTTTTGTCCTGTTCAGACTTTTGGCAGTATAGTCATTCCAGTTGTCCACTCTTCCTTTTGTTCTCATGATCTGAGACATCTTTTCAAGAAGGATTCTGTTATCTCTTTCAATTGTTGCTATTCGTTCTTCTTGAATCTGGAATTGAGGAGGAGAGATACTTTTGCAAAATGTAGACAATTTTGCGATATATTAATTATTGTTGTCTGTTGTGTGTTATATATAGGGTCATGGAAAAAACATTTTAGTGGTATGTATTTATCCTTCTTGAGTGTAACTGCCAAAGAAAAAACACAACATTGAAATAAACAAATGTCGTTTTATTTCAAATTAATAATCAATTATAATTTAAGCATGTTTAAGTTAAATGTGCTTATTGGTACTACTTCATAGGGTCATGTTTTATTTCTCGTATATGTTGGCATAATTTACAGCTGCATTTAGAGATCATATTTCGCAGCCTTTAATACCCCGTGTGAACTTTATGAATGTCCCTGTATACTTATATATTTATGCTTATATATTTATTTTTAACAGAGTCTATTCTGGCTGTTATCTTATGGACAAATAAAATAATGACAACTTTACATATTTACATAAAATATAAAAAAAAGTGAATTTATTGAGATATCCTATATTAATTTTGCCCGATTGCAACCATTCTTTTATATCTTTGACCTTATCTTGGATCTTATATATTCTGTAGAAATAATTATCTTATCAATAGCACAGAACTAGGTGAGCGTTATGTGGTATTTTCTGAACTGCGTTACAAAAAATACCTTCGCAGCAGGTAGGAACTATTGCGCATATAAATACTTTGAATGTATTCATTTCACTACAAACCTGTAATTTTTTTAATTTCAAATGAAGGTGCATGTATGTTCTGGGTGGTTTATTATCAACTACCGCTTTTGATGTTGCAACCTAAAACAAACCAAAGATCATATAAATATGAGATGTTTGCATCGAAATTCGAAGTATTACTTAAATTGATAACAAAATAATTTACCTTTCTGCGATGTTCTTCGAAATATGTGTCGTCCCATCTTTGCTTTAATAACTTATTACTCGCCGGGGTTATTGGTTGGTAAGAACGATACATTTTGAGCTGAGAAGGGAAGAAGATCTACCAAATCTTGTGTCTTGCGGTATCACAGTGAAAGATATCTCACTTGGTTACCGGAGTGTCATATAGGTTGCTAGGAACCTGTTGTTATAGTGATAACTCATAAGAGGGAAAACAATGTGATTGTCACATCATTTTAGTGTATCTGTTAATGAATGTTAACGCTCAAATTTAGAATCTTCCTTTGAAGAATAATTATTTTATATTTGAAATTATGATATGTGCATTTTCTAAGTTAGCAGATAAACACGACGCACTTTAGTCAGCGTGCTGTCAGCTGTCATCGACAGCTGTGGGATTATTTAGTAACCGGATTACCGCTCTAGGATTACAGATTATTGAAGTATAATACTTCTTTTCTCAGTCGATTGACTCGGTTTTCAGCATGTGAAGGGAAAGTGAGAATGGAAGACAAAACCAAACCAAAGAATTTTAAGAGTTTCTTCGACCATTTACGGACAAATTTGAACGAGAGAACGTCAGAACGAGTTAGTAACAGGGCGAATTGAGCGAATTACCGAGTAAAACACTCGAGAGAAGGCGGACAAAATTTGAACGGTTCCACGTAAACAGGCCGAAAAGGCGAATTTCGGCCAGTCTCAAATTCGTCCGGTTCAGTGTAAACGTGGCCTTATATTATTCTCTCGCATACACCCACCAGTGACTCCCACCTCCCACAGGTAACACCCCACCCATGACCCATACATTCACCCACATAACCACGAGGAAATTTTGTTACAATCAATACAGCGTTTATTAACAGAATGCCATGCGCGTGCCGTCCAGGTCCAATATGGCCGACTACGTGTGTAAATTTTAGATACAGTGAAGAAGTTGGCTTTTTTAATACAGTAGATAAAAGAAATCAGCGTATTAAATATAGAGCAAAACAGCATAGGAGTGATTATAACGACGAAGCAGTATTATGCGTTGTTACTACGAAGTGTTGGGTGTCGAAAGAGACGCTACCGACACTGAATTAAAGAAAGCTTATCGTGTTTTGGCTTTAAAATGGCACCCAGATAAAAACACAGACCGCCCAGAAGAAGCTAAGGATATGTTTCAAGAAATACAGCAAGCGTATGATGTTTTATCTGACCGTCAAGAACGATCTTGGTACGATAAACATCGAGAACAGATAATAAATGGTGGTGATGATTATATCGATGATAGCTTGAATTTAATGCATTATTTTCAACCCTCAGCTTATCGTGGTTTTGATGATGATGAGAAAGGTTTCTATTCTGTTTACTCGTTTGTATTTAAGACGATTGTTGAAGAAGATTCGAAATTTGTTGATCAATCAATCGTTGACGATATTCCCGTGTTTGGCTCGTCAACTAGTCCGTTTGAGGAAGTTAAATTATTTTATGATTACTGGCAAAGTTATTGCACTTTTAAAACGTTTGTCTGGCATGAGAAGTATGATATAAGACAAGCTCCAAACCGGCGATATTTAAGAGCAATGGAGAAAGAAAATAAGAAGTTGCGCGATGCTGCCAAGAAAGAAAGAAACGAAGAAATCAGAGAATTGGTTCATCATGTTAGGAAGAGAGATAGACGTGTCAAGGCTTACAGAGCGAAGAAAGAGGAAGAAGAAAAGCAAAAGTTATTATTGATAAAAGAAAAACGAGCCACAGAGAAAAAAGAAAGACTAGAGAAACTCAAAGATTACAAGGAACAGGAGTGGAACTCGATGTGTCATTTGGAGAAGAATTTGACTGAGATCGACTCGCATATTAATGAGGAGTTTGGGGATGACAACTCAAGCAGCCAATCAGAATGCGAGGATGAGGAGAGCTTCTATTGTACAGCATGCGAGAAATTATTCAAGTCAGACAAAGCCTTGAAAAACCACGAAAAGTCGAAGAAACATCGTGAAAGAGTTAGTTTGATTAAAGAACATATGGATAAGAATTTAGGCGGAGAAACTGGGCTAGTAGACGTACAACATGACGGAAGTGAATGTAAATTGACTATTAGCCTGAATGTTGAAGGTATTACAGAAAATACGGATGAAACTTGTGCGATTGATGTAGATGCTTTACATCTAAGAGACTCTCTCGATCTTCCAGCCTATATTAGTGGACGTAGTCGGTCAAATTCACGTCGTATTGTAAGATCGCCCGGTGAAGGTCATGAAGAACAGTCTGGTAAGTCGTTTGCAGATGAGGTTGCGAGTGCACTAGCGCATAAAGGAAAGGGTAAGAAAAGGTTCCAAAAAAGACGAAGTCTGGAAAAACGAAGTAGTGAAGAGGATGTTGATGGTCTTGGAGAGTATGGTCTTGATGAATGTGAAAGGAAAATGGTTGAACTTATTTTACAACACGACACAGAGGAAGTTGACGTTGAAAACCGCATGCTTAATATCACTGATAGTATTGCAGGCAAAAACATAAACATTGAATTTGAAGTTAAAGAGAATGAAACAAAACGGAAAAATCGTCGTAGATCTAAGAAAGACAAAAACGGTGATGCGGAAAATGAAGGTGTGGAGTTAAGGTGTAACGTTTGTGATCAGACGTATTCAACACGCAATCAACTGTTCAAGCATATTAATGAAAGTGGGCATGCTCTCAAGATTACAGATGACAACAATCCAAGTTTTAATGGAAGAAAGAAAAATGTTTCTTCAACATGAGTTAAAATACATTTGATGAGAAGGCAAAAGAAGCTTGAGGATATAAACAATTGTCGCTTCGGGTGCGTTGGAAAAATTGTCATTGTTTCTTTCTGAAGTATCACATTGAATTATTAATATATATTGCCGTCGATACAATCGGCTTGCATTCTGGCCGGAAATATTTGACGTAAATACTCGAGACAGTACTTGTAAGTCGAGCATAACATTCGGTTATATCAATAATGATATTTCGTCGCTAAGTCACAGCTATTTAGGACTTCTCTTAGTTATTATTAATAAATTTCAGTTTGCTATGTTATTTATTATTATAATCTTATGAGCTGGCAATCCGATATAGTTTCAGTTAATTAAGTTACCCGCGGAGTCACGCTACGTGATTATACAAGAACGAGTTTGGATGAGTATGTTCCTGTGATCAAAGAACTTTTATTTTCATACCAAAATTAAAGTTTACTTATTTGTTTTGATGCTGATCATCTTAAATTGAACGTAGTTAGAAGTATGACTTTTTTGCGTCGTAACTGAGATAGCATGACATGAAAGACGCGTACTCAGATTGCATTTTTTAAATGTCTTCACTGTCGGAGAAATGGTTTTTGTACTCAATAATATGCTGTAAATATTTTTGTTGATATATACTATTTATGCAAATATTGACAATCACTGCATTTTTTTACTCTTAAAAGCTGCCCAAGAAAGATGATTTTCTCGTCGTTATTTGTCAACAATCCTATTTTAGCTGTGATGACTTTTAAAGTTATGAAATTAGTTGAAAAGCAATTTAAAACAATGTTTACTGGTACTTTCTTTACGGACAAAGATTATTAAAGTTCCGCGATCGCTTATATTTCATTACGAGCCAGCTGCTATGATGATATATGTCGCGTTTATAATTTGTATAACTGATACTCAATTGATATTCATGAAATTTCACTCCAACTGTCAGAGGAAAAATATTTTTAACTAGCAGACGAAATATCCTGATAGTAATTGAGGTCGTAGTAATCAACAGTTACTCCCATGCAAAACAGACATGGTATAAAGATAGCTCAAACTGAAAACATCCTAATCGAGCAGTACTTGATATTCTGTCTTCAAAATGAAGTGGTTTCTATAGAAAGCGGTTGATTTGAGTGTGATTGGGATAAACTATTATTCAACAAAACCGCACCCCAGGAGATCGTATTTATCTGTGAATTTGACATATATATGGTGATTGTTCTTATTTACGGCTGCATACGAATTTCTACCAAAGTCTGGCAAGAGATTAAGAATCATGAGTGTTATTTTCCTCAAACTTTCAACAGTGAACGTTTGTTATATAAAAGAAGTGAATGTTTAAATTTCAATAATTCCAAGCGCATGGTGTGTAGTAATAAAGTGAGCCGCTTTTGTTGAGCAAATGAGACAGTCGCACAGCACAATGAACACATTTTCAATCAACTTTATCGACGAAATTAATAGGAGGAATGCAAATGTTTTTTTAACGAACAAATTTGGACGAAGGGGGATAAAAACCGTTTGCTGAAATTATGTACAACATTACTTAATCAATGGTGTGAGTTTATTAATTCCACGATACCGGAATAAAGCAACATCTTGGTACGAAAAATATAGATACTTAGTATCAGGTAGTATCATATCACTGTATCAATGAGCGGTGGTATGTCCACTAGTTGTAGGTAAAGACGTAAGAAAAGTTTGCCGGCTTCATTTCTTTGAACTGATTATATTTTAATATAATAAAATTCAAATAAGCATGCCGTTGTGGTTGTCTTTTTAGAAAAATACTCTAATGAATATATGAAAAAAATTCACAGAATCAAGTATTTCATTTTTGGCTCTGCCGAGGAGGATAACTTGTAAAGCTTACGACCGTTTGTTGAATCCTCAAAGTATCAATTAAGTCGTTTGAATAAATTCTTCAAGAAGTAATTAGGAAGCCGGAAACTTTAGTAAGCCCTGTTCTCGGTTTAACCTTAGTATGACTGCTTTAACCTACATCAGAGCAGAAACTACCGCGTCTGAATTTAACATTGCTGCGCGACAATTAGCACACTATGCATGCATTAATTGAAATAATAAATTTGTGTGTAAAAATACTGTTTTTAGGTTTAAACACAACATTCATAACCTTAATTGCGAGTGTGTTTTTTATATACAAAACAATAAGAAAATGGCCAGCTGTTAAAAGATATGATTTCCCAAAAAAGCCTAGTTTATAAATACAAAGGTCTACAAACAAACACTTTCTCAATTTGATAAATTTTAAAGTGCCACGTCAAATGCATTTGCACAAAAGATTGAAAGCTAATTTTTTCGTATCAATTAAAATTTGCAAAACAAATTTGCTCGTGTTAAAGAGGCTTAATAATAGTCGGTAATTATAAATCATTCTTCACAGTACTCATGAATTAGACGCTCATATCACTGACTATAATCTGAACGTTTATTAGTGGAAACACGCGTGACATGCAAGAGATTGGAGCTATTAAAACCAAATAAAGATAAGCATACACGAAAGAAATAAATTTGTGTAAAATAAATGTTTACCCTTGTGAATGCTAAAACAGACGCTTTATATAAAATTGCCAAATATTCGAGTGGATGACGAAAAGGGAAAAGCAGATAAGATTTATTATCAAGACTTTATATTTATCAGTAGACCATAGAAGTCAGTTTATCCGCAGGCTACAGTATCTAGGGTGAACCCTAGATGACCTATATGATGATTGCAATTCAACGGTAATGTGCGAAAGTTCATTGGTTTTCAATTATTTTATAAGTTGTCGCTAAAAGTTGCTTGAAATCTTTCCCTTTTCCACTACTAAGCCTATTTTTGCCTAATTATATTTTATCTTTTTTGATATCCACATTTGTCAGTGCAGCTTTTCACCACTCGTTTTTAAAGAGGGTCAATCGCATAAGAGCATTATCGTTGCACGTTTTTACGTTGGACCACTGAATGTCTCTATATATTATGACGTCAATATCTCGAAGTATGACAAAAATCTTTGCCGTCTGTTGTTTGTGTAGTGGTGTGACTCCGTTTTTGTTTGTTTCTGAGATATTTGCTGTTTTTAGAAACGCACGAAGTAACACAAGACACAAATATTTCTTCTCAGTTTGTATGTAAATGAAACCACTACAAGCCACATGAGAGTGAAATGACGAATGGAAGGTAGCCATTTAACAGCATGTGATCATGTGATTTGAAATGCTTCACTGTTTACAAACAAACTGAGTGAATCATCTGTTGTGTCCAAGCCCCTGCGCAGTAAAAGTAGTCTGGCCTTGAGGTGACCCTGGACTCGAGGATACTCATCACGCTTATCAGTGACGTTTTACGAAATTACAAACCATTGTTAGGAGTATTAAATACTGCTAGGTTGTTTCAGTAATTTATTTCTCGAGCAGTTGTACCACCTTTTTGCAATTTGCTATTACCCTATGTACCACAGAAACTGCTTGTCAGTAAGTCAGTTTCCATGTTGCTACAATCCCAGAATTCAGATAGCAACAATGTTTGCTGTGTTTCTTCATCGTTATAAGCAACATGCTTCCAAAATCTACAATAGTCAAGTTTGGTGATCATTTTAACAATGATTTAGAGCTGAGACAGCCTCGTCGTTTTTCTGTATCAAATACATGAACTCTCAATCATAATTTCATACACCGGCACAGTTGGCGCTGGGCGAGAAAGCGGAGAAAATGTTTGAAACGCGAACCTATCTAGCCGATTGTCGCTTTTTTGAGTCAGTCAGGCTGTCAACAGTCAGAAATTTCATTTCCTGACTGTATACAGACTTTTCGCACGCTATGAGTCAGTAAGTTGTTAGTTCATAGCTTTGTTAACCCATTAATTCATTCGCTTTCTAAATATAGCATATGATCCTAGCCCCTTTTTTGCCCAGGATAAATTACATCCGTTCCCACCTTATTTCTCTTGGTACAACTCAGGGTTGGTGTACCTCGTGCAGTTGATGGTTGGTAAGTTACTGAATAAATTAGCCAAATATTGCTATTGACGGGCCTTTGATTTCTTTGTTTTAAACAAACAAACAAAACAAAGTTTATGTGGGGTATGTTCAAAAATCCACCAGCCCTGGATCAGTGGAATAAGTCTGGCTTCGGTTGCTTAGTACATGATGTAAAATGACGTAATGTGAGATATTTCCGCAAGCCACAGGTGTATGGGTGGGCTCAATTCAATCGATGGTGAGGAAAGAATTTCCTAATATTTTTGTGAAAATGGTGAGGGTTTTTGTGTATTATTATTATTATTGTCAAATAGTAAAGATTTTCTTTCTACAGTACAATAGAACTTATATTTCTGTGCAATTATTAAGTTTCAGTATATACTGCTGTTCAGTCGACAAGGAAAGCTAAGACTTCAAAGATGGTACATGGCTATGAGTCAAAAAGATAAGAAAAAAATCACAAGAGAGCTTATATCAATTGTACTTGCAAGAAAACCGAAAATGTCAAGCTTCTTAGAGTATAAAGATTTGAAGATTGTTTATAAAAGGTAATTATATAACACAAAAGACTCCTTGCAGCTACCATTATGCACAATAATATTTGTATGATATATATGTACAATCTTAAAATTATACACCCTTTCGACAATAATGTACAGAGACATTTTTTACATTAGGAAGACTAGACATAAGAATGTTGGAAACTGACAATGATCAGTGGTATAATTATTAATAAAATGTACTGCCAAGATTATCACATACAATGAATTATATGCTATAAAAATGATATGAAAATTGTCATGTTCAATTGTCTTGTTGAACATCAAACATTTAGTTTGTTCAAACACTAAATCCATCCAGTGATAATAATAGAATAATGTTGTTAAAGAAAACTTGCTGTGCAGTTTGTTGATTCTGCAATACATATGATTTTGGCATTAATTGCTCCCCCAATTGTAATCTATTGGACTACTTTATTTAAATATGACATGGTCATGGCAATTTGTAATAAAACTTTTACCAAATTTTCATGCACTAGTTGATGTAAGAATTTTCTGGGTTTAAAATCTTGAAGCAGCTCCACAACAATTTTATTATTGTCACAATAATAATAAATGTCACATTTTACTCTCATTATTCAAACATAGCTCACATTATAATGATCTTTACTATCAGCAACATAATTTTCCCAATACAGTTTGAAACATTGTTACTTCAAATGTTGTGTATGTTGCAGGTATGCAAGTCTGTATTTTGTTGCTGCAATTGAGAATAGTGACAATGAACTGATAACTCTTGAGATCATTCACAGATATGTAGAACTGTTGGATAAATATTTTGGAAGTGTAAGTATCAAAATTGTTATGTAATTCAACATTAAACTGTCATATAATTCACATTAGTCTTTTTATTTAAATTTTTGTAATTGTTTATTCAAAAGTATATAACTAAAAAAACTTGAAATAAAATCTCAACACTACTCACAAGCCATATGAAAAATGAGCCATATAATAAATCCAAATATGAGCATTAATGAAGAGGTTGAGTCCAGTAGCCTTTGTCTGTCTTTAAGTCTGGTGTGTTACTAGTTTTTGATTGGGTAAAATTGCTTAGTATTAAGTAGTAATGATAGCTAATTATCATTGTTTTATTGCTAGGTTTGTGAACTTGATATAATTTTCAACTTTGAAAAGGTAAGTTGACATCAATCAGCAGTTCTCATCGCTATCACTCCTTAACCGGTACCTGGTTAGCCTATACCTGGTTAGCCTATACCTGGTTAGCCCAAACCTGGTTAGTCCGTACCTGGTCAATCTATGCCTGGTTAGTAGAATGTCCATACTATGCTTGTCCAAACTTGGCTAGCCCATACCTACTCCAACCAACAATATTTTCAAAACTTCATCTTTATCATCTTATAGGCATACTATATGTTGGATGAATTAATTCTTGGAGGTGAAATTCAAGAAACAAGTAAAAAGAATGTCTTAAAATCAATTCAAGCCCAGGACCTCTTGCAAGAAGTAAGTTGTACATTCTTAAAAAAGACAGTTTCTTCAGTTCTTTCAAACAGAACTTTTGAGTGAGCTTATAATAGTTTCTGTAATAATGAGATGTGTTTGTTTTTATGTCTAAAATTTTCATCAAATTGTAAGGTGGTGGGAGTATGGTCTGTGGTGACCTCTGTTCTTGTCTTTTAGGAGGGTGAAATAAGAAGTGCTTTGGAAGAGATGGGTTTATCCTAGTATCCCAAATTTAGTAAATAATCAAATTTCTCATCATCACCTTGTAAATTACTTGATGAAACTGAAAGTTAACATAATCAGCGTGAATTATTGTCCATTGAGCACCTCCAAGTAGCACAAGTTTTGATTATTTGACAACTTCATTTTTATCTAATGTTTTTCTATTCATTAATTCGTTATTTACTGTGATAAAAAGTTTATAATGCGCTGCTGTTTTTATTCATTTACATGTAACAATCGTCACATATATTCTGCAAATTCTGCAAACACTATCTCGTTGTTTTTCGAATTTTGTACCTTGGCTGATAAGCCAATGGCGATCCTGTCCAGAATAACAAAGATATTAGTCAAATGACAACAGCCTGTCTATGTTTTTCGTTTTAGTAATTCATTTCTACAAAATTTTCTTTGATTTTAGATGTTCTCGTGTATTTTTAATAGTTTCGAAGTATAGCGATGTTTGTTTTCATTTGATTGTGTTGAATGCAGGGGAGGGTGCAGTGCAGGGAGTGACTTTGTCTAGCCATTTTACAATATATTTCCCAAACGAGCCCCGCAGAGATATGGTTATTACTTGTTATATTCAGAATTTTGCATTTCTTGTCCTTCCAAACCATCCATGATTCTCCGCGGTTTTGCGACTTGACCCAATACCTTCGTTCGATTAAGAGAGAACACTTGGAACTAACCCGCGATGTTCAAATTTGTCAACCCTTACCAATGAAGAGACATGAGGCAATGAACATTCACAAATGCCTCTGTCAAGATTTCACAGTCGTTACGTTTTTCCGTCCTGACATGTGCTCTTTTGGACAAAGTCCAGACCAGACAGTCCCTCTAACACGGCACAACAGAAGACGATAAATAAAGATTATTTCTATTTTTAATTTCTTCGTAGGGGCTGGAAAATATTGCCCTGCACAACGGCAGAGAATTAATATGGCACAGTGATAATTTTCTTGTGAATTACCGTGTCTATAATCACATACTAGAGATTTTTGAAAGTGGTAGTACCCGTCTTACTGCGTTTCACTTCATGCCAGACGATTGTGCATGCTATATGTATTTCCACTGTTATCTAAACCTGATCGATGCAATTCTTTAATGCATCCGTTGCTTCCCCCTCGCCCCTGTTGAGAAAAGGCAAGAGAGGAAGGAAGCTTTCCCTTCTACCCAAGTGGTCCTGTTGTTTCCATTCAGCAGCTACCTCCTCCGCAGGTGCTAGGGAGGTAGGTTCAGCAGAGGGAGAATAAGCTTTGGCTGCTTTTGCAGGTTGTCGGCATTTATGAATAGTATTATTTTTAGTCAGAAAATATTGTTGTGTTTGAGATCTAAATAACAATAAAGAAAGCAGATCATTATCACTGAGGTGAGATATTTAGTTTCTGATCTCGTTACAGCATTGTTTTGCACAATTAATTTCCATCGTCAGCGATGTGTTTTGACTTTGTAAAATAATCAAAGCTTGTAGAATAAAGGATTTGGATTTATACATAGCATAAGTAAGAACAATCAGTGCATTCCATTAGTTCATCTTGTTGTTCCTAATTCATTTTTCAGGCAAGGATAAATATGAATTTTAATTCAAACTTTTTTTTAAAATATTGCTTTTTATAGTTTAAAGTTATGAACAGAAATTAACAGGTTACGTAAGTTATTTTAAGAACTGTTTTTAATAAAAAAGGGTTTAGACCAATAAAACACGCCGAAGCAGAATAATTTTAATGTATGAAAAAATGTAATTAATAACTGTTTTAAACAAAATAAATTTCATATGCTCGTCACGAGTGATATCTATATGACAAGTACTTGAATACGTCAATCTTTATATGTTCTGACTTTAACGTTCAACGATTCTTACAAACGTCCATGCAGCTTTGTATATGTATTGTTGAATGTTTATTATTTGTTTCGTTTGACAATTTAAAAAGAAGAAACTGTTCATTGAGACAAATCAATATTTTTAAATACGGCTAACCGAGTTTAATTTCTGAACTGCATTGTATTTATAACAATGAAGAAGACAATGTAATCGTTTCCGTTTACTTATATATAGGCTGAATATTATGTATATATTATTTACTGCAAATATATCAAGAATTGCTTGTAACTTGCTTCAAAGGTCAAAAGTAAAAATTCGAACTCCGTCAATCGATGCGGAATATTGCTTAGAATAATTGTGCCAAGTTTCATTCCGATCAAACAAGTAATGCTAGAGCCTTAGGGTTTTTTTAAAGAGCGTCGCCCCCTAACAAGAAGAAGAAGAAGAAGAAGAAGAAGAAGAAGAAGAAGAAGAAGAAGAAGAAGAAGAAGAAGAAGAAGAAGAAGAAGAAGAAGAAGAAGAAGACGAAGATTAGCAGCGGTTAGGGACCAGTTCCTGGTCCAAAAATGAAGAAAACAAAAACACCTGCAGTGGCATGTTCAACCTGATTATCATTCTACTATCAAATTATAAATTAAACATTTATTATGAAGGAAGCATCAATAACAGGAATATCTATGAAGGAAGCATGCATAATTTTTTGTGCAAGCTTTCATGGACACTTTTGAATTGTAAAAAGGGAACTAAAATTTGTATACATCAATTGTCGAGGTTGCAACACCACCATTTTTAGTTCTCCTTAACGATTCGAGGTTTCTTGCTTGATTACACCTGTGCCGTGGCCGTGGCTGTAGACAGGCTGTGTGATGTTTCTCATTCATTTAGTAAATATTTAAATTATAAATGAGTATTGGTATATGGGCAAATTGAAATTCATAATTCACGCTCAATTTGGGAACAAGATAAACGTTCAGGAGGAGAACAAGGGGACGTTCGTTGTCAAAATAAGTAATACTTCAACTGCATCTAACCAAATAGAATGTTTCTTAGGGCCTGTAGCGGCTATACGGCGCTAACGTCAACTTACAACTGCCTGGCTTGCACGGTTGGGTAAACGTGTTTAGAAGGCTAAAAAGACACCGTAGAATGTATAATGGCTCACATGCAGCAAACACGCGGCTTCTACAAAGAGGAAACATTTTTCATCACAAAAAAGCATAAGATATTTTATCATACAAAAGGGCACTTAAATCCTTTGGTCTTTCCTGTTCTGGATTAGTAACTTCCTTCATAAACATTTTAACGTCGTTAACTCGTTTTATGCCCGTTTCATGTTTCGTTAACGACGAAATGCATGCACGAAATGAAATCATTTTATTCGTCCGAGGGCATGCAGTTGTACCTTTTTGGATGCCAACGGCCATCTCCAACTTTGGAGAGGACATTATTTATGTCTATTTTTAATTATTTACTGGGTAAGACCTCCGGCTTCCACGCAGGAAACATGAAATATGATATCAAGACGTTGCATGATCTATCATATCATAGAAACCGTCAAACACTGCAGTCTGTTGCTTATCAGTTTGTAAACATTGATGTAAAGACAGAAAGGCGAATTAAATATATAAAGAATGGAGAAGTTTTGTAATATTTTATCTCTGGTGGCATTTCTCATCTTACTTAACATGCCACAAGTGACCGCTTCCACCAACAATTCAAACTCAGGTATATTCTAGCTAATATTTTAATACCATAAGTTTGTTTCTTAATGAGAATTATAGACTTTTATTCCTACAACAGGATATTATATCCTTATAGATATACTACTCTTTATTTACCCGTACTGCATCATACTTAAATTATCTTAAAAGCAAAGTTTCCGTCCCATAATGTCGTTATATATCACTCATAATTCAAAACGCTTTTAGTTTTACGTTGTACTTTATTGGTTGCTATGGAGTATGGTCTCGGTTACGTCGGATCGAATTAGTTTTACTTGTTGCAGGTCTGCCTTGTAATGATACTAAGTATAACTAAGATCCAATTTACTCACATTTCAGGCGACATTAATCAATAGACAAATGTTATTCCTGAGATGTGAATAATCAAACGCTGCATTGCTCAAAATGCGTAATTTTAGACGAACTATAGATCATGCAAAAGGCCGTTGATTTTGAGCCTGAACGCCTGAACCCCCGTTTTTTTAGGGTTGCAGTATTTTTCTGCTCGCTTTTTTGTTTAACTCTTTATTATTTACTATTTCACTGATACATATCACCATATGATTCAGACATCTCAACCACTATTAATTTAACTCGATTATTTCAGTAGGTATACATAATATAGTGTGAACAGAAGAATGATAATTTTTACAAAATATAATAGTAAATAATTTATTCATTTTACTGATTTAGTTGTGACTACAATTGGATCAAACACAATAAATGGTATGTTTTTGATATATCTTCATACAGAAAAATATTTCATCCCACTATTAATTCGCGTACACTTATTCAATGATTCTTGGATCTAAGGATTCTTGATTAAAATTCGTTTGCCGTATACCTAACACTGCAGCTCTTTTGCATGTGGTATTTTTCTCAATATGTTTTATTTTGTTTACCGTTCCAACGCTATTCTCTCTTGATTCCGTTCAGTCGTTACCATAAAAATAATATGCAGGGGAGGGTGCATGTAGAATAATTGTCAACCGACCTTCGCTCTGTTTTGGAGTCACCTGGGAAAGTCTGACTTCTCTCTTATCTTTCACGTTCTTCTCTCAATGCTAACGCAAACGCAAAATATATTTGAAAAATATCCTCCTCCATCATTCTTCATAGAGAAACACATCCAGCAGTTCTTCTGTGATATTTACACGTCGTGTTTTATTTTCTTTATTTTCAGTTGCTACGTCAAACACAGCAAATGTCTCAGCAACAGGTATGTTTCAAATGTTGCAAATTCAAACATTCAGAACTCGTGTGTACATAAAATTGGTTTTTGATATATTGGTCGTTGGAGATATTAGAGTACAAGTCTACTACTATTAAAGTACTAATCAGATGTTTAGAGGGTCCCCGATACAATATAGTTAATCCCGCTCCATATCAGTTTCATCTGGCAATTTCGACACCTTTGCGCCCTCGGCACTGTGTCCTCGCTATAAGCCTTTCGCAAGCTAAATAATGCGGACGAGCATGAGAACGCAAACGTAAATATATTCATAAATTATCTTTCTCCATTTTTAAAAATACATCTGAAAACTGCACTTGTCAACCGACAAAGACGTTTGCTCTGTTTTGGAGTCACCGGGGAAACCAGTGAAACGTAAAATATATTAAAAAATATCCTCCTCCATCATTCTGCATAGAGAAACATATCCAGCAGTTCTTCCGTGATATTTACCCGTCGTTTTTTATTTTGTTTATTTTCAGTTGCTACGTCAAACGCAACAAATGTCTCAGAAACTGGTATGTTTCAAATGTTGCAAATTCAAACATTCAGTCTCAGAACTCGTGTGTATATAAAATTAGTTTTTCGTTGGAGATATTAGAGTACAAGTCTACTACTATTAAAGTACTAATCAGATGTTTAGAGGGTCCCCTATACAATATAGTTAATCCCACTCCATATCAGTTTCATCTGGCAATTTCGACACGCTGTAAGCCTCGCTGTAAGCCTTTCGCAAGCTAAATAATACGGACGAAAATGAGCAGCTTCAGAATCATTTGCCTTGTTTGACATGTGACCAGGAAAGACAGAGTCTCTTAATCTCTGCTCGCTCATTTCTTCTCTCACGCAAACGTGAAATTCATAAATAAATCCGCCTCCAACATTTTTCAACTATAGATACATTATACTGTAGTACTTCTGTGATATTCTATTATTTATCTGATATTTTAATGCCATAAGTCGCTCAATACCCAATTTTTTTCGGTAAACATACGCTTAATCAATGGTGTAGAATTGAGGGTTGGCCCGTAGAGTCGAGCTTCCCTTCTTCAAGTTCTGGGGGGGGGGGATCTGACTCCTTATTAAAAATATGTAGATATCAACTAAGGGTAAATGGCATAAACAGCTGAAGTGTGAGATTATAATCGGTTAAAATTCGAGGTAAGTGTTCGTTGCAAACAGTAAATAAAAGAAAGCTAGCATTAAACGAGTTTAGGTCCATGCCAACACCATTTTGTACTACGAGTTCAGACAGACTCGGGATTTATTTGAACCAGCCTCGTCCCCAGCGCGTGTTTTTTTTTATACGCGCGACGAGGCTGTATTTTAACAAAAAACCCATTCTTTGTTTGGATTCTTTATACTGTGCTAATGGGATATTTTGCATGTGTTTAATTTTGTTTAGTTCCAACGCTATTTTTTCTTAAATCAAGTATGATACAAATGATTGAGATCAGCACTAAAATTTATAATAATGCTTTTGAAAATAGCACTTTTTAACCAATTTTTCAAAAACGTTTGCTCTGTTTTAAATTAAAGGGAAGGTTTAACCTGTAAGTTCTCCTGTTAAGGGCCTGTTTACATGGAGCGAGTTATCCCGGCTAGGCGAGGTGAAAACTGCATATAATGAAAGATTAATCAGGTTAAGCCTTAGATGTGATGCGCTTTTTACCTCGCCTAGCCGGGAAAACTCGCTCCATGGAAACAGACCCTAATGCGAAGGCAAACGTAAATATATTCATAAATGATCTTTCTCCATTATCTTTCATATATAGAAACATAATTTACAACAGTTCTTCTGTGATATTTACACATATTTTATTTTACATTGTAATCGACATAGAATTTCCAAGTACTACGAGCAGGGGATCTGATTATGGTATGTTGACGAATTATTTTAATTAATATAATTACAAAGGTGATTACTGAGGTTACTTTACAAAGGTAAAAACTAACTTTATTTTGCGAAAACATTCTTTTACTTGAATCGCCATAGGCAGCCCAATGACGAATTTTTTTATTTATAGTAAAAATGTACACTTTGATGAAATTCACATATATATGTCATTTATTTATATGCTAATATACTTAAATCCTGTTATTTACAACGGGCGACTTGCGGGTCTGACAAGGCAATGTAGCCTTTGTAGTTAGCTATTATATAGGATATATTACGATTATTATTATCATCACACTACATCTCACTTATTTATTCGCATACACTTGTTCGATGAATTCGTTTGGATACTTATCACTGCACCTCTTTTGAATGTGATATTTTTCTCCGGTATGTTTAATTTTGTTTACAGTTCCAACGCTATATTCCCTCTTGATTCCGTTCAGTCGTTACCAAAAAAATAATATGCAGAGGAGGGTGCATGTAGAATAATTGTCAACCGACAAAGACCTTTGCTCTGTTTTGGAGTCACCGGGGAAAGTCTGACTTCTCTCTTATCTTTCACGTTCTTCTCTCAATGCTAACGCAAACGTAAAATATATTTGAAAAATATCCTCCACCATCATTCTTCATAGAGAAACACATCCAGCAGTTATTCTGTGATATTTACACGTCGTGTTTTATTTTGTTTATTTTCAGTTACTACGTCAAACACAGCAAGTGTCTCGTCAATTGGTATGTTTCAAATGTTGCAAATCCAAACATTCAGAACTCGTGTGTATATAAAATTGGTTTTTCGTTGGAGATATTACAGTACAAATCTACTACCAGTAAAGTACTAATCAGATGTTTATGAAGTGTGAGATCATAATCGGTTAAGATTCGAGACAAGTGTTCGTTGCAAACAGTGAATAAAAGAAAGCTAGTATTAAACGAGTTTAGGTCCATACCAATACCATCACCGGCGATGAAATACAGGGTTTTTCAAAGACACCCCAATTTTGTACTACGAGTTCAGACAGACTCGGGATTTATTTGAACCAGCCTCGTCCCCAGCGCGTGTTTTTCCAGCAGTTCTTCTGTGATATTTACTCGTCGTGTTTTATTTTGTTCATTTTCAGTTGCTACGACAAGCATAGCAAGTTGGTCGACAACTGGTATGTTTCAAATGTTGCAAATTCAAACATTCAGAACTAGTGTGTATATGAAATTTCGGTTTTTCGTTGGAGATATTACAGTACAAATCTACAACTATTAAAGTACTAATTAATTAAGTTAGTACTTCTGTGATATTCTAGTATTTATCTGATATTTTAATGCCATAGGTTGCTTAATACCCTATTTTCTTTCAGTAAACATACGCTTAATCATTGGTGTAGAATTGAGGCCCGGCTCGTAAGGCCGAGCTTCCCTTCTTCAAGTTCTGGCGGGAGGGGAGGGATCTAACCCCTTTCCTGCGCTAAGAAATTAATAATTTAACTAACTTAATTAATAATTTAACGAAATTAATAATTTAGATAACTTGGCTTCGTTTTCACATTTGTCTGTAATATAGAAGTCTAAATTTTCAGGTATAAATGTCCCATTCAGAGCCTTGAAAAGGTGTGGGTGAAGAACTTAAACAGTTCTATCATCTTTCTGCGCTTTCCATTCAGAGTTCTATCAATTTTGGGCGCTTTTCATTAAGCGCGGCCAAAATGATCAGACCGGTCATATTTTGAATTGAAATCGAGTATTTTTTTTGAAAATATAGCGGTGAAACTGCATTTTTCGTGCGCGGATGTAAATATCGATGTACGTGAATGCAGACTTCTTAAAACACTCAAAAATACCAGTAATATGTCTGTACTGAAATACAACAGGACCAGTCTGGTCGTATATATAAGTCTTGCAATTATATTGTAGTTCCTCTGTGATTTTTTACACTTTTTTTATTTTTTCAGTTTGAGTTAAAGCATCAAACACAGAAAATAATTGTATATTTCTGATATTTTAACCCCATAAATCACATATTAATACATTTGATCAACGATTATGAGAAATTCTGGATTAGAAATAATGCATTCTTGGTTTGAAAACATTAAATATTTATTAACTCTTAGTCTTAGACTGCATGTGATATTTTACACATTATTCCATTCTTTTTTAGTTTCACATAAAAGATCAATCACAACACTGATTGGTAGGTTTTCTAGAATTTTAATGCACTTAATATACGTTTATTCTTAGAGATTGTAATTGGGTACACTGGACAATTTAGATTATATTTTCTATAACACGGATATTTATACTTATTTATTATATTGATAATAATTACCCACAACTTTAGCGACTCATGTATTGCTGGTTTTAGGCCTTTTAGTCGGAGATCTTGAAATACGGGTCTAATTGTGTGTTCACTAGCATAGACATAGGCATACAGGGTCAGGGGCTTTCACTCTCAAATATAACATGCAACTAAGTGGACCAGTATTTATATTGAATTAATTATTATTTCGCCTGATATATTGTTCGGATTTATGTTTGTGTATAAGTTTATGCATGACTTTTAAGTTTTCTTTCAGCATTATATATAGGCTGTTACCTCTAAAATCATATTAAGACTTATTAACTAAACACTATTTTTTAAGCAAAGCACAGCTTTCAGTGTAAACCCATGAATAAACATCGGCATATACTGGTGTCTGGTGAATCAATGTTGTAGGAATAGAACTGATAAGTGATAACCTTTAAATGCATGCCATTGGACGAGAAAATATACAAACATGTAAAATACGTAATTTTGTACGAAACCAAACGTGGTTGTTGGAGTTTAACAAATAATTTCAAATCGAATTTAAAAAGATACTTGAACTGTAAAAGGACACAGGTCAACCAAAATACGGAGAGGGGGGGGTCAAATAACTTCCAAGAAAATCCAACAGGAACAACTATATCTTAACACAAGACTTCGTTGACGCTAACGCGACATCATTTGTCGTTAGTTTGTTAATTAAAATTCAAGTATCACACAAACAAGCTACAAACTCGAGTACATGTTTGCCAGACACAAAAAACGACTTACACATATTTACATAAATAATCCCGTAGTCTGATTAGAAATGGTCTTCGCAATGTTATCGGTGATAACTGACGAATCTGGTTCATTTGAATAACTGAATTTCCTCCTCACAGTCACAGCCACAGACACGTCCACCACGGTCTATTTCGGTACAACTCGCACGGTAAATTCAAGTCACATCAATGCGACCATGACGACTAAAGCAAACCCTACCACTGTCACTGTCAATATCAACGCCTCCCAAACATCAAACGTCGTGACATCAAGTGTAAATATAACTAAAAAAAACCCTGAAGGCGATGAAGATGGTTTGAGCACCACCCAAATTGCGGCAATAGCGGGAGGTTGTGGAGCCGCTCTCATTATACTCATTATCATTCTTGTAAGTATTTCCTCACTGACAGAACAACCAAGCTCTTGCTCTTATGAGTCTTATCCACCATAGTGTATTTACATATGTAGATATGAGGGGGAACATTGTTAAACTGGAATCTGTGCTGCAACCCTCAGCATTAGTTACACTTTTTATTTTCTTTAAAATGTAAAAGTTAAACATTTGAAGTAAACCAGGCATTATAATACGGAATTTTTACAAGGACACACATTGTCTTTAGGTTCAATAATGTGTTCAGTGGCTGTCGAATATGTTCAGGGGCTGTCGGGCGGAAACGCGTCTCGGCCTCTAGATCATATAATTTTAAATTCCCAACTATCCAAGCGTATTTATATTCTTTATAATAGAAACAATAATTATTTTAAATAGTCAAATTAAAATTATATTAGACATTTTTGTCCATGAGGCATGATTTTTAACTACACACTTTTCCATTTACAAGGACACATTCGCCTTTTACAAGGACACAAAGTGTGTCAAAAACACGCGTATTATAATGCCTGAAGTAAACGACTAAATTTTTAATAGCAAACATGTTTCGGCTTACACTAAGCCATCTTCAGTGCGAAAATTTAGTCGTTTACCTCAAATGTTTAACTTGTCTTGTGCTATTACGAAATTACGGAAATGTAAAAGTATAATCAAATTATAAGATCCCGTAAAAAAAAACAGAAAAACACATTCAGTTCAGACAAATAAATCTGTTACATGAAATAGGAGGGTATGCGAAGGCCAGATGAGAATATAATGATTTCGTATCGTGCCATTAGTTTTCAATTATTCTCTTCTTTTTCGCCACAGATTGCATCCATTATTGCATATTTTGTCGCAAGTTTTTATATAAAAAGTTACAAAAACTAAATGTTGTTTCTTTCGTTTCACGACAGATCGTGTGGCGTCTGAAAAGCTCAGCACGACAAGGATCAGGAACAATTCATCCTTTACATAACGTGGGAGAAAATGCCGAAATGGAGATAGCTGAAGGAAATGAACAGGAAACCAAAAACAAATAATCACTTCATTTATTTCCAAGCAGGGGAAGTTAGTTTGTAAATTAAAAAGTAGCAACTCTTAGATCCCAGAGGGTTATTTGTAAAGATTGTAGTAAAGAAGTGTGTGATATAGGGCTTCTGAGAATAGGGGAGGAGTGGAGTACCCAAGGCTTGGGGCAATACAAACAAAGGTACGTATAGAAAGACATGAAAAAACACAGAAACGCTAAAAAAGGACACCCTTAAAATTTATTCTTGCCCCGTTCCCCAAACTTCTTTGTTAGGCGCTGTTTAGTGTAATGTACTGATATATAATGCAATGTATACATATAGTGTTTTATCGTAGTAACATTGTAGAATCATGGTGGTGTGAAATTGTGTAGGATAGTGATGGTAGTTACAATGTTTGTGTATAAGCGCTATATGCAGTGTGTTCCATGCCTATATTTCTATAGCGAAATATTTATTATTCAATCCTCATCACCACCACACGTTGCCGGTTAGAAATTCCATGTGAATGCAATAAAGCATACACTCTAGAGAGTGGATTATCAACGCAATTCTGCCAAAGATCAAATCACCAATATACACTGTTTAATGGTTTAAAAACCTTGATTCGTGCAAAAACATCCGCTTTCTTGGTATTTTTCACTTAAAAATGTAAAATTTTATTCATCCTTTCCCCCCGTATATAACTTAAATAGCCTTGTAGTCTTGATTGTATCGAGAGTCTTTGTAACAATAATAAACAATAAAGTAGGTTGTAAAACATATACAGTAGGTGGTTATAATTTTACTCTCAATATCAACAGCTCTTTTTTCAATGTAATCTACAACCCGAGGAAACAACTATTTGGACAGGACAGGCCCCTCACAATTGCTTTATTTGCAGAAAATAAGTTTTCATGACCATAAATTACACTCCCTCTCCCACCAAACAATGTTGATGAAGGTGAGCAATCATCTGGCACTCGCCTGAGACTGAGAGATGAGTACTTCAGGAACTAACCTGCGAGGTTAACTAGGAACCAACATTGAAACGGGGAAGTGGGGGTCTGCATACGCATACGCACGCCAGATTTTTAGAATTCACCTGAAATATTGCTAATAATTTGTCCTGCCCACATCAATTATCTCTAGGTCTAGGATTGTAGATTATTGGTAAGCTGAAATACGAGTACAATAGACCTTTTTCTTAATAGACCAACTTCTGATTTAGGCAACAAAAAGGGAACTTCAGATTGAAAAATCGGAAATTCCGAAAAGCGCACTAAAATTAGTAAAAATGTAAAATTGCCAAGTTTGGCTGCAAAGATAAGTGGCTTTATACATTGGGTGTTTTTTATACCATTTAAAACAGTCGAACGTTTCAAGAGCATTGTCTCTGCACTGCCGCCACTGATGAAAAGTTTAGTGAATATTATACGATTGTACGACTTTAACTTTTTTGGAATATAAAATAATGAATAAAATAATACTATTTAAAAAAAACAGGGGGGTGGTTTGTAGTGGGATCAGAATTGAGCCTTGGTCAGTGGTAACTACCATGGCAAATAGGAATTGGATTTGACACTTGACAGAGTTCAGTGCTAGCGACTGGTTACCAGTAGAACCAGCAGTGGTCACCAGGAGCCGGAGGAAATATTGGATGATTTAATGTCAGATTTCATGGCATGCAGATATGCATACCACACACATGCCTGATTCCGCGCAAGACGCGAATATTAATAATTTAACATTCAGAACGTGAGGTGCTCTTATTGGTCAGAAAGAAATATGTAGTAACTTAACTATTCTTAGCATTCTAGTTAAATATTATAAAACGTCAATTCATCATGTAAATAATAATTCATATCAAAATTACTTTCACTTCAGAAGGCTGAGTTGTGTTGTTGCAGTGTGTTTTGGGAACGTTGGATAAGTTCGTCTTCAAAAAATTTATTTTCTGGTCCCACAAGTGGAATAGCAGAGCATAGCAGCAAGTTGTTCCTTGGTTCAAAATTGTACTTTATATAATTAAAAGCGGAAGAAATGGCACCTGCGATAATGTTGCTTGTATATTTATTCTGTGAGTCTACTTTATATAATACTTTATTGCGCTTTTGTTCTTCCATAGGCAGCCGGACTGCCCGGACATAATATGTCTATATTATCATGTTCGATGGTAATACAAATCATTTTAATATTTCTTATTAACTTGACCAAACCTTAGCAAAATTTCTGAACTACAGTTAATTAATGGTAGGTTGTAATAATTTTGCAGGCATAGAATGAAATAATTAATCACTGTCCCGTTGAAATCGCAATCATCACGTGCTGTAATTTAGAAGCACGATTGTTGCACATTTAGAACAGATAATTGAGCAAGAAACTAGTTGTGGCCTAAAACGTTTGTTTAATTTTGCGACTACGTGAGAAACTTGAGTTTTTTTAATTTAAATGTACACAATGTCACTCCTTTTGTCCTTTTATAAAGCAGACGTTATTTTAACTTACTTTAAAATTTTAAATGGATTTTACTCTCACTAAGAAAACTATTCTATATGCAGAATCAAGAATGGGTAATGGTTGTGAGTAATACATGATTACATGTAGAGTCTAGGGTTAGTGAACAATGCATCTTGTATAGTCACAAGAGTTAGGGCTTTTAATCATTACATCACTGAATACCTGAAACAGCTAGGATCTTTCAAATTGCACAACTGTAATGAAAATCACCCAGAGTAATTGCATAGCTCCAATCAGTTAGCATGTTTGGAACAAATAAAGTTCATCATGTCTTTAATATGAACAATTATAGCCATGACTTTACATCTTGAATAAGACTGCATTGCCGAATGATCACAAAAGTAACATTTAATTTCATAGCCACATGCATGCATTTGATAATTATTTTTAGCACAGACTGACATGGATTAGAGTGGTCATAGTTGCAAACATAATGAGAGTTCAATATAATTTTATCATTACAATATATTAGAAATATATTGTATTATCATTACAATATATTTGCTAGAAAAAATTACCTGACAATAAATACCCTTCAAATGTGAAAATCCACCAGCCCTTAGAATATTAAAGTCTCAATAGTACGAAAATTAAGTTTAGAAACTGTTATCTCACTTATCTGAGCTCTATATTAATATGCATAGCAATATATTGCATGGTTGATTATCCTGAAAAACAATTAAGATGAGGCATATACAGCAATTGATGAACATTCTTTCACTCAGAAGCCTTAGAAGGCTGTTCTTTTACCATGATGATACGGTATCAGTGATGATAATCTTCTAATTTAAAGCTCAGCATGGTTCTTAAGTGCATTTCTCTTGTTTGATAATGAGGTATCACATGACTGGCCTTAATTGATTGCACACTGGCCATGACAAACATGACAAACATCAATATAATAGTTGCAACAAATATACTGTTACACTGTAAATCCATAACTTATTAATTTTTCTACTTATTAATTGTAGCTCTGTCATATGGACAGAAGAATCATTCTTCTTCAAATACTCTGCTAATCTTACAATCTGGTACCTCTGCTGTATCATATTCTGAAAGTAAAATGTCTGTTAGAGTTGGTGTAATTGGGAGTCAAACCTTTACTGGCCATGTGTCACCTAGTAACATGTTGCCTGTCTCTTCGTCATATGCTGGTCAACTTACAACTGTGAAACCAGGTCAAACTAGTGTTTTAAATACAGAAATTAACCAGAGAAATAGTACTCAAACAGCTTTACCAACACTTCCTTCAAAGGTGCTTGTCACTTCTACTTTTTTGAAATATTCTGCTTTGAGCTCACATATTTCCATCGAACCATCTTTTGGGCAGACTCTGACGCATTCTGATACCTCTGGTCAAATACCTCCCACAATTTCGACGCATCGTATAAAGGCAACAAAACCACAAAAACATTCATCTAATTTGTTTGTTAGAGCAACATCAACAACAATGTATGCTTCAAAACAATCAATGACAGTGTCCTTTCAGCTATTTAGCAACTTAACCATTAGTTCTGATTCATACTTGGCAAGATCGTCACCATCTAGTAATGTCGTTACGAATCCAAACATCTCCATATCATCTCGTGCATTCATTACTTCTATGGGTCCTGACCGTCCTGTTTCCTCGCTGTCTATTACGAAGCTAAATCCAACCTTATCTAAAGCGTTATCTCAAACGTTCGTGAAAAACACTGCCCTTTCTTCCCTATCTCACGTTCAAAAATCCATGCAACCATCTACGCATTTGATGATGAATTCTTCATCAACTATGTTGTATACGCCAGTTAAACCAAGTACCACAAGAGGGAATATAATATCAAGAAATATAAGTTATCATTATAAAGAGAATGCATCCACTGCTGTTTGTCACAATACATCCAAAGGTAGGTAATAAGGTATTCTCATTAAACGATCGAATTTTAGTGAATTGATTTTCTAAAATATATCAAACGTTCGTGAACAAGCCTGAATATCTTTTTGCTTCAAAACTATTTCAGTCAATTCTGTGCTGGGTTCAACAAGTGTTGCCGTGAATTCTGCATCTTCCAAACTGGCTCAAACTAGTTCCTCAATGACAATGTTCACCCTCCAACCTTCCTCACCCCAACGAAAAGCAAATAAGACCGTCATTACTTCTTTCCCACCCACGTCTAAAACGTCCAAGACCAAGTCTGAAGTAAAGTTTTCTCTCAGTCAGTCCTCAAACCCAATGGCAATGAATGCAACAGTATCTAAATCTAATATTCAGAAATCCATTCCAATGCCGTTTTTCACGATAAATTCTTCTTCAACTATGGTTACGCCGTATAAAAAAAATGAATCCGTTGTAATACCTCACCATACATCAGGTAGGTGATTTTTGTTTTGTTTTAATGTTTCTTGTTTTTAATTAATTAATTAATATAATTCATTACGCCCGGCCGAGCTAGCCACTGCACTTGTTTGTGTCATTTGTGTCCATTTCTTTTGATTCACAGATCCTTTACAACTGCAACTAAACGACTTTCTACATTTTCGAAGTGTTCCTACAAAATCCTGTTTAAAACCAAATAATAATGAATGATTGATCTCTTGTAGCTCCAAGCTCTGAGAAGTCACACACACCTCTGATTGTGGGGTTGGCGGTTGGTCTATCTCTTGGTGTTGTTCTGGTCATTGTGATTATTGTTTGTTACAGACGTAAACGATCATCATATCAATATAATGTCTTTTATGATGAACAAAACATTGTAATGCATCCATTTGATTATTCTAAATAAGCATCGATTGTTATGAGTTCAGTTAATAGTATTCATTAGGCATAACGAGGGGGGCCTGAACATCATGAACATCATGAGAACCTAGAGGATGGAATTTTAGAAAACTCTGCATTCATTTAACCTTGACACAAAGAGGAAGCTTAAACGTATAACTTTACACACTTTTGCACAGTAAAAAAGATTTTTAAAAATATTTTCAGCAAATTTTAATGCGAAGAGCGGGCATCACAATTATAACATAGATAGGAAATGGCTTCTTTGGATTCCCCCGTGGTTGAGGCCCCCCTACATAATCAAAGGTTAATGCGCGATTTTCATCAAAGTGATGTTCAAATTACTTAATTTAATTTGCGATAATTTATATTCAGTTAGTGAACAAGGATATATTCTTCGGCTTGTAAGTGTTCTTGATGAACGGTATTATAAAGATCAAATTCCTTAATTTGATAATAATTAGTTGAGCTGACTCAATTATAGAATTTAGTCATAATTGCTTTTCCGTCGTTACATGAGGCGACAGAGGCGTGACTTTATTGACGTGACTTGTGACTTGTGATTACTGATAATCAGGCATTCTCGTTCCCAAGCTCCGAGAACGTCGTTGTGGCGTTATTAATAAATAGTGATATTCACGATACCAAGTGTAGCTAGTCTGACTGTATGCATAATGAAGAGTAAATTTACATCATTGTAATTAAAGCAGAATAATAGACGAACAAGCTTTTCTCTCATAATGCATAAAAAGCAACGTGTGGCATTTTTATGTTGATCTATGCCTGGCCGCTCGCTGTCAAACACGCCCGATTCACTGGAAACTTGTCAACTACACCTGCGTATATGTATGGATTGATTTAAAGAATGAAATGAACTCCAATGGTTGTTTTCAGGTGCAGTAAATTACGAGTTTGTAAAAGTTTTATCATCAGTCAATTAAAAAAATGTCGAAGAGCATGATTGTCCAATTGCCGAAGACAAGTGTTTGCTAATTTTTTTCATAGCGACTTACGGCTGCTAGAGCATGTCAGACCGTAGTCATGATTATCATCTGTCACAAACTTGATTCAGTGAAGAAAATCTGCTCAATAACTTGCACAATGAAACTATTGTAGCTAAATAAATGCATGACTTTACTCAGAGTAGACAATCGACCAAACATTAGAATCCTCGTTCTTAAAAAGCGTTTTGATTGGCAAACTATGAGTCGAAGAGTTTGTCAGGCATTTGCAGCTCGTGCAGTTCAGCTCGGAGTATTGCCATATTTTGACAAAACAAAAATCACATTTATTTCCTAAAAATATGCTTATTTTTATTGATCTTTTACTAGAAGTTTACTATACCAATTACTATACCATCATATAAGTACGAGATATGCATTTAAGACGTCGAGTATTACATTTTAATTATGTTCCTGGTTTTGTAACATTGGATTTCTTTCCAAAGGATATTTTGTAGTTATTCTGTATCGTCAATATGTTCAATTGTTTTGTTGGTGCAGATATATGTGTACTTTTCACGAATGCGGTTGGTTTAGACGGTGCAATAGTTTTTGTTGCTGGCTTTACTGAGGCACCAGTGGTCACTATCGCTGAACTGGTCACTTTGTTGGTGGTACGAGGAAGTGAAGGTGTTGGTGAGGGTCGTTTGGTTGCGGTCTGTGTCGCAGGTTTAACGGGGGAGGGACATATAGGCAAACCTTGTGAACAGATGGGTTTGTATGCTGGATTTTGACACAGTGTGATATCAACACAGATACCATATGCTGGTTTTTGGTTTGGTGATGGCGCTGGAATGAAACAATTTATCATGTTTCATGGAATAGATCGTAATCAAGTTGTGCGGCGAAGGTTTTCCCAACGATGAAGGCAATCATGAAAATATGCAGTTAGGGCTTCCCTTGACAACCCGCCTGTTTTAAAACTTATATTTGAATATTTGATATAAAAGCTAAAGGTATTTTATGCAGTGAAGAGTACCATGCAGGGTGCCGTTGTGATAAACCGTCAGAAAATACGTAAAATATACGCCATATACGCAAGAAAGTATTAAATAAATAGAGTTATATTGTCATTCCTACACTACTAACATGGAAGATAACACTCGACAAGAAACTCCTTGGAAGAATTGTGATCAATAAAAACGTCTCGGTACTTCAAAACGTTATTGTTGAATCATGCACGAGGGCGTATCGCAATTCTTATATAAACTTTAACTTAATTAGTGTATCACATGACAGGTGAAAGGTTCGTGGTTGATGGAAAGGTCAATTTTCCACAACACTCTGATATTTATTTCCATCGAGCGAAATGTCTGAAATCTATAACTAATTTGACTTGTACATGCATTCACAGCAAACATGGGTCCAATATTGTTATGTTCTTGGCGCTAGGTATCTATCTTAAATTATGTACACAATGCTTCATCTCAATGTACATATCATTATAGATGAAGTTATATCGAGGAAATTTTCAAGTCAATGATATAAATCATCTTATCTTCATATCAACATGGCGGAGATCAAGTCAAAACAATACATCTCGATAAAAATCAAACAACACTTTGTTAATCCATTTCAACATACATTATCAATTAAACCTACCAACAACTGCAGCATCCGTCGTTTTGACTGACCATAAGAGAAAACCAAATAAGAAAAAATGATCGTTCATTTCTAGTTTTTTCCGATAATTACTAACAATATGAAGATCTTCAAAGCAATGACATCGTCCAGTAAAGAATATTATTACCCACCTGCAATACCACCCGTTGCAATGATTTGAAGTCAAAAGATTAGTTTACTTTAATTGCTTTGGAAAAACAAGATTTTATGAGTTTTGTGGCTGCGAAGTAAATCAGAACATATCAGTAAGAGTATGGACAGTTGATTATCATAGCCGGTCAATATATAGACATGTTGATACCTGTTGATATATTATCATAGACAAAGTTCTATACACACGGCAGTTATCAAGTATATAGCGTCACATTACTGCCGCGGCTTGGACTGCTATGGCTATGCGGCTGAGGCTATGTTTAATCAGTAATGTATGGTTACCGCGTAAAATGTAGTAGGAATTTCTATATTTTTATACTATATATTTTGAAAATCATTCCCTAATGAAATATTTCTAGCATGATAATTTTATTCTACTACTTGGCCATGCTGAACATGACTGTGCATGCATATCCACTGCTTGGTAAGGCTTCACTTTTCGTTACAAATTAACGTAATCGTTGAACGCCAATTACCCAGCCAGGTGGCAAAACAATTTAGTTGCATCCTTCTTAATAATTATAGCATTCGATAATCAGTCGAAATTCATCTGCCGTTTCCATTCCTCATTCGTAAAATGTATATACTGTAGCTATATAAAATAAAATTACTTAAGAAGAATTTTTCTTGAGTAAACCAGACGTAGCTAAGTAGAATAGTTTCGTTTCTTTCACTGTCTGCAAACGGTCGAAACCCACTGTTTTCCTACGCTGGAACTAATCTCCTCATTTGTAATAATAAGTCGACCGAAGCGGGTTCATTTGACTGATTACAACTAAGAAGAAAATCAAGCGAAAAAAATCAAATTTTGTTTCGAAAAACTTCACGAACCACCTTAATATTATCTGCCTCATCTCAACTTTATTTAGAAAAACATGTCGATATCTGTGGATATTAGGGAGGAACGTTACTGCATGAATATTATTTGGAATAACGTATAAAAAATCAAGTGTGCCAAAAGCTTTATATATATAGCTGCGTGCTTTAATTATTAACTGATTTTTTCAACTGTTTCAATATTTATTGTACTGGCTCATTGAATGCAATAACTTTCTGTAAAGTTGATTGTCTCAATCATTTAGACATCCCTTTATCTTAACCATTAAGACAACTAGAGAAAAAGATATTAAAAGACTTTTAATAACCATGCAAAATCCATAACAGCACCACGATCGCTCTATATAACGAATAAACTAAATCTGGTATTAGACGTAGTTTAATAATTAGGCACTGCGATTAAGGGTGCAATGTCACTTCGGATGGTTATTAGTGGAATCCTTCCAATTGTTATATCATGTTATATCATCTGATACATCAATAACAAGTATCAAGGTATCAGAGAGATCCAGCATTGTGATTGGTATGTTTCTCATGAGATATTTCGCAGTTGCATGTCTGGTATCCTCATACTATATTCCCTTGTTTTCCGGAGATCTATACTTAAACTTGTAATGGCCGTTTGAAATGGAACGATAGTTTTGGTCGCTTGTCACCTTATCAGAGCCATCTGTCACCACCACTTTGATAATTATTTTTCTGCTACTGGTTTCTACCACTAGTCGCTTTGTTGTGTAGCTTTTTTGGATGTATATCAGTGTCTGGATGCATTAATACTAAGGTTTTATTGTAGGGAAAGTTTTATTGGAAAGCCAAATTCCGAAGTTTACATGTCTAAAAAAAATCTCTTGCAACTGAAAGATATCTGATCAGGTATACCATTCGTAAGTGACTCCAGCTTATGTATACTAATTAGTATCACGCTTCCGTCTGTTATATAATTTCAGTGACATTACAAAGAATAAACAAACACTGATGTGCGGTTTCCAGCGCAGGGAGATAGACTCTCTGGGCTGCATGATTTCATGTCCTGTTCTAGACAACCATTCGATATTGGATTCCTGTAATATAACGTTGTATCTCCAGACCAGCATTGATCTATAGTGAAAGAAACAAAATGTCCATCAATGATTTTGAAGGAACTCAGTTTTGGTTTCTTATACCATGTCAGGGGCTTATTCAATAGTTAACCAACTACTACGTGTATTCATTTATTTATTGTTTCCAATGCGGATTGTTTCACTAAATTTATAGGTAGAGGATTGACAGCTGCCTCCTAGAAACAATTGAATCTAGAAAAGTTGGGAGGTGAAACATTATATGGAGGATTGAGAGCTGCCTCCTAGAAACATTTAAATCTAGAAAAGTTGGGCATGTGAAACATTTGTGAAACAATATTTTTTAGACTCACCGAAACTCTTCACGCCAAAATAATTATATTTGAGTTCTTTTACTTTTTGTGCACAACTACAGACAAAATCTTGAAGAAATTTGTTCCAATCTTCACCACGAACAGACCACGTCTTTCCCTCTTTGAGCAAGGGTAATACTGGTTTTAGAATAAGTGAAGGAAATGATGAGTTTGCTATATTTGGATCAGCATAACATCCCATTTTGACATAACTGACGTTACATTTTTTTACTGGAGCAAGTTCTTTAACCTGTGTTGCTGAAAGTAGATATAAAATTAAAAGTGTTAAAAGAGTATAAAAATAGTCAAGCCTACATGCGTCTATGCAATCATTGCAGAGAGTTTTGCAAAAACGAACGCAATTTATAGCTATTTAATTGTTAGCTCTAGCTTCATTTGCGAGCTAGTTTTTTTGTTATTATTGGAATGCATGCATTCTAACGTCAAACCTGCGCCAGGCCCTTGTTGCCCCCAGAGATGTAGCAAGGATTTTAAGGAAGTGGACCAGGCCGGCAGTGGGACTCGAGACAAGTCTCAGGATTTCAGTCAGAGGCATTATTGATGGACAATTTCGATGGGCACGATCACATACAGATTTTTGCATTATTGCCGGCATGACAATGATTCACTTCCTTTTCTCAGGGAGGGAGACAAAATTTTACCAGCGGGGCACAAAATTTAGTATTGACTGTGGTTGCCACATGAGAAAGGTTAAGTACAACTGGGTTTGCGATCTTTCTATGGAAACGTATACCTGTTACCGATTTCAGTGCAGAACCCGTTTGAGAGAGATAAATAAAGAAATATCTTGAAGTTTACCCTTATACAAGCCTGTGTTTGCAAGTTTGTCTTCAGTTCGCATTTTGCAAGCGTGCAAACTAAACTTGTGGCTAAAGTTTAGTTGTGGTTAACACTATATACTAGCTGTAGATTAGCTGTAGTTACTATATAGGGCCTAGAGATTAACTTTTTGCTGAGGTTACCAGGCCAGGTTCTATTAAATTCGAAATTTTCCTGATGATTCGAAATATTTTCATCTAAAAACCCTGCGATGACATTTTTATCGACTGTACGATGTCGAGAACATTTTTTTTAAAATTAAACAGTGAATAAAATTGGCTTACTGTTATTGGAAGATGAGTGTTGAACTAATGTTAGCATTATTCGACCGTAAAAACATAAACAAACACCTGCTCTGGATGACAAAGGTAGACTTGCAAGAGAATAAGCCAGCTATAAAAGCTCTCTGGTATAGTAAACAAACATATATATGAAATTATTATTATATATAGCTAGTTCATATAGGCCTTTATTTCATTAATCGCTGCTCCACATTTCATTGTTTGTGATAGTGATAATATAGTTATATACTTACTGTTATGAATTCCACTGCTGTTTGCTCTAATACTAGTGTTTGTGTTGAAACTTGTCGGCAACATATTCACGTTTTGAATTTCGTAAATTGACAGAAAAAACGCCAGAAGAGGAGAAAGAAAATGCGTTTTCATTATAACTGTTAGCGCTGCGCTAAACTTAATAATGTTATCTGAATTAAGAGGAATTCAACTTTGCCCAGTTTATAGCATTTTCATGAGCAACGGATTAGATCATCGCAGTTATATGATTAATGTTGACAGAGTTTTTTGGTTGCACTATTGAAGCGGGTAGATCATATCTTCTTGTGAGGAAAGATAGCATTTCTTCAATGCTATTAATGATTCAGTTTCACATACAGATCTCCCTATTAAAGTGAAACTAAATGTGGTGTTTTGAATTCCAAAAAATAGTTTTTTGCGTGCAAATAGCTTTTACATGCAATGTATAATTGGCTATAGACAGCTTTTTTACAATACAAGAAAAAACATACTCCGAAAAATGACATTTTGAAAACTCAACATGGGTGATATTTCGACTTTATTTCAAAGTCACTGTCAAATCAGAAGCGAGCTTTTATACTCTAGCTATCTGAAATATCGTCAAAGCTAAAGCTACTGTCCTCATTTGTGTTCTCGTCTTGATATCTTCAGTGATGTGAGTCATGCGATGTCAACGACCACAACAATTTTGTGCACATTGACCAGTCGCACATTTCGGTAATGCTGAACATATTGGAAGTTGTTTGGCGCAAAGGTTCATATCGATACATATTCCTAAAAAGTAAATGATTTTAGATTTTTAGTGTAAAAAAGCCTGAAACCGTGCAACAATATTTACCACAGAAAATAATAAAGATTGTTGCATGGTCGAGAAATATAGGCAGGATATTCTGGAATTTATTCAGCATAAGTTATGGTTAATATTGATTAATGTCATGCAAGTATCTAAACTAAAATTCCACATTAGTAGTTGTTCAGATGAAATGAAAGATGAAATTTTGTTCATCTGCGGTTCAGATGAGATGAAAGATTTTGTTTATTCTATGCCTTAGTCGGCAGTTAGACGTATAACATTTAACACTAGTCTGTATTCATTATCTTTAATCTTTATCTAAACCTGATTGCAGGCTAACTTTACCTGGACAACTACAACATGAGGGTGTGACAGATAGGGCTATCCTGGTAGTACTTGGTCTTATTAAAGATAAGGAAGCTGTAGGACATGTCAACCATGCTGGCCATGGTATAGGTAGGACTGGACCCCCTGGTTTCGCAACAAGTGGCAGACGATCTGAATATGGAGAGAAAGTGAAATTATCTTAAAAATTCAAATGCAGCGTATTTAATAGCAGAAAAGTATAACTACTAGAGGAAGTCAAATATCCGTGAAAACTACTGACTTAACACTTTAGTCGATTCTCTGTTTGCTTGTGCGGAAGGTATGTTAAGTTGAGGTGACTTTTCTAGTTTTGGAAGAACTCTAGACAAGCCAGTGTTGACATGACTGATGCTCCCTTGCTGGTGGGAAATATCACGTTGTGAATCCTCACCACCATTATTTTTCTCCGACCTTTTTGGGTCGTCAATTTTGACTGTATCCATCGTGGTGCCATCTTTTTGTATTCTGAAGATTAAGAGATTTTTCGTTTGTACCATAATCAGTATATCGAACAGGAGCGAATCCAGACTGATGCGACTTAGGTGATTGCATTAGTCAAAATTTCTAAACAATTTCTAACACAAAAAATTAAATACAAAATTGGTGTAAATTAAGACTAGTCTAAATTAAGACACGATAAAAAATAGTGATGGTCTAATACACCTGAATATGGTATGTTCAATATTCTGGTATATTCGACCATGGTCGAGTATAAATTCTCATCGCCATTTTGAAGCGGTGTCCTTCTACAAGTCGTTGTATTTGAATATTTTTATTAGGACGTTGTAGTATTGAAATTGACGGCGTATGACTGGCCTTTCTCTTTGCTACGCTTCACCTCGTTCCGGCAGACGTTAGGAAATTGGTACGTTAATTACTAACCTAGTAATTGTTAGAGAGCGTTTTTCACTTTCTCCTATTTCCATTTCACTGTTGACAAACAATCTGTTCTGGAAAATCTTCATCAGAAAAGAAAAAAAAGAACAATTATTACTATTTATTCGCCAATGACATAAATAATACTGGATGATGAAACTTACTTTCTGCTTATTCTTCAAAACCTGCGTTCGATTTTGTGGTTCATGAAATCGTTTGTGTTTCCAGAGTTTGGATAATGATTGGTCTAGAATTGAAAGACAGTATTTCCATACTCTGAGAAGTTTCTCAGTCACCCCCCTGAAAACTGATTTAGAGAGAGTGGACATGAGGTCAGGTGGGGGGACCCGATGAAAATTTTGAAATCCAAATGACTTATCATAAACTCTGGCCAATCTGGCTTGCAGCCCCAACCATGCACCGCTCGCTTCGTACGGCTACTCGAGATCTTTTAGGTAAAACAGTTTTAACACAACTCAAATTGCGAGCAAAGCTGGTTCTAACAATCGTTTTACCTGACAAGCCTTGATACAATATGAGGACACACAACACAACAAGTACGTTTTTCAGATCACTCATGAGGTGCATTGTGTGCACAAATCCTGTTTGAATCTAGTGGTAAAGTAAAAAAAGAAAACGTAGTATAGACTACTGAATAATGCTACCTCAGTACTAAATATTTTATGATTTATTAAAAAAAGGTCGCGAAGAAGACAAGTTGTTTGCACACCTTCTAACTATAATCAGTGATTCTTTCAACCAAATTCGCCAGTTTAAATCTGCTTTGCTGGAAAACAGTATATATCTATGAACAATTTCTCTTGTATATAGTAGGAGATACTTGTTTTGATCTAGAATTGCGTCATATATAGTCGATTCTTATCAAGACAAAGGATGGAGAGATACCTGCATCGGACTCCGTTGTAACATTAGAATGTTGTATTTTTATTCTGCTTATGTTTTTGACGATAGCAATGTTCTTTTAACGGCAGGTTTTGTTGTAAACATGTTTAACATGGCCCCACCATCATTGCAACGAGCGGCTTAAACTTTTTATATTCTTCACAAGTACAAAACAATTTCTCACGCGCGGCGGCAGAGAAATTTTCCCCTTTTCTTCACTTATACTAGCAATTTTCAACTTTGATTAACTAAGTACATAAATTACTGAATGTTGGTGGTTTTTCCGGAGAAAAGGCAGAAACATACAATTATAGTATATTTAATTAAGTACCTTGTTTTTCCAGTCTTGTTTTTTAGACAAATTTACGATCAAATACGCGAATGCATATCATGGCTTTTGATCAATGAGACAATGACCTGACCTGTTATTCTATCTTTCGATCCGAACAATTTATATTTCGTTGAGGTTGAGCTATCATTTTACTCATAAAATATGGACGAGTGGAGTGGAATATTTTACATCTTGAAAATGTCATAATACACTACAGCTTAACAGCTATCTTTATTAGTTACTAATCTGGCTATTTTTGTGGTGCTATTGATTTATTAGTAAGTAAAAATATATATGCCTCTTGGAATGAACAATTTCTCAAAGGAGAGGACTAAATCCTGTAGTTTCATCGCAGCCTTTGGAAGCCAATGGAGACATATTCATGGAGGCATATGGAGGTCTATGGTGGTCTATGGAGGCCCATGGAGGCATATAGAGGTGTACGGAGTGAATCAGGGGCGGACTGGCCTACAGGGATACCGGGAAATTTCCCGGTGCGCCCCTGATTTACATGCCGTTTGGCGCCCCATTTTGGAGAAAATTATGGAAGAAATGATAAAACCATTGAAAGTAAAACACATGCAGGAAAGATAATCTGTTCTAAATCATGTATCAATTGAAACTGCCAACATTGTAGTGGTCAAATTTTAAACGCGACATGGCAGCACACGTATTTTCAATAGCTGTTGCTCATGTTAGAGCTACAAATGGCGCCCCCTTTTTTATTTTTCCCGGTGAATCATGTATAGGCCAGTCCGCCCCTGGGAGTGATATGGTGGTCTATGAAGCAACACAGAGAGATATGGTGGGGTATGCGAGTGCTAGTAAGATTACGAAACATGATACACTAACCACTCAGCGAGATCATTTATCATACATTGGCTTTCCATACCTCTTCCACTGACCACTTCCCACTAACTTCCCACTAGCTCGACCCAGTGACTGAGGCCATTGCTCAACTGTGCTCAACCCCACCACATGATTTCCCGCCATATTAACCACGTGATAAAGAAATTGAATTTATTTCTCAACATGGCTGCTGTTGACTATAGTGCTGAAAAAGGTATTTATAATATTTTATCTCGTTTTACAAAGAAAAGTTTATGTAAAGATAAATAATTTTCAATTTTTTATGCATTCAGAGACTTTCATCTCTTTACTTTGGCCCTTCAATCCTTTTTCGTGTATTTTATTAGACAGAACGTGCAAAGCATGTTTACTAGTTATTGATTCATTTGTTTTGTGTTGTTGACTAGATACTGCTAAAAGATTTTTAGCCGAGTTTTATGTGGATGGTCCTCAAGGTAAAGAATTCAAATATGGAGAACAGCTGGTATGTAAATGTTGATAAACTTGGGCCGGTACTTTGACTATATGTGGGTTCCAACCCGTTAAATATTTCAATTATGACCAATGCGTCAATGACCATGCACTGGAAGTCTGGAGGAACGAGATTTTGTGTCATCCAGAAGTAGAAATGAGCTCCACCAGCTTTCGTTATTGCCTCTACTTTTAAATCACTTACTAAAGCAGATTAAGATGACAGCAGCTTCATGTGAATTTCCTAATTTGAGGCATGTTTTCTGTCATCTTCCATCTCATTGACTAGATACTATGGGAGATGTTGGGGAGGCTATAGTGGTTTATGGTTGTTTCGTAGTCTTGTCATTTCGTACTTCTGCCGTTTCGTACCCAGGCCTGGTCGTTTCGTACCCAGACATGGTCGTTTCGTACCCAGACAAGGTCGTTTCGAACTTTACACATGAGGGACTTAATGAGCTAGCTTTGCAAAAACAAGAAGACGAATATATTTTATTTAAGCTCATTTCAACTGCCGAAAAATATATCCGTGATCTGTCCGTTTATTTTTTACTTATACAACTGAACACTAACTATTGACACAAAGATCTTTGTACACCGGGTTACATTAAAGGATCCGCCTCACTTTTCCTTCAGAAACTAACTGAATGTTAAGTTCTACAAGCAAGGCTTCCTTATGAAATAGCTCAATTAGCCTGTAGAACGGTATTCCACGACGACCAAAATACATTCAACTTTAGCAGCACTTTCTAGCCTCCCAACACGTGTCGCACTTTGGAGCGCGTTTTGGAAATCAAAGACATCGCCAACAGTCCAACACGCGTACAAGACGAACACAGATAATCTTCGGTTAGGTCTTGTAAAATTTTTAAATCTCTCGGAGACAGGTTCTCACAACAAGAATGGTACCACATGCATTCGGCATCCTTCGCAAAAGATCGAATTGTCATTGCATTGCAGACTGCAAGTACCACATGGCCATTTGCGCTTAAGTGTGTGTGTAGACTTTCGGACCATTTTCAAAACGATTAATTTGAACTGCCGAATGAAAAACTTAAATGTTGCAATACAGAGTTTCAAGTCAACAAAGAAAGTGGTTTTTATCAACGCTTTTAATGAACTGATTGCAATAAAAGCAGTCATATAGCGTTTGAGTACGAAACGACTAAAATCGGGGTACGAAACGACCATCAATTAGAGTATGAAACGACCAGGGATATGGGTACAAAATGACAAGAGTACGAAACGACCTGACACCGATGTTGGGGAGGCTATAGTAATTTTCAACTGGTTTGAAAAGCCTACTATATGGCAATGGACATGTCACTTTATTTCCCAGTATCTTTGACTCCGGCATCCTCTCAAATCATACTATAGAAAAGATCGAGGTCAGAAATTTCTTTGTACAGGCTAAGGCTATGTTCTTTGCTTTTCTTAGCAATTTTCATGGTTTATCACATGTGCAATTTCTGTATTCTTTCATGTCCTTTTAAATTAATTATATTAGGAGCTGAATATTATTTTAAAATGCTAGGTTAGTCCCACTTTGAACAAAAGGTTTTAAATACCTGGAAATGACAAATTCCTTGTCTTAGCTTTTTAACATTATTTTTTTGATGTACTCCACTTATTTAGGTTAAGATTGCTCATCGGGAACAAGTGGAACTACTCGTGGAGCTGGATGATATTGCAGAGGTATTTCATTTGTTCAACTTGATCATCATACTTGGTAATAGTATTGTGGTGTACATGGTAGTTCATTCTTTACATAATATTAATGATGTCACTGAAGTATTGAGTGTAATTCCTCTCATTTTAATGTTGAAAAGAGTTATTCATACAAAGCATGTTAGCAGGTTATGCAGATATAATCCTAACTCCAATCAACATTTTTTGAGACAATTAGCATATAAATGGTTACATGCAATAAAACTTTTAATCAAGCTCTCTTTTCTAAAGATTGATCCAGATTTTGCTGAACGTATAGTGGAAAATACGCGAAGATACAGTAAGATTTTCTCTGAGGCAATAGATGAAATGCTACCAAGCTACAAAGATAGAGAGGTCAGGGGAATTTGTCTTAACCTGTTTTATGTAATCCACTGACCCTACATAATTATAAAATTATTGATTTTGTAGAAACACCTCATATATTTTTTATTCTGCAAAGGAGTAAACAAATGTTGTTTATACATTTGTAGGTTCAAAATAAGGATTCATTGGATGTTTACATTGAACATCGTCTCCTTATTGAACGTCAAAATCACCGAGAGGGGGAAGTTCGGGATCCACGCGATAGATACCCCCCAGAATTACTAAGAAGATTGTAAGCATTACACTTCATTAATTTGATAACTGCATGATAAATATCCCCAGAAATACTAAGAAAATTGAAGCATTACATTTTGATGACTTTGTTTTATTGCAGTGAGGTTCATTTCAAACAACTTTCAAGTCAAAATGCATCACCAGTGCGAGACGTGAATGCATCTAGTATTGGTAAACTGGTTTGTGTCCGGGGTATTGTAACAAGGTGTACTGAAGTTAAACCAGTTGTTCAAGTTGCAACATATACTTGCGATAGATGTGGAACTGAGTCTTATCAAACAGTAAGTTGATATTGTGTAACATTGTCAGAGCTTTATAAAAATATTTTAGGATCAATCAACAGAATGTGTTTTTAGGTGATGTCAACCACCTTCATGCCACTGATCATGTGCCCTGGCAAGGAATGTGAAACAAACAAGTATGTAGAAACTCCCTCGAATATATACTGCATGTAGTTAAGCCTTTAAGGTGAAACACGCTTCACAAGTACGGTGTTTGTTTTTTCAGAAATAACAATATTGTTGTTGAAACAAATATAGACTACTGCATATTTTGTAAATAAGATGTTTTTCCACACGTGATAAATGTTGTGAATGATCAACTTGTTTAGATCCGGTGGACGTCTTTACTTACAAACCCGAGGATCAAAATTCCTGAAATGTCAAGAACTAAAAGTTCAGGAACACAGTGATCAAGTGCCAGTTGGAAACATACCACGATCCATGACAATCATAGCCAGAGGTGAACTAACTAGATTGGCTGTTCCTGGTGATCACGTGGCTATCACGGGAATATTTTTACCCATGATGAAAACTGGTTTTATGCGCATGACGCAAGGACTAATGTCAGATACATTCTTAGAAGCACATGTAAGTATGGATTACACATTTAAAATTTTTTTTTTACTGTCATAGTTAAGCCAACAAGCGGGTGGACAGTGAAGCAAAATAATATTCTAACTGCTCAAGTACCCGAATACCTTTTGTCATTTTCTCCCATGCCCTGTCATAAAGGATATTCGTTCGTTTCCTTTAAAACTTAGGGTTATCTTTGCAAAATGCGTAGTAATGTTCTTCACTGCGCTTCCTCGTGTGTCACAATCCGTTCGAGTAGATTTTAACAGGTTTTTTCAACTTTTCACCAGAGGATTGTTAAAATGAACAAAACTGAGGACGAAGAAATTACGGAAGAACAACTAAGCGATGAAGAAATTATAAATCTTTCAGGAGGTGAATAATACGTTTCCTATTGTCACTTAGGGTTGCATGCGTTCCACTGTCGCCTTTTTTGCACGTACGTACACGCACGTAAAAATTTAAAATCATTTAAATGATCATTTGAATGAAATCAGCGATTGAATAGATGAATAAGGTTGGAATCTGTTGATAATTTGGTGTGTTTTTTCCAGCATAAAATTAATTATACAACAACTTAGAAGGTTTTAAGCCTTTACGTGCGTGTACGTACGTGCAAAAAACGCGACAGTGGAAAGCAGTCCTTACGATACTGCGCCAGCCATTACGATACTGCATATCATGATACAACAATGACGTTATAAACCAAACCATTACTTAAATCTTAATATGGTAAAGTTGTCGACTGTATCTTCATTATACAGAACCTGATTTCTATGAGAAGTTGGCATGCTCCTTGGCTCCTGAAATATATGGTCATGAAGATATTAAGAAAGTGTTATTGTTATTGTTGGTTGGTGGTGTTGATAGATCCCCAGAAGGAATGAAGATTAGAGGTAAGATACTGTACAACAATGCCATCCGTGTGCTGTATCGTGTTCTGCGTGGAATTTTTAGTTTTACCAACATTTCATATCATTTTACAGGGAATATCAATGTATTACTAATGGGAGACCCTGGTGTAGCGAAAAGTCAACTGTTATCCTACATTGACCGTCTCGCTGCAAGGAGTACGTTAAAGGATGATTTCTTCCACTTCTGATCACTGGCGTTTTAATTGCATCAGTTCCAAGCTTATTTCTCTCATATAATTTTTAAATTATTAATTCTAAATCTCCGGGTGATTTAATCTCGTATATAGAAAAATATACCGAATTATCTACTTTGGAACTAGAATTTCTTTAGAATTTCCTTTTCGTGATTTCGGAGGGTAAATCTTGCATATCCCTCTGACTTATAGCAAAAGTTCAGCCAGAATTTTGATAGATATAACGGTGAAGTGAAAAACGTATTTCTTCAGGTCAATACACAACTGGACGAGGTTCATCAGGTGTTGGTTTGACAGCTTCTGTAACACGAGATCCAGTTACAAGTGAAATGGTTCTTGGTAAGATATTTAAAATATCATTTTGTGTAAACGAATATACTTGTTTGATATGCATAGATTAGCTTGTTCAGTTTATAAACCTGAAAACATATTATTTAGAAATTTCGCTGAAATTCAATATCTTTTATTTTCTATATTTGACACACGCCATACAGTATTAATTCAGTTCACTGTTGATATTGCCTTTATTTCGAATTTTTACTGGAGATCATAACTTAAAGGAAGATTTTGAATGACAGTACATCCGTTATAGCTCACGTCTACATGTTTAGTATAAAAATAATGACAACTATACCTTGTTCATTAATGCCATTGGCACCACCTTCGCTCACGTCAACTTCTTCTACCTTAGAGGGAGGTGCTTTGGTCCTAGCTGATCAAGGAATATGTTGTATTGATGAGTTTGATAAAATGATGGATGGTGATAGAACAGCGATCCATGAAGTGATGGAACAACAGACCATATCCATCGCCAAGGTTAGATTTATAAATATACTAATAGTGAATATTTATGGTAAGAATATCTTCATGAGGTAAAAGATTTGGAATCATCTTCATTATTTGATTTATATAGCACCAAAATAGCAATGAATACTTTAGCGTTATTTATCTGGTTAACAATTTGTTTTTATAAATGATAATCCTATCGGCCATATCATTCGGACTGCGTGCGATCACCGTACGATTATCATTGTGGGTGATTGAATATAGTGAATGCAAGCGTGCAATTGGAAAAACGTGCATATCTTTATAAAAAGCTGGAACTAATTCTGATTCCTTTATGATTGTTTCCATGCAGGCTGGCATCCTTACAACATTGAACGCTCGAGTGTCTATCTTAGCTGCAGCTAACCCTGCTTATGGTCGTTATAATCCTAAAAAATCAGCTGAACAGAATATTCAGCTACCAGCAGCTCTTCTTTCAAGATTTGATATATTATGGTTGATTCAAGATAAACCTGATCGTGAGAATGATTTAAGGTAAAAAGATACCTAATCATATTTCCCTAATGTATTAGTAGGATGATGAACATCCCATGTTACTCCAGATTATCCCTAGTTACTCCGGGTTAAACCGTATTCTTAAAATGACTATATATGTGTGAGTGAAACGAAATCTCAGTTTCTCTCTGTCTTCTACTCAATTGTGTGTACCAAAGTTCGTTATTTTTGTTTGTATATCATGGCTTAGTCTTCTTATTCAAGTCTATTCTCCCCGTTTTCAAAGGGTAAATTACACTACTTCAAACCTTTAAAATGTCTCACAATCTGGTGATTTTATTTTAGACTTGCTCAACACATATCATATGTACATCAATATTGCTCCCACCCACCAACACAGTTTCAGCCTTTGAATATGAACCTAATGAGGTAAACATTAAATAGTGCATTCGTAATTTACGTATATACCAAGTATTTCTAAGGCTTTATTTTTGTGGGACAACAAATATATACATATATGTTGAGGTGTGCATATGATTGGCCAATCAGAATTTTGTACTTTAGAGTTAACTACGATCAAACGAGCTAAAATTGTAGTTTTTTGCCCGGGGTTATTACTGGAGCTCGTGTTATAAAGGATATTCTTTGCTCTCATTCTTTGCATTGACTCTTATTTCCAGACGTTATGTCGCTGCCTGTAAAGAGAAACAACCAGTTATTCCAGAAAATTTGACAGATTTCATCGTCGGTGCTTATGTTGAAATGAGGAAAGAAGCGAGAGGAAATCGTGAATCAACATTCACTTCACCTCGAACATTGCTCGCCATTTTACGTCTAGCAACAGCATTGGTAAGAAACGAGCAAAGTCTAATGCTGGCCTAGGAATATTTCACAATGTCACGGTTTTGTTCACATTTTATTCCAACGTAATAGGCTCGATTGCGCTTGGCCGATGTTGTTGAAAAAGATGATGTGAATGAAGCAATGCGGTTGATGGAAATGTCTAAAATATCTCTCCTTGATGATGAATCAGTGGGAAGGTAGGTGTATGTTCTCCTTCATCCCGAAGTCTGAATTGTAATGTTTCTTATTATTCTACAAGTTAATACTTTTTGATTGTTTCCATGTCGTATACGTCCTAATCCTATATAGCAGATTTCAATTATCACTGTGTAACAGAGAATGGTGTTCTTATTTCTTCACTTAGACATGTTTCGCCAGTAGATGCTATATATGGCATCATTCGTGAAATGGCTGGTCAAGTTAGCAGTGTCAAGTAAGTAAAACATCTTAGATTTCCTGTTACCTAAGAAGAAAATGCCTGGCATGGTTTGTGTATATATTATCCTTTATGCGTAAAATTATTATAGCAATTTCTTTAATTACGCACATATATTGGAGCATTATTGTACATCAATCTTGGTTTCCTTTTATCGCTTAAATCTATTGTTTTCGTAAGAAAGATTAATAGCAAAAGTTTTTGTTTAATATAACTATACACTCTTTAGATAATAAAGCAGTCGTATCTGGTCAAAATAATGTAAAATTAATGGTTTCCTTGGTATGTTTGTATTTTTTTAACGACGCAAAGTTGATCTTCCTTTTTTTAGATTGGAAGAAGCAAAACAACGATGTTTAACGAAGGGATTCACTCCTGATCAGTTTGAGAAATGTTTAATGGATTATGAAAATCTCAATGTTTGGCAAATCAATTCCTCGAAAACAAAAATTACATTCGTACAGTAGTTTGGCAACTAAAGGCGAGGAGCACTTGTTGGTATTTTGATCGCTGAATTGTCTAGTTTGGTGTATGACAGTACCAGACAGTGCACAGGAGAGAGGATGCTTTTGTCTTCACATCATCCATTCAAGTCGAAATCGGACGTCGAAATCGCAGCGTGTCCGTCCTTAGATTTTTTTATTTTTGTATCTAGTAGTCCATCGCATTTTTAGTAGCCCAGTGTAATATTTATATGATGTTCCTTTGTCTTTCTTCTCTTGTAAAATAAAACATCTTTGGTATACCTAAATATTTAATGGGGTGACGGGCGGTGGAACTTCCATAATGAAAATACAACCTCCAAATGATAATGGATGACAAGCTTAGATATTCCAATTTATTTTTGCCTGATACTCAGGTTATTATAAAGCCTGGCACTCAGACTATTCCTATTTGTATTCTTTGCCTGATGAATCTTAATACTGGTGGTACTCAGGCTGTTCTTTTTAGTGTCTTCCCCCGATATTAGAGTTATCCAGTTAATGCTGGTACTCAGGCTGTGCCTATTAGTATTTACCTGATATTCAGTTAATCTTAATGCTGGTTCTCAGGCGGTTTTTATTCGTATTCTTTGCCTGATACTCACGTAATCTTACAGCTGGTACTCCGGCTGTTTTTATTCGTATTCTTTGCTTGGTGAATCTTAATGCTGGTATTCCGGCTGTTCCTATTCATATTTTTCACCGATATTCAAGTTATCCAGTTAATTCTGGTTCTCAGAGTTGCAAAAAAGCTGCGGGTACCACCCGGAGGAAGGTTTGCTTTAAATGATGTTTGTGAGGAAGGTTGAAAGCTGAACGCTCTAATTGATCACATGCGTGTAACAAAATACCGAATATTTCTTTATGCTGGTTGCCACTTGACTCAGTGACATAACGTCAAGGTTTTCAAAACTTGAAACCTACCGGAGGAAGGTTGAACTATTTTTGCAACTCTGCTGGTTCTCAGGCTGTTCTTATTCGTATTCTTTGCCTGATGAATCTTAATGCAGGTAGTACTCAGGCTGTTCTTATTCACATTTAATTCTGGTACTCCGGGCTAATCTTTAATACTGGTACTCGGTAATCTTTAATGCTGATATTCAGGTAATCTTTAATGCTGATATTCAAATAATCTTTAATGCAGACATTCAGGTAATCTTTAATGCTGGTACTCAGGCTGTACTTTGTACTGAGGTTATTTATCTTACAGCTAGTATTCTGGCTGTTCCTATTAGTATTTTTTTTTCAAATTCTATTTTTTTAATCCTATTAGTATTCTTTGCCTGATAATCAGGTTATCTTATAAATGGTTCTCTGGTTATCGCTATTGGTAATTTGTCTCATGTGCACATTTGCATGGGTTACTTATAAGCGGGTACTCGGGTTATCCCACTATTGGTATTCATCAGCACATCCTCTGGTTATCCTTATTCGTATCCATTGCCTGGTATTCAAGTTATCTCTTCAAAGGTTTTCTAACGTTTTTTTCTAGCGTTTCCTTGCAAGTCTTTAAAAGTCATAATTGTACCCAAATTAAGATTTCACCGCGATAAAACCGCAATAAGTCATGGATTGATAGTTATATTCTTTTTCTGTACAGTTTATACAAAAGTACCATTATATATTTCTACATTATTACATTATCCACGAACGCATTTCACAAGATGTATATATATGGATATGGTAACTCAGGCTATGTGCACACGAGTGTCGTTTTCCAGCGTTTTCAAAAATCGTTTTTGTCTATATTTTATTGTTTAGACGCCCTGTCCACACGATCCAAAGAAATATTTGCTCAATATGTTAATCTTCAACTTCTATTGTAAATTGACGATGTTCGAAACCGTTTTGGAATGAAAACGAATGTGAAAACGTTACCGTGTGCACATAGCCTCAGTATCGTTTCATGCGATACCGATTTGAATTTGAGAGTTTATTTTTAAAGTACATGATATTAGGTTCTTATAAGAAAAAAGTATAGCCAGTGTTGTCTATACAAAGAACAAAACTGATCAGTTTTGTAGTTTTGAATAGCCTGCTGAAAGTCGTGAAATAGAAATACATTTGACCGTCGTACAGAGACAAATATAGTCTGATTTTACGCTATGATATATACATAACAAAGTGAGAGCTTAGCCTTTGGTGAAATGCGACGAGCAGCCTGGAGCTTGTGGGAATTCCTCTGTCTATTGTCTGAAAGACATTCGCACCCTCCAGTCTGAAATTTTTGATCAGACGAGTTATGCCGATGGTTAACTTGTAGCCATTACGGACGGTCGTCCTTTAGGACGTTGTGATATATGTCGGTTTGAGAAAACGTTTGAATCTAACGAAACAGAACTAAACAGTCCACCACGTCAATGTTCTGAACAAAATATGATACACTAAAATGTTTTGTTCAACGCCGCGGCAAAGTTAAACAGTAATCAAGAAAACAACTTCCAAAGTAAGAGGACTATAGTTTGTTGTGATGTTCAGCAATTCCTTTGATACTATTATTTCTCGGGACTCGGGAAATATCGACTTGTATTTATTCTTGACAGCATAATATTCAGCATCGATTTTGGCTGTTAAAAACAAGAAAAATAAAGTAAGGGAGTTTTACGTTGCTGTGTTAAAAAGACTGCCTCTTCTTTTGGTTATCTACTAGGTAATTTCTTCAAACAAAAATTTCCGGGCTTTGTGTCCATGACACACAACATAACGTTTGATTTTGATTTTAAACAATTCTACTGTAATACTGAACAGACATAACACCTTTTGATGTTTAGAATTCCATTTCAATCTTGTACTGGAGCAAATGTAAAACAATTTGTTCCATCCAGAGAATATCTCTTGTTTGTCTCTTCATTACTATTTGAACTAAGTGATCTAGCTAAAGGTGACCTAGGTGGGGTGTACTTGGGACGATAGTAGGATACTTTAGGATGATGTGAGGTATCACAAAACAACATTGATGTCACAGGAGTGGTGGGGGTCGTGGTTTCTATGCCTGAGTCATCATCATTGTTTATATGTGAGTTAGTTGTTTCACATGTCTCATCAGAGGACGAGTGTTGCATTGGTTCATGGAATGCTTTCTTTGCCGGGCTCTGCATACTAACATCAACACCATCTGGAAAGACTTCAAATACAAACAAACACATAAGATTTCTTAGAAATACTGTAATTTTGGTTGTCTTTGAATATCCACATCTTACACTTACATTTTCGTTTGTAGCTTAGTGTGCTTTGTCGGATAAGAACAGGGCTTGAACTTCTTCTAAAATATCAGATATTTTTAGCCAAAGTTAACAACTGATTAACACAAGAGACAGTTTAGAATAATTATTTAGTTTATTTTCAATACACTACCTTGATACTTGTCGAGTTGGGCTTGGAATTGGACTTGGTGTCAAACTTCGAGATCTTGGGATAAGCTATAAACACACAGGAATTTGTTAACATGGTCCAATCTCATTTTACCTCTTACTAAACAAGATTCATGTCATAAAACATTCCAAATTGATTTTTCTTTCTTGGTTGGAAAACCAATTTAACTGATACTTTCATTCATATGATAATACATATCAATTCTTGAAAAATACAAGAAACTTAGCGCCATAATTGCAATTTGCCTATTCACATACCTTAGGCAAGCTTGGTGTGATATTTCGTGTTGGTGATGGTGAAGATGCAGTTGAAGATGGGTAATAATTAGTTGGATCATCAATAGAATGACGTCGATCATCACAACTGGATGGACTATATAGGTTTCTTCTAGGTTGGTTCTATAACATTAAAGTACTTACATACAGTTATTGAGATTTTGTACATAATTTTGTATAGGAAATAATGAAAAATAATTGAATAACTGAAAAGAAACATATGTCAGCAAAGGACACATCAATTTTTGCTGGTCCATCAAGCTTACCGTCATCAAGGATTCACAGCTTGAACTTAGGAATAATGATGTGTTTACCATCCTAAATATATGACCAATAAAACTGTTTCAATTAATTCCACATTATACAGTAGCAAATACATGGAAAGAAACCAAATAGAATTTTCACAATCTGTGTTTAGTTCCATTACTTTACCTATCTTGCTCTGTCTCATCTATAAACTCTTCCTACAAAAAATATTACAATAGCTAGGACTAGGAGGTTGTGACAAAGGCATTTGGTTGTGTTGCAATAACTCAATTGCCTTTATTCGTCAGACTAATCATATAAATGAAGGTGAAAATTTTGGAAAACATTTTTATGGCTAATTTTCCAGTACCAACTGCTCATGAACATAGGAACAGATTTACAGTTATGTATATTCACTGATTTAATGATTACTAGAGCAATGCTCATGCATCCTTATGAGAACATTTAGATCTTATCATGTTATTCAAAAAGAAAAACATTAATCAGCCAACTGAAAAAAAATGGCTTGACTACAGCTTGTCTGGGTATGGCTGCAAACCAGAGTCAACTAATATGAACGTTCACAATCAATCGATCATAACAGACTTCGCTCTCAATCATTCATGGTTGAGTGCTCTGGATAGTTGATATCTGGAAAAATTGCCAAATTATGGACTTTGGGAATTTACTATTAACATATTGTACTTTTCTCCTAATTTATTTCTGATTAATTAATATAGAACGGAAAAACTGGGGTAATTAGAAAATCGCTAACTTATTATTTAACAAAACAAGGACTTTCATAGAGGCACTCTGAGCTCGACATAATAGTTTGGCATTTACCTTTCTTATTTGAAGCAATCTTGAATGAGGTGAACCCACGGGCTAAACACAAAAAGAACGTTATTTAAAACCAAAAGATATAGTAATGTATTTCAAATGATTGTAAAGCCGATCATTCACAGCTGACATAGGTGATCCATTAGCCATTTGACTTGTGCTTGAGCGCCTATTTCGTGGCGTTACAGCAGGAAGATATGATATATTTGTTTCAATAAGGTTAGCTCCATTTATAAGTGGTGCAGAATTAGATCTTCGTAAGTTAGTTTGAGGTGTATTTTGTTGTTCATCTGTGTCCATTGCTGCCATAATGTTGTGTTATATACTATCTATTAAATATTCTAATATTCCATATCATAGGCACGCAAAGCACTGTGGATACAGTCCGGCGTCTGCTTCGAAGTCAAGCTGCTTTGGTTCCGGCACCGGAATTCCGATCTTTTCAAATGGCAACACATGTGGCAAATACATATCCCAAGTTGACATTGGTCACATATAAACGAACTATACAAGTAAAAAAAAAATGAACGCGAATTCACACAAACACTTTAGAAACACCGAAACCTTCACTCCTCTGGCGCAAACCTCGTTCTACTTTTTTCACAAAATAGGACAATTTCATTACAAGTTCCACTCAGATAACTTTCTTTACTCTATAGTTTTGACTGACTTTTAATCGCAAAAGTGCATCGAAAAATGCACTTTACATCCTCTTGTCTAGTGACTCTAGTCGAAGATCAAAATCCCAGCCAGAGATTTGCCAGTAACGGGAAGCAAACTCTTAGAATAAATATAAGAGCCCAGCTAAGAAGTTTAAAAACAGTTGAAATTTTAAAAGATTTATTGCTTGTAGTTGAAAGATTGAAAAAACTATGTTTCTCGTTGCATGAAAAGACTGGACATAACCCCAAGAATTTGTTCACATTTCCAGCCAGAGGTACAATCCTGGACATAATTGATATGGGCAGGACAAATTATTAGCAATATTTCAGGTGAATTCTAAAAACCTGGCGTGTTTATGTACATGTATGCAGACCCCCACTTCCCCGTTTCAATGTTGGTTCCTAGTTAACCTCGCAGGTTAGTTGTTAGTGTACTCATCTCTCAGCCTCATGTGAGTGCCAGGTGATTGCTCACCTTCATCAACATTGTTTGGTGGTAGAGGGGGTGTAATTTATGGTCATGAAAATTTATTTTCTGCAAATAAAGCAATTGTGAGGTGCCTGCCCTGTCCAAATAGTTGTTTCCTCGGATTGAATGGATAGGTCAGTGGTTCTAGTTCAAAATTTAGGAAATCATGGAATGTTTTCTGACCATCTGAGGAATTTCTGATTTCAAATTATGATATGGCGGACGGAAGATTGACGAACGTGTTTCGTTTTCGTTATTTTTCTCTGATTTGGTGTTTTTTAAGGTCTAAATAGACAATAATTTGCAAAAAGTAAACAACATCAAACCTTGTTTCTGCTATGGCATTGACAAAATCTGAAGTTGAAAAGTATATCAGTAAAATCGAAGGACGATTGAGTCCACACGAGGTATATAGAATATAAAATATGTGCACTGGCGGGAAATGTTCATTATGTGAGGGTTTATCGTTGTTAATATTTTGTTTAGCGAAACCTGAAAGGTTTAATATTTGCCGATTTATTTAAGAAGGCTGGAGAATTAAAAACGGCAAAAAGGTAAAAGGAGACAAGGAGTTAGTTTTGTCATTTATGTCATATCGATGACACCCTCATGAGTGAAGTTGCAAAGTCATTTTTCTCACTTATTTGTTTGTTTCCAATAACTTGATGTTTTGTCAGAAGAAAGATAGTTGAAGAACTTTGCAGGATTTGCTTCTCATCATAGCAATTAAAGCATTGGAAGAAACTCTTCAATTGAAATATTCCATGTGATACTATAGAATTCATGAATGCAAGACTACCAAACTATCTTGTAAAACCAAATTTTCAAACATATCCAAGGCAATATTGTTTATTAATTAAGTTGTCAAACCAGTCACACTTTTTGCTATGGCTTCTAGGCTCCCTATATTAATATCGCTCAGCTTTACTAAGGATTTGAGTAATTTTATTAATGTATCTTCATCCTGTATAGGTATACACTTGCCTACATGAGTGCAAACAGCAATGATTACAGGTATGCTTTTCTAGAAAAAAATAGCAATTGTTTAACTACTGTACATTATATTATAGTTCATATTTATTTGCCTCTAAACACTTTTAAAGGCTAAACATATAAGGTTTTATTAGAGCTCACAAATTTCTTGGTGAATTGTTTGAAGAAGGTCAAGATTATCAAAGAGCTTTGGAGTCCTACAAAAGGTTAATTTTTTTCTAATATGCACCTGTAGTTAGGATGATAATTCCCAACTATCTCTGAAATTTAGCATTATTGCTGTATTTTAGCTAAAAAACATGTATATGCACTATATAGACTTTTGAAATTAAGTAAAAGTGGCAAAGCTTTCAGGACTTCCTTATATTATAAAATTATAATTGGTCCATGGTTTATGAATATTTTTTGATTAGTATTTGACACTCTTTCTAAATCAATATTTCTGTTTTCTTTTAGATCATTTGCAATAAACAATTCTCAAAATGATGTTCTCCTTAAAAGTAAGTTTAAATGATCAATAATTTTACATGCATTATGACTATATATGGCAGTCTGAAAAAGGTAACAGTTTATTATAAATGGTATATGAGTACAAGGAATGTCAAGGTCTAGTAACTATGCATGCATGCATAACTGTTCTTCCAGTTCCACTAACAAACAGCATTTAATTAACAGTTGTTAAACTTTACACTGAACTGAAGATTGATCCTGAAATTGCCAAGGTATTTATATTTCATAACATACTACAGTAGAAACATTTGTCAGGATATATTCAATACACCAAACCAGAAATTCTAAAATTTTATTTAACTTCTAGATTTTATTTAAATGGAAAACGTTTTTATATTAGAGCAGTTAACTTAAACAGATTTTCTGTTAGGCTTGGGCTGATCATGCAAGTAAACGAATACCTGGACATCCAGCTATATTTGACTTGCAAGTGAGTTCTTTTTTTCCCTTCAGTTTGTGTCTAAATTCAGCAGTGGATCCAGTGCAATTTTGTAGGGCAAGGGGGGATGGGGCAAGTACAATCTGTAAGGAATATTAGAATATATATAGAATATGTTTATTCAAAAATTTCTAAAACAGAGATGGTGCTGCTTAGAATATGTCTCGTGCAACACTCCCTATGGCTTGCCAGTAGTGGTGTGCAAACCTCCATCCCTATAAAATCCTTCATTGATTTGTTCCCCTGCGTGTTAGGGCTATATGTCAAGTTTGTTCAAACAGTCCAAGGTGTTGTAGCCTGTGTGCAGAAGCAATGTCCCCTTATAAAGTATACAACAGACCATGCAATGTATTTATTGTGTTTAATTTCATTTTTAGGTTCACTTACTTGAGTTAAAGAGACCTTCTAATTTTGATGAGTTGATTGACCTGATTGCAGGCGAACTGGTACACATGAGAATTACAAAATGGTTCATTCAAATTTTTTAAGAAATTTGAAACTACCAAAATAACATACCATAATTTTGTCCACATAAATTTATATAGACCCAACGGCCACATGATATTTCTGTACATACAAGATTGGTGGAGACCTACATTAAAATGGGTGAGAAAAAATTTCCAAATACAAAGAAATTATACGAGAGTTTCTCTTGGCCTTTGCCTTGATTGCTGATTGATGAGTTGCATTGGCCATGTGTGAAATTATCGTGTCCAACACATAACGTAATAACTGGGATACAGCATTTTTTGCACACATGCACGCTCAATAATTGTTAAATATCCCTGGTATGTGACAATTATTAAAGTGTACAGTCTGGATTGTTGAGTGTATTGTAATGGCAACTAATTTTTTTTTCTTTCTTTCTTTCAGACCATCTGGATGATGCCTATGAACATTGTGTATCAGTGAACAAGACAAAGGCATTTCATAAAAACTTGCCATGGTTTGTCCAGACTGTTGGTGTTTTAGAGGTATTAAACTATATATTTTTTAAAAATGTCTCTACATACTTTGACATTGATTTCTGACTGGTGTTCTGCCATAATTCAACCTTGTTCACAATCTTCTTTTTTAATATGTTGATTTAGAAATACCTAGAGTTTATAGAAGCACAAGGTAATACCATATTTTATGATATTGTCTCAACAACACTTTGTAATTGGACAATGTGTAGAGAATGCATTTTATTATATTTCAAGTTGTAAACCATTCTCCAATGTCAAGACAAAGTATTTTACAAGAAATTTACATGGCTCTATTGACTTCATATTGTAACCTCATTGAGCTCAATCTCTCTCAATCAACCCTGAGAAGATCTTCAAGATCACTTTTAAGGTACAAGTTGTTTCTCCTGTGATATCTTTTAGTATTTAATAATTCATTTATCCAGTTTTGATCTGCCACAGACCTTTATTATTGCAAAACCTCTGTTGTCAATTCTTGTATATTTTAAAATGTCCATGTATTCAAACAAGAACGGAATGCTTAATCAAGAGTAGTGATAAGGAGCAGAACTTTTTTAATGCTGCTATTTTTAGTATTCTTTGTCACTTTAAAAAAAATGTTCTGAGCTAGTAGACCCAGTTTAATGGTTGGCTGTATTTTCTTTTTTTTTTCAATAATGTTCATCTATTTCAAATGCAATCTTTAGATGCTTGCAATATGATATATTTTGTTTTTGTTTAGGCTTGATCAGTTATTGTACCAAGCAATAAATCTTGACAATGGTTTTAGTAATTCTACTGATTTAAGTGAAGCAAATGAATGGGATGTTGCAATCACAGAAATCAGAGCTCAATTATATATGCTGAGTGGTAATTTGCTATTAAGACTGGCTAAGGAGGTTTGTTTATTAAATTGTTCTATCTTTCTCATTAAGAATACTAGATATTTCTGTGTTTAGATGAGGTGATCTTATTAAAACACGCGATTGTTGTTTACGATAGCCCGAGATGAAACATTTCCAAGAAATATACATTAAAAGGTTCACTTTTGGCGGGAATTTACTGGGTCTTTAAATTTCGAACATGAGTTTCAACCAATCAGCGCTCGCGTACAATTAGGTATTGTAAGGTTAGGGGACAAATGTGGTTAAAGAGCAGAGAATTGGGCTTAAAGTAGATCTAGTACGAAGCTTCATCTTAGAGGACGGAGGTTGATATAATAATTTTGCTAATATTTTTTGACGCAGGGTTACTCAACATGGTCTCAATCGTTAGAAATGGCTACGGCCTGTTATGTAACATCTTATCGTGTCCCTGAACCAGAAATGACGTCATCTTGGGTTGCAAAATCATCGAGTGAAAGAAATCCCATCATGTGGTCCATTTTAGCTTCTTCACGTCTGAGTGTCACTGGTGAGAATAACTGAGAATTGATTTTATAAAACCAAGACGATTGCAACATGACTGAAAGGAAATTAGTATTTATTTATTTATTTTTATTTACAAGTTTGTTGATAATCGTATACAACTTCAATCATAATTCCTTTTTTACCATTGGGCCAGTAAATTTAAATCTATAATAGTTAGTAGCTAATACGAGACTTTCTTTAATTTTCCCACTGTGCATGGCTCCAACTGTTGCTTTTCTTGTTTTCTAAAAGAACGTGTATTTTAGGACATTTGATCCTTGCTACACTAAATCGTTATGGTGAAGAAAAAATTAACAACATACTTTTGAATTTGTGCTCACCTCAGGTATGATGATTCATCGAAACGATTTTTCATTTCAATGCAACACATATCTCAGCATGCTGCTGGAGTTGTAACAATAATGTTGTCAGTTAACAACAGCTCAACTCACATTCTGTTATCCACTTTGTTCGCGTTATTTCAAAATTTTGCAAAGAAGCTTAATTATGTTCACATGCACCTTAGGGGCAAGAGGACATTATATCTACTTTATATGGTCACGACAACGACTTCTCTAAGGTAAGAGACGTCATATCAAAACAGTGCATGCAAGATAATCTTCTTTTTTTAATTCAATTTATTTTCAGTTGTTTTTGAGTGAAGACGAATCATTTCTAACTCCAGAATTCATCATACCAGGTCAACTTATAAAATACGATGAAGGTGGGTGATTGTCGTGGTTTTCACGCACATTGATATGCTGGATGATCTTCAAGATAGACTGAACTGAAAATATTGAATTAATTTTGTTAATCTTTTTCTTGTGTAGTGCTTATTAACAAAAATCCTCTGAATCTTGATCTGATAATCTGGATTGGTCTTCAATGGTATCAACATGGCCAGGAAACAGAAGCTGGAAGTATGAAAAACTCTCTCAACTTTTTAGCTCAGAATAATTTAGGAAACTACTTCTATTTTTTGCTATCTTATCTCTTTGAATTGGACTGTGATCTTTCTTATCAACCTTTGGCCAGGTGTTCAAAACTACATTTCCGTTACTAACTGTGGTTAAAAGTTAACCCGTGATCAGGAAGAAATATTAAGCTAGCCTTGTCGGTTGATTCAAATCTTTTATCAAGTGTGGTATTATAGCAAACGCTTGTTTTTTGTTTTGTGTAGTTGAAATTTTAGTAAGTCAGTTGTTTGAAGGATTGCGGATGGATGTTCATGACGTGTCTCAATGTGCTGCAGACTTTGTTTGTCTCCGAGATATTGAGGTAAAATAACGATCAATAAATAGATTATACCCAGTTGATCTTTATCATTCCTTCGCCTCACTTCTTTAGTCTGTATATAACGCGGTTCTTCTTTAAACTTGTGTTTTTTCAACAAGTGCTGATCGTACATTTACAGTGTAGAAACTAGTCATAACTAGACTTTCTTTGGTTGTCATCATATAATTCTCGTGCTGTCATAGTCTGTAATGATAAACCAGTTTTAAATTTACTGCTAACAATATATTTATCCCCCGCCTACAAATTGATTATTAAATGGAATGTAAATATACGTTCAAATCAAAGAAAATACTCAACCGTTCGTCCTTTACGAAAAGACCTTGGAGGAATGGGTGGATATTATGCCAAACCGCGCTTTGAAAACACTTTTTAGAGCTCTGGCCCTGGACATTAACTCCGTTTGTATACCATCCTCGTTCCCAGGCTTCACACACAGTACGCGAAAAACCGGGGAACGAGGATGTATGCATACTATTTCAAAATGAGAATGAGTTTTAAATAATACAAATGATTTTTATTGCAGGCGTTTATTTATGCTGTTATTAAATGCAGCGCCCATGAAATATTTGAAGATCTTGATGTTGTTTATGAATACTATCAGCCAAAACTACTTCCATTATGTCTCTGTGATTCCCTCTCTATCCCTACACAAAAGGATTGGTGGAGTTCTGTATATGCACTCTTTCGTGGAACACAAAGGTATATAATGTTATGAAGTGATACGTCGTGATATATTTAGATTCTGCACGACGTTGTTGACCCTGTAAGTAGCTAATAGCAACACTCCTAACGTTTCGTAAAACGTCGACTAAATCTACATGGATACGGCTCAGGCATCTTAAAAATATTTTAGTGTATCTGGGAGTGGTAAAGCCAAAATGAAAGTTCAGCAAGGACTTGAACAAATACGTGTGATAAAGAACGAAGGAATGCATCCTAAGCTTGTTACTCATTTAGCCACAAGTTTTGGCCAAAAGGTAGAGCAAGCTTATCTCCTTGCACCTTATCTCCTAGTACTAATACACTGAATATTGTAGCTCTGTTTTATACAAATTCAGTTAAATATTTTTCTATATTTTTCCACTGCATGGTGCTACACAAAATATTGACATTAACCACAATATTTTAGTCGTTGTTATTGAAAGATGCTGCAGGGTATTCGCAGTGGTTCTACTCTGTTCATTGGAAGGTAACTAAACTATATCTCACCATATTTTTTTTGATTATATTTTATGTTCGAGTGAAATGGCTTAAAAATTGTTTTATAATTTTTTATATAGAGTTTTCAGTTTAGGAGTTTGCATTACTGGAACGTTGCATTGAGCCTTTTTGAAGACATGAAGAGGTTTCCTGTTTTTCTCCATATTTTATAAATGTACCCTATGCTAAACCTTCCAACATGTAATATTATCAATGGATCATTTTTTAGGAATAAAAATCCAGGTTGCCCAAAAGATCCGCTGTTTCCGCATAATCTCAGCTATTTCGAGGTACTTTCTACTATGCTATCATGTTAATTATTTTAGACATTGCAAATCTTTCATGTCATGCGTATTCAAGCCTTGACGAACCCTGAAAAATGAAATATCATTGTCGAACTTGTTGAACTTGAATGGTGTTTCAAATGTTGAATGTAATATGTATCTATTATAGCACCACGATATTCATCGATATTTCCGAGAAGCGTGTATGACTCTGGGTGAAGCAGCTGTAGAGAGAGGAGATTTTGAACATGCATTGAACCTTTTTTCTCGTGTTGAGTCATCGCATGCCGCGTGGAATGAAGCTCAGGTATGTTGGTCTAAGTCCTCAGTCCTCTAACAGGTTCTGGGTTCGAGATTATGTCAGTCCAAGCCTCTCTACCCCTTTTTTTAAGACTCTGTCGGTTCGAGATTGTGTCTCCTAAACGTGATCCCCTCAAGAGATACTTTGGGTTCGAGATTGTGCCAGTCCAAGTCTCCTAAACGGGATTCCCCAAGAGAGACTTTGGGTTCGAGATTGTGCCAGTCCAAGTCTCCTAAACTGGATTCCCCCAAGAGAGACTCTGGGTTCGAGATTGTGTCAGTCCACGATCAATAATGACATATAGCCCTATCATATGAACTTATAGGCAAGAATTTAGATTCAAATTTATATTTGTTTAGATTTTCAAACATTTAGCAGGACTTGAATCAAGCAATGCTGGTGTTGATGATCGTGCATACGATTCGTACATAAATTATTTAAGTGATACAAAAGATAAACTGATGTTGTGCCTTGAAAGACTCGAGTATGATAAGGTAGTGTATGTCGTTTCAACTTAGATAATCCACCTAAAAATATCGTGCAGTCGTCAATTTAGCTCACGGTAGATTACTTTTGTACCAAGAAAGTAAATGCGATGCTCGTCCAATTCAGTGGGCGTACAAAACGGGGTCTAAGGGGTGCATGTAGTCCTCTAGATTTGGCAGAATTAGTAAAATGTTAAGTCTAGCAATGTTTTGCTGGAATCATTCCCTCTACCCATCAATTATTTTATTCTCATACATCTATGCCAATTTTTATTAATTCAAGGTTGTTCGTGAGGCTGTTGAAGAAGAACTTGCTGCAGTAGAATCTTTGATGAATGAAAGAAAATCGTATTATCATGTTGACCCGAGTGAGTTATTACAAGGCTATGTGTGTTATAACGTATTATTAACGTATTAGTAACGTATTATTATTATGCTACACCAACAGATGTTTTGTAAACCCTGTAGAGCTGAATTTTGTAACCGTACTCATTTTTCTATTCCAGGAAAAAGCATCGATTTTCATCAACTTGATTTTGATGCACTGAAAAGTCCAGTGTGCTCAGATATCACGGAGTCTGGAGAAACCATGGCTTTGAAGGTGGAGAAAAAATTTTATTTTTCCATATTTTTCCAGTTTTTTGAAAAATAGTTTTTTGCGTTATGTGAATTTCATTTGTGTGGCTCAATGAGTATTTCACGGAGCTTTAGTGACGGTTATTAACCTGAGGCTCTCGGAGAACAAGAGAGGATAAGTTACATTCAATTGCTCTAACACACTGCATGGAGTTCGCAGTCTGGAGATATTAGTCTGGTCATTCACTGCGATAAACACAAAAACATAAATTTGTTAAATATTCCATTCCCTATTATTTCGTAAAGCAAAATAAAAGAAATTGAAGTGTGTGTCAAAACTCGTTTGATATAGGAAAACGACACTAAGGAACTGTTAGCGACTGTGAGTGAAGTAACTCTGGATAATGGCTTTCTTCGTGAACAAGTTTCTATTCGAGATGAACAAGTTTTAAGACTTTCCAGACAAGTGCAAGACCTGCAGGTCAGTTGACATTTCCAGCTACAGATTGTTTTAATCTCTTAGTGTTGGTTATTATTGCTGGAATTTTATCAGCGAACTATAATAGTAACAGTCCTTTAAAGTGTTCCTCCATGTCGGCAAGTTTTGGTCAACCTCGAGTCCCTAAAAGGTGGCAAAATATTTTCCCGAGATGTCAAAAATATCCCTGGTCAGATATCGTAAAATTCCGCCCACTGCTGCAGCCAATCAGATTGCAAGAAAGGTTAGGATTCCTTCCGCTGCTGATTGGTAAAAAAATGAACATAATTATCCGGTATTGATTGTAAAGTTTTATTTTTGTTCGATTTTTTAGAGTGAACTTGCAAGATATAAACAAAACGGAGACTTTAGTCCGGCGTTTTCATTTCCTTCTGAAAGATCAAGTCCATTAGATAATTCTGAATCAACTACAGTTCATCTTGAAACAGGAGAGAAATTCACGCGCCAGGGAATTTTCGCGAATAACATCGTAGTTCCTACAGATCGATATGATGATCCTTCGTTTTTCTCTGGTCTGAGTAAAAGTAATACTCCTGATAGAACTCAGGGTGGTCCAGATGACTTGGACGGAGAGGAAACAGAAGATAGTGAGGATGAAGAAGATGGCGAGGGCGATAATATCTTTTTTGAACCAATTGTACAGCTGACAACTCCAGTTGAATTTAGGTCAGGAGAAGAGGATGAGACGGTGATATTTGAAGAAAGATCAAAGCTATTTCGTTTCCAGAACGGCGAGTGGAAGGAACGTGGTTTAGGAAATCTCAAGTTGTTATGGAATAAAACGTCTGGACAAGCAAGGATCGTAATGCGACGTGAAAAAGTTCTCAAGATTTGTGCAAATCATTTCCTCACTCCAGATATGAAATTGAGAGCTGGTATAGGCTCAGAAAAGTCGTGGATCTGGAGCACTCTGGCTGATATATCCGATGATGAAACTAAACCAGAACAGTTTGCTGCCAAATTTCAAACGAAAGATATTGCAGAAAATTTTAAGACCAAGTTTGAAGAATTACAAAAAAGAAAAGCTTCTTATGAACCAGAGTTGCCAGCAGTCTCTCCATTTGCGGCTAATCCCTTAGCGACAAAACCATCGCCAGATCGCATAAATCTTCCTGTTTTATCTTCAAACGTACCTTATTTGTCATCAACACCCAGTAAATCCAATGCTGAATTGAAATTAACAAAGCCTGGTGAACCGAACCTTGCTGATGGCCGATCTAACGGATCTACCATTGAAACACCATTTACGCTCAGCATCCCTGTTGGACTAAACCAGAAAAATGATGGTGTGTCTAATGCCTTAAATTTTTGGAACCAACCTCAGATGTTTCATGGAAGTCTTAACATGCCCTTTTTTCAGTCAAACAAACCTTCAGACAGCAAACAGGAACCACAACCATCACCCCATCTTGATCCTGAGCAGACTTCATCTTCAGCTCCCCCACAAAACAGTCTAACATCGGCCTTACATCCACAAAACACATTTTCATTTACCTTTGCGAAGAATCCCGATGTACAAACTGTTTCTGATAAAAATGAAAGGATTTCATCAATTCCTAGTGGTACATCTAACGAAGAGGAAGGTAGTGAAAATCCAAAGAATACGAGCATATTCGGTGACGCTTCTAAAGTTGGAGGTTTGTCATTTCAAGATCTGGCTTCACAAAGCGGAGATGGAGAGTCGTTTTCATCACATGGCACTGGCGGTGCAGGCTTCACTGGTTTTGGAAAACTAATTTTCTCCGTTCCAGACAACGAACGAGAGGAACATGACATCGAAAACGAGGCAAATATTGATTTTAAACCAATCGTTTCACTTTCGCTTGTAAAGAATCAGGCAACAGGAGAAGAAGGCGAGATGGTGAAGTTCTGTGAAAGAGCCAAATTATTCAGATTTGATGTAGCAAGCAAGGAATGGAAAGAGCGAGGTGTTGGTGAAATGAAGCTGTTGTATGATCCTTCTTCTGGTAAATCTCGTGTAGTTATGAGACGAGATCAAGTACGCAAACTTTGTGCTAATCATTTAATCCTCCAAAGTACAAAATTGAAAGCAAATACAACATCTAACCGTTCATGGTTGTGGTACACTCCCGCTGACATGTCGGACGGTAAACCTAAAGCTGAACAACTTGCCGTCAGGTTTCAACAAGAAGAAACTGCATCGGAATTTAAAACAATATTTGAGGAGCTTCAATCTATTTCTCCAACGTCTAAAGCTTGCGATCCCGATGCCGACCAAGACACGTCAACTAACGTAGCAGCAACTTCACAATTGAACAGCGATCTCAAGCTTCAATTTCAACCTCCTGCTGGCTCATGGGCTTGTGACACATGTATGGTCCAAAATCCCGAGAAAAATACTCATTGCATTGCATGCCAAGCAACTAAACCTGGTCTGTCGAAACAACAACCAAGCAATCAATTCGCGTTTGCTCCAACAGGTTTCTCTTTTGGTTCATTGGAAACAAAAGATGACGTTTCACAGAGCGACATAGTAAAATCTGATCCTAATTCAGGATTCTCATTTGGTTCTCCAAGTTTCTCTTTTGGATCACAAGCACGCGAAGATAAAATTGCACAAAGCGACAGTAGAAAATTTTGTCCAAATTCTGGATTTAATTTCAACGCACCTACGTCGTCAAGTAATGTTAGTAAAGATGTTACTTTTGATCCTGCGATAAGAAGTAAGGATGCAGAATCGAGTAAACTGGAGAAGGGAAAGCAAACGTTTGACGAGGACTATTTTGACAGTGAGGATACGGACTCTGATTCTGATAGTTCTGAGGAAAGCAGTTTTCTTAAATTGCCTACTCGAAATAATACGAACGATCTGAGTGAGAAGGATCTTCGGTTAATTTTCAAACACTCTGAAGGTTCATGGGAATGCGAAACATGTTTAATACGAAATGGTGCAAATGTAGTTGAATGCGCGGCGTGTAAAACACCAAAGCATTCACATGGTGTATCCAGTGAAACTCCTCAAATTCTTGGTGAGAATGTGGGTCTTGACAACAGTGGTGTCGCATTTTGGCCAGGCAAATCATCCAGCACTGAGCTCACTGGTTTTAACTTTCTTGTACGTGACAACTTGTTAACAAATCAAGGGTTTAGTTTTGGAATGCCGTATTCAAGCACTTTTGATAGTACTGCTTCTGCTTTACCAGCTCAAGACAAAACAGAGCAATCATGTTACACCAATGTTCACCCACAATATGCTTCTGAGGATCAAAAGCACAAGTTTGAAGCTTCAGAAGGTGGAACAAAACCTGCTGACACATTCATATTTGGTCAATCTTCTTCCGAGCAAGAGAAATCCAGTTCTTCATATCAATTAGCCGGCAACACAAACAAATCAACCTCTAAACAAGAAAATATAGGATTGGGTTCTTCACAAAATGATAGCTTTACCTTCGGAAAGTCGTCAGGTGGTGAGTTCAGTCTTGGAAAGACGCCAAGTGATGGGTTCACATTTGGAGATGGCCAAAACCAACCATCTGGATTTAACTTTAATCAACCAACAAGCAAAAGTTCAAGTGAGAATAAAGGCTATGGGTTCGGAACTTCAGAAACTAGAGAGCCCACTATTAGTTTCGGTGGCGTTGACAATCAGGATATCGTTAAACAATTTAGCTTTGTATCACCTGCAACAAATGACCAACCAAATAATGACAAGGCAGGTAGCTTGCAATTAGAAAGTGAAAAACCAATGAACAAGTCCATTTCAACGATGAAAGAAGAAGTTAAAAACTCTACCGAGCCTCTATCCCGCGGTGTTTTCACTTTCCGTTTGGATATCCCAGAGGAACCAACTTTGACATCGCCAAAAAACAAAGATCTGAATGTTAGCGAGGATAATCCCGAGGATGAAGATAAATCTGTTGTATTCAAACCAATCGTTTCACTCCCGAGTCCAACGAAACAAACAACAGGTGAAGAACACGAGACAACATTGTTTTGTAGTCATGCTAAACTCTTCCGCTTCAGTGAATCATCTTGGAAAGAACGAGGTGTTGGAGAGATCAAAGTGTTGTTTGATTCAAGTCGACAACGTGGTCGTATCATTATGAGACGAGATCAAGTCCATATCGTATGTGCCAACCATATAATATCAAAGGATATGGAACTCAAACCAATGGGTTCATCTGATAAATCATGGGTGTGGCATGTCCAGGGAGATTTCGCTGACAATGAGACAAAGGAACAGTTATTTGCCGTTAAATTTAGAGACGTAGACACTGCTTTGGCGTTTAAATATGCTTTTGAAAAATGTTTAGATGCGAAAATGAACTTGCTGGATGGGGTTTCTGGTAAAAGTGAAGCTGTTGTGGTTAATGAGATTTCTGCGACGGAAGAACAACGTGTTCGAGCCGAAATGTTCTTGTTACCTGCAAATTTTTACGTTTATGAAAACCAAAATAAACTCGCGTATGAAGATCGTGAAGTGGAGGAAGATGCTCTGAAAACGTAAGCCATAATTATTTCTATATCTTCCCATCAAAGCTATTTTTATTCCATTTGTTGCTAGAGAGAGAGAGAGAGTGTGTAGTGGAAGCTAGTGAAACATTTTGGTAGATTCTAGCAAATGTTACGTTTTTGTGTTATAGTTTTAACTGATTTTGTAATTTATTTGTAGATTATCAACGGCTCAAGCAAGTGTAACTCCTGAATCCAATCAACAATCATTTATCTTTGGTTCAACTGATATTACATCATTGTCATTCAGTGCTCTTGCCAGTGGCATTGGTGGAACTTCTGCTTTTGGAAAATCGTTTCCAAATAAAGAATTTGCTGGAGCTGGTTCAAAACTGTTCAACCAAAAGAACAGTGAAGACCTTCGAGACGACGATCCTGAAAGTGAAGTTAGCGGAGTTGATTTCAAAGCAATTGTCCAACTTGAAAAGATTGAACAATCAAGTGGTGAAGAAAATGAAGACGTAATTTACAGTCAACGTGCAAAATTATATCGTTATGATAAAGATACTGCCCAGTGGAAAGAACGAGGTGTTGGAAATTTAAAACTACTAAAACATAAAATAACAGGACAGGTTCGTGTGTTAATGAGACGCGATCAAATTCTTAAAATATGTGCTAATCATTTCTTGACCGCTGACATGGAACTGAAAGCAAACGCAGGTTCAGATCGTTCATGGGTGTGGCATACCAGTGGAGACATAGCTGATGGGGACCCTAAAGTTGAACAACTTGCTGTTAAATTTAAGAATGCTGAAATAGCACAAGAATTTAAAGAAAAGTTTAATTTGTGCAAAGAAGAACTTGTGAATGATCCAGATGGGAATAAAGTGAATGTTGATGAAGAGGTTGATCCTTTGATATTGAAACAGACAGAGAAACACGGCTTGGATGTGGATTTGATGTTTAGGACTAAGGCATTGGATAAAACTGCAGAAACAGTCCATGCTTCCAAGACCGAAATAGATCTGGGAAATAGCGAAAAACAAATTAAGTCCGACGACGCAACTTCGCCAAAAGAAACAACTGTTCTTCTGGCCGACGACCGCATTTTTAGCGAATTCAAAGACACTGAAGAACAAAATTTGTCCACAAATCATGAAAAAAAACATTTACCCGCAAAACTATCTTTACCTCTCAATGATCCTGGCAAGACTCCATCAAAGTACGCGTCACCTGAACAAAGCAAGGGGTATTCAAGTAACCAAATAAAAACAAGAACTTCAAGTTCTTCAACTAAATCACCGCCAAGGGAAATTCTTACCAGTATCGATCAAGCGAGTCTAAGTTCTGAGCCAGTTTCAACAGTGAACTTTAATTTACATTCTATCGTCGCAAGTAAAGCAATCTTCACTGGTCTAGAAGAAGAAGTCACATTTCAAACGACAAATAATGATGCAGGAAAAACAGACGTTGTTAAAGAACTCTTCCCCGATCTTGAAACGAATGGCAGTGAAAAAGATGGGGAAAAAGATGAACAAATCGACTCTGACGTGAAGTCAAATTCGCTCCCTAAAAGTGGTAAATCGGTTTTCAAATTTGGATCAAACGAGATTTCAACTTTATCATTTGCCTCGCTTGCTGGTCAGTCACGTGGCTTCACCGATAAACCCGGCGATAAAAAAGCATTTCTTGGCAGTGGTGAAAAGTTATTCAGTTCAAATGATGAAAATGATCCTGAAAGAGAAGTTGAAGGGTCTGACTTCAAGCCTGTCGTTTCATTACCTCATGTTGTTGAACAAAGAACTGGAGAAGAAAATGAGAGTGTTGTTTATTCTCACCGTGCTAAGTTATATCGTTATGACATGATTGCAAAACAATGGAAAGAACGTGGTGTTGGAGATATAAAAATTTTACTTCATCATGATACAAAACGATCTCGAGTGGTGATGAGAAGAGACCAGATACACAAACTTTGTGCCAATCATTATATATCACCTGGTATGGAACTTAAGGAAAATGAAGGCTCAGATCGATCTTGGGTGTGGTCAGTTGACGCAGATTTTGCAGATGGCGTGGCGAAGAACGAACTTCTTGCAATTCGATTTAAACATCGTGAAGATGCTGTGATGTTTCGTGATAAATTTATAGAATGTCGTGATGGTGAGAAAAATGAAATAGAGGTGAATAAATTGTCAAGTTTGGAAGAAAAATCAAGGAATGAAGACGATGACGTTGACATAATCTTTGAAAAACTGCCATCCAAAGAACAGCAGGAGCGGGCAGAACTTTATCAATTACCGAAGACGTTTTATTTCTTCCAAGATGATTTGAACGACGAAGTTGAAAAGACGTGTGATGGAGATTATGAAGTTAATGATGTGCAGAGTGGTGAAGATGATGTTGTGATTATTTTTGAAAAGATTGCATCCACAGAACAGAAAGAACGAGCACAACTCTATCAGTTGCCACAAACATTCCATTTTGCCAAAGAAACTGATGATGACAGTTTCGTTGAATTTGATTCAAAATCATCGCAGGCAATAAATAAGAAAGTGGAAAATGTCTCGGAAATATCGAACGTGAGCAAAGAAGATAATAAAAATGATGGTGAAGAAAGTGTTATCACCTCACCGGGAATTTATTTTGAAGATGAAAAATATAGATATAAATTTAGTGTCGTCGATGAAAGGTAAGGTATTGTTGTGGATACCCGTATGTAAGAGTGAAATACACCTGAATTGAAATATATTTATCATGTCTTTCACGAGACCATATTTATTTAAAAAATGTTAGAAAAAAGGACCATCTCGTGACTTAATTGTATTGTAATAACGCCATGTTCTCAATACATTCGTGTGCTCATTATACAATATGCTCAATATATTCTTTTGCTTGATTTTTTTAGTCCAATGAAAGCCAAAGAGGACAGCTCGACAACGACAACGTACGCACACTCGTTTGTGTTTGGTTCTCCTGATACCTCTCTCATTGAAGCCGCCGGTAAAACCTCTGGCTTTTCTTCCACTCTGAATGAAAAACAATCTTTGTCTCATCCACAAACTGCTTCTCAGGATCTAAAAGAGATGTTTAAAGCCCCTGAAGGTTCGTGGGACTGTGATATATGTTTGATATCAAATCCTAAGGAAAGTGAAACCTGTCTTGCTTGTCAGACTCCCAAACCTGGTCAAACAACATCTAGCACCTTCGTGTTTGGTCAATCTTTCTCCGGGCAAGAGGAAATCAGTTCACCATTTCAATTTGGCGGTAGTACAAACAAACCATCTTCTGAAAAAGAAGGCAGTGTACAATTGGATGTTTCGCAGAGTGATGACTTCACCTTCGGAGACACGACAAGTGGCGGTTTCAACTTCGGAAACACGACAAGTGGCGGTTTCAACTTCGGAAACACGACAAGTGGCGGTTTCAACTTCGGAAACACGACAAGTGGCGGTTTCAACTTCGGAAAGTCGTCAGGTGATGAGCTCAGTTTTGGAAAGACGCCAAGTGATGGGTTCACATTTGGAGATGGCCAAAACCAATCATTTGGATTTAACTTTAATCAACCAACAAGCAAAAGCTCAAGTGAGAATAGTGAGAATAAAGAACCAGGCTTTGGGTTCGGAACTTCAGAAAGAGAGCCCACTATTAGTTTTGGTGGCGTTGATAATCAGGATATCGTTAAACAATTTAGCTTTGTATCACCTGCAACAAATGACCAACCAAATAATGATAAGACAGGTAGCTTGCAAATAGAAAATGAAAAACCAATGAACAAGTCCATTTCAACGATGAAAGAAGAAGTTAAAAACTCTACCGAGCCTCTATCCCGCGGTGTTTTCACTTTCCGTTTGGATATCCCAAAAGAACCAACGTTGACATCGCCAAAAAACAAAGATCTGAATGTTAGCGAGGATAATCCCGAGGATGAAGATAAATCTGTTGTATTCAAACCAATTGTGTCACTCCCGAGTCCAACAAAACAAACAACAGGTGAAGAACACGAGACAACATTATTTTGTAGTCATGCTAAACTCTTCCGCTTCAGTGAATCATCTTGGAAAGAACGAGGTGTTGGAGAGATCAAAGTGTTGTTTGATTCAAGTCAACAACGTGGTCGTATCATCATGAGACGAGATCAAGTCCATATCGTATGTGCCAACCATATAATATCAAAGGATATGGAACTCAAACCAATGGGTTCATCTGATAAATCATGGGTGTGGCATGTCCAGGGAGATTTCGCTGACAATGAGACAAAGGAACAGTTATTTGCCGTTAAATTTAGAGATGTAGACACTGCTTTGGCGTTTAAATATGCTTTTGAAAAGTGTTTAGATGCGAAAGTGAACTTGCTGGACGAGGTTTCTGGTAAAAGTGAAGCTGTTGTGGTTAATGAGATTTCTGCGACGGAAGAACAACGTGTACGAGCCGAAATGTTCTTGTTACCTTCAAACTTTTACGTTTATGAAAACCAAAATAAACTCGCGTATGAAGATCGTGAAGTGGAGGAAGATGCTCTGAAAACGTAAGCCATAATTATTTCTATATCTTCCCATCAAAGCTATTTTTTCAAACTGATTTTGTAATTTATTTGTAGATTATCAACGGCTCAAGCAAGTGTAACTCCTGAACCCAATCAACAATCGTTTATCTTTGGTTCAACTGATATTACATCATTGTCATTCAGTGCTCTTGCCAGTGGCATTGGTGGAACTTTTGCTTTTGGAAAATCTTTTCCAAATAAAGAATTTGCTGGAGCTGGTTCAAAACTGTTCAACCAAAAGAACAGTGAAGACCTTCGAGACGATGATCCTGAAAGTGAAGCTAGCGGAGTTGATTTCAAAGCAATTGTCCAACTTGAAAAGATTGAACAATCAAGTGGTGAAGAAAATGAAGACGTAATTTACAGTCAACGTGCAAAATTATATCGTTATGATAAAGATGCTGCCCAGTGGAAAGAACGAGGTGTTGGAAATTTAAAACTACTAAAACATAAAATAACAGGGCAGGTTCGTGTGTTAATGAGACGCGATCAAATTCTTAAAATATGTGCTAATCATTTCTTGACCGCTGACATGGAACTGAAAGCAAACGCAGGTTCAGATCGTTCATGGGTGTGGTACACCAGTGGAGACATAGCTGACGGGGACCCTAAAGTCGAACAACTTGCTGTTAAATTTAAGAATGCTGAAATAGCACAAGAATTTAAAGAAAAGTTTGATTTGTGCAAAGAAGAGTTAAAAACATGTGAAATATTTGACAATAATGGTAAAGACATAATTGAGAAGCAAAGGTAGTTAACGACATATGGCAAACATGTTTTCGCTTTCTTGACTTTTTTCCGTCGTATTATTGCGTAATCTAAAGTTATTTATAGCATGTTATTGTAATGAGATATTTTCATACTTAAAAGAAGGCATTAAACTATTACACGAAGAATTCCTCAGGAAACTTTCACAATGATGCTATTATTTGTTTCCATTGAGTTCATTTTCCTCTTCTTTATCTTGATTTTCCTGCCAATATCTTGTCAATTCTGATGAGATGCAGGCAAATGTTTTGAAATCTGGTGCATTATTGTGGCTTATTTATTTTTGTACCTGAAAAAATTATTTTGAGAATGGTCTCAGTTTAAATAACCTAAAATTTGGAACATAGAAGAGTTTGCAAGGACCGAATTTGATCACGTGAATCGCACACGTCTCAAACTCTGATGATTATTACCTTTGGTGATTTTAGATTAACTGAAAAGGACGAGGATATTCATGCGTCTTCCTCGCTCAGTGTTTCATTAAAGAAGAAAGATTTGGCTTCACAAGTCACATCTGAGACTTCCAGCGGTAGCTTGTCTTGTGAGAACTTATGTGACAAAGGTTTGGTCTCAAGAAATGATACAGAAAAACTCGAGAAAAAAGAGGAAGCAAAGTCTAAAGGCAGTAGAGCTGAAAATAAAGAGGCGATATTTCCTGCGAAAGAAATACATCACAGATTATTTCCCATATCTCCGTTCTACAGAGATTACCTGCGCAGTTTGTCAAATCAAGATATTCAAGAAAGAACTTTACAACTGCTGTTTACTCGAGATGCTGAAGTTTACTTTTTTGACGAGACTGAAGATAATTGGTGTGAACGGGGATTTGGATCTCTGCAGATTATATGTTACAATAATGAATACCATATCTTCATGTCAGACCAAAAGAAGACATTTCTAGCTCACCAGATCACTCCTGCAATGGATCTTAAACCAAACTCAGGGTCAGATCGCTCATGGGTGTGGTTTACATTGGCGGATCATAGCGATGTTGTCGTTGCTGAACGTAAATTGGCCGCCGAGTTTCAAACTGTTGAAGATTCGTTTGAATTCAAGAAAATATTTGATGGATGTCGTGACGCAAGTGGAGTTCCACATGAAGGGCATGTTCAAGCAATGGCCGCTAGCTTTAATTCGAACGCACATAAACTTCCATCTCATCAGCCCAAAAGCCCTGCCGCAGCTAAATTACAACCATGTGATGGTTCAGAATCTCATTTTCATATCTGGCGCATTTGTCCTGATTGTAAAGTTGAGAATAGTTTAGAGAATGCATCATGTCTGGCATGTGGCAATATTTTCACCGCGAAAGACCTTTCAGTCTTAAAGAAGATAAGGAAGCCTCAAATATTCCAGCCATCTTTATGTAAGTTCAAAAAAGTAAAGCCGACTCCTGAAGTTAACGTAACAAGAAAGTTAACAGCCGAGAGAGCAGTCATTGAGTGGTGGAAATGTATGTTTTGTGGTGTCGAAAACAACCTGGAAAATCCACATTGCGTTGTTTGCTTGGGCCCTAAATATTCGAGTTGTTCTCCGGAAATTACTGCAATTTTAGATGAAATTTCAAAGAAATGATTGTTGAGTGAAATGGATGAAAATGTGTTACAGCATGCAACTTTCCTTGCAACATGCTGTTGGTTAAATGTACATACAAAAGTATTACTCGTGGGGTTTATAATATATACCACAGTATTACCTCCTACATTCACAATGCTGTTATAATGAACAATTATTGAATGAGGTTGAGCAGGATATGAGGAATTATTAAGGCCGAGGTTTGTGTTATCTGCCGAAGCCGAAGGCTGAGGCGGATAACACAAACCGAGGCCTTGATAATTCCTCATATCCTGCGAGAACCGAATTCAATAATTGTTTTATTATTTATTTGCAAAAATTTACCTTTCCTTTGATTTAGCCATTCGTATTTTCCCGCTTTTAGGTTTTGGCACAAGCCGCATAAATTAGCGTGACGTCATACCGTGCAATAATTTTTTTCATATCTGACGAAGTGACGTCAAACGTGCAATAATTTTTTTCATATCCGACGAAGTGACGTCACTGTCCAAATTTGGGCAGCTGCCGAGCGGATATGACGATTTCGCCAACAGCTGCTGGCCAATCAAAACTCTTGACTCATTTTCAATAAATAATAATTATACTTACGTGGTGTACCTACAAGCTAAATTACTTATCGATTGTCACCATGCAAACATACAAGAATATTATTGCTTGGTATGCTTAATTGATTCCTATTGTGAAAGTTGTGGGAATGCAAATTCCAAAAAAAATCACACGATAAGATGTAAAATATGATTGGCTCGAAAAGGAACTTAAAACCTGTTTTTCTTGTTTTCTTTATATAATTATGAAAGGCAGACAATATTCTCTCAGATCTCAGACTATCATTTTAACAAGGTCTTGCTTAGGAAAGTGCCTGAAAGACTTGTGGAGAAATGTTGAGATTACTAACTCGCCAACTATTCCGTAAAAGTCATGGCTTGTTAAGCGTTACGACTAGGTTAAGTTCTGTTGCGCTGAATGTCCAACAAAATGATGAATTTTTAACCGTGCATTGGAACGATGGAAAGGTGGACGAATTTCCTCATTTTTATCTTCGAGAGAACTGTAGCTGTCCAAAGTGTTTTCAACCTTTAAAAAATGCCAGAAATATGTTCGCACCGAAAGAATTAGACTTTAATGTAACTGCGAAAACAGCGAAGTTAGATTCCAATCATTTAAATGTTAAATGGACAGACGGGCACACAAGCATCTATTCGCTGGAAAGTTTAAAATCATTAAGGTATGTTAGTCATTTCAATTCTTAATACTTATAATTCTACGGCTATGCAAATGGTATCATTGATAGACATGCAAATCAGTTCCAAACGCTAGTGTTTTGTATCGGAAGGTCTTTGTAATGATTTGCATATCTCTTCAAGTCTCATTTGAATAGCGTGAGTGTACAGGTTGTATAAAAAAAAAGGTTCCAACTTCAACACGCTATTGTACATGAACTACGTAGTCTATAAACGAATTGTTTATTGCAATTACATGCATTTACAATTTTTAAAGAGATTATGCGCCGATGCCTTCAACTTGACCACCATCTCTATCGAAACAAAGTTGACATCGCCGCCGCATTGCTTGCAATGTTCTCCCGATGTGAATTATTCCTACTTAATATGCATATGCAGGTAGTTTATTCAGAAGCCAAATTCTTCAATTAAGTCCCAAAGGAAGTTAATTTTCAAAGGTTTTAGTCCCAACTCTCAGAAGTGAAAATATGCGATTTTGACTAGTCATACAACACGGCCGCTCGTGTTGTAAACATTACTTATCGATTGCGCAATGTTAGAGAGGAAGATCACGGAAAAAACTTGTAAATCCTGTTTAATTATACACCGTATCGACTCGTAATTATTGCAGACACGCTAAATATTTCGTTGGGTACGTTGCTCGTTGTGGTACTTTAGCGAAAATTGAAACAGGTCTAAGATCCAGGCAGGCTGTTATTCCATTATAGAAAGGCAGTTTTATACAGCATCCTTGAAATTTAGGCAATTTTTGCATAGACATGGCTGTGCATCAGTGATATCATTTTCATCCTAAATCATTGTAAATTGTCATTGATGTTTTTGGCATCTAAAGTAGACCCAGACCAGTGTCAGTGAGCTCTATAGATTATATATACTAATAGACCTCACTGACCAGCCTTTAGTTGCCCTTCGCATGGACCTCGGCGTATTATTTTACTTGTGACTCGCATTTTTGAGGCTATGGCAAGGCCATTTTGTCAATTGTGTATCAATCGTATATTCTGAGATCGAAATATAAATCAAAATACGGGATGCACGAGTAACTACAGTCCTTGACATTGCCAGTTTTTCCACGGCACTGTCTGCCAGACTGCCACTGATATGAGCACATGTGATATCAGAGATGAATCCGGAATCCCTAACATCGCCGATGGTGACGGAAACTGCGGTTAGATTGTATATCAATCATTCAATTATTTCCTAAAAAATCTGTGTTACTGCAATAGTTTTGTCTTGTACAGTTGTTTTAGTTTAAAGATTTAGTTTTTTTTTCACTAGATACGAACCAGCAGGTGATAGTCCTGACGTACTGACAGAGAATATGCAACTGTGGAACGACAAAGCATCATTTGATAATGGTACTCTGCCAGTGTTCGACTTCCATGAACTACTGGTAGACGACAAATTACTTTATAAATGGCTCGTTGCTCTGGCGTTTGAAACAGGAATTGCAAAATTAGAAAATATTCCACAGGAAAGACAACAGTTGAGCAGATTGGGTGAAAGAGCTGGATATCTTTTGTCAACAAACTATGGGTAAATAATTCTTTGACACTGCACGCCCGATTAAATATATTCAGCCAGGCAGGTCGCGTTAAAAGAATCGAGATCTGACAAAAACTTCATATTGTTACATGTACTTCATATTTTTAGCATTTGTTACGACATTAAAGCCTACAGTCAGGATGTAGCACGTGACACTGGTTATACAACAACAGATCTATCAATGCATTCAGATTATGTTTTTACTTCTTCACCACCAGCTGTAAGTAATCAATGATGACTCGTTTTAGATTCTCAATAATATAATTGACATTGTTTCTTATTCCACAAACCCTGGCTGTATAGATCGCAATGTTCCACTGTTTGCTCCAAACAGAATCAAAAGGTGGTGTTAATCAGTGGATTGATGGTTTTGACGCTGCTCACAGACTCTACAAAGAAGATCCAGAATCGTTTCATATTCTCACGAAAACAGCGGTTGCTTACCGCAATATCACTAAAACAGAAGTTGGGGAGTTCCATAATACTTCCAGGCAAAATCTTATAAGGTTTGAAAAATTATACAAATGTCGTGAATGTTAGTAGCGTCTTAGTTGTTATTAGCAAGGGAACAAGTTAATCGTTAACAAGTTAATTCGTGAGCGAACAAAAACTGACACTTGATTGACATATTAGATAGAGCAAGAGAGAGAGCGTGCGAGCAAGTGAGATTAGAATTAAAATAAAAATATCTTAAACAAAAGCGTGAAAATACTTCTTCAAACCAATTGTGGGAAACAACAAAATTCTCCACAAAGTGGCACCTTCGACGGCGATTATTATCTATTTGTGACTTGGAATTTATCGAGAATTAATCGGGGTTTGAGGATGTATTTTGACTAAAAAATCGAGCGTGACATGGCGGTGACGAGACAACAAAGTCAACGAATTGATCTTGAAGCACAAGAGCAGTCGGGTTTATCTAATGAAACGGAGACGAAAGTAGGAATCTTCCAGTCAGTATTGCGAAAATTATCATATTTTAACCGAGCAACAACCGAGATTTTGAGAGGGAATTCGATAGAAGCGATTAAACGACAACAAACAACACTAAAAACCAAAGTAGACGAAGCTTATGATTTGATTGTATTAATACAAGGCTTGAAGGTTGATGCGGGCCAAGAAGATGAAGTTATTGACGAGTGGACAAACGAAAACAAAGGCAAGTTACGCGTATTTGAGGAGGTTATAGAAGAGTTAAATAATAAGCTTTTAGACGACGAAGGAAAACGAAAGGAAATTGAGCGTCGGGAGAAAATTCGACAAGAAGCAGAAGCACGAGCTCAAATTAGAGATGAGGAAAGAGAGATAGAATTGGCAAAGCGTGAAAGAGAAGAAGAGTTTGCGTTATCTCTTGAGGAAAAGAAGCTAGAATTAGCTGCTGCGAAGCGGGTTAAAACGAAGTTGCCTGAGCTGCAAATCTCGAAATTTCAAGGAACTCATTTAGATTGGGTTCGGTTTTGGGGTCTATTTGAGACCCAAATTGATAAAGCTCCCATGAAAGACGAAGCAAAGTTTGCATATTTAAAAGAACATCTTGTACCTAAAGTTCGAATTACAATTGATCAATTACCACTGAATAGCGAAGGGTATGCAAAAGCGAAAAGGATGTTGGAGCAAAGATATGGTGACGCAAGCGAGGTAGTCAATGCACATATTCAAGAAATTCTGTCTTTACCTACTATTACTGGCGTATCAAAACAAAAGATACACAACTTTTATGACAGTCTTTTGGGGCATGTTCAAGCTCTTGAAGCATTCGGAAAATTGGGGGATGTTGCAGGAAATGTAAGGATGACGTTGGATAAATTAGAAGGCATTCGAGCTGATTTAACGAGAACCTCATCAGATTGGAAAAGGTGGACTTTCCCGGAGTTAGTTGAGGCATTACGACAGTGGATTGAGCGAAACCCATTACAACAAAGTGATAAAAAAGATGGATTTTCATGGAAAGATGGTAAGCGAGATAAGTTATTGTTAACAAAGGAACAATCTAAACATTGCGTATATTGTGAAAGCAAAGATCACAGATCTGTGGAATGTGATAAGTGGTGAATGTCAGTGACCGGAAGAAAATTCTCAGCGACAAGCACCGGTGTTTCAACTGCACTGGCGAAAAGCATAGAGCAAGTGATTGCAGAAGTAGGAGCCAATGTTACAACTGCAAGAGAAGGCATCACACTTCTATTTGTGATAAACTAAACGCAAATCAAAAACTGCTGTGTCAACCTAGTGGGAAGGATGTAGTTTATCCAGTTGTGGTGGTAGAGATAGGAGGACTAAAGTGTCGAGCACTTTTAGACACTGGGTCTGGGAGTTCATTTGCATCAAGCACGTTGTTAAACGCAATTGGAAAAAAGCCAATAAGACAAGAATTTAAATCAATAGAGATGATGCTTCAAACAACAACAAGGAAGATTGATGTTTATGAGGTGGAGATTGCAGCTGTTGATGGCAATTTCAAGATGTCATGTGAACTGAATCGAATCGACAAGGATGTGCTAATGAAAGTGCCAAATCCGAGGTATAAAGAACTTATTGAAACCCATGAACACCTTAAAGGAGTACATATGAATGATATTGATGAGAAAGCACTTTTACCTGTGCATCTAATCCTAGGTGCCAGTGATATGTCTAGAATCAAGACAACTGTACCTGCTAAGGTTGGGAACGATGGGATGCCAATCGCTGAGAAAACTGCTTTGGGATGGATTATCATGTCACCGGGGCGAGAGAAGAACCATTCCTACTTGATGTTTACCAAGAGCTCCCAAGAAGACTACATGCATCTTTGTAGTCTGGACGTGCTTGGATTAGAAGACCATGTTGAAGGAGATCAAGGGAGCGTGTATCGAGAATTTAAAGAACAGCTTACTCAGCAAGAGGACGGTCGATATGAGACATCGTTACCATGGAAGGCTCACCATCCGGAGCTGCCGACCAATTACCTTGTAGCCAAGAGGAGATTTCAGTCATTATTCAACCGACTTGACAAACAGCCTGAACTGCTGAAGACTTATCATGATATAGTGGAAAATCAACTCAAAGATGGAGTGGTCGAGATTGCGCCTGAGAAACCTGAAGGGAGCCGAGAGCATTACATTCCCCACAAACCGGTAGTACGAGAGCAAGCCGAGTCTACGAAAGTAAGAATTGTGTTTGATGCTTCGGCAAAAGCTGATCAAAAATCCCCATCATTGAATGATTGCTTGGACATTGGTCCCCCACTCCAAAGAAGAATCCTTGACATACTACTTCGTAATCGACTTAAACCTATTCTCTTAGCTGGTGATATAAAACAAGCGTTCCTACAAATAGTGATTAGAGAGAACGAGCGAGATGCGATGAGATTTTTATGGATAAACGATCTACAATGCAAAGAGATGGTGGTGTATCGTATGACCAGAGCGATGTTTGGGCTAGGCCCAAGCCCATTCTTACTCGGAGGGACTTTGAACGTTCATCTCGAGAAGTATGCAGAGCACTATCCACAATGTGTTGAAGAATTATCTGAAGGAACGTATGTTGATGACATAAACATCGGAGGTGATAAAGTAGAGGAGACGGTAGTACTCAAGGAGCAAGCCAAAGAAATTCTCAGCGAGGGAAGCTTTGTTTTGCACAAATGGCATTCTAATGCTGCGGAGTTAGAGAGTGACAACGTGGAAGACGGAGAATCTACCTTTGCTAAAGAAACTTTGGGAACTAAGCCATCGGAGACCAAGCTCCTGGGACTGGGATGGAACAAAAAGGAGGATACTTTGTCTGTATCACTACCAAAGCAGAAAGTAGAAATGACCAAACGGATAGTTCTTCAAACAATGGCGAGAGTATATGATCCCCTGGGTTTAGCTAGTCCATATTTACTCACAGCTAAAGTAATCTTCCGTGATATATGTGATCGTAAGCTCGGATGGGATGCTGAATTACCTAAAGATCTGAAGGATCGATGGAAGCGGTGGTTAGATAGATTACCAGGCAGTTTAACCTTCCCAAGAAGTATCCCTCGAGAGAGAGTCGTCACTACCGAGATTTACATTCATGGTTTCGCTGATGCAAGTATTCTGGGATGTTGTGCCGCTGTCTACGTTGTGACCAAACAGGGTGCTCTAGTTTCTCAAGGGCTGCTAGTGTCCAAAACGAGACTGGCAAAGCGAGATTTAACAATTCCAAGATTGGAACTAGTGAGTTGTCATATGGTCTGCAATCTTATTGACAATGTCAGAAAGGTTCTTAGTCATCTTCCAGTGATAAGCGTTTGTGCGTGGAGCGATTCGACCGTTTGTCTACAGTGGATTAACGGACAGGGTAACTATAAGCAATTCGTAGCAAATCGAGTGAAAAAGATCACCGAGAAGCAAATCGAGTGGAAGTATGTTCCAACTCTGGAAAACCCTGCAGATATCGGCAGTCGAGGTACAACACGAGATCTTCAAGCGAATGAAACCTGGATGAAAGGGCCTAGTTGGTTGAGTGAAACTGAAAAATGGCCGGAGCAAGTAAAGATCAAACCGAGCGAGAAGTCCGAGTCAGAAAGTCGAATGATGAGAGAAGTAATGAAAGTTACCATTCAGAAAGAGGCCGATTTCATCGATTGTTTACTAGAGAAATTCGGTCTGACTAAAACTGTTCGAATTTTAGCTTGGGTCACGAGATTTATTGACAACTTCGTGTGTGGCAAGAAAGTCAACGGACCATTAGTGACCGAAGAAACACAGAAGCAGATGAAGTTCTTGATTAAACGCGCACAATCCGAGAGCGAAGCACTTGAGATCTTCAAAGTGGATTCTACCAGATTAAATCTTCAAAAGAATGGCGAGGGAATATACGTGTGCCAAGGACGAATCCAAGGTGAATATCCAGTGTATCTGCCAGCAAAACATGTATTATCTGAATTGGTCGTAAAGCAAGCTCATATGAAGACCCTGCATGGGGGAGTTGCCCTGATCATGAGCAAAGTCCGTGAAGAATTCTGGATTCCTAAATTACGAACTTTGGCGAAGAAAGTTCTCAGTTGTTGTTATGGTTGCAAGCGGTTCCATATAGTGCATGAACCAACTCCACCTCAAGGTAATTTACCAAAAGAAAGAACCGAAGGGATGACGCCATTTGAAATCGTTGGTGTAGATTATGCTGGCCCTATTTACTATCGAAACAAGAACAATGAACAGAAATCGTATATCCTTATCTACACCTGTTCCTTAACAAGAGGGCTCCACTTGGAACTTTTACCTGATTTGAGTTGTGAGGAATTCCTGGCAAGTTTCAAGAGGTTTGTAGCGGTTCGCGGTAGACCAAAGAAGATGATTTCAGATAATGGTAAGACCTTTCATGCTGCGGCGAAGTGGATTAAGAAAGCAACCCGAGATGAAAGGTTTCACGCATTTCTGCACGACTATCAAATTCGATGGCAGTTTAATCTGAGTAAAGCAAGTTGGTGGGGAGGTATGTTTGAGAGGATGGTCGCGTTGGTAAAGAATTCGTTGTACAAAGTTGTTGGTTCTGCAAAACTCACCTACAAGGAGTTGCAGGATGTGTTGCTAGATATCCAGATAGCACTCAATAATCGACCATTAACGTATTGCGAAGATGACGTGCAATTACCTGTTCTCACGCCTAACCTGATGATATTGGGTAAAGCCAATTATTTATTGGAACTTCCGAGTGCTGAAATTGAAGATGGTGATATGCGAAAAAGAGCAAAATATTTGAAGAAATGTAAAGAGGCGTTATGGCGGAGATGGCGAAATGAATACATGAGAGCGCTTCGAGAAAGACACGACTTACGACATAACGGGAAAAGCGGAAATTTACGAGAAGGTGATGTGGTACTTATCAAAGGAGAAGGAAAGAATCGAGGAACGTGGAAGATCGGAATCGTGGAAAGATTAATACCGGGGAGAGATGGAATTGTCAGGGCGGTGAGACTTCGTGCCGGCAAAAGTTATCTAGAAAGACCTATTCAGTTTCTTTATCCAATGGAGTTACACAGTGATGAAAGGGGCTCGGAACAAAAACCACTGAATCCCGAAGTTGAAGAGTTTAAGCCAAAGCGGAAAGCGGCGGTTGAGGCAACAGTGAATATTCGGCGAATGCAAGAGCTTGAAAATGAAAGTGACTAACATTTATGCATGAGTTATACAAACGACTGGAAGTGACTGGGACAATCTAATAACAGTCAGTAAAACAGTTTATATTCATATTTTTATATTTAGGATGTTTAAAAATAGGGGGAGTGTGTCGTGAATGTTAGTAGCGTCTTAGTTGTTATTAGCAAGGGAACAAGTTAATCGTTAACAAGTTAATTCGTGAGCGAACAAAAACTGACACTTGATTGACATATTAGATAGAGCAAGAGAGAGAGCGTGCGAGCAAGTGAGATTAGAATTAAAATAAAAATATCTTAAACAAAAGCGTGAAAATACTTCTTCAAACCAATTGTGGGAAACAACAAAATTCTCCACACAAATTAGTGCATTTAGGTGTGAGACGTAACTCTCATTTGAAGCTAAATTGATCAGTGTAACTGCATGAACCTCAACCGATGCAGGCCTCAACTGAGCTACTTGAGACTGAACAAATGTATTTAATATGTGCGATATTTCTTTACGTTTTCAGTGTGGACGATAATGGTAAGCTGTCTCAAGTCGGTTACTGTGATGAATTCCGTGATCGACACATGCCTCTCGAACCAAAGAACATGAGGGCATTTTACAAGGCTTATATACGTTTTAGCGAACTATTACTGGACAATAAATCTTCATTTTGGTATAAGATGCAAAACGGTGATGGTATGAGTATCAATAATCACCGTGTACTTCATGCTCGTACTGAATACGAAGATACAGCAAATAACTACAGAGTTTTACAACTGGCATATATGGACTGGGATTGTGTGCACTCCAAGATCAGAATATTATCAGAACAACAAGGAATACCATCTCCTGTTTAACTCCATATTGCAAAACCATCGGAAGTGTAATGGCGCGCATTTGTCAACAGACAATAAATATACTAATAAAATATACACAATCATCCTATATATGCATGCTTTTTAGGCCACATTAAAACTACTCAGTAGGTTGAATCATTATAAGTGGCGTATAAAGTCCACTGAAAACTTTGAAACGATAGTTATTCAAATGAATTGTATAACAGAGTTAACGATCATTGTAAGTTTACCCTTGATGTCAACGGTTTCGTAACTGATAGTGTTGGGTATAAAGAGGAGAGTTATCTCGAAGGGTTATGACTTCGAAGAGTCATGATCATGACCACGCCCAACTCTCCAGATGTTCAATTGAACTAGCATGAGAGAGTTATGTTTGACGCAAGAAGACGGTCAAGAGTTAAAATTTTTTTTAACACTGAGTTCTTTTGGAAGACGATTCCATAAATTTGGTGGTGCAAATTTGAAGGCTCTGTCTCCGATTGACTTAAATGATTTCTGAGGCTGTACATCCGGAAGTACTTCATTATTTATTCGCAGGTAATAATTTGGCGGTTCTCTGATTCAAATTAGATCACTCAAATACTGTGGAGCTAGCCATGGATTACTTGAAAGATTAATAAGAGAATCTTGAATTCAATCCGAAATTTAACAGGAAGCCAATGGAACTCCTTTAAAAAGGGCTGATGTGCGCAAATTTTGGGGCTATGTAAATCAACTTGGCAGGAAAATTTTGAAATCTTTGTAACTTTGAGATTTGATGAGCCGGTAATCCGTACAGTAAACGATTGCAATAATCCAAGCGAGAAAGAACAAGCGAACGAACAAGTGTTGCTGTAACATCCTTGGTTAGATATTTCCGGATCTTTGGAATATTATACAAGAAATAAAAAGATGTTTTGCATACTTAGTTAATTTGTTGTGAGAAGGTGAAGTTTGTATCCATCACAACTTGAGGTTAGAGGAAGGAGCTATTTGCTTCTCGCAGACAGAAGCTATGACTAAAGTCTACTTTTGATACTTAACATGCATTCTGTCTCATCATCGTTCATTTTGAGTTTACTTTCAATCATCATTCAGTCACGCAGGTCTGAAATACAGTTTTCTAATTTTTTTAAATTCAATTTCTAATTTTTGTTCGTTCGGGTAATTTGGGTTAAAGGAGCGATAGAGTTGGGTATCGTCGGCATAGCCATGTGATTCTTGTGAGTTTTTGTTTGTCAATTTTTTGTTTTCGGAAAACATCTCGCTCGCATAGATGATAAAAAGTAGCGGACCAAGGCAAGAACCCTGTGCAACACCGTAATCTAATATAAATTCTTCCGAGATTGAAGTGTGTACGTAATTTTCTATTCGTAAGATAAGATTGAAACCAGGTTGAAGCAACACCATTTACACCAAACTTGTACTTCAAAGAGTTTAACAATATAGAGTGGTCGATCGTGTCAAAGGCAGCACTTAAATCCAATAAAACCAATCAAGAAACACGCTGATTGCTCATATTCAACAAAATGTCATCGTTTACTTTAAGTAGAGCTGTTTTATTACTATGCTACTTACGGTATGCAGATTGTAATTTGGGATAAAGTGCATTCAGTAACAGGTGATTGTTTAATTGTTTGAAAATTGTTTGGGAACTCAGTATTTCAGATGATACTTTCTTAACAGGTAAAGTCTCTTTATAGAACAGAGTAATTCCACCTCCCCCCTTGAGTCAGTGCGATGACTGAATCAGATAGACGATAGCTAGCAGGGGTGCAGTCAGATTTTGCAACAGTATCTTTGTCATTGAACCAAGTTTCAGTAACGGCAACAAGCTCAGGTTTGACATCACAAATATAATCATTAAAAACGGCTGACTTCGGGCATTCATAGAGATTAATTTAAAATATTTTTCACAATTCGTGTTTAACGGTTTCTTTGACGAGGCTCCGGTGGTCCTGTTGGAGAATTCATCGGAGGAAATAGAAGGGTAGTTCATGTAGGGATAGGGATATGGGTGACTCATGACTGGTGAAAAACCTTAAAGGTGGTATGGAATTTGCTTGTAAAAAGGAGGAGGGGTGGATAGTAATCATAGTATCGCTGTTGGTGAGATTGAGGGCTGCTGTACGTTGGCATGAAAGAAATCACAATTTGAGCCTTTCAAGTAGTAGCCTTTTCTGCGTATAAATGGACATGGAATCAGGGCCTTTGGGGTGGTTGTGGGTCCAGGTGGTAGATTATTCAAATCTGGTTGTGTGATTTACATTATTTCGATTTAGTAATTCATTCTCGCCCACAACTTTAGAACCAGGAACGTTGGGAATTTCAATAGAAAATAACACTTACGTCAGGGGCATCAAAGTAATTTGTTTCATTACTATTTATTCTATTAGCTACGATCGTTTGTACTGCAGCCCAGTTTGGTATAACTGTGGAGCGATTTCTTTCTCCACTTTTAACAAAGTCTTCCCAAAATTGTTTTATGGTATCAGCAATAAAGTTGATTAAATTTGATAGTGCTAAGACAGCTTCGTTATTAATACTCTGATTTTCTTTAAGCTCTTCAATCGTAGCGTGAAAGTTAACACATTTGCATGAAGACGATTTCGAAATAGCTTCACTTGAGCGGTTCGAATTGCCAATGTCAAAATGTCAATACTGACAAGCATTTATTGGATAATTGTACCTGCTTCACTACTTTCAAAATGCAGCAGATTTTTGGTCTTTCGCCACGAGATCGAGATGCTATCAGTCTTGAAAGATTTCTTATCACCTCCGGGTTGCTCCCAAGTTCCGTCTAATTTTAAATCCTCGCTGATAAACTTCTTTAAAGAGCCATAATCCCCAGCCCAAGCAATACGGTGAATACGGTAGGTTATCACAGACAGAAGCCATTTTAAGCGAAAGGAATTTTTGATTTAGAGTTAACAAAGAAAAATCACGGAGCTCTAAAGACACGTCTGAGCTCTCCAATTTACCACTTCTTCCCTACGAGAGATTTATTTGATATTACTCTCATATTCGTCAGCAAATCTGAATCTGACGTGCCACGCTCGTCGCTGATTAAAAGTGTAGGTAGTCCAGGTATATATATATATATATATATATATATATATATAATAATATATATAATATTATATATAATATATATATATAGGTTATCACATGAGGGGCGAGGTGATATCAGTTTTATCGCTTGAGGGACGATATCATAAATGTCACGAGTGAGCGCAGCGAACGAGGGTCATTTATGATATCGTCCTGAAAGCGATAAAACTGATATCACCTCGTCCCGATTGTGATAACCTGTTTATCACATACTTCCTTTTTTTCTATAAAGCAATCGACATCGACTGAAACAAACCTCGAACTGCTCGAGTCAGCCATCTTTGTTTTGACAGCGGCAAATGCAGCGGGACAAAAAGCGATATCAGTGACAAAAAGCGATATCAGTGACAAAAAGCGATATCAGTGACGATATCGTTTTTATGTCACCCTGTTATCGCCCTGATAAAGGCACAAGTATGTGATAAATATATATATATATATATATATATATATATATATATATATATATATATATGTCAATGGTTTACCATAGACAATGCAAAGATAGATATGTCTTTTGGATTGTCTATGGTTTAATAAAATTTCGATAAAAATACATTTTTTATTTGCAATATTTTTATTTGCATTTTTAGGTTGTTTCAAGTCTAAAAATGACAGATAAATTTAGTAAATATATCCAAGGTGTTTTGTATCAACTTTTTTTTCAAGAAACTAGGGTAACTTCTGTGTCTCAAGCGATGGTATTAATGTATGCAATATATCTTTTGTCGGAGAGTTGCCAGCCTGAGCTAGGATAATTATATACATAAGATAGTATGACGTACCCGCAATGACCGGGCTGCTATGGCATAACCAGAATAAAACAAAGTAGAAATTTCCTCTCGTCTAGATCTTCCTTATTGACGCTACACAAAAGAGGCAGCTAATAAAACAGATTCTATATTCTGATGTATTCCATGTTTGTGAAGTGTGAAGTATATTTGCGGACAGAAGATTACGATGCGTAAAAAATGTTGCAATTATCTTACTTATAACTGCAACATGATGAAGCAACAAATAAACAAAATTAGGAAGACTATCGCTAGTTTATAGTTTTATAGCTACTGTGGCAATGCATAGCAACATATCTTGAATGGATTGCATTTTTTGGCTACATAAACGGCGTTTCAACTTTCAGGATTTTCCCAGTGATTTTCCTAAATATTCCCCATCCAACTGTTCACGTGCATATGTTCGTTGGCGGTTCCCGTGATCTGCTATTTGTGGGGTTTAATATATACCTCTCTCATTCATATTGCAGCTGTTTGGCTTAATATTAGTTTTACCAAAAATGCCGTTCATAAAATTAAGCTAGAAATGAAAAAGATCTTGGACAGGGATTTCGTCCGGAGAATTTTTTCCTTCTTGTGCAAGAGTTCGAAGTCCAACTTGCTTGCTATGCTTAATTTATTCCCCCTACTGTGAAGAATTGTGGGAATGCAAATGCTAAAAAAAAATAAATTTGCACGATATTTTGTGAAATATGATTGGCTCGAAAAGGAACTGAAACCTGTTTTTCTTGTTTTCTTTATGTAACACTGTGAAAACAAGCATTCCCTCAGACTTCAGTCCACTATCATTTTAATAAGGCCCTGCTTAGTGCTTAGGAAAGTGCCTGAAAGACTTGTGGAGACATGTTGAGATTGCTAACTCGCAAACTATTCCGTAAAAATCATGGCTTGTTAAGCGTTACGACTAGGTTAAGTTCTGTTGCGCTAAATGTCCAACAAAATGATGAATTTTTAACCGTGCATTGGAACGATGGAAAAGTGGACGAATTTCCTCATTTTTATCTTCGAGAGAACTGTAGCTGTCCAAAGTGTTTTCAACCTTTAAAAAATGCCAGAAATATGTTCGCACCGAAAGAATTAGACTTTAATATAACTGCGGAAACAGCGAATTTAGATTCCAATCATTTAAATGTTAAATGGACAGACGGGCACACAAGCATCTATTCGCCGGAAAGTTTAAAATCGTTAAGGTATGTTTCTTATTCCTAATATGCTAGCCATTTCAATTTTTAATACTTACCATTCTACAGCTATAATTATCGATTAAAATATGATTGCACGATTTTAGAGAGGAAAATCACGAAGAAAAACTTGAAAAGCCTGTTTAATTATCGACCGTCAATTATAAACTCTTAATTATTACAGACGCGAGACACGCTAAATATTTCGTTTAACCCGCGGTGTGTTGCTCGTTTGTGGTACTATAGTAAATAAGACTAGGTCTAAGATCCAGGCAGGCTGTTATTCCATTATAGAAAGGCAGTTTTATACGGCATCCTTGAAATTTAGGCAATTTTTGCATCAGAAGCAGAGGACCTCACGTTGTTATGAGCAGAACAGATGCGCAGAACGGACTTTAATACTTGCACTTAAAATACATTTCTCGCCGACGCCGAGACGTTTCCCAAGGCAATGGCTGTACATGCTGTGCATGCTGTGCATGATATAAAGTTCATCCTAAGTAGACCCAGACCTTGATAAAGTAGAAAGGATGGTGGCTCTTCGATATACCCCATGGCATGACGATTAGTTAAACAATCTGTTATCAACACGTTAACATCCGTTAGTGTTAGGAAATCAGTTTAAGGGAGATTTGATGCATCTTTACTCCCTGATTAACAAAGGACAAGTACAGGAAACAAAAAAATTGCGAATAAATTACCCATAACTCATAAATCTATCTGTGCATCACGCTATCGCCAGCCTTCAGCGAGAGCTTATCATACCAGAAATTCAGGAGATTAATTACCATAAAAGTTTATAATGCCAGGATTTCGCAATAAAAAATGGCTGCCTGGTTATAATAGATTATATAAGGCACGAGACAAAATTTGAAATTAAAGCAACTTCTGTCTTAAATATTGCAGTTGCCGAGTTCGATTTAAGACGGGCAGAAACTTAGTAATGTTTTAAGATATTTTTCATATTTTTATATTACCTTTAACAGGTTCCCCAGGCCCTGTAATATGTCTTTTCAGCAACTTACATTATATATACTTGCAATACAGGGTGTCCCAAAAAAAGTCCCCGCTATTGAAATGAAGATTTTGTTGGAATTTGAATGCATGATCAACGCAGTAGTGTGTAAATAGCATATTTATTAGGTTGAGGCATTCAAATAAAGCGTCTTGCTTTCAATTGGGTTTATCATAATATTAAGGCAATCAGATTCGAACAAAGGCTTGATTTCAATAGAGGGGACATTTTTTTGGGACACCCTGTATAATGGTTTTAGTTGCTGAAATGACATTACTGGGGAACCTGTTAAAGATAATATAAAAATGTGAAAAAAATCATAAAAGTTCTGGGTTTCTCCCGTCTTAAATCGTCTTGTCCGCAACTGCAATATGTAAGATAGAAGTTGCTTTAATCAAATTTTGTCTCGTGCCTTGTATAATTCTAGATCTATTATTAATTCTATAATTCGATTAGGGCATTATGGGCAGTATGTATTATTTGTAAGACTGAGAGAGATGAATCCTCGACCGTGTTTAACATTGACGATGGTGACGGAAACAGCGGTTAGGTTGCTTATATGAATCATTCAATTATTTATTTAAAAATCTGTGATGCTGCACTAGTTTTGTCTTGAACAGTACTACAGTTGAAATATAGTTTTTTTTTCTTACTAGATACGAACCAGCAGGTGATAGTCCTGGCGTACTGACAGAAACTATGCAACTGTGGAACGACAAAGCATCATTTGATAATGGTACTCTGCCAGTGTTCGACTTCCATGAACTACTGGTAGACGACAAATTACTTTATAAATGGCTCGTTGCTCTGGCGTTTGAAACAGGAATTGCAAAATTAGAAAATATTCCACAGGAAAGACAACAGTTGAGCAGATTGGGTGAAAGAGCTGGATATCTTTTGTCAACAAACTATGGGTAAATAATTCTTTGACACTGCACGGCCGATTAAATATATTCAGCCAAGCAGGTCGCGTTAAAAGAATCAAGATTTGACAAAAACTTTAACTTGTACTTCATATTTTTAGCATTTGTTACGACATTAAAGCATACAGTCAGGATGTAGCACGTGACATTGGTTATACAACAACAGCTCTACCATTGCATTCAGATTATGTTTTTACTTCTTCACCACCAGCTGTAAGTAATCAATGATGACTCGTTTTAGATTCTCATTAATATAACTGACATTGTTTCTTATTCCGCGAACCCTGGCTGTATAGATCGCAATGTTCCACTGTTTGCTCCAAACGGAATCAAAAGGTGGTGTTAATCAGTGGATTGATGGTTTTGACGCTGCTCACAGACTCTACGAAGAAGATCCGGAATCGTTTCATATCCTCACGAAAACAGCGGTTGCTTACCGCAATATCACTAGAACAGAAGTTGGGGAATTCCATAATACTTCCAGGCATAAACTTATAAGGTTTGAATAATTATACAAATTAGTGCATTCAGGTATAAGACGTAACTCTCATTTGAAGCTAAATTGATCAAGTTAATTTCACTAACTTCACCTCAACCGATGGCCTCAACTGAGACAGAACAAATATATTTAATATGCGCGATATTTCTTTACGTTTTTAGTGTTGACGGTAATGGTAAGCTGTCTCAAGTCGGTTACAGTGATGAATTCCGTGATCGACACATGCCTCTTGAACCAAAGAACATGAGGGCATTTTACAAGGCTTACATACGTTTCACCGAACTATTACTAGACAATAAATCTTCATTTTGGTATAAGATGCAAAACGGTGATGGCATCAGTATCAATAATCACCGTGTCCTTCATGCTCGTAATGGATACGAAGATACAGCAAATAACAACAGGGTATTTCAACTGGCATATATGGACTGGGATTGTGTCCACTCCAAGATCAGAATATTATCAGAACAACAAGGAATACCATCTCCTGTTTAACTCCATATTGCAAAACCATTGGAAATGGCGCGCATTTGTCAACAGACAATAAATTTACTAATAAAATATACACAATCATCCTATATGCATTCCTTTTAGGCCACAGTAAAACTACTCAGTAGGTTGAATCATTATAAGTGGCGTATAAAGTCCACTGACATTTTTGAAACGATACTTCGATAGTTATTCAATTTAATTGTAACAAAGTTAACGCTCATTGAAAGCTTACCCTTGATGTTAAGTTTCACAACTGATATAGTGGTGTAATCCATATCAGGAAAATCGGTGCTGGCTCTCTCATGCTTGTTTATATTTCGGTAAGAAAACATGCATTCGTCTCAATAAATACAACTTCTTTACTTTGAGAACACAGGCGTGTGGTCGGAAAGTTGTCAGCACACGAGTTTTTTATCTTCTTTTGTGAAAAAACAATTGAAACAAAAAGTCAAAAACAACCAGAAAAGTGTGCACCAAATCCACATGAAGTTTATATAACTTTGTCTGACCTTATTTCTACGTCGAGTCACCACCAATTATAAAACAAAGGATGAGATTATTGATAAATCTCAATATCATGTACTTATATCTACTCTTTAAACCGCATTGTGCATAAATAAAATGCGACGTATATATAAACTAGAGCTATAATATCCAATATAACCAGAGAGCAGCGTGGCAGCGTCTTCAAACAACTTAGCATCAAATGTGGTATAACAACTGCCAAAAATAGAAAAAACACTTCTCGACGTTTCGACCTGAGGGCCTTCGTCAGGAGAGTTAGTTAATTCATACTAACTCTACCTCCTGACGAAGGCCCTCAGGTCGAAACGTCGAGAAGTGTTTTGTCTATTTTAGGCAGTTGTTGTATCAAATTTGATGCTAGGCCTATAATATACCTATCAATGCATATTATTATTTTGATAATATAAAAATTTTCAAGCATAATTATTGTATTAACGAATTTGAAATAGGATGTAAGAGAGGTTTCAACTTTCAAGTATATAAGCGTAAGTAAAATATAAATTCATATTCAATTTAAAAGATATGAAGTACTTAAAAAATTCGTATGATATTGCTTTTGTAGACGTTTAAAACAATGCCAGCCAGTGCTAAACGGACACGCCAGCCTGCATATATGTTGCAAAATCAGAACTCTGCTATTTATTCGTTCATATCGTCAATACGTCTAGGCACAAGCTCTATATAAACCTTTTAGCAACTCTGTTTACGTTTGGCGACTACAACCCCCCTCGATCAAATCATAATTCAACCCCCGGCACAGCCTGGTACCCCGGCAGTAACGTTTCTTGGAATTTAATAGACTAATTTACATTGTCCATATTTCAAGTCCATATTGTCCATATTACAAGTCCATATTGTCCATATTTCAAGTCCATATTTCATAAGTCGGTGGATGTACTAAATTATCGTAAAGTTAAAAGGTATTCAGGGTAATATTGGTTGTCCTGGAATATAACGTACATCGTGGGATTACTAGGGTGATCAACAACGGAATCATATCGTAAACCAGGATTATACGGATCATTTTTTGGTGGTGGTGCTTTCATTCCTGACGCACCTCTTGTGTACTCGCCAACAAGTACTTTAGCCATGTACATTTTTCCTCGAGATCCCAAGGCCAAGGTGCGCTTGCAGGCATATTTAATCGAGTACGACGCATCTCGAGCGAAATAGACACCATTGCCGTAAGCAACACCTTAAAAAAAGGTAAAATAAAAATCACACATTTACATGTGGGAGCGTAGAAAATCCAACGAGCAGACCCAATCCAATTTCCCGAGATTTTTTTCTAGTTCAGGCTTTTAACGCGGTCACATGAAAATTGACTGGGTCGATACGATTTCTTTAAATACTCGGTTGCATTCGTAGCTTAAGTTTTGCCTGATGAAGAACAGACATATCAGCAAGAACACTGTATAAAAGGCATATTCTTGTAAAGGCATAATTATTATCCGGTATGAACAGTAATCGGAAAGCACATATCCTCTCTAAGATTCTCCAATATACATTTTACGCACGATAAGTACAACCCGAGGCTGGGGAAGCCAGGGAACGGACTTAAGAAAGAACGTTGTGGTGAATGTTTTATGCAACCATTGTCGCAATAATACAAACAATATAATGAGGTATGCGCAAGTGTAACAAATACAAATAGGACAGGAAAAGTTTTTTATAGCAATGATCCAGGACGAACTAGCCAAAAGAGGGTCTTGGAAGCAGATCATATGAATCAAAGCGCCTGGTATTCTTCTGGTTGTTTAAATCAAACGAATCTCGGTCGCAAATTTGTCCATGCAAGTAAGCGGATCATGTCCTGAGTACTTACCGTTAACCCCCGCAAAACTTCGGCTGAAATTATGAGCATTGATTGAGTCAACATTAGCGGCATCGGTCCCATGAAAAAGTCGCATTTCATTGATTTGACCTCGCATAGATTTTTTGAATGTCATGTACATGGAATAGAGTTGAGGATTTTGAATTCTCTCCACGTAATAAAGTTGATCTGGTTTTCCACCTCGCAATACAAAGTGGTTAAGAACTTCTAAGTATTCTGGCGATGATGGTGCAAGTCTGACAAGTTGTACGACTTGATTTGCGGACTGATTCGTCCAATTAGATGGCAGAGCTAAAATTAGAATCAACACACAGTTGTAAAATCATCTGATACAAAATATCATGATAGACTATGTTGCAGCGCATCAGCAGTATATAGAATAGCAACGGGTAAAACGTATAAGATTACAAACCTGCTTCAGAACCAATTAGTTTCCTGGTTAATTTTCTTGTTTGTCCGCTATTCTTGTTCCTGGCAACCATTTGAGCAAAATCGACATTATATTTTTCACCATCCAACTCTGTTATTTCCACCTCGGTCTTTCCATTCATTCGAGCGATCTCAAGGGCACCATTCAACTCTTTTTTGTAGGGCATTTCTTTAGTGCTCCTGAGATCACAGTAATACCACTGCACAGTCTGGGAGATGTAACTAAGCTGTTGTGTCCTTTGCTGTTCTTCGGAATGTCGATTAACCAATTCTGTTAACTTATCCTTCGTTTCAAGCACTTTACTTAACAAACCTGTGATTGAAACAGTCGTTTCGTTGACACATGCTATTCTCAGACATTCATCCTTTGCTAATTGCTGTAATTTATCCCAATGTTGAAGTACAACATCAAATAATCTTTCAGCCTCGATGGTCTTTGATGCAATGTGGTTATCAATGAATTTTTGGATTTCGATAAAAACAGGAGTGATGTCTTCATTAGAGCGAGCGTAAACTTGCAATTTCACGTTTTCAACTGAACTGCTTGTCACTAGCGGGACAAATGTAGGCCTGGGCCTTGAAATAGATCTCGTTGAGTCTAAGAGGATAAAAAAAAGAAATTAAAGGAACAAACCTCGCTCACGGTTTACAATTCTACGGCTACGGAAAGAATTTTCCCAGCTTGTCCAGCGACAAAAAATTCCTGATTTATAGATATCGTTATTGTTATTGTGATGATTTGAGGTAAATTACTTTTTTAATTACTTTTTATAAGTGAAGTCATCATACACAAGACTAGAAAATCAAGGCTTGATAAAACTTACCGTCCACGAGCTGCGGTTGAGCAGGTTTTCGTTTAATACCCTGATCATATCGTACCAGCTTTATTTCCTTCAGCCTACTAGAATGATACGCCATCACGCTGAATTGCTCGATTTCTTCCCTCATAACACGCAGCACTACATCTTCAGGAAACTTGTGGTTTCCAGTGCCTATCAACGGCATAGCCACAGTCCTTGCTGATAGTCGAGTGCATTCCACCAGGATTTTTTGAAGCAGGCCGCGAAGAGTCTGAAAAATAAGAGAAAAAAAAATTAAAACTACATCATAGATGCCAGTACGACATGGCTTTTCTGACAGGATATATAGCATATGGGCATCTGACATAGCTAATATAGAGAAGAAAAATACCTAATACAGCCGTAGTTATGTTTACCACAACTTTCATAAAGATGAGGCAGGAATTTTTCAAGAAATCATTTGTAGAGGTAAACAAAAAAGACCTGGCTGTAGAATTAACCTTACATGTTCGCCTCTGCCAGATTTCCAATCAGAACACACTGCGTGTATGACGTAACTGCATGGCAGGTCTCCACCAATGGTGGTAGCTATGTCACCAGCTTCAATGCTATCATGTTGACTACACGCGGCTACATACGAAGGTCCACCAACAGAATTTAACACGCGTCCGACCATCGTTGGATGGTTTAGATCAGAGACTGCAGAACTGACCAGAATATCAGCCTAAACATGAATAAAAGAATAGACATAGAAATATTGAATAAAGTCAAAATCCGAGACCCGAGAATTCATTGGAAGAGAATTACGTTGTCATGATATGATGTTCTTTTCTCCTTCAGGTATAGTTCAGATACAATTCACTCCAGCGAAGAAAAGAATAGTTCCTAAAAGAAAGACAGGTTTAAAATACTCACTCTTTCACGTGCAATATTGCCATACTTCCAAGACACAGCAAGACCTTCCCTGGTTGTAAAATTACACTGATCAAACGGATCCACTGGAGCAACAGGAACTTGTTTTATTTCTCTTCTTTCTCGTAATCGTTCTGTTCGTATTGCTCCAACATCGAACCAAGTTTCAGCTTCAACTTTGGTGTGATCGTCAGCAACTACTATTATTATGTTGCTGTCAGCTTCAATGCCTTTGATGTTTCTTCGACCGTTTTCACTGGAGAATAATTTGCTCATCCCGACTGACGTGTATTCTTTAGATTCGGTGCAAATATCACTTCTCAGTTTCAAAATACGTTTCTTGCTTTCATTTAGTCCTGGCTCTGTACCAGTGAACACGAGCTTGTTAAAATGTATCTCAATCGTAACTTGTTCTTCTTTGAGGTCAGTCTCTATTTTTCCAACTTCGTTTCCTAATTTTTCCTTCATGAAACGAGCAATGCCGGGGGGGAGAGGCATCAAACAGGATTCAATCTTACGCGAGTCTATGAAGTCGTCGACAATTTTTTGGTATTTTTCGACAAGATGCTTAGCGCCGTGGAGTTTAATGTCACGTCTTTTTGTACGCTCAAAATTGATTTGGTAATCAACAAGCTCTTCTGAATCGATGGCTTTGGTGACATCATACCATTTCTTCGAGGAAAATATGTGGTCATTCTTCAGTGGTAAACTTATTGTTGCTTCTCGTATGTTGTGACACAAACATTCCTTTACTTTCTCACATTCCTGTAACGATTTAGCGACGACTTTCAAGCAAGATTTAGTCTCAACTAAAATAACGGAAACAATTTCTTGTTCAGATAAACGCTTCTCAATAAAGTCTAAGCCTTTTTCTTGAGACACGAACTTCACTACTTCAAGAGGTAGCTCTAACTTGATGACATTTAGCTCCTTAACAAGTTCATCAAATTCCCGTTTGGCAGTCAAAATGGCTTCATCTGTTCCTACGAAACGTATCTGATTCCTTGCTTGAGTAATATTTGCTTCAACGATCTCAGGATGATTTTGCTTTAGTGTGTCTAAGAACTGTGTATGCTCCAAATAATCAACGTGATCACTTGAAACTACAACAAACTTTACAATTTCTTTATTTTTCTGGCTTTCCTCCTTAATACTTTGCAAGAAACATTCAACGACTTTAACAACAGAGGAAAGTTCGTCTTTTAGACCGACCAAAACTAACCATCGATTGTTTGATGCAAGCCAACAACTCGCGTCAAAAGGGAGAATGGATTCCTTCAGACTTTCTAGTCCTTTGCAAACTGAACCCATCACATCTCCTTGAATTTCATAACTTTCCTTGCGAAAGCGTTGAAAAAATCTCGTGACCACACTTTTGCATTTTTCAGACCATTTCGGAACAAAATCCGACTGATCTTCAGATTTTTGTATTACTGTTACAAAACCAATGCCAGGTTTCCATTGCAGCTCTCCATTTAGTTTTGCCAGTTGATCTTTCAATTCTTGCGCAAATCTTGTGTTGTTCATTGCAAATTTTACGACGTCGTTGTTAATTTTCACAGAGATTGGTTCTAGTTTAATTGGTCTACCACGTGTAGCCGCTGACCTTGTTTCGTCGTTGCCCGCGGTTGTAAATTGCGGACTGTTTTTGTTTCGCCAATTAACAGAAGATGAACCACTGTTTTCATCCGCTGAACTTTTAGACTGACTTCGGGCTCTACGACTTTGATTTGGGACTTTGCCAAGTGCTAGAAATATAAAGAAGAGGAAATTTCTGACGAATTTCTGACGAATTACTGACGAGGCTGTGGCAATAGAGGAATTAAAAACGCCAAAATTTATAGGGTTTTGGTACATTAACTTGGGCTTTTGTTTTTTTTTAATAACAAGAATGCATTGGAAGTGGTGAAGTGTTGACGTCAGAGCACGAAGTAAATAAAAACCCGGAGACGATAAAAAAACCACACAGTTCAAAACTGACAAAATGAATATTGCATAAAAAGAAAACATAAGAACATTACCACTAGTTAGCCTTATTCTTGAAAGAAAGCTCTCGACGTGTGCTATAGTATTTTCAATTTCACTTCTCACGCATACAACAACCAGTGTTTCTTTTTCCAACGCTAAAGTGCAGGATTTTAAGGTGTCTTTCAATGGTGGCAATTCTTTCTCAACCAACTCATGAATTGACTCTTCAATTTTGAAACTTCTTTTAGCGAAAATTCCGACATTCTTAATAAACTTTTCAATCTTCTCCACTGCATCTCTTAGCTCAAGTATTGGGCTTACAAGAATGACATTCTTCTTCTCTGAATCCAACCAACAAGCTGCCCCAGTAGAACTAACATCTTTCTGAAGGGTCGGTAGCGCTTCCAAATGTGACTCACGAATGCTTTCATCCAATTCAAAACACTTCTTGTGAAAAGAATTGCAAAAGACAACAACTGCACTTTCGCAGCTTTCTCCCCAATTATCAATATTTCTTGAATCCATTTTATCGATCCTTATAAACCCAGGTTTTAAGTGAGGCGCTGCACCTAAAGATGCAAGCTTAGCTTTGAGTTTTTCAAAATATTGCTTTCTTTTCATAAGAAATTTCACAATATCATTGTCTAATTTGACAGATTTCTGAAGCTGTTTCAATGATTTATCATTGCCAGTTTCTTCTGTGCCTCCCAACCAGCGCGAACTTCTCTCGTCGTTTAACAAAGTTAAGGGATTGTTTTCAGCAGCAACAACCGCTTTACTGCCAGGATCCGAATGCTTTCTCCAATTTCTTTGACCGCTTTTTTGAAATCCTGTTTTAAAAACAAGAAAATAGTAGGAGTTTGTTGTTTCACAAATATACAAACCATAATTTTTTCCATTGTAATAAACGTTATTATCCCAAGCACACTCTCCTCACCACAACTACCACGACCATTATAACAAAATAAACATAATTTTACTGAGGAACTAGTGTGGTTGGTGCCAAGCGAGATATTTTGATGCCTTTAAATCGCTGGAAACGGCTATTTTATCGTCTTATATGTGCCCCCCAGTAAGCGATTGAACGATTACCTCCTGCATGCGACATATTACAGACTCGTTTATTTTTTGAGGGAGGATACCGCTTCCTGAGACCTTGCTTAAAGGGTATCAACTCAACAGTTTAATTCTATTTCAGGAATTTTCACGCTATATATATGATGAATAATGACCACCATCTGCACCATAACTCTTAACAATGACATGAAAATATAACATATACTACCACCATTGCCATGACTATATTCATTTTTATAAAGAAATACTTTCATTTCTTACCATGATCTTTAAAGCTCTGCAAAAACTCCTTCACAATCGCAAGGACTTGTTCACGCTCTTTCTGCTCAGTCATCACAGCTAACTTCGTGTTGTTATTCTCGATCCAATACGCTGCTGTAGTTGATCGCAACATGTCACCAAGCTTTGGTAAATGTGTCCGTACTAAGTATGCTTCATTTATATCCAAACAATCCTTACGAAAACGGCCACAAAAACCTTTCACTTTTGAACAGCAACGCTTTCTCCAATCTTTGACAAATTTTGAACCTGGTTTCTTAGTAACTTTTATACAACTTTCATCAGGCATTAATAACATGACAGAATGCAGTTTTTCAAGTTGAACACTCAGTTCTTTTGAGTACATCCCCCGTTTTGAAATAAATTTCACTACATCTTTGTTCAATTTTATAAATCTTTGAAATTGCCGCGATGCTGTTTTTCCAGTGGGGTTAGTACTAACATCCATGATAGGCTCCTGGGGAGAGCTTTCATGATCTTTCTCTTCCTGGCTAATAGCTTCATTATTATCATCATCATCATCATCACTGCCTAGGTATATAGAACTGGTTGTGCTTTCATCATTTATGACATATTCTTCTTTTTTATAGCCAGGTTGTTCGCAATCTGTTTCTTGAAATCCTAATAAGGAAATGAACATATCAGCAGAATTTAGACACCAGTTTATGAGAACAAACTTTCTTCCACAAGTTTGCTAAAACTCGACGACTACTAAAATACTAAGAACGGCGCAAAATGTTTAATCCGTGCAGATCATTTGCACGAGTCTTTAGCATTTTAACTTTTCTATGCTTTAACACTCTTTTATGCTTTGCGCTAATTTACTTCATGACCGCTTAAAGTTTATTTTGTAAGGAAGGGTAACATGGAAGATTTATAGATAAAGCCTTGCATACTTCAAAACTGGTTTCCCTAAAATACAAATGCATCCAATGACAGGCATGAATGTGAAGTGTTTACACCTTGATTAAAAAAAACTCTTCGTTGTTATGAGACTGCTATAGGCTGTCATTATGCATAATCTTGACGGTGCATCACGAGACGGTATAAAAACTACAAGTTCTGAACGTGTACGTGTGTTCGTGAATGACATCAGTGTCAGTGAAGTGAAAACACGTTATACTTCATTTCAAAAGAATCTGTGTGAATGACATCAGTGTCAGTGAAGTGAAAACACGTTATACTTCATTTCAAAAGAATCTGTTTTTCTACTGAGTAGTGTTTCTGTATTTTGTTCACTGTTACCCGGCTCTTTTTACATGCAACAGCTCAAACTAGGTAAAATTCATTTCAAACCTGTCGCCATTATTCTTTAAATTTCGTCCAAGTGTTCATGATGTTTACAAGATCTCGACTCAATTCCTTGAGCTGTAAGACAAAAAAGTAAAACATTCAGAGCGTCAATGCCCGGTTTGAGGAGAGGCCAAACTCTGCAAACAGATATAACTAGTATGTCCCCTAATTACAAAAACTGCCTGCGCCGGCGCATGTGTAGAAACCGCGGATGATTGATTGCATCAGGTTGTCGCCCTGGTTGTATCTTTGACGGTCCGTGTCATAGCCCCATCTAAAATACTTATATTTATACCTTTTTATTCATATACAATATATGTAGGTTATTTGGGCAACTTGGTTATCAATGCCCTGGTGGCGTACTGACGGACTATTTGTTCAATTACACATTTTGTAATGCATGTCATGTCGAGTTCATGGTCCTTCACATTCTTTCCCATTTGTTTTGATTTAAAAACTATTTGTTTTATCAATTCAGCTCAACACTATTTCGAATTATTCATTGTTCAACACTATTTGGTTAGTTAGTTGCAGGGTTTTATCGGGTATTTGTCAGTAGAAAAGCTTCTGTCACTGTCTTTTTTCATGATGCTATCAACCATCAATACGCAGCCGGCCATCAATGATTCTGTCGACCATCTATGCCGAAATCAAAACGCCCTGTGCCGGTGTCCTAGCATATTTGGACCAGCTTAAGATGCCCCCCCGGCCCCCGGTCCAACTCCGGTAGAAAAAATGGATCTACAGCATAAGGTTCTCAATCCGTTAGCAGATTTTGACCTACTCGTTGATTTGGAACAAATATTTCGCACATTTTATAAAGCGATCTTATTGTGTTTTAATTAAATATCGAAGAGCTCTACATTTATTATTGCCCAAGGATGAAAAGTTACATGAAAAATGGTACGTTTGAAACAGGCACCTTATATATTTTACCTAAATTTTTACAGTGGGTTCAATTCTGGGGGGGGGGGGGGAGCGTCCCTCTAGTAGATATGGGCCAGGGGTGGCAGGTGAAGTATGAAATTTGCTAGTATGACTTTTTTTTAGGAAGAAAGATTTCAAGCTTTACCAAAAGCAAAACTCGAACTTGTACGCGTAGTAGGTAAGGAGAAACGAGGTAGATGAGAAAATTGCAAGGTCAGTGTAGAATCAATTCACATCTGACAGTTATTAATGTTATTTGCAAGCTTTAACAGTTAAATGGTTTAGAAATATATTTTGGCTCACTAATTTTGAAAGTATAGTAAAATGAACTTTGTATTCATTGTGGTATAACAACTGGAGAGTTAATATATAACCTCTATAGGGGCAAAGCATTTTTTTACCAAAACTCAAAAGGAAACAAAACAAATTGGAATTTAACACATTGTCATTGCCAGAGATACCTGATAGCAGCTGTTATACCACATTTGATGGAAATTAAGTTGTTTAACAATGTAGCCATGCTGTTCCCTATATATATATAGGCTAGCTTGGTTATATTGTAAATTTAGTAGAAATACAAAGTTGGATTGGAAACTGTTGTAAAGTCAGACAAAAATAACTTTGCAATAGTCTATTGTAATATATATAGTATCCTATTGCCATACCCTGCGACTGATTTGTCATGCATGTGAAATACCAGAATAGTATTGTCTTATTGGTTGTTCATATGACCAAGTTAATTGTCCTAGCTCTAATCACTGAATCATGTTTCAAACTTGCTGTACTGGCTTCAAGATTTGTGTGAAGTAAAGCTGGAAAGATTTTCCACAAGAAAATGGTGAGAATGTATAAGTTTGAGTTGTTAAAAGACAAGTGTTGTGGATAAAGAAAGATTTTCATGACTTTATTTCTATTATGGATATAAATATAGCATACTATAAAGCCAGTGAGAGGGGGAGGGTGGGTATGGGAAGGGGGCAAAATACCCAGGGCCTGGAAATCTCTTGTAGGCTATAGCTGGTGCAATCTCATCCCCCAAGCCTGCAATTTCTTCAGATAGCTGGTGATGCCATAGATATATGGGTGATGCCTTAGTTGATGGAGAGGCATTGACTCCAAGTGCTAACTCAAATATTCTTGAACTTGTCCCTGGTTGTTTAAGTAACATACTGAGTATATAGCTCAGCCTCAGTATAATTGAAACCTGTAGTAAAGAATAAGACTTCTTTGTCTGCAGAGGCTTTTCATAAATTCTAGGGAAAGTAACTAGTCTTTGAAAAGACGTGTACGTGCTCTAACACAATATATATTGAAACACGTTTTGGAGCTAGAATAACGATAACTTCTTAAACATGCATGATTACTACTGAATTTTTATTATTTAGTAGCTGTAATCATGTTATTAGAAAAATTTAGTATTACAAAAAAATTTAATATCAAAGTCGGCGGTGAACTAGCGCAAATCTTGAACAGCGAGTCGTTGCCACGTACAACAACCTTTATACGCTTTACGTACTTTTAACCTTTAATTTCAACTTGAAAGAATTTATAATCTGGACTATATTTTTTACGACTTACCTTGATTTCTTAGTAAATAGTTATAGAAAGAAAAATAACGTGTTGTCAGTTAAACCAGTTGCTTTGCAGAACTGAATTCCGGCTAACACTCATTAAATTCCTGGAAGTAAAAGCGAAAGTTATGATCGAGACTTCCGCTTGACATAATTATCGAGAAGAATATATTTTGCATGAATCAGAGAATTCAGAATTCAATATTTTATTCATGTTTAATACACTGCACAGCCAGAACGTTCTAGTGCTAACAATTTGACGTTTGTTGTTAATAGTTTAATATTGATTGTTTGAAAGGTTTACGTTTTAGTGTAATTTTGTCTGGCCACCATAAAACGTGGGAACAGAGACACTACAAAAGCATTGAAGAACAAAAGCACATGCTGGTAAGATAAAGTTACGTCGGGTTTAATACGATGCCATTTACGCTTTTAATACTAAACCTTATGGCTAATATATCATAAATGAAATAATCTCCGCTCCACAATGCGATATTACTTTTATTACAAATGCATCAACTGAAATATTTTCTGTATTTCTATAAATTAAAATATACAATACACAGTGCAGCAAAATACAGTTGTAGGAAGACCCCGTTATTTTAGAAGCTTTTGCATTCAAAAGAGCCAGTGGATATTATCATGAATACTGTATAAAACATGTCAAATTACTTAGATACCTCTTACATTCTGCCAGGACATTACTTAAAAAAACATGATCAAAGACCAAATTAGCAAAATAGAGGAAGACAAGGGGGGTTGACCATCTAAAGAATGCCAAAATATTTCGACTATAACTTCCCAACTTGGAAATTAAATCTCCTAAATAGTTTCACATCCTTAAGCCTGTGTTTTTTATATATTATTCATTGGTGATGGCAATTGTCAGTGGTCATTGATGTCTACCTATAAAAATGATCTAGTCTTCACTGATAACCAACAATATGGATTGTCAAACATTGCCATTGAATTATGTCGTATATGGAAATCAGGCTTCATGATCACCAGTTTCATGTACCATACTTCTGGCATCTTAGATAGTCCAAAGACGAATACCAGCCAACAATTTCAAAAGTACAAAACAAAACCAAATCCAAAGATTAACATTGCCAAAATAACAATTATTCTCCTTTATACAGTGATGGAGAGCTATGACATTCAATCTAAGCCCAAGGGCCAGAAAACAGCGGACTATTTCTTAAGTCTACCAAATGAAGTCCTGGTGAAGATTTTCTCTTACCTTGAAATCCATGATGTCATGTATCTCAGCCTAGTATGTAAGCGGTGGAACAGTGTTTCCAGCGCAGATTCTTTGTGGGAAAAATTTGTGCCAAAATACCCAGGAATAAATCTCCCAAAAGCAAAGACCCAAAAGAATATTTTTCGAAAGCTCTGGTCTGATGGAGTCCAAATTGGAAAAGAAAGATGGTTGCCCAACCCACTGCCTGATCTTGTAGAATATAACATTTCATTGGAGAAACATAATAAAGAAAATATTCCGAAAGAAAGTGATGAAATATTTTCACTGTCGAAGTGTATGCTTTATCTTCGTTTAAATCCACTTTATCATTTCACTACTGATGAGGTTAAACATGATGATCCTCTCATGGGGAAAATTGTTCATACACTTTGTGATAAACTAGGACACATTTGTAAACCTGGTGATGAAGAGCCTGATGTTCCTGTACCGGATACAACATCTCTCATGGGCATCGTCTTTTTTGGAGATAAGAAATTTGCAATGTGGTTGATTGCCTATTGCTGTTACGATTCACGAACGAGTGAGCATTGTTTCCTGAAGAGGAATGAGAAACTAATCGATGAAGAAGGCCGTATTATCGGCCCAGGAGTTGGTGATGCTTTCTTAGTTCCGGGAGGAATGTGTTTGAGCAAGAGCCTTTTTGATCAAATTCGAAATATTGTCGTTGGTACAAATGACCGATTTATAATTTATAATGTCGCTCTTAGTTATAGAAATGAACAATTTGATGAACTTCCCTATGCGAGGCAAATTTTAGTTAGCGACACAGCAGTCGTTCTTTGTGCAGGCCGAAGATTTGCAACTTCGTAACTTCTAAATTTAAAGGTGATATGTTTGAAACTTTTAACCCTACTTTCAGGGTAATTGTCAAACCAAATAATTTTACGGGGTTTTGCATTTGGATCAAGGACGTCAATCCAGAAGGGAGGGGTTGGGAACAAATATCTAATTGTCCGCCAGTTTTTAACGTTTGTGACAAAATCTTTTTACTTCACGATTCAAATGTTCGATGTATAATTAATACAAATACATAATTATTACTATTAGCCTCGCACTAAACTATACCTAACCCTTATGTTGGGAGTGATACGACTGCAGAAGTCGTCCACTCGACCCAAGCGTTATAGTCGGTTCAAAGTGAATGTTAACACATGGATATCATCATTCAACTTCAAAAAATAGGTAAGGTACTTGTCAAATTTACGCTGGAATGTAAAGGGTCTGGGTGAAACTGGTGAATTCCGACCGTTCAAAATCTCTATTCCTACCGTTCAAAATTTCACACGATCCAACTTTGTCGGATTCAATTGACTTCTGACGTATGGAATGTGGTGTTATTTGATAAAGCAGTAGAACTGCATTGGGTTGATTCGCTGTCCACAAATATGTACATTGCAAGTCGAACGGAGTGAACAAACTGTTAAACATCCATCAGAAGTGAATTGGATCGTGTGACCGGACCTTAATGTAATCAACGTCTTATCTTCAAAATGCATTTGCGCCCATAATATGGACTTTTCAGATTCAATATCTCCCCTATTCTTGTTAATTTATAACCATATAAACATGAAAAACCAATAACAACCGAAAATTCCCAAATTAGTTTCTGTTATGCTTTTTTATCTTATTGGTAATTTTAACAGGGTATATCGCCAGAACTTACAAAATCAAACTGAACAAAAAAACAAGCTATTTCATCACAACGAAACAAAATTTTTATCATCGTTACAACTTGGCATCCCAGGGAAAAGATTTATAGGATAAGCTTCCATAGCTGAAAACAATTTACTCAATTCGACACTTTGTTGAGAAAATCCTGTGGGTAGGTTTTCAGCAAAGAATGTGGTGCTTTTGGTGAAAGTATTTGATGGTGAATGACAACACGCCGCTGTCCACAAGTACGATGGCACATTAACCCTATACCCGTTTCCTCCTGGTGTATTTGAAGGTCCAATAAAATCACTGAACCCTGATCCACCAAAGAACCTTTGCTCGTTTTTCCCATATGTTGATGGTATACTGCCGACAATGACGTGCAAAGGAGAACTTCCACAGTTGCTTTTTGCCCATTCAATCAGCATTGATTCGTGTTTCTGCCATGATCCCGAATTTAGAACGCCAAATTGTGGAACTGCGTTTGTATATACGAACGTTTGTTGACTTCTTATCAAATTAGGTGTACCGCGACCATAATTGGCAGCAATCAAGTGACCTCTGTGAACACGGGTTTTAAGATCATCTTGTGGTCCAGTGTTTGGACATACCGTAAATAACCCAAGTGATATCTTATTTTCAGCTCTGTACCAATTACTTTCAATGTAATACACTTTGTTAGTTAGTGATTCGTAGCATAGCTTGCGGTTTAGTGCGTCTTTATAATCATCATCATTTTGTTGAAAAGATGGGTCTGCCATTTCGGAGCTTTGCCTAAATTTATTCGAAGGTCGTTTGTATGCAGGGTCATTATACTGATCAGCAGTCATAACAATTGTAGCGGCAAGTGGGATGCGATTATTACAATCGTATATAATACCAAAGTTCCCAGGCTCACAAATTTCAGTAGTTTGTGGTGTACCTAAAGGTGTAACGTCCGGGATGTACTTTCTCAGATTTCCTGCTAAACCAGGACGGGCATTGAATGTATTTTTACTGACGTCATATGTACAGGCACCAATAAAATTACAAGCACAGTTGTTCATCAAACCATTTCCTGCGCAGTTAGCTTCGATCTTCGAGAAATGCACCAAGTATAGATTCACCCACAAAAGCAAGCAACTTTGTATTCCAGTCGTCATTGTCAAAATCGTTGTGATCTAAATAAAACAAATTAATAATACGTCTTGATCACTGACAGAAATATGCCCTATTTCACTGTACTGTAGATTTGCAACGGGATGAAAACTTTAGCTAGAACTATCCATGCATTCAAATACTTGGCGAGTGGGCTAAATGGGAAAGCAGCTATCCTCAGAAAAGCACACGTAAAACAAATTACGTAAATTTTCACCCTAAGTCATGAGAAGGGGGGGAGGGAAATTGAAAAAACTGCGGTAAAAACAATCGTGTTTGCGAGCATCAGTTGACTGGGAAAATTAGTCATAGGCCAAAGTGACGTTTTTAAAAATAATGAAAGTTTAGCGGTTAGACCTATATATGCATGATGACGGATTTATGTATGTCTGATGGAGATGTAATCAGTAATATAATGAATATATGAATGCCCGCTCGCATTAAAACTGAAATCCACAACCTACCGTAAGTTAAGAGTAACTCTTCACTTCACTGCACTCCGTGATATAAAGTACGTGTTTTGGCGTATTCAGAATGTTTTTTCTCCATGCAAATAAAAATGCTGGGTGCATGTGGAGTGGGCGTGGTTTATCACGAATATTAGCCTGTCATGCAAGGTTTGCACATATCAAGTTGAAAAACAATTATATCAGCATTTACATATGCTTCCCTGTGCATATACAATATTGCACATACTGAATGCAGCGACTTATATATTGAAGTAATATGTATCGGCTCAAATTTTTAACACAAAACTGCATGATATCCATAAAAAGGTGTGGTTCATCACGAGTTTTTTAGCCGGTCAAACTTCAAAGGTTGTTGATACTTGATATTAAGTAAAAAAAAACAATTATATGCAATAAAGGCATTTTTTGCCTCCCGGAATCCAAAATTATACTTGCTATTTCAGTCCTGATCTAGTTCCTGCTTCTACGATTAAACCACTGGTATTAATATGACTTAGAAACAGAAAGCACTGACCATTAATGCATATAATACTCATGTATATAATCACTACAAGTGAACATGCGATGAATGAATCAAAACTATCCTTATGTGCGTGCATGACATGCAGTAAAAAGCAGAAATCAGTATCAATGGTTTTGATTAACAAAGACATTTCTCCCACTGTATATACACTAACTTTTATTATATATTATCTGACAAACGATGTCGTGGTAAGAATATGTTTAATATCAGTTCATGATGCATGGTGATGCCGATGCGTATTAAAAATAGATCATACAGCAACGATTTGAAACAGCTAGTTGTATCGTATCGTAACGTAGTGTATTTCTTTGTTTCCGAAGTATCAGTTCGATCAGAACTAATGACTTTAAAACAATGAGATACGCTACGTTTCGCTACGATACGGTTGAAGTGGAAAACGACCTTAAGACAATCATATGCACGACTTTAGCTCCTGTTTATTCAAAGAGCTATATAATTATACGGCCGATAGGAAAATAGTCTTTAAAACATAGCTTTATTCCGCACTTAACAGATGGTGCCTCGTGCACTGAGTGAAAGACAATATGTCATGATCCTTCTCGTTTTATGTATAGTCTCAGCGACTTGTATGTATACTTTAAGTGAATCTAAATTTTTAACAACCTACCGTAAGTTAAGAATTCCTCTTTACATCACTGCACTCGCGGTGTTATAAAATACGCGTCTTGGCGTATTCAGAATATCATATTTTGTACGAGGTTGATTTTGTCTTCATGCAAAAAAAATGCTGAGTGTGGAAGTGTGTGTGGTTCAAACAATTATATAATCATTTTCTTTAACACCTCAGTGCTTCCTCAAGCTCAGTGCTTCCCGGAATCCCAAATCATACTTCTCTTATCTAGTTCCTGCTTCTATACGATTAAGTAAAACTGGTATTGAGCACCATAAATGCATATAATACTCATGTATATAATCATTGCAAGTGAAAATGAGATAAATGAATCAAACGTAGCCTCAATCGTGACAGTAACAAGTAGAAATTATCAACGATATTGTGGTAGTAATATATGCATGTTTAATTTATTGCATGCATGTGACGATTCGTGGAAACAGGAACTCGAAAGTAATCTGCATGTGATACTCCCACGCTTTATTGAAATTTGAAATTGGAATAGTTGGTGGCGTATTAGTCGGAACAAATAGTCATTTGCAAACAGTCTTCAAAGAGTGCACTATATATTTTATAGATTCAGCAGATTAATGAACTGCTTTGGTGAGAAAAGCGAAAAAACGAAGGTAAGTCTGATAAAGTTAAGTTGCATGGAATTGGGAGAGATTCAAATCGATTGATTAAACTACACACACCGTGATTTTGTTACATCACTGACATTGCATTCCTGTATATTTGAAAATTGATTGGCATTGATGTATATTTTGAAAATTCATTCCATTTTTGAAGAATGGAAACAATTATTACTTTTATTGATGAGGATAATTTAGTAGGATTAACTGATTTATTTAATTTAATATAAGGGGGTAATTACCACTTTAACCCAGTGTTCATTTTAGTTTCAATTGTTTTTTTTATCCAGGATTCAGTACGGCCTTCCGAACTATTTGTGCAAAATGTTCAATTAAAAAAGCAAATCGAAGAAATGGAACTTCAGGGAAAACGAAAAACTGATGAACAAGATGGGTGGCCTTCAGGTTACTTTCATTTCATGAAAGTAAAGGTATTTTATTTTAATGTAATAAATTAATATGTTTTTCATAAGTGAGAAGTAAACATGCATGACTTGTGAAATTCTCGAGTGTAAGAATCTCCGAGGTTAAAGGGTAACTAATCTTCCGAATGGCTGTCGAATTCCTCGCGACATATATATATATACTAGCAGCCACATGGAGTGCTTCACATAATCACATTCCTCGATTTGATTATAAACAAGTTCAAGTTTGAATTTAGTTTTAGAATTTGACACATGCTCCAGCTCACCCAATGTTAACAAACTAATTTTTTATTAACTAATTTCTTAGGTTCATTGATAGTTTGACATTTTCATTATTGACGCGTTGGTCAATAAAGCATAAGTTTGCATGACACCCCCCCACTGATCCTGACTCGAATTCGCATAAATTTTGATTGTAGATATGGAAGAGATATGTGAAGTGTCTTCTCATCGGGATATTACTAACCGGGGCAATATTTCTATCATATTTTATCTGGAGTGCAGTTTCTCTAAATAAGAGGTAATGACTCAACTATCCATATTCGTATTTTGAGGGTCAGACTAAAGCTTGGTTCACACTTAAGAATCCTAAAGTGTCATAAGAATTTGGGATTCCCTTTTTCTGAGGTCACTGGTGTGCAAAATGCTTTGTCTATACTCTATCGGAAAGTAATACAATGGATCCCCGATTCTTAGGAGCGGGTGTGAACCAGGCCCGACTATATTTGAATTGCGTATAGATTACGAGTTTACTGCTTATTTTCGAACTCTTCTGATTAGACCGAGCGCGTTGATGAAAGCAAAAAGACGGATCTTCATATGCATTTTGGTAAGTTGACATTGAGCAAGGTTGCCTTTGTTGTTTTGCCGTAGCAAAAGCGTGAAAGTGTTTCTGCCAAAATAAATTTCTATATATACAGTGGCGTAGCCAGCCTGACGATTATGTCGCCCTATATAAATTTCGAGCTATTATAATTATTCATGTCTTTAGAAATCTATTGTTTTCACAGCGGTCAGTGAACACTAAAATATTAGCATAGCGGGACAAATCGACAGGCTGGCTACGCTACTGTATATATACCAAAGTATAAAAGTACTAAAATGTTTCGCAATATTTTCTAGGAACAAAAACTATTCGGCAATGCTCAGATACGAACCAAAACCCAAATCTCAGAAACACTTTCCCAGATTTGGATTACGCTTTCCTGGGGTATGATATTATCAAAGGTTACCCCAATTCTAATGGTCATGATCCTGGTTTCGCCCATCAAATATTCTCTGCTGATTACAGTAAAGATCAACAAACAGCCGATTGTCGTTACAGTATTCCTAAAGGTTTGTCTGTCATCCCTGATGTATCCTGTGTAACATCTTTCGCCTCGACGATCATACAGAATACGTTTGAACTACACAAATCTCTTTCAACATCAGTCTCAGCAAGTGGTGGTTTTGGTGCTTTTAGTTTTTCTGCTAGCTCAAGCTACAAGAAAACCTCATCTGAAGTCTCGTCAGGAGAGAAAGTATACATTACATCTTCAGCGAAATGTTCTTATTACTTCAGTAGAGTTGATTTCACTGACCCTCCACCTCTACATCCAGGGTTCATCCGCTCAGCGAAATCATTAGAAAAAAACCATACAACAGCCAACTTAATAAAATTTGTGAAGTATTACGGGACACATTTTCCAACAACTGTGGTATTTGGAGCACGGTTTCTGAAACAATACAGCATGAGTTCACAGTCGTACAAAACAGCGTCCTCGAGATCCATCAGTGTTTCAGCGCAAGCAAGTTATTCTGGTTTAATCAGCGTCAGTGGAGGATTTAGTTTAGACAAAAGTGAAAGAGAAGCGGCCTCACAATTCTCTAAAGAAGTTGAAACAACGACAGTTACTGTTGGGGCAGCTCCACCAAGCAACGGGGAGGCTGCTTACTGGGCAGCAACTGTCAAAGAAAATCCTGTACCAACATCCTATAAAATTCAACCAATCTCTAATCTATTTACAAGTGTGTTTATGAAAGGCACTGGGATCAATTACGATTTCTTAAGAAAGAAGTTAGTTGGAATTGAAAAATCTTATTGCAAACAATTACTCCTTGCAGGAACTGTGAATAATTGTGACGAATCCGTCTCCGTGGGAATTATAATAAACCATTATACTCTCCCAAATGACATTTCAAAATTCACAGCTGCAACAGAATCATCTTGTATTTCAAGATGCTTCGAACACCTTCACTGCTTGGCTATAGTTTATACAACCACGTCAAGTGACAATTGCTTTTTTTATGACGCAAATCAGGAACATATTATCCCGGATAAATCGAATGCCAAAGCGAAGATAATAATATTTCCTACCAAGATTAGGGATGATAAGAAAGATTTTAAGGTGAAAAATCTTCGTGTTTCAACCCAAGCTCGTCCGAATAGTACCACAACGGTTGATGCGAAATCGTGCAGGAAAACATGTGACCAGGATTCTTCTTGTGATGTTTTCAGTTTCTGCAGTGCGAAATCTTCCTGCTCCAGTGAAAGAAACAATTGCAGGTTGTATTCATCCAAGTCGGTGATCACATTTGAAAAAGCGGAAAATAAGTTTGAATGGATCACGTATTTTATTTCCTGACATTAATTAACCTATACTCTACAATATTTACTCAATAACTTGTCAATTGATAATAAATCACTCGAATTAACCTTTTTCATAACTGGAATGACATTGCGTAAATCTTATGGTAACAATTTAGAACCATAATTTTCTTATCAACCAACAGTGTAATAATAAACAGCAAATTTTTGCTCAATATAAACATGCAAATATTCCTCACCTTAAATTTTTCACGAAATTTATCCGCAGGCATCAAGATCATGTCAAAATATAGTAACAAACAATGGGCTCTCCGCAAACGAAATATTCCTGTGTGTCCGATAAAATGTTTCGAAGTAAAACCGTTTTGGAGGGTCCATTATATTTTCTAAAATTTTAATTACTCTATGGTAGCTGTAGTTAATGTATAGTTAATGATTTTGATGTATTAACGAAGTAACTAAATCTGTGTAATTTTTAATTTTTTTCCTGCATTGGTAGTAGAAAACGTCGTAGTTTCTAGTTGGTAGTATTGCAACTGTACACAATCATGAACTAAATTATAATGTCATTTTTATTAGTAGAACGGTATTTTGCAGGACCCTAACCAAATGGATGAAACACAGGTTCTTTAAGTAAAATTGGGTACAAACTTATACACGGTTATACCCGATTTTAAATAAGGAGCTTTTAGGCTCTAGTAATTATCATTGGTTGTGACTCACATCCTCCCAGCCCCACCCCCCTCCAGGACATCACCGAGTGTGGACAATTTGACGTTAATGGTTTTGTATGGAATGAAGTATCTCATTGGATGGCAGGCTCATACTTCAAGAAAAATAAAGTCAAAAATCAAAATCAAAATCTTTTAAAATAATTTTATAAACTGAATACGAAAAAAATGTTCTAAAATTTTAAAAATGAACTGGACATGTTTCAAAAAAAGATGATGTAATGGAGAAAAGGAAGAAAAACCGCCTGCAAAGCTCTTGGCTTACACAACAGCACAAAAGTCGAGATTCAAGCCGAACCAATTCAGCCAAATCTTGTAGTACTAACAGAAATTTTGTTTTTGAACAAACTGATGTAAGTTATGCTATTAATATGGTTAGATAGAGTAGGTATTGTCATTGGGAATGTCCTGTGAGATCATCATGTTTTAGGGTGAGGTTTTTCAGAATTCTAAAAAAATAAAAAAATTTTTGTAATTAAATTTGATATTAATAAATTAAAGGTTCTACAAAAAAGATCAGGTCAACAAGAAAAAGTGATAACGTAAGTAAAACCACATGTCTACGTTGCAACACCATCAGAAACTTCTTCCAACCGTCACTTGACTCATCTTGCTGTTAGATCATGATTAGTATTAGATCATGTCCGTCCGTTTGTCTTTCTGTCCGTCCGTCTGTCCTTATGTCTGTTTTCGTTTTTAAATAGAGGTGGGTGGCCTTAGCTAGGGTGTTATAGCCCTGTTGTCACCTGCCTATGTATGTGTCGTTGTTTTTCATGTACATGAAGTTTTGAAATAATAATAATAATAACATCACTACGAGAACAAGTTTAATATCCAAAAATTTAATATCAAAGTCGGCGGTGAACTATAGCGCAATTACACTTGAACAGCGAGTCGTTGCCACGTACAACAACCTTTATACACTTTACGTACTTCTACCTTTTATTTCAACTTGAAAGAATTTATAATCTGGACTATATTTTTTACCACTTACCTTGATTTCTTAGTAAATAGTTATAGAAAGAAAAATAACGTGTTGTCAAAACTGAATTCCAGCTAACACTTATTAAATTCCTGGAAATGAAAGCGAAAGGTATGATCGAGACTTCCGCTTGACATAATTATCGAGAAGAATATACACTGGCGGTCAAAAAGAACTGCTCAAAACAAGTTAAACTGCTCTCAAATGAACATAAATGTCCCACTAACAATATATACGAGTAAATATAGACTAGATTACATGCTAAGCTGTATGAAATATTAATACTTTGTTGATCTTCCTTTGGCCTTATAATTGATGACGGCCTTACACCGGCTTAGCATACTTTCTGTTGAGGTGGTAATCTTAGAGGTCATAGGAAATTCATCCTATGGACAGTCTTTACAGCAACGCATAAATCATGGACCCTTTATGAATGAATTCCGTTCTTGCGCTATCCCCTTGACAGTGTCCCACAGATTTTCAATAGGGTTAAGGTCTTTTGACTGTGCAGGCCAATCCATTTCTGTCACACCCTCTTCCTGCAACCATTGTTTGACTATATCTTGGAAGTGTGGCAGGTTGCATTACATTATTGAAATATTGTTTGGAATAAGAGAATTAAACAAAATGTCTATGAAGCTCTCTCCTATATTCGCTTCTTTTTCATGAATTTGTATCTAAACAGTTCTTTTTGACCGCTAGTGTACAATAAAAAATAGAATGTCACGATTCCTGTTACATACGATAATAGCAACATTTGAGCAGTTCTTTTTGACCGCCAGTGTATTTTGCATGAATCATAATGAAATCAGAGAATTCAATATTTCATGTTACACTGCACAGCCAGAACGTTCTAGTGCTAACAATTTGACGTTTGTTGTTAATAGTTTAATACTGATTGTTTGAAAGGTTTACGTTTTAGTGTAATTTTGTTTTTATAGTATATCTGGCCACTAAAAAACGTCTGGCACTCATTGGGAACAGAGACCATTTTGGCAGCCCAGACCAGTACATGTTTTCGTTCTCGTGGCGCTTTCGCGCGTGTACACGAGTCTACTTGGTCTAATATTATGAGCATAATAATAAACCATATAGACTCGTGTACACGCGCGAGCGCCACGAGAACGAAAACATGTCTGGGCTTCCTATATGCATAGACACTACAAAAGCAAGAACAAAAGCACAATTCTGGTAAGATAAAGTTACGTCGGGTTTAATACGATGCCATTTACGCTTTTAATACTAAAACTTATGGCTAATATATCATAAATGAAATAATCTCTGCTCCACAATGCGATTATATATTCATGCACACTTTTCAAATGCATCAACTGAAATATTTTCTGTATTTCTATAAATTAAAATATACAATACAACAATACAGTTGTAGAAAGACCTAACGTTTTTTAGAAGCTTTTGCATCCAAAAGAGCCAAAAGAGAGTGGATATTATCATGAATACTGTATATAACATGTCAAATTACCTAGATACCTCTGTTACATTCTGCCTGGACATTACTTTAAAAAACATGATCAAAGACAAAATTAGCAAAATTGAGGAAGACAAGGGGGGTTGACCATCTAAAGAATGCCAAAATATTTCAACTATAACTTCTCAACTTGGAAATTAAATCTCCAAAAATAGTTTTACATCCTTAAGCCTGTGTTTTTTATGTATATTTTTATTCATTGGTGATAGCAATTGTTAGTGGTCATTGATGTCTACCTATAAAAATGATCTAGTCTTCACTGATAACCAACAATGGATTGTCAAACATTGCCAATGAATTATGTCGTATATGGAAATCAGGCTTTGTGATCACCAGTCTCATGTACCATACTTCTGGCATCTCAGATAGTCCAAAAACGTATACCAGCTAACAATTTCAAAAGTACAAAACAAAACCAAATCCAAAGATCAACATTGCCAAAATTACAATTATTCTCCTTTAAACAGTGATGGAGAGCTATGATATTCAATCCAAGCCCAAGGACAAGAAAAAGGCAGACTATTTCTTAAGTCTACCTAATGAAGTCCTGGTGAAGATTTTCTCTTACCTTGAAATCCATGATGTCATGTATCTCAGCCTAGTATGTAAGCGGTGGAACAGTGTTTCCAGTGCAGATTCTTTGTGGGGAAAATTTGTGCCAAAATACCCAGGAATAAATCTCCCAAAAGCAAAGACCCAAAAGAATATTTTTCGAAAGCTCTGGTCTGATGGAGTCCAAATTGGAAAAGAAAGATGGTTGCCCAACCCACTGCCTGATCTTGTAGAATATAACATTTCATTGGAGAAACATAATAAAGAACATATTCCGGAAGAAAGTGATGAAGTATTTTCACTGTCAAAGTGTATGCTTTATCTTCGTTTAAATCAACTTTATCGTTTCACTACTGATGAAGTAGAACATGATGATCCTCTCATGGGGGAAATTGTTCATACAATTTGTGATAAACTAGGACACATTTATAAACCTGGTGATGAGGAGCCTGATGTTCCTGTACCGGATACAACATCTCTTATAGACATGGTCTTTTTTGGAGATAAGAAATTTGCCATGTGGATGATTGCCTATTGCTGTTACGATTCACGAACGAGTGAGCATCGTTTTCTGAAGGAAAACGAGAAACTAATCGATGAAGAAGGCCGTATTAACGGCCGAGGAGTCGGTGATGCTTTCTTAGTTCCGGGAGGAATGTGTTTGAGCAAGAGCCTTTTTGATCAAATTCGAAATATTGTTGTTGGTACAAATGACCGATTTATAATTTATAATGTCGCTCTTAGTTATAGAAATGAACAATTTGACGAACTTCCCTATGCGAGGCAAATTTTAGTTAGCGACACAGCAGTCGTTCTTTGTGCGAGCCGAAGATTTGCAACCTCGTAACCTCTAAATTCAAAGGTGATGTTTGAAACTTTTAACCCTATTTTCAGGGTAATTGTCAAACCAAATAACTATTGATTAAATGTTACGGGGTTTTGCATTTGGATCAAGGACGTCAATCCAGAAGAGAGGGGTTGGAAACAAATATCTAATTGTCCTCCAATTATTAACGTTTGTGACAAAATCATTTTACTTCGCGATTCAAATGTTCGATGTATAATTAATACAAATACATTTTACTATTAGCCTCGCACTAAACTATACCTGAACCTTATGTTGGGAGTGATACGACTGCAGATGTCGACCACTCGACCCCAGCGTTATAGTCGGTTCAAAGTTGAATGTTAACACATGGACATCATCATTCAATTTCAAAAAACAGGTAATGTAATCAACGTCTTATCCCCAAAATGCATTTGCGCCCATAATATGGACCTTTCAGATTCAATGACAATATTTCCCCTTATTCTTGTTAATTTATGACCATATAAACATGAAAAACCAATAACAACCGAAAATTCCAAAATTAGTTTCTGTGATGCTTTTTTATTTAACTGGTAATTTTAAAAGGGTATATTGCCAGTACTTACAAAATCGAACTTAAAAAAAACAATGTTATAACAATGAAACACTTATATATAGAGAGGTTTTAAAGGGTCTTAATTTCGAGTGGTATTATACACACTTCAAATTCAAGCCAGGAACAGTTGATGGAAAAATGAGTCAACTATAGGTCCTCTGGCAGGAATCGAACGAACTACTGCAAAAAATGTCCGTTTTGTAGTTCATTCGACCCAGTCAAAATCTCGATTTGTAAATGTCTGTCTGTCCGCGTAAATCTATGCGAAATTTACTCAAATATCAATTTGTAAATGTGTCTCTCCGCGTTTATACGAAATCATTGCTATTGTACATTGATCATGAACTGGCAAGTTCTTGGAGAAAAGATACACTCGCACAAATAACAGAATACTGTGGCAAGAGCATTGCACCGGCATCGCGAAAGCGTAGGTTCGATTCCTGCCGGAGGACCTATACTTGACTCATTTTTCCTTCAACTGTTCCTGGCTTGAATTTGAAGTGTGTATAATTCCACTCGAAATTAAGACCCTTTAAAACCTCTAAAATATAACTGCATCAAGTGAAGTGCCGAAAATCATAATTGATTTACCTTCACTTATATATATAGTTATATATTTTTAAGAATAAATGGACATGAAATTTTTATCATCGTTACAACTTGGCATCCCAGGGAAAAGACTTATAGGAGAAGCTTTCATAGCTAAAAACAATTTACTCAATTCGACACTTTGTTGAGAAAATCCTGTGGGTACGTTTTTAGCATAGAATGTGGTGCTTTTGGTGAGGGTATTCGATGGTGAACAACACGCCGCTGTCCACAAGTACGATGGCACATTAACCCTATACCCGTTTCCTCCTGGTGTATTTGAAGGTCCAATAAAATCACTGAACCCTGATCCACCAAAGAACCTTTGCTCGTTTTTCCCATATGTTGATGGTATGCAGCCGACAATGACGTGCAAAGGAGAACCTCCACAGTTGTTTTTTGCCCATTTAATGAGCATTGATTCGTGTTTCTGCCATGATCCCGAATTTAGACCGCCAAATTGTGGAACTGCGTTTGTATATACGAACGTTTGTTGACTTCTTATCAAATTAGGTGTACCGCGACCATAATTGGCAGCAACCAAGTGGCCTCTGTGAACAGTGGTTTTAAGACCTTGTGGTCCAGTGTTTGGACAAACAGTAAATACCGGAAGTAGCATCTTATTTTTTGCTTCGTACCAATTACTTTCAATGTAATACACTTTTTTAGTTAGTGATTCGTAGCATAGCTTGCGGTTTAATGTGTCTTTATAATCATCATCATTTTGTTGAAAAGATGGGTCTGCCATTTCGGAGCTTTGCCTAAATTTATTCGAAGGTCGTTTGTATGCAGGGTCATTATACTGATCAGCAGTCATAACAATTGTAGCGGCAAGTGGGATGCGATTTTTACAATCAAAAATAATACCAAAGTTCCCAGGCTCACAAATTTCAGTAGTTTGTGGTGTACCTAAAGATGTAACGTCCGGGATGTAATTTCTCAGAACTCCTGCTGAACCAGAAAAGGGATTGAAGGTATTTTTACTGGCGTCATATGTACAGGCACCAATAAAATTACAAGCACAGTTGTTCTTCAAACCATTTCCTGCGCAGTTAGCTTCGATCTTCGAGAAATGCACCAAATATAGATTCACCAACAAAAGCAAGCAACTTTGTATTCCAGTCGTCATTGTCGAAATCGTTGTGATCTATATAAAACAAATTAATAAATACGTCTTGATCACTGAGAGAAATATGCCCTATTTCACTGTACTGTAGATTTAACGGAATGAAAACTTTAGCTAGAACTATCCATGCATTGAATTACCTGCATGGAGAGTGGGCTACATGGGAAAGCAGCTAACCTCAGAAAAATCACAGGGAAAACAAGTCAGGTAAATTTTCACCCTAAGTCATGAGAAGGGGGGGAGGGAAATTGAAAAAACCGCGGTAAAAACAATCGTGTTTGCGAGCAACAGTTGACTGGGAAAATTAGTCACAGGCCAAAGTGACGTTTTTAAAAATAATGAAAGTTTAGCGATTTGACCTATGTATGATGACCGATATATATATATATGTCTGATGGAGATGAACCCTAATGAAGGTGTACACAATCAATAATATCAGTAATGAGTAAATGCCCGCTCGCCTTAAAACTGATAATTACAACCTACCTTAAGTTAAAAGAGTGAAGGCCGTTTTCCACTTTAACCGTATCGTAGCGAAACTTAGCTTATCTCATTGTTGTAAAGTCATTCGTTCTGGTCGAATACTTCGCAAACAAAGAAATACGCCACGTTACGTTACGATACGGTTGAAGTGGAAACTCTTCACATCACTGCACTCCGTGACATGCGCGAAGTACGTGTCTTGGCGTATTCAGAATGTTTTCTCTCCATGCAAATAGAAATGCTGAGTGCATGCATGTGGAGTGGGCGTGGTTTATCACGAGTGTTAGCCTGTAATGCAAGGTTTGCATATATCAAGTTAAAAAACAATTATCAGCATTTTCTTTAACATCTGCTTTCCGGAATCCCAAATCATACTTCCTCTTTCAGTCCTGATCTTATCTAGTTCTTGCTTTTACGATTGTAAGTCACTGGCATTGAAAGCACCATAAATGCATATAATACTCATGTATATAATCACTACAAGTGAAAATGAGATGAATGAATCAAAAATAGCCTCAATCGTGACAGTAACAAGTAACAAGTAGAAATAATCAACGATGTTGTGGTAGTAATATATGTATGTTTGATATATTGCATGCATGTAACGATTCGTGGAAACAGGAACTAGAAAGTAATCTGCATGTGATAATCCCATGCTTTATTGTAATTTGAAATTGGAATTTTGTGGCGTATTAGTCGGAACAAATAGTCATTTGCAAACAGTCTTCAAATAGTGCACTATATCTATAGATTCCGGCAACAGATTAATGAACTGCTTTGGTGAGAAAAGCGAAAAAACGAAGGTAAGTCTGATAAAGTTAAGTTGCATGGAATTGGGAGAGATTCAAATCGATTGATTAAACTACACACCGTGATTTTGTTACATCGCTGACATTGCATTCTGCACATCCGAAATACTCGTCTTCAGCATATTCTGTCTAAAAACAAATATTTGTCCCTGCGAATGATGTATATAGCTATATTTTGAAAATTCATACAATTTTTGAAGAATGGAAACAATTATTACTTTTATTGATGAGGATAATTTAGTAGGGGTAACTGATTTATTTAATGTAATATCATTGATTTCATATGATAAATAAATTCCAGTGGTGTTTTACAAAGGGGGTAATTACCATTTTAACCCAGTGTTCATTTTAGTTTCAAGTGTTTTTTTAACCAGGATTCAGTACGGCCTTCCGAACTATTTGAGCAAGATGTTCAATTAAAAAAGCGAATCGAAGAAATGGAACTTCAGGGAAAACGAAAAACTGATGAACAAGATGGGTGGCCTTCAGGTCACTTTCATTTCATGAAAGTAAAGGTATTTTATTTTAATGTAATGAATTAGTATGATTCTCATAAGTGCATGAGAAGTAAACATGACTTGTGAAATTTTCGAGCATAAGAACTTTTCCAAATCTCTGAGGTTAAAGGGTAACTAATCTCCTGAATGGCTGTCGAATTCCTCGCGACATATATATACAGGGTGTATCAAAAAATGTCCCAAATGTTAAATTTTCGTTTTTCTCGATATTTTGCAGAATTTGGCAAATTTTTGTGTTCCTAGAGATAGTTAAGACTTCTCTGGTATACCAAGGCGAAGTTTGGTTTTTCATTAACAAAATTATGTTACCGGGGGGGGTGTTCCTTTCCACTGATATTTAGAGGGCTTGCGCGCAAAAATGTGAAGCTGAAATTGAGATATTATTTAGCTGTCTAAAAGTAGGAAAGCTTTTTAATAAACTGTCAACGTTTCAGGAAAAATAATCTTACTGGGAGCAACGCGCGACCCCTAAAGGTGACAAATATTTGAGTGACTCAAATTTCATTGCGCGCAATAGATTAAATGCATCGTTGATTTTAGTGTGACCGATCTCATGCAAGGCTGGGCAAATGAATAAATTAAAGCGAGAAACTGAACACAAAAACAAAGCGATTTATTCGTGATGTTAATCCTCAGCATGTCCACCATTTCTTTTTAAGCAAACCGCGACTCGTCCGAGCATAGTAAACACTGAACAGCGAACCATTTGTCTGTCCTGCCTCAAATTCTCTGTGATAGTCTAAAAACGAATGCCAGCCAACAATTTCAAAAGTTCAAAACGAAACCAAATCCAAAGATCAACATTGCCAAAATTACAATTATTCTCTTTTAAACAGTGATGGAGAGCTATGATATTCAATCCAAGCCCAAGGGCCAGAAAACAGCAGACTATTTCTTAGGTCTGCCTAATGAAGTACTGGTGAAGATGTCATGTATCTCAACCTAGTATGTAAGCGGTGGAACAGTGTTTCCAGCGCGGATTCTTTGTGGGGAAAATTTGTGCCAAAATACCCAGGAATAAATCTCCGAAAAGCAAAGATCCAAAAGAATATTTTTCGAAAGCTCTGGTCTGAAGGAGTCCAAATTGGAAAAGAAAGATGGTTGCCCAACCCACTGCCTGATTTTGTAGAATATAACATTTCATTGGAGAAACATAATAAAGAACATATTCCGGAAGAAAGTGACGAAGTATTTTCACTGTCGAAGTGTATGCTTTATCTTCGTTTAAATCCACTGTATCGTTTCACTACTGATGAGGTAAAACACGATGATCCTCTCATGGGGAAAATTGTTCATACAATTTGTGATAAACTAGGACACATTTGTAAACCTGGTGATGAAGAGCCTGATGTTCCTGTACCGGATACAACATCTCTCATAGGCATAGTCTTTTTTGGAGATAACAAAATTGCAATGTGGTTGATTACCGATTGCTGTTTCGATTCACTAACGGGTGAGCATTATTTTCTGGAGGAAAACGAGAAACTAATCGATGAAGAAGGCCGTATTATCGGCTTAGGAGTTGGTGATGCTTTCTTAGTTCCGGGAGGAATGTGTTTGAGCAAGAGCCTTTTTGATCAAATTCGAAATATTGTCGTTGGTACAAATGACCGATATATAATTTATAATGTCGCTCTTAGTTATAGAAATGAACAATTTGACGAACTTCCCTATGCGAGGCAAATTTTAGTTAGCGACACAGCAGTCGTTCTTTGTGCGGGCCGAAGATTTGCAACTTCGTAACCTCTAAATTCAAAGGTGATGTTTGAAACTTTTAACCCTATTTTCAGGGTAATTGTCAAACCAAATAATTTTACGGAGTTTTGCATTTGGATCAAGGACGTCAATCCAGAAGGGAGGGGTTGGGAACAAATATCTAATTGTCCTCCAGTTTTTAACGTTTGTGACAAAATCTTTTTACTTCGCGATTCAAATGTTCGATGTATAATTAATACAAATACATATTACTATTAGCCTCGCACTAAACTATACCTGAACCTTATGTTGGGAGTGATACGACTGCAGAAGTCGACCACTCGACCCCAGCGTTATAGTCGGTTCAAAGTTGAATGTTAACACATGGATATCATCATTCAATTTCAAAAAACAGGTAATGTAATCAACGTCTTATCCCCAAAATGCATTTGCACCCATAATATGGACCTTTCAGATTCAATGACAATATTTCCCCTTATTCTTGTTAATTTATGACCATATAAACATGAAAAACCAATAACAACTGAAAATTCCAAAATTAGTTTCTGTGATGCTTTTTTATTTAACTGGTAATTTTAAAAGGGTATATTGCCAGTACTTACAAAATCGAACTTAAAAAAAACAATGTTATAACAATGAAACACTTATATATAGAGAGGTTTTAAAGGGTCTTAATTTCGAGTGGTATTATACACACTTCAAATTCAAGCCAGGAACAGTTGATGGAAAAATGAGTCAACTATAGGTCCTCCGGCAGGAATCGAACGAACCAAAATGATTTGACTACTGCAAAAAATGTCCGTTTTGTAGTTCATTCGACCCAGTCAAAATCTCGATTTGTAAATGTCTGTCTGTCTGTCCGCGTAAATTTATGCGAAATTTACTCAAATATCAATTTGTAAATGTGTCTCTCCACGTTTATACGAAATCATTGCTATTGTACATTGATCATGAACTGGCAAGTTCTTGGAGAAAAGATACACTCGCACAAATAACAGAATACTGTGGCAAGAGCATTGCACCGGCATCGCGAAAGCGTAGGTTCGATTCCTGCCGGAGGACCGATACTTGACTCATTTTTCCTTCAACTGTTCCTGGCTTGAATTTGAAGTGTGTATAATTCCACTCGAAATTAAGACCCTTTAAACCTCTAAAATATAACTGCATCAAGTGAAGTGCCAAAAATCATAATTGATTTACCTTCACTTATATATATAGTTATATATTTTTAAGAATAAATGGACATGAAATTTTTATCATCGTTACAACTTGGCATCCCAGGGAAAAGATTTATAGGAGAAGCTTTCATAGCTAAAAACAATTTACTCAATTCAACACTTTGTTGAGAAAATCCTGTGGGTACGTTTTCAGCAAAGAATGTGGTGCTTTTGGTGAGGGTATTCGATGGTGAACAACACGCCGCTGTCCACAAGTACGATGGCACATTAACCCTATACCCGTTTCCTCCTGGTGTATTTGAAGGTCCAATAAAATCACTGAACCCTGATCCACCAAAGAACCTTTGCTCGTTTTTCCCATACGTTGATGGTATGCAGCCGACAATGACGTGCAAAGGAGAACCTCCACAGTTGTTTTTTGCCCATTTAATGAGCATTGATTCGTGTTTCTGCCATGATCCCGAATTTAGACCGCCAAATTGTGGAACTGCGTTTGTATATACGAACGTTTGTTGACTTCTTATCAAATTAGGTGTACCGCGACCATAATTGGCAGCAACCAAGTGGCCTCTATGAACAGTGGTTTTAAGACCTTGTGGTCCAGTGTTTGGACAAACAGTAAATACCGGAAGTAGCATCTTATTTTTTGCTTCGTACCAATTACTTTCAATGTATACACTTTTTTAGTTAGTGATTCGTAGCATAGCTTGCGGTTTAATGTGTCTTTATATCATCATCATTTTGTTGAAAAGATGGGTCTGCCATTTCGGAGCTTTGCCTAATTTATTCGAAGGTCGTTTGTATGCAGGATCATTATACTGATCAGCAGTCATAACAATTGTAGCGGCAAGTGGGATGCGATTTTTACAATCAAAAATAATACCAAAGTTCCCAGGCTCACAAATTTCAGTAGTTTTGTGGTGTACCTAAAGATGTAACGTCCGGGATGTAATTTCTCAGAACTCCTGCTGAACCAGAAAAGGGATTGGTATTTTTACTGGCGTCATATGTACAGGCACCAATAAATTACAAGCACAGTTGTTCTTCAAACCATTTCCTGCGCAGTTAGCTTCGATCTTCGAGAAATGCACCAAATATAGATTCACCAACAAAAGCAAGCAACTTTGTATTCCAGTCGTCATTGTCGAAATCGTTGTGATCTATATAAAACAAATTAATAAATACGTCTTGATCACTGAGAGAAATATGCCCTATTTCACTGTACTGTAGATTTAACGGAATGAAAACTTTAGCTAGAACTATCCATGCATTGAATTACCTGCATGGAGAGTGGGCTACATGGGAAAGCAGCTAACCTCAGAAAAATCACAGGGAAAACAAGTCAGGTAAATTTTCACCCTAAGTCATGAGAAGGGGGGGAGGGAAATTGAAAAAACCGCGGTAAAAACAATCGTGTTTGCGAGCATCAGTTGACTGGGAGAATTAGTCACAGGCCAAAGTGACGTTTTTAAAAATAATGAAAGTTTAGCGATTTGACCTATGTATGATGACCGATATATATATATTAATATATATATATTATATATATTATATATATATATATTAATGTCTGATGGAGATGAACCCTAATGAAGGTGTACACAATCAATAATATCAGTAATGAGTAAATGCCCGCTTGCATTAAAATTGATAATCACAACCTACCTTAAGTTAAAAGAGTGAAGGCCGTTTTCCAACTTTAACCGTATCGTAGCGAAACGTAGCTTATCTCATTGTTGTAAAGTCATTCGTTCTGGTCGAATACTTCGCAAACAAAGAAATACGCCACGTTACGATACGATACGGTTGAAGTGGAAACTCTTCACATCACTGCACTCCGTGACATGCGCGAAGTACGTGTCTTGGCGTATTCAGAATGTTTTCTCTCCATGCAAATAGAAATGCTGAGTGCATGCATGTGGAGTGGGCGTGGTTTATCACGAGTATTAGCCTGTAATGCAAGGTTTGCATATATCAAGTTAAAAAACAATTATCAGCATTTTCTTTAACATCTGCTTTCCGGAATCCCAAATCATACATCCTCTTTCAGTCCTGATCTTATCTAGTTCCTGCTTCTACGATTGTAAGTCACTGGCATTGAAAGCACCATAAATGCATATAATACTCATGTATATAATCACTACAAGTGAAAATGAGATGAATGAATCAAAAATAGCCTCAATCGTGACAGTAACAAGTAACAAGTAGAAATAATCAACGATGTTGTGGTAGTAATATATGCATGTTTGATATATTGCATGCATGTGACGATTCGTGGAAACAGGAACTAGAAAGTAATCTGCATTTGATAATCCCTTGCTTTATTGTAATTTGAAATTGAAATTTGGTGGCGTATTAGTCGGAACAAATAGTCATTTGCAAACAGTCTTCAAATAGTGCACTATATCTATAGATTCCGGCAACAGATTAATGAACTGCTTTGGTGAGAAAAGCGAAAAAACGAAGGTAAGTCTGATAAAGTTAAGTTGCATGGAATTGGGAGAGATTCAAATCGATTGATTAAACTACACACCGTGATTTTGTTACATCACTGACATTGCATTCTGCACATCCGAAATACTCGTCTTCAGCATATTCTGTCTAAAAACAAATATTTGTCCCTGCGAATGATGTATATAGCTATATTTTGAAAATTCATACAATTTTTGAAGAATGGAAACAATTATTACTTTTATTGATGAGGATAATTTAGTAGGGGTAACTGATTTATTTAATGTAATATCATTGATTTCATATGATAAATAAATTCCAGTGGTGTTTTACAAAGGGGGTAATTACCATTTTAACCCAGTGTTCATTTAAACACTTTAACCCAGTGTTCATTTTAGTTTCAATTGTTTTTTTAACCAGGATTCAGTACGGCCTTCCGAACTATTTGAGCAAGATGTTCAATTAAAAAAGCGAATCGAAGAAATGGAACTTCAGGGAAAACGAAAAACTGATGAACAAGATGGGTGGCCTTCAGGTCACATTCATTTCATGAAAATAAAGGTATTTTATTTTAATGTAATGGATTAATATGATTCTCATAAGTGCATGAAAAGTAAACATGACTTGTGAAATTTTCGAGCATAAGAACTTTTCCAAATCTCTGAGGTTAAAGGGTAACTAATCTCCCGAATGGCTGTCGAATTCCTCGCGACATATATATACAGGGTGTATCAAAAAAATGTCCCAAATGTTAAATTTTCGTTTTTCTCGATATTTTGCAGAATTTGGCAAATTTGTGTTCCTAGAGATAGTTAAGACTTCTCTGGTATACCAAGGCGAAGTTTGGTTTTTCATTAACAAAATTATGTTACCGGGGGGGGTGTTCCTTTCCACTGATATTTAGAGGGCTTGCGCGCGAAAATGTGAAGCTGAAATTGAGATATTATTTAGCTGCCTAAAAGTAGGAAAGCTTTTTAATAAACTGTCAAAGTTTCAGGAAAAATAATCTTACTGCGAGCAACGCGCGACCCCTAAAGGTGACAAATATTTGACCAGGGGCGTGCTGGCCAGGGTCGAGACAATGGGAACTCGTTGTGGGCCCCTGGCATAATGGGCCCTTTAGACCATAAATTGAAATTTGAAAAAGTGTTAAATACACAACAGTTTATAAATTAAAGCAACCTTTATAGAAGAGTTGTATATTAGCTAAATCATGATGATGTCCTAGACCTGTATTATTAAGAGCTATTTTATTTGCATATCAAGTACGTGGCCAAAGTTAGCGTCTCGTTACAGAATCGCGTCACCGTGTAAGGTTACTTGAAGTACTAGTATTCCTGCAACCTTCGTGTCATACAGTATAATAAAGTGGAGACAGTTTGTCTAGTTTGTTTTTGTTTGGATCGCGCCTTTGGGCCGCTAAAATGTTACTTATTCGTTGTTCTTCTTGAAGACCCAGCACGCCCTGAATATTTCATTGCGCGCAGTAGATTAAATGCATCGTTGATTTTAGCGTGACCGATCTCATGCAAGGCTGGGCAAATGAACAAATTAAAGCAAGAAGCTGAACACAAAAACAAAGCGATTTATTCGTGATGTTAATCCTCAGCATGTCCACCATCTCTTTTTAAGCAAACTGCGGCTCGTCCGAGCATAGTAAACACTGAACAGCGAACCATTGGTCTGTCCTGCCTCAAATTCTCTGTGATAGTCTAAAAACGAATGCCAGCCAACAATTTCAAAAGTACAAAACAAAACCAAATCCAAAGATCAACATTGCCAAAACAATTATTCTCCTTTAAACAGTGATGGAGAGCTATGATATTCAATCCAAGCCCAAGGGCAAGAAAACAGCAGACTATTTCTTAAGTTTACCCAATGAAGTCCTGGTGAAGATTTTCTCTTACCTTGAAATCCATGATGTCATGTATCTCAGCCTGGTATGTAAGCGGTGGAACAGTGTTTCCAGTGCAGATTCTTTGTGGGGAAAATTTGTGCCAAAATACCCAGGAATAAATCTCCCAAAAGCAAAGACGCAAAAGAATATTTTTCGAAAGCTCTGGTCTGATGGAGTCCAAATGGGAAAAGCAAGATGGTTGCCCAACCCACTGCCTGATTTTATAGAATATAACATTTCATTGGAGAAACATAATAAAGAAAATATTCCGGAAGAAAGTGATGAAATATTTTCACTGTCGAAGTGTATGCTTTATCTTCGTTTAAATCCACTTTATCCTTTCACTACTGATAAGGTAAAACACGATGATCCTCTCATGGGGAAAATTGTTCATACAATTTGTGATAAACTACGACACATTTGTAAACCTGGTGATGAAGAGCCTGATGTTCCTGTACCGGATACAACATCTCTCATAGGCATAGTACTTTTTGGAGATAACAAAATTGCAATGTGGTTGATTGCCCATTGCTGTTTCGATTCACTAACGGGTGAGCATTATTTTCTGGAGGAAAACGAGAAACTAATCGATGAAGAAGGCCGTATTATCGGCTTAGGAGTTGGTGATGCTTTCTTAGTTCCGGGAGGAATGTGTTTGAGCAAGAGCCTTTTTGATCAAATTCGAAATATTGTCGTTGGTGCAAATGACCGATTTATAATTTATAATGTCGCTCTTAGTTATAGAAATGAACAATTTGACGAACTTCCCTATTCGAGGCAAATTTTAGTTAGCGACACAGCAGTCGTTCTTTGTGCGGGCCGAAGATTTGCAACTTCGTAACCTCTAAATTCAAAGGTGATGTTTGAAACTTTTAACCCTATTTTCAGGGTAATTGTCAAACCAAATAATTTTACGGAGTTTTGCATTTTGATCAAGGACGTCAATCCAGAAGGAAGGGGTTGGGAACAAATATCTAATTGTCCTCCAGTTTTTAAGGTTTGTGACAAAATCTTTTTACTTCGCGATTCAAATGTTCGATGTATAATTAATACAAATACATATTACTATTAGCCTCGCACTAAACTATACCTAAACCTTATGTTGGGAGTGATACGACTGCAGAAGTCGTCCACTCGACCCCAGCGTTATAGTCGGTTCAAAGTTGAATGTTAACATATGGATATCATCATTCAATTTCAAAAAACAGGTAAGGTACTTGTCAAATTTACGCTGGAATGTAAAGAATCTGGGAGTCTGGGTGAAACTGGTGAATTTCTACCGTTCAAAATTTCACACGATCCAACTCTGTCGGATTCAATTGACTTCTGACGTATGGAATGTGGTGTTATTTGATAAAGCTGTAGTACTGCATTGGGTTGATTCGCTGTCCACACTATATGCACATTGCAAGTCGAACGGAGTGAACAAACTGTAAAACATCCATCAGAAGTGAATTGGATCGTGTGACCAGACCTTAATGTAATCAACATCTTATCCTCAAAATGCATTTGCGCCCATAATATGGACCTTTCAGATTCAATATCTCCTTTTATTCTTGTTAATTTATAACCATATAAACATGAAAAACCAATAACAACCGAAAATTCCAAAATTAGTTTCTGTGATGCTTTATCTTATTGGTAATTTTAAAAGGGTATATCGCCAGAACTTACAAAATCAAACTGAACAAAAAAAAACAAGCTATTTCATCACAATGAAACAAAATTGTTATCATCGTTACAACTTGGCATCCCAGGGAAAAGATTTATATGATCAGCGTTCATTCTTGAAAACAATGTACTCAAATTGAAACTTTGTTGAGAAAATCCTTTGGGTACGTTTTTAGCATAGAATGTGGTGCTTTTGGTGAAGGTATTCGATGGTGAATGACAACACGCCGCTGTCCACAAGTACGATGGCACATTAACCCTATACTCCCTATACCAGTTTCCTCCTGGTGCATTTGAATGTCCACTAAAATCACTGAACCCTAATTCACCAAAGAATCTTTTCTCGTGTTGCGGATATGTTGATGGTATACAGCCGACAATGATGTGCAAAGGAAAACCTCCACAGTTGTTTCTTGCCCATTCAATGAGCATTGATTCGTGTTTCTGCCATGATCCCGAATTTAAAAAGCCAAATTGTGGAACTACGTTTGTATATACGAACGTTTGCCGACTCAAACCAGGTGTACCACGACCATAATTGGCAGCAATCAAGTGACCTCTGTGAACATAAGTGTGATCTTCTATATATCCATTGTTTGGACATTCAGTAAATAACGGCGGAAATACCATATTTTTTTCATAGTACCAATTACTTTCAATGTAATAGTCTTTTTTAGTTTGTGATTCGTAGCATAGCTTGCGGTTTAATGCGTCTTTATAATCATAGTCATTTTGTTGAAAAAATGGGTCTGCCATTTCGGAGCTTTGCCTAAAATTACCGTGAGGTCGTTGGTATGCATGATCATTATACTGATCAGCAGTCATAACAATTGTAGCGGCAAGTGGGATGCGATTTTCACAATCGTATATAATACCAAAGTTTCCAGGCTCACAAATTTCAGTAGTTTGTGGTGTACCTAAAGGTTTACGACGGGCTAAAGATGTAACGTCCGGGATGTAATATTCTCCCAGAACTTCTGCTGATTTAGAAAAGGGATTGAATCTTTTATTACTGACGTCATATTTACAGGCACCAATAAAATTACAAGCACAGTTCATCAAACCATTTCCTGCGCATTTAGCTTCGATCTTCGAGAAATGCACCAAATATAGATTCACCAACAAAAGCAAGCAACTTTGTATTCCAGTCGTCATTGTCGAAATCGTTGTGATCTATATAAAACAAATTAATAAATACGTCTTGATCACTGAGAGAAATATGCCCTATTTCACTGTACTGTAGATTTGCAACGGAATGAAAACTTTAGCTTTAGCTATATATATATATATATATATAGAACTATCCATGCATTCAAGTACTTGGCGAGTGGGCTAAATGGGAAAGCAGCTATCCTCAGAAAAATCACAGGGAAAACAAGTTTTCACCCTAAGTCATGAGAAGGGGAGGGAAATTGAAAAAACCGCGGTAAAAACAATCGTGTTTGCGAGCAACAGTTGACTGGGAAAATTAGTCACAGGCCAAAGTGACGTTTTTAACAAAAATGAAAGTTTAGCGATTAGACCTATAATTATATGATGACGGATATAATGTCTGAGATGTAATCAGTAATATGTAATGAATAAATGCCTGCTCGCATTAAAACTGATATCACAACCTAACGTAGGTTAAGAGTAATTCTTCACATCACTGCACTCCGTGATATAAAGTACGTGTCCTAGCGTATTCCGAATGTTTTCTCTCCATGCAAATAGAAATGCTGAGTGCATGCATGTGGAATGGGTGTGGTTTATCACGAGTATTAGCCCGTCATGCAAGGTTTGCACATATCAAGTTAAAAAACAATTATCAACATTTTCTTTAACATATATATGCTTCCCGGAATCCCAAATAATATATACTTCCTTTTTCAGTCCTGATCTAGTTACTGCTTGTAGGATTAAATCAATTAATGGTATTAAATTGACTTTGAGAGTACCCACAACCTACCGTAAGTTAAGAGTAACTCTTCACTTCACTGCACTCCGTGATATAAAGTACGTGTTTTGGCGTATTCCGAATGTTTTCTCTCCATGCAAATAAAAATGCTGGGTGCATGCATGTGGAGTGGGCGTGGTTTATCACGAATATTAGCCTGTCATGCAATGTTTGCAAATATCAAGTTGAAAAACAATTATATCAGCATTTACATATTCTTCCCGGAATCCCAAATCATATATACTTCCTTTTTCAGTCCTGATTAGTTCCTGCTTTTACGATTAAATCAAATAATGGTATTAAAATGACTTTGAGAGTACCCTATAATGCATTAAAACATGGTTATATGGGCTACAATATTGCACATACTGAGTGCAGCGACTTATATATTGAACTCACATGTATCGGCTCAAAATTTTAACACAAAACTGCATGATATCCATAAAAAGGTGTGCTTCATCACGAGTTTTTTAGCCGGTCAAAGGTAAAAGAAAAACAATAATAAGCAATAAAAAAATTTTACCTTCCTAATCTTATCTAGTTCCTGCATACTTCTACGATTAAACCACTGGTATTAATATGACTTAGAAACAGAAAGCACCATAAATGCATATAATACTCGTGTGTATATATAATCACTACAAGTGAACATGAGATGAATGAATCAAAACTGTCCTCATGTGTGCATGACAGTAAAAAGCAGAAATTACCAATGGTTTTGATGTTAACAAAGATATTCCTCCCACTATATATACGCTAACTTTTATTATATATTATCTGACAGACGATGTTGTGGTAGGAATATGTTTAATATCAGTCAGTTCATGATGCATGGTGATGCGTACCACCGTACCGTCTATATATATACACATTCCTAAGACAATCATATGCACGACTTTAGCTCCTATTTATACATACGGCCTATTGGGAAATAGTCTTTAAAACATAACTTTATCACGCATTTAACACATGGTCAATGGTGCCCCGTGCACTGAGTGAAAGACAATATGTCATTATCCTTCTCGTTTTATGTATAGTCTCAGCGACTTGTATATTGAACCTATACATGTATACTTTAATATAAGTCAGTCTAAATATTTAACGACAAAACTGATATCCACAACCTACCGTAAGTTAAGAATTCCTCTTTACATCACTGCACACGCGGTGTTATAAAACTCGTCTTGGTGTATTCAGAATATCATATTTTGTACGAGGTTGATTTTGTCTTCATGCAAAAAAAAATGCTGAGTGTGGAAAAGCATTTTCTTTAACACCTCATGCAGTGCTTCCCGGAATCCCAAATCAGACTTCCTCTTTCAGTCCTGATCTTATCTAGTTCCTGCTTCTACGATTGTAAGTCACTGGCATTGAAAGCACCATAAATGCATATAATACTCATGTATATAATCACTACAAGTGAAAATGAGATGAATGAATCAAAAATAGCCTTAATCGTGACAGTAACAAGTAGAAATTATTAACGATATTGTGGTAGTAATATATGCATGTTTGATATATTGCATGCTGTGACGATTCGTGCATTAAAACAGGAACTAGAAAGTAATCTGCATGTGATCCCATGCTGTATTGTAATTTGACACTGGAATTTGGTGGCGTATTAGTCGGAACAAATAGTCATTTGCAAACAGTCTTCAAAGAGTGCACTATATATTTTATAGATTCAGCAGATTAATGAACTGCTTTGGTGAGAAAAGCGAAAAAACGAAGGTAAGTCTGATAAAGTTAAGTTGCATGGAATTGGGAGAGATTCAAATCGATTGATTAAACTACACACACCGTGATTTTGTTACATCACTGACATTGCATTCCTGTATATTTGAAAATTGATTGGCATTGATGTATATTTTGAAAATTCATTCCATTTTTGAAGAATGGAAACAATTATTACTTTTATTGATGAGGATAATTTAGTAGGATTAACTGATTTATTTAATTTAATATAAGGGGGTAATTACCACTTTAACCCAGTGTTCATTTTAGTTTCAATTGTTTTTTTTATCCAGGATTCAGTACGGCCTTCCGAACTATTTGTGCAAAATGTTCAATTAAAAAAGCAAATCGAAGAAATGGAACTTCAGGGAAAACGAAAAACTGATGAACAAGATGGGTGGCCTTCAGGTTACTTTCATTTCATGAAAATAAAGGTATTTTATTTTAATGTAATGGATTAATATGATTCTCATAAGTGAGAAGTAAACATGCATGACTTGTGAAATTCTCGAGTGTAAGAATCTCCGAGGTTAAAGGGTAACTAATCTTCCGAATGGCTGTCGAATTCCTCGCGACATATATATACTAGCAGCCACATGGAGTGCTTCACATAATCACATTCCTCGATTTGATTATAAACAAGTTCAAGTTTGAATTTAGTTTTAGAATTTGACACATGCTCCAGCTCACCCAATGTTAACAAACTAATTTTTTATTAACTAATTTCTTAGGTTCATTGATAGTTTGACATTTTCATTATTGACGCGTTGGTCAATAAAGCATAAGTTTGCATGACACCCCCCCACTGATCCTGACTCGAATTCGCATAAATTTTGATTGTAGATATGGAAGAGATATGTGAAGTGTCTTCTCATCGGGATATTACTAACCGGGGCAATATTTCTATCATATTTTATCTGGAGTGCAGTTTCTCTAAATAAGAGGTAATGACTCAACTATCCATATTCGTATTTTGAGGGTCAGACTAAAGCTTGGTTCACACTTAAGAATCCTAAAGTGTCATAAGAATTTGGGATTCCCTTTTTCTGAGGTCACTGGTGTGCAAAATGCTTTGTCTATACTCTATCGGAAAGTAATACAATGGATCCCCGATTCTTAGGAGCGGGTGTGAACCAGGCCCGACTATATTTGAATTGCGTATAGATTACGAGTTTACTGCTTATTTTCGAACTCTTCTGATTAGACCGAAGCGCGTTGATGAAAGCAAAAAGACGGATCTTCATATGCATTTTGGTAAGTTGACATTGAGCAAGGTTGCCTTTGTTGTTTTGCCGTAGCAAAAGCGTGAAAGTGTTTCTGCCAAAATAAATTTCTATATATACAGTGGCGTAGCCAGCCTGACGATTATGTCGCCCTATATAAATTTCGAGCTATTATAATTATTCATGTCTTTAGAAATCTATTGTTTTCACAGCGGTCAGTGAACACTAAAATATTAGCATAGCGGGACAAATCGACAGGCTGGCTACGCTACTGTATATATACCAAAGTATAAAAGTACTAAAATGTTTCGCAATATTTTCTAGGAACAAAAACTATTCGGCAATGCTCAGATACGAACCAAAACCCAAATCTCAGAAACACTTTCCCAGATTTGGATTACGCTTTCCTGGGGTATGATATTATCAAAGGTTACCCCAATTCTAATGGTCATGATCCTGGTTTCGCCCATCAAATATTCTCTGCTGATTACAGTAAAGATCAACAAACAGCCGATTGTCGTTACAGTATTCCTAAAGGTTTGTCTGTCATCCCTGATGTATCCTGTGTAACATCTTTCACCTCGACGATCATACAGAATACGTTTGAACTACACAAATCTCTTTCAACATCAGTCTCAGCAAGTGGTGGTTTTGGTGCTTTTAGTTTTTCTGCTAGCTCAAGCTACAAGAAAACATCATCTGAAGTCTCGTCGGGAGAGAAAGTATACATTACATCTTCAGCGAAATGTTCTTATTACTTCAGTAGAGTTGATTTCACTGACCCTCCACCTCTACATCCAGGGTTCATCCGCTCAGCGAAATCATTAGAAAGAAACCATACAACAGCCAACTTAATAAAATTTGTGAAGTATTATGGAACACATTTTCCAACAACTGTGGTATTTGGAGCACGGTTTCTGAAACAACACAGCATGAGTTCACAGTCGTACAAAACAGCGTCTTCGAGATCCATCAGTGTTTCAGCGCAAGCAAGTTATTCTGGTTTAATCAGCGTCAGTGGAGGATTTAGTTTAGACAAAAGTGAAAGAGAAGCGGCCTCACAATTCTCTAAAGAAGTTGAAACAACGACAGTTACTGTTGGGGCAGCTCCACCAAGCAACGGGGAGGCTGCTTACTGGGCAGCAACTGTCAAAGAAAATCCTGTACCAACATCCTATAAAATTCAACCAATCTCTAATCTATTTACCAGTGTGTTTATGAAAGACACTGGGATCAATCACGATTTCTTAAGAAAGAAGTTAGTTGGAATTGAAAAATCTTATTGCGAACAATTACTCCTTGCAGGAACTGTGAATAATTGTGACGAATCCGTCTCCGTGGGGATTATAATAAACAAATATACTCTCCCAAATGACATTTCAAAATTCACAGCTGCAACAGAATCATCTTGTATTTCAAGATGCTTCGAACACCTTCACTGCTTGGCTATAGTTTATACAACCACGTCAAATGACAATTGCTTTTTCTATGACGCAAATCATGAACATATTATCCAGGATGAATCGAATGGCAAAGCGAAGATAATAATATTTCCTACCAGAATTAGGGATGATAAGAAAGATTTTAAGGTGAAAAATCTTCGTGTCTCAACCCAAGCTCGTCCGAATAGTACCACAACGGTTGATGCGAAATCGTGCAGGAAAACATGTGACCAGGATTCTTCTTGTGATGTTTTCAGTTTCTGCAGTGCGAAATCTTCCTGCTCCAGTGAAAGAAACAATTGCAGGTTGTATTCATCCAAGTCGGTGATCACATTTGAAAAAGCGGAAAATAAGTTTGAATGGATCACGTATTTTATTTCCTGACATTAATTAACCTATACTCTACAATATTTACTCAATAACTTGTCAATTGATAATAAATCACTCGAATTAACCTTTTTCATAACCTGAATGACATTGCGTAAATCTTATGGTAACAATTTAGAACCATAATTTTCTTATCAACCAACAGTGAAATAATAAACAGCAAATTTTTGCTCAATATAAACATGCAAATATTCCTCACCTTAAAAATTTTTCACGAAATATATCCACAGGCATCAAGATCCACAAACGAAATATTCCTGTGTGTCCGATAAAACGTTTCGAAGTAAAACCGTTTTGGAGGGTCCATCACATTTTCTAAAATTTTAATTACTCTATGGTAGCTGTAGTTAATGTATAGTTAATGATTTTGATGTATTAACGAAGTAAATTAATTCTGTGTAATTTTTAATTTTTTTCCTGCGTTGGTAGTAGAAAACGTCGTAGTTTCTAGTTGGTAGTATTGCAACTGTACACAATCATGAACTAAATTATAATGTAATTTTTATTAGTAGAAACGACAAAATATTCTTCACTTTCTGATGCGGTATTTTGCAGGACCCTAACCAAATGGATGAAACACAAGTTCTTTAAGTAAAATCTGGTACAAACTTATACACGGTTATACCCGATTTTAAATAAGTAGCTTTTAGGCTCTAATAATTATCATTGGTTGTGACTCACATCCTCCCAACCCCACCCCCCTCCAGGACATTACCGAGTGTGGACAATTTGACGTTAATGGTTTTGTATGGAATGAAGTATCCCCGGTTAATGGCAGGCTCATACTTCAAGAAAAATAAATTCAAAAATCAAAATCAAAATCTTTTAAAATAATTTTATAAAAATACGAAAAAAATGTTCTAAAATTTTAAAAATGAACTGGACATGTTTCAAAAAAAGATGATTTAATGGAGAAAAGGAAGAAAAACCGCCTGCAAAGCTCTTGGCTTACACAACAGCACAAAAGTCGAGATTCAAGCCGAACCAATTCAGCCAAATCGTGTAGTACTAACAGAAATTTTGTTTTTGAACAAACTGATGTAAGTTATGCTATTAATATGGTTAGATAGAGTAAGTATTGTCATTGGGAATGTCCTGTGAGATAATCATGTTTTAGGGTGAGGTTTTTCAGAATTTTTGTAATTAAAGGTTCTACAAAAAAGATCAGGTCAACAGGAAAGAGTGATAACGTAAGTAAACCACATCGATCACTCCCAGAACAAGATTTTCTTTAGGATTTTTTCTGTATTATGTTATAACTTGTAATTAATTATGACTGGCAAATATACAAAAATGATGTTTTTAATAGTTCATTGATTGTACTAGCAAAACTGAGAGTTTGAAATCTCTCTCACTAAATTTTAGACACAGTCTCAAACGAGAAAAATCTTTATTAAAAAATCTTTCCTAATTGTTTATCATTTATAAATTATAATAGTCTCTTATTGCTACCAATACAATACTTAGGCTACATATGCTAATGACTATACTATGTTTGACCTATATTGGTAATTATACATTATTAGAACCTTTTTCTTTAGTAAAGCTGGAGTTCATGTGATCAGCAATGCTCCATCTGGAATAGCAAGGTTTGTACAGTACAAAATAAGAGTGATGATACATTACAAAGCAAAAGTAAAAGCATTAAAGGAAATATACAACTTTTCCTTAAGTATTTTTATATATAATTTATATTCTTATGTAGTATTGAACTTGACCCCATATTTATTTCTATGGATGAAACAAAATGGATGTTTAATGATTTGGAAAGCCAGATTCCTTGGCAAGAAAAAAACATTAAGGTTCAAGGTACATAATACAATATAATATTCGAATACTGCACCCTGATGTATTTAGGAATGTTGGTTATTTCAATATTATGGTAAAGCACTGACCAGTATTAGTTAATTAGTATGTTTTAGAAGCATTAAATAAGTGAACTCCAGCCATTATTTGTTTTAGGTCATTATCACCGTCAACCTCGTCTCACTGCCTGGTTTGGAGATTTTTCTTATGAATATTCAGGACTTACTCTGAAACCTTTCCAGGTAAATTTTGTTCATCTTTTTGTCCAACCAGAATTTTGTCCATCTTCCGTTAATAATTACTCTACAACCAAACTGAAAACTATACTTTACTATTCTGTAAAGTGATAATTAATGTAAATACTATAATGCTACATTCTTTAATTCAGTGGTCGCCGCTTCTTAATATGTTACGCGAGAGGATTTTGAAGATGACAGGACTCACCTTTAATTCAATGTTGGCAAATCTTTATAGAAATGAAAAGGATAGTGTGGTATGTATATAAATCACTAAATTGAAAAATTACCTTCAATTGTTAGTATTGATCCTTGTGTTGCTTAAGATTGACTCAGATAATTTAACCAACAGATATCAAACCCTGAATGCCACTCCGAATTAATACTCTGTATAATATGGACATTTTTGCCGCAGAATCTATTCTAATTTAATTAGGATTGGCATTCAGACGATGAGTCATCACTTGGAACTGATCCTACAATATGCTCCTTGTCATTTGGAGAAACTAGAAATTTTGAAATGCGAAAGAAACCTGAAGATGTAAGTTAAGCGATGCTGTCTTTCCTGGATGAAAAATGTTCTAGTGATAAGTAAAAAAGTTAACTATTTTGTTTCGGTTTTTGTTTTATTTTGGTATTATTTCATGTTCATGTTTTAAAGATCAGGCCTTAAACGTACGTACTGTACGTGATCCATCTTAATAAATGATTAATTTACTAGAGTTAGAATTCGTGTGTGAGAATTAAATTATTGAAGTTAATATTTAAATAAAACAGAAAAAAAAGAGGCAACAAATGTATTTTTTATTCTCATAAGGTATAATAATTTATCTTACCATTTTGTTTTAAATATGATTAATTTACACACATAAACCTTTATTACAGAGAAAAACTTTGACCTGGAAAAAAACAGCATATCTGTGATCATTTTTAGGGAGATGATTATTCTGACGTTGAAACAATAAAAATACCACTGCCATCCGGTAGTTTGTTAATAATGTCTGGAGCAACTCAATCTGATTGGCAGGTAGGCTGCGAGGAAAAATATATGAAAAATATCATATAATCAAGTCACTCTTCAGTTCTGTGTATAGAATTATAGTTACTGCACGTAGGTTAAATTATATTCCGTCGCAGATTCTATAAATCATCTGAACTCAAGTTTGCATAGATTATCCGGTTAATTAACTGATGAAAGTTAGGGAACTGACATTGAATGTCAGTTCCCTAACTCTTTGCTTTTTGGTTTTGTTTGGAATTACCAACGTATTTGAGCTGTGTTAGCGGTTGTATCAGACAGTTTGTGATCTAAATATTGTTAGGACATGAAACGAATGAAAATTACAATCTGCATTTCAACAATTAAATTACGTTCTATATCGATATGGATCGAGTAATCTGGTAGTTTGGGCAATCTGGTATTTATGCGCGAAAGACGAGATGAAAGAGACACTTTTTCTTCAGTCGCCACTTGTTTTTTATCAACTAACACTTAGCAAGTAACGTGGCAATGCAGTCAGAATGCAGAATTTGCAACACTATTCTATTTAGTTTTTTACGAATACTAAACCTTTTTTTTACTATTTCTGAATATCTGTATAATTATAGTATTTTTTGTTTTAGCACCGTATTCCAAAAGAATATCACAGTCGAGGACCTCGTATTAATTTAACATTTAGAAACATAATACTCAGTCATGATACGTAGTTTTTTGTGATGTTATAAATTTTTGGATGTCAATCATTGCTTCCGTGCCAAAAATAACCATAAATGGCATACAACGAGATTGAAAATTCTAGAATACATATACATAACTATGCAGAGTACATTTGTGATTATGTCGTAGATTTGTGATTATTGATTATTTTTCTTCGCAATAATTGTGTACATTTTTAGCTATTGTAAAATGAAGACAATTTTTTGTGTAAATATTATTAAAACAACCTAATACGGGATCATATTGTTCGTTTATTTTCCTTTTTAAAAACATCTTTGTCGAGAGGAACGTTTTTTCTAAGAACAGAACCAAAATCAAACTAACTACAATTTCTCTGATTCAGAGCAAGATAATGATTCAAGAATTAGAGAAGAAATACTCTGGCTCTTGCGGGAAGATTGCCTGTCTGAAGATATCTGAAATTGGAACAGTAAATGTAAAAACATGTACGAGTTTTTGCAGCAAAAGTGAAGATATGCCAATGATCTCCTCTGGTTATGCTGGATAACATTATATATTGCAATTTCACATGTTGTTTTCGCCATGTTCTTTTCACCAAAAGTCAATCATGTCAATCTCCTATCGATCATGTGAAAACAACATGGAAAAAAACCGTAATGGCAAAAATGACGAAGACGCAAATCTCAAAAAGATCGGATGCTTTCTGATCAATGTTTCTGATCCACCACTTACAACTGCTTGCAGTGCTTGGGTTTGCTGTGGCATACGCCCCGCCCATGTTGTTAGAGGCCATCTTTGTTTTTAAAAGTAAAATTTTGAAAGATGACTTGATTTTGCTGTTGAACAATACGCAACCATGTAATGTACAGTAATAAAATTTTATATTTTCAACGATGTCAACGCAAATAGCCAAGGTGGGAGATCGTGTAGAGGTGACTGGTAAGAACCTGACTGGAACAGTCAAATATGTTGGCTCGACCATGTTTGCATCTGGGAAATGGATTGGAGTAGAATTAGACGAAGGCAAGGGAAAGAATGATGGTTCAGGTATGGCTCACATATTGTTTTCACAATTGTCGAATAATGCAGTTTGAAATTAGACTGTTGACATGTGTTCATATATGTTTACCATATATTTGCCAGAGCCTTTTTTAATTTTTAAAATTGCTATTTCATAATATTTTTTAGTTCAAGGAAAACAATATTTTACATGTCCAGACAACTATGGTATATTTGTACGACAGTCTCAACTTACTGTCCTCACAGACATGGATGTTTCTCCTCCTCAAAAACCATCAGTGAGTAAACTCCCCTCTCTCGGAATACCAAAACCTAGTAGCAGTCGGATACCTGGATCCTCAACCCCCAGTAAAGAAAAAGTGAAAGAAGAAAAGGATGAGGTAAATATACAGTATTAGACCTTAGAACACATTAATTTGTAAAGGTATGAAAACAAATTATGGGCTTAATTGTTGCAAAAAATGGTATGATATTTTATTTACAATGTCATCTAGTGTTTTTCATCATAAAAATTAACTGCCCAATATAGAATAGTATGTATTTTTTATTTTAGTCTGAGAAAACAATGCCAAGTTCAAGTTTATCCAAGATTGGTCGTCCTTCAAATGTTCCAAGTACCGGTACTTCCATTCCTGAACAGAAATCAAAGCAACCTAGTGGTCTTCAACGACCAACATCAGTTCGACCATCGTCTGGCTCAAAGCTCACTCCTCCTCAATCAAGTGGACTTCAAACACCATCAAAATCTTCTGCTAGCACTAAGTCAACTCTTCAAACCCCCGGGCAGACACCAACATCGTCCCGATTACAATTTCCACACAAACAAGTGCAACAACAAACAACAACTGTGAAACAGGAATCACCACCGGAACAACAGGCTAAGAGGGTACCAAAGCAACAACAACAGAAACAACCACAACAGCAACAACAACAACAACAACAGCAACAACCATCACCACCACAACAACAACAACAACAACCAGAGAAGCCAAGCAGTACCTTGTCCATGAGAGATATAGTTGAGTTACAACATCAATGTTCAGAAAAAGATCGTCAAATTCAGGATCTTGAAGAAAAACTGGCAACAGTCAAACAAAAGCGCCTGGAAGATAAAGTTAAATTGAAGGAACTAGAAAAGACAAAACTACAACTTGGTCAGGTAATGTATTATAATTGTATTAGGCTGTATTTATTTCTTTATATAGTAATTCCTCACTAATTACCACATACTGTAAAGAATAAAGAAAGATGTTTGTGAACTTTGTTGACTTGCATTTTTAGTTAGTAACTTACAAGACAAAATGGCAAGAATCTCAAAAGGACCTTCAAGCTCAATTAAAAGCAGCTAAGAAGGTAACTATTTTCACTTTCATATTTTTTGTATTGCCTGAAGATATTTGAGTTATTATGTACATTCATTCAGGAAGTTCAAGAACTGAAAGAGGCCCATGATGAAGAACCTGATGATTTAGCTTCACTTCAAGAAGCTGTTGAAATGGCCACATTGGATAAAGAAATGGCAGAAGAGAAGGTAGCAACACTGTTACAGTATCACTACAACAGTCAACAGTGACACCCTCAGTATTTTATCTTTGATTGTTTTTACTACACTCAATCTACCTACAATTTAATACTATATACTACTACTGTATATATTTTCCCACTCATCTTTCTGCAGTTTGTCTACAAAGAGCAGGCACGTTTTTTGCATCTGTTCTATATGTTTCTCACAGCTTGAATCTATGATGCAAGAAAATGAAAGTCTGAAGGAAAAGATGGAAGAACTTTCACTGGAGTTAGAAATATTGAGAAGTGAAGTTTCAGATGGGGGTATGGAAGCATTGTTTCTTAGATGTAGACTTACAGAGATCCATGTTATCCATATATATATATATGTACATCTGTTTTTGATATAATATTCATTGTTACAGGAATAGAAGGAGCAGCAACTAATGCAGAGATTAAAACATTAACAGAACAAAACACTAAGTTGAAGGAAGCCATTATTAGGTACTGAACACAAGCAGAACAAATTTGACGATATTTTTGACGTATTTGCGAGCACTACAAATAAAAATATTCATATATCAAAGAATACCTGCAATAATATCCCTTCCTTCCATCCATGCTTACTGCTATTGCTGTCGAAAGTATGAAGCCATGGAACAATGCTATTTTCTATTATATTTACATTGAGCAAAATATTGTAAATGTCCACAATATGGTATAACCACTGCATTTCTAAAATACGCAAAAACACTTAGTTTCGTCAGTTTCAGCGCGAATTAAATGCCCTTCACGAAAGGTCGGTAGGTCCAAAAGTGTTTTGCAACATAGTAAGTGTTGCACATATAATGGCAAGATGCTGCTAAGCTGCGCCTTGGTTATTTTAAAACACATCGCAGAATTGTAACAAGAAGAAATTACTCTGGCAGATAACATGCAGGAATGCTTCCCGCCTAAACCAGGCAATGAGGAAACAATCATTTCAATAATTCCGTCTTTTGTTGTTTTATTAGCTTCAGAGAGTTGATTCAGTCGGAAAAGTATGAACAACAAAGATTGAAAAAACAGTTCAATGACATAAGTAATAATATGACGACACTGCAAACTGAAAGAGATAAATTAAAAGAAGAATTAATGGCAAGTACATCTTATGATTGTACATACTACGTCGTCCAACCAAATCGTTGGCTTTAGTTTGCGCATGAAAAACATCGCTTTTATTGCCTTTGTCCTAAAGTCTAAACAACGGTAAAGGGCATCAATATACGTATACTATATGCCTTGTTGTATTCTAGAAACACACGAGATCAACCAGTGTATCATCTTTTTTTACAGGCCTCTGAAGCAACAGTGGATGAACTTAAGGAACAGGTAATAATGGTATTGCACTGTAGGCCGTAGGATGAGCATCCAAAAGATGCTTAGAAAACGGATTCCGTTGCACCCCTCGTGGAACTACATAATTTTCACATGAATCAATAGATAAAAATTTACTTTATCAGAATCCGTTGTTCCCCAAGCGAAACAGGTGCACAATTGGGAGAACAATCCCTCCAAAGTTTTATATATTCGCGCTTCGAAATATTCGAACCGCCATTGTTTTAGTAGCAAATACGCATGCGCTTGTCAGCCAAACTCGCACTGCGCACGCGCATAAGCACACACATGCTTCAAAGTGGAAACACGCTTAGTTATGCAAAACAATCATGGCTGAAAATATTTATAAAACTCGAATATCCTCATGTTTTATTCATTTTGTTGGCGTTACGGAGCAACTTTGCAAAGTTACACGCCAAGGGCTTAAGAAATGTCTTGAGTGTAGGTCTAAATGGGCCAAACTTAAATGTCAACAAGCTGAAATAGCTAAGAAATCGTACGAGAACATCGATGACGGATCTGTCAATTCATACATGGAGAACAGGAGAAGAACCCTGACAGCATTAACTTAGAATGGTACCATCGTATGAAATGCTGGAAGAGATTTTCTGATGAAGAGAATATCCGTAGACAACAGCGAAAAGAAGAAAAAGGAGAAGGAACTAGCTCTAAAACTGTAACTTCTACCGAAGAACTACATGTGGAAGTGGAACCAATAGAACCAAGACGAAAAATTACACGCCAATCAGTCGCAGGCGTTAATAAGACCTTGCCTAAAAGAAACGAGTCCAGAGATATGTATTGTTTGTGGAAGAGACGCCTCTTGGTCCTCACTAGACAAGGTATGGTCATTTTGATAGATATAATTATACTAGTGCAATAGTGCAATGTGTACTAGTAGCACAGCATTCTCGAGTTTGGTTTTAAAATATCTTGAATTGTGGTCAATTAAGTTTATTTAGGGTAAAATAGTTTTTAATGCTACAAACATCCAACTGTGTTATTAGCAGATATTTAGTTTAATAGTTTTGTTCGCACCAGGTAACTAAGAAGAGAAAAAGAACCCCACTCATGTTGGCAGAAATAATTGATGCTGGTCTTCTACGTACAGCTGCCGAGAGAAAGAATGATGAACGGATACTTGTGCAAATCCGGGGGAAAGACTGTGTAGCACTGGAAGTCCCCTATCACAAAGTTTGCTACTGCAATTATACAAAATTTCTCACCAGAGAGACAAAGAAGCAATTGGAGATTGAAAGATCTACATAAGTGTACGAGAAGTCTTATGATGTCTTCTGTAAGAAAGTAATCGAGACTGAGGTCATTGCAAATAAGCAAATAAGGTATATGAAAGATTTGCTGGAGAAATTTGTTGTCATTGCTAAGGACACCGAGAATGTGGATGCATCTAAATATAGAGCTTTTAAACTCAAGCAACAACTGATGAAAAGTTATCCCCAACTTGTGTTCTAAGTACCGAAAATGAGAAATGTTAGTGAGATTGTATATGTGGAAAATTTGGATTCTTCCGAATTGGTTGAGGAACATATGTCAAACAAGTCAGAAAACAACGATGAAGACTTTGATGAAGAGAGCTACACCGGTACCATTGATGATGATGATCTGAATTCCAACACAGAAACTGAGGAAAATTCGAGAGTCAATGAGTTACAAATTCTATACAATGCTGCATTGATTCTTCGCCAAAAGGTCCAAGATATACCAAAACTGAATCTTCGTTGGCCACCATTGGCATCTGATTTGACAATGGATAATGTGCAAAAAGTGGTTCCATGTGAACTTTTTAATGTCTCGGCTTGGACTTGTGGATTCTCTTCAGAGCCAACTTTAAGTGAGTACGTGCCAATTGAGGGCAAGAACAATGCCAAACTAACATTAATTGTACAAGACCTTCTGAATTTAGCATCTGGGGGAAGGAATCCTACACCCAAGAGCATAGCACTTGCCATGGCACTTAGACAACTGACAGGTTCAGCCTCAGTGATTTTTCTATTGAGTGGCTTTGGACATTGCATGTCACACTCATTTGTATTGTGCCATGAAACTGCCCTTGCACAGATGAATATATCCAATGATTCTGCTATTCCTCCAGGCTTTGTTAGTGATGTTCCAACTACTCTTGCATGGGATAATGATGATTTCTCAGAAGAAACTAGATCTGGCAAAGGGACAACTCACATCACTGGGGGCATTATCATTCAAAGGGAACAAAGTGCAAGTACTGAGTTACAGAAACGGGATAGCATTCCAAGGCTATATTTAAGCGAAATATTTAACTTGTTTCTTGATTGTGTGAGTTGTATGTATATTATATATTCTCCATCCTGTTTGATACAGGTGGGTTTTTTACCTCACAATTTTTTATTGAATTAAGTTGTTAATAAGTAGAATTATACGTTAAAACGGTATTTTGAAACAATAGCCAATGAATTGAAGTGATTTAGCATATGAGCAAGCAAAATGTACAATGTGTTTTAACAATATTTAATGTGTGTGTATTTATTCGTTAATATTACAAGGTTTGATCTTTATTCCGTGATTTTATTTTGTTATTTTTACACGGGAAATCGGGGAAAACCCACAGGGAAAATCCATTTTTCCTGTCTGCGCGTGCGCAGTGCGAGTTTGGCTGACATGCGCATGCGTATTTGCTACTAAAACAATGGCGGTTCGAATATTTCGAAGCGCGAATATAGCAAACTTTGGAGGGATTTTTTTCCCAATTGTGCACCTGTTTCACTTGGGGAGCGACGGATTCTGATAAAGTAAGTTTTTATCTATTGATTCATGTGAAAATTATGTAGTTCCACGAGGGGTGCAACGGAATTGCATCTTTTGGATGCTCATCCTACGGCCTACTGTGGAAAAGATCAGAACTGCATTTTTACAATTTTGATTGCAAAATTAAAAAGAATGGTTGGAAAAAACTCTTAGGTTGATTTTGCTATCGGGGCTGAGGAAATGGTCGAAACTTTGACTGACAAGAACTTGGAGCTTGGTGAAGAAATTGAATCTTTGAAAGAAACTGTTCAGGAATTGGTAAAATATATTCCACTTTAATAATATCCTCTACCACATGTGTTTTAAATTGCAAAGTGGTTTCTAACAAGAGAGTTGTTTTATGCAAGAATTTATACCTTGTAGCTAGTTTAGCTGTTTAGGTAGTGAAGACGCTTTTCTGTGCAACGAGTTCCGATTACCTACTCCATAATGATGTTGTTACCTTTATTATTCAAACTCTTTTATATATTTCCCAACCTAAAAACTGTTCATGTCATGTTTTCAGGAAGCGTTGCAAGACTTAAATGAACAACTGGAAGAAACACACAATCAAACAGAAAATGAAATGCGGGAGGAAATTGATATGAAAGAGAATTCTATACGCGAGGTATAAAATAATAAACACTTTGTTTCTTTTAAATACTTTCAAACACAACGCATCACTTTCAAACACAACGCATCAATTTCAAACACAACGCATTACTTTCAAACACAACGCATTACTTTCAAACACAACGCATCACTTTCAAACACAACGCATAACTTTCAAACACAACGCATCACTTTCGAACACAACGCATCACTTTCAAACACAACGCATCACTTTCAAACACAACGCATCAATTTCAAACACAACGCATCAATTTCAAACACAACGCATCAATTTCAAACACAACGCATCAATTTCAAACACAACGCATCAATTTCAAACACAACGCTTCAATTTCAAACACAACGCATCAATTTCAAACACAACGCATCACTTTCAAACACAACGCATTAATTTCAAACACAACGCATCAATTTCAAACACAACGCATCAATTTCAAACACAACGCATCAATTTCAAACACAACGCATCAATTTCAAACACAACGCTTCAATTTCAAACACAACGCATCAATTTCAAACACAACGCATCAATTTCAAACACAACGCATCAATTTCAAACACAACGCATCAATTTCAAACACAACGCTTCAATTTCAAACACAACGCTTCAATTTCAAACACAACGCATCAATTTCAAACACAACGCTTCAATTTCAAACACAACGCATCAATTTCAAACACGACGCATCAATTTCAAACACAACGCATCAATTTCAAACACAAGGCTTCAATTTCAAACACAACGCATCAATTTCAAACACAACGCATCAATTTCAAACACACAACAACGCATCAATTTCAAACACAACGCATCAATTTCAAACACAACGCATCAATTTCAAACACAACGCATCAATTTCAAACACAACGCATCAATTTCAAACACAACGCATCAATTTCAAACACAACGCATCAATTTCAAACACAACGCATCAATTTCAAACACAACGCATCAATTTCAAACACAACGCATCAATTTCAAACACAACGCATTACTTTCAAACACAACGCATAACTTTCAAACACAACGCATCACTTTCAAACACAACGAATCACTTTCAAACACAACGCATCAATTTCAAACACAACGCATCAATTTCAAACACAACGCATCAATTTCAAACACAACGCATCAATTTCAAACACAACGCATCAATTTCAAACACAACGCATCAATTTCAAACACAACGCATCAATTTCAAACACAACGCATCAATTTCAAACACAACGCATCAATTTCAAACACAACGCATCAATTTCAAACACAACGCATCAATTTCAAACACAACGCATCAATTTCAAACACAACGCATCAATTTCAAACACAACGCATTACTTTCAAACACAACGCATCAGCAGAAACTCTGGTTGTTGCTAGACGATGCAGGCCTGCAGGATCGTTTAACGTTGTTATATTTCCCTGTCACTAACACCACTATTAGTCTAGGACGCTCTACTCTACCGTATTTTATTTTGCTGCGATACTTTGAGCGAGTCCTAATCCGTATTCAGTGAATTAATGATTTATAATTTAATACTTTATTTTCACCGTTAGTTTGAGAGGAAATTGGAAGCTGCCCACAAAAGTATTCTTGACCATCAACAAACTATCGAAAAATTCCGAGAGCTCGTAACTGAACTACAAGTGAGTTTTGTTTGTTCTTATGTTCATGACTTCGAGAAAAACTGTTGCAAGTAAATGAACAATAAATATAAATATTTTTATATTGACGTTATATAGGACAGGATTAGAGACTTACAAGAAGCAGGTGAAGATGGAGATAAAGTTGCTGTTGAAACACCATCAATTCCTGAAATTATCAATTTCAAAATCCAAGCCGAAGAAACTAAATCACACGCAAAGGTTGACTTTCATTTTATACCCTCTCAATTCTGTTACGTTCGATACCAATTTTCATCGTCTTTTTCATTTTTTTTGTATATAGGTGATGGACAGTGAATTACAACAGTTTGAACTACAACAATGTAGGGAAAGACTAAACATGATTGAATCATTTCTTCCTGAATCTTTTACAAGACGAGGAGGTTTGTCCTTTGAATTTTGATCAGCGCTTTATTGCCTGGCAAGGCGTGTGCAAAATATTTTGGTAATCTTATGATTATAAAATGAGCCTGAAAGCGAAGAATAGAGCTTGCACACGAAAGTGTCTTATCGAACGTAAAACTATGCTACAGAAGGCAATCAAACTACAGCCCACATAATAAGAAGAGATTCTTCGTAGAAACTACCAAATTACAGACAATTTTAAATCAATTATAATAACTTGTAGGTACACCACGTAAGTATTAAATACTGCAGTATTTAATACTTACGTGGTGTACCTACAAGTTATTATAATTACTAAAGTCGCCATGCAATCATACAAGAAAATTATTAATTTTAAATCAGTTTAAAAAACAACCCATCTTTTAGCCTTTGTACAACTGATGCCTGGAATTAGTAAAAGTCTGGGAAGCAGGATCTGCATTAGTCTCCCCTATCAACTGTAGTTTAATTTGAATACATGTTGTTAATTTTCAGGAGATTCAGATGGAATATTGCTGCTGTTATTAATGCCAAGGCTCGCTTTCAAAACCAATTTTCTTCAAAAAGAATTGAGAGAAAAGGTATTTTTTATATTCAATGTTAATATGAAGTAACTAAGTTAAACATGCAATGCGACATAATAGTTATCCAGTAACTTATTATTTTAGTATATCATACAGTGGGTGGCCTTAGTTAACTATGTTATCATTGTTGATCTTTATTTTAGTTTGACATCTCAGCGCAAATTGAAGACCCTGAGTTACTAAAAGGAAGCAATGGAGAACAGACAAATTTTGCTGCAAATTTCGTTTTTACTTTATGTACATTTCAATCTGTAGTTAAACAGTTTGAAAGGTAAACAAATGAATTTTTGTTATTTGTTGTTGTAGTCCTGGAATTAGACGACCATTCTTGTCATTTTTGTCTTCCAGAGGTCTGTCAGAATGCAACAGCGGAGCCTTTGATCGAATTGTTAGTACTTACACTGAACTCGCGTCACACGAGAGAGTTCTGGATGACTTCATCAATCTCCTTCGGAAAGGTCAGGTATGGATAAAGATAGATGAAGTATTGTTTGCGTTCTGCGATGTAGTTGCGCCTCCATTGTCCCTTAACTAGGAACGTAACAACCATCTTAAAACTACTGAGAATACAAATTATATATAATTATAAATTTCCATATTGCGTTGAAGAACAGTAAGATTGTATCTTTTATCTTTCAGCTTGATGATAATGTTCCAATGGAACCCCTGAAAAAAGCGATTGCAAATTATACTGTAAGATGAAGTTTTAGAATAACAATTCAAATCTATGATATCTAATTAATACTGTAAATGAAAAATACGAGTTTTTATGTTTTTTAATCATTCAATCAACGAAGGCACAAGAGTTTATTCATCTCAAAATGTGTTGTTGTTTTTTCTTGTTGTAGATGATGGCGAGTTTTCATTTCAGTCATGAGATTGCGTCATGCTCTGACTTCTTGCAAGATCATCTTGAAATACTTAACTCGGGTTCTGATGGAATCTCAATTGGATTGGCAAAGTTCAAAGAAGTTTGTGGAAAGGTAGCGTAAAAATATTTTATTTTGACATTCTCGTCCTACAACAGTACATGTCCTGCGCGCGTAGTTGTCCCTTGAAATACTGCATGGGAATCCTACGATTCTCACCCGTGGAAATGGCGTCATCATTTTGATACATCGTATTGTTACATTATTTGGATGCTACGAATGAATGTTGCTCAACAAACTGGTCGACCTTGAGAGCATAACTTGCACAAATCTTAATCTTGTATATTTTTCTTAATATAGAATTGCGATGAGGGAAGCGAATTGGGGACATTATTTTCTGATATTGAATTACGCAATATGGAAGTTAGACAGTTATCTCGAAAAGTATGGATGTTATGATAATGATCATGTTTGCACATGTTTGGAGGATAATCATATTTTCTAAGCCAGAATAGTCCGCAGTGTATAGCTGCTGCCTTGCCGCGACTTCGACCATAAAAAATGGCACCTTTGAAATACGAGATGAAATTTCCTGATCACTCTATTGATCGTATTTTTTCCCTCAGATAAAACGTAGAGGTATTCCCCAAGAAAACTCGAGTCAACTCGCGCTTTCAAAAGAGGTACTGTATTCGATCGTTTTACATTTTTCTTCAGGTGTTTTTTGCAGAATTCCGTTTCTGTTATCTGTATTTCTGATTACAGTATGATGTCCATGATTTTTCTTCTTAAGAGATTCAGTCGTTGAAAATGATGACATATTTATCTATTAAAGGTCCAAGATTCTTTGCGTAATTGTCTAAAGACGTATGAGAAGACGGTCCAGTTTATTTATGAGTACATGTGTATTGTACATGAGAAGTCGTCAGCTCTTGCAGGTATTAATCCTCCACAATCTTCTTTTTCATCCGGGAGACCTCGTTATTCTAAGTTTTAACTGGCCAAAAACGGCCGGATCAGTAAAAGCCGCCTGGACGAATGCCTGTATTCAAAAACCTCTCTGACACTTCTCACACTCATCGAGTGCAACATAAAGATTTTGTTATTACTTAACAATGAGAATGTTCATTCTTAATCAATGGAAAGATTTAGGGTAAAACACCGAAATTCAAGCTCTTATTCGAATAGAAATACCGCTATGGAGAAGTTATGAAAAGATTGAGATCTCCCACTTCATGGGTTTGAGTATGAGTGAGCTTTTGAAATACAGGTGTAAGAGAGATGCAATATTTCACCAAATATATCCGACATGTGAAATTTATTATTAGAATTACATTTTTCAGTTTTAATTTTTGGCAGATGATGAATGTCTGTTGAGTGGTCAACTTGAAGAAATGTCGCAAGATATTGCTACTCTTGTCTTTGAAAACGAGACTGATGCTCCCAAGGAGTGCCTTAGGTAGATTATACCAGTCATCTACTGTAGTTCTTTTTCGTTATCAGTTAACGGATAAAACACTTCATATACTGATTATATGATTTCAACAGTAATCTCTTTTTGCTAAAATTTTTGCTAATCATGATAATATATGCTTGTCTTAGTTCTGCATTCAATGACGTCATCGGATATCTTTCAAGCTTCTTGATCAAAATGCAAGAAGGAGAATATGATTGTAAACCAACAGGAAAGACCAAGGTACTGCTTGGGAGAGCCAAAATATCTGCTACACGACATGCCTCGTGCCTGTGGTAAACGTTTAAAAAGAAAAATTTGTTTAATGTTTACTGTACAGGCGGAGTTACCATATGTCGCACGTGCAAAGGCATTACGTCACGAGTTAGCTGAATCAGGAAGTTCTGAAGAAAAGCTTGTTGCGAAGGATAAAGAATTGCATGATTCAAGAATAGCGTTAAAATTAAAGGTTTGTGCAAGTTTTATTATAAGTATGAGGTGAATTCGATTTGACCTGTGGCGTTGTTTGCAAATGAAAGGGTTGAAACAGTTTAGTATATTGATGCATGATGATTGATCAAAGATGACTCGCGCTGGAATGGGCGTGATGTTGTTAACTGCATTCTATTCTCTGCTTCATCACCTGTTCGATGAGGTTCCTTAATTCATTTTACAGCACAAACTTATTCCCCTAAATCGTTGGGATGTTATATAATATGTAATATGCACTTGCTGATCGATGTTCTGGTAAATGTCTGATTTTCAATTATTTACAGTCGGAAGAAGTTTCTCAGGCAAATATTCGTGTTGGTCTACTGGAGAAGAGGCTTGATAATGCATCGAAAGAGGTAATTTAGAGGTTGTGTTTTATTTAACAAGGTGACTGCGTAGGTGACTGCGTCTGCATAGCGTTATTCCATGGTTGGAGTTTTAGTAGAACAAAATATGTTGAGTCTGAAGACAAAAATAATTGCTTCAACTAATTCACAGGCTGATTCTCGCGTGGAACAAGTCAATAAGAAACTGGAACAAACAAACGCTGAACTGGAGAAAAAATCTCGGTTTGTTAAAATATAAGGCAGATACAGTAGTTTATTATACAAAACACACTTCTCTGTTCTGGTTAAATCTTGAAGACTCTCTCATTTCATGAGCTCTCTGATCTTTAACAATGTTAACCACATTAAATATTTCTTCTCTTGTATTAAAGCGTTTATGAAGAAACAATGGATGCACTTCAAGCCGACATTGATAATCTTGAGAAAGAAAAGGTAGACCTAAAGAAGAGATTAGATACTTTATCTAAGAAATCTCTACTACAAGATTTAGCTCGACAGACTTCGGGTATCGGAGCTTTAGTGGCTGGTGAGTTTTGATTTGATTTTCTTCTTTAGTTTTGTTGGATATGGTCGGTGTGAATAAGTTACTGTCGTTCATTTTTTTATCATACATCATAGCACTTATAACTATTCGTTTGTTTCCATCTGTCAAACGATGAAAATCGCACTGAAAGTCGCATCAAGTGTAAACAGGTATTAAAGGTCGGTGAGTTACGTCGTCTGTTTTGCAGGTACTGCAGGCAAGAGTGGTAGTGGTGCCTTCAGAGGTGCTCCAGGATCGTCTGGTGAACCAGTTCAAGTTGTCATAAAAGATTCACCAGTTGTTTTGCGACAGGTAGCTATGTTTTGAGATTAAGAATCCAATACAATTACTTTTGGAAAGTCTGAATTATATTCCCCAATCTTTTCACATTTATTGATTTTTGTCGTGAATTGGTTCAGTAATGATTATACATGCAGCCTTTATGTTAGTTGATGTTATAAACACCAGTATTTTTACTTTTACAAGGTGGACTCGCTAAAAGCTGCATTGAATTATGTCAAAAATGAAAACACAAGAATTAAGGGAGAAAAACTGAAGGTATGAGGAATATACCTGACCAAGATAAAACACATCCTACAACATCTTGCCATATCTTGATATACATATATAGAAATCGTTGCTAAACCAGGATGAACTATTACAAGCTTGCTGTTATACTGCATGTATTCAAATAGGAGAAAATGAACTAATGGAATTACAACACTGTTCAAAGCACAAACAGCGGAGGCCAACCATAATGAAAAATTTCTTATGATGTTGCAGGCCAGACTACAGGCACTTCCTCCCATATTTGTTCCACCAAAACTTGGTTCTGCCCCATCGACGCTCAACGCGAGTGAAAAACGTCTTGAAACACTGGCCAAGATTACTGAGTATTCCAATGATGTTCAATCATTACTCGAGGTAAGTTCTCAATCAATCATTTTCCGCTCTGAAAAAGCTTCCATAGCCGTCCTTGCTGGTGAATTTCTCAATGCCGCGAGTTTCATTCTGCATATTCCTGTTTCTTTTTAGAGCATAAACATACTAAATGCGTCTCCTCAAATTGTTGATTTGACGAAGACTAAAGCAGGTGGGAGCAGGGATTGATTATGTATTATATCATTGATTATATTATTGATTATTTCATTGATTATATCATTGATTATATCATTGAATATATCATTGATTATATCATTGAATATATCATTGAATATATCATTGATTATATCATTGATTATATCATGAAATATCTTTTTATAATACTATTTTCTGTACAGTAAATATAATTGTAACTGATCAAGGATTTTATCTGCATGCTTTGTATTCAGCGAGAAACTCGTTTAAAGAGATAGACCGGAGAGCTAGATTGAAAGAACTTTTAATGAAAAAAGATGAAGTAAGATCTTTGTCATTAATTTCAGAAGTAATTTTATTTATATGTTCATTTGTTTTTGTTAACTTTTCTCACGCAACTTAAGATGTTTGAAGGTTGGATATTTGTATTTTACTGGTACATACATCATCAAATTAATTCCTGTGTATCGTATATTAGTTACAGCAGAAAATTTATCAATTGATGGCATCCGTTAAACCAGGAGCAAATGTAAAGACATCATTCTCATCATTTATATCTCCAACATTTTCCAAGGTATTGCCAACTCATTTTCTAAGATCATCAGGTAGTTTGCAAAGAGCGTAAGAAAGAGCGTGGTTGAATGCAACCTCGTGCCCAGGCTTATTCAGTGAGCCATGTTTAGGTGGGGTATATTGTAGTGATGAATAATTGACTTACAGCTAGTGTTACCCTAATACAGACTATACAGCTATAATTATTTGCAATGCGTGGTATTAGCTTTGTTTCGACAATTTTAATGTTTTTATATATTTAAAGGCTTTGCAAGAGAAGATCACTCCTGCAGTTCTTGGTAAGATAACTATTCCAAACGTATCAGACGACAAAGGAAAGGTCTTTCCGGTAACTCTTCGATCGAATGAATTTAGAAGAATTCATGAAACATTTTTGAACTAATTATATATTTTGAAAGCCAACATATTTACCCGATGTGTGAGGGTGTATGCAATTAATATATTATGGTAGAACTGTGTTTACGAAATATCAATTTTTGTTTTGATTTTTGATGTCCATTAACACCATAATCCATATATCATAAATATTCTCTTCAGTCGGGTATAATTGTCAATTTGTCAGATCTGTTTTTTCCCTTTGACTAGACACAGTGTTTTTTAGGGATTTGTTCATTATTACATACATATGTACAATTTTTACATCCATGTTACTCTAACGTAATTTCTCCTTTTCCACGCTCAACGATAAAATGTTTTTCTCTCACATGTAACAGCCTCACAGTATCTTCTGTCTACCAAGCATGCATCATGCATGCTTGTTAAATAAATTATTGCTTCCTTTACCCCAGAATTTTGACTAAGATTGAGCGTCCATGGTTCTGTAGGACTAACTATAATGTTTTAAAACTACATAGAGCTAACAATATTTATTCTGTTTTTCGACTTGGTAATTCTTTTCTTCCATTTTCTGAAAATTGCCAAAAAATTGTTACAGTAAAGCCCCGCATAAAAGAACCAGTGAATTTTGACTTCAGGCTGAAGTGGTTCTTTTATAACAGGTACTTAGAAAGAAATCAGGCTGAAGTGGTTCTTAACTGGTTCTTATTTCCAGTCAAAAACAATTGTTCCTGGTTTAGAGTTTTAAACCTCTTATTGTATACAATGAGACTAGTAAATGAACTGTAATTTAACTGTTAATTATATAAACTATAAATGTAACTTGTCTTTAACTAGAATTGGTAATTGTCTAGCCCTTGGGGGCAGATCTTATCATCATTTGAACCATCAGCTGTTAACAAACAGCCAGTTTTTTCAAACAATCTTCTAAAAAATTCTTTATTTTTACTTAGCTCCCTCCATGCCTCTGCTGTCCACTTTGTCATAAGGATCCTTCTTTCTCTGGCTGAGAGTTTGTCATGCCATTTTTCTAGATTTTGTTCCTCCTCCAACCACCTTTCCATTTCTGCGGCTATTTTTACTTTCATCATTTTTCCACATCCTGCATCAACTGGCTGGATCTTATCCGTGTGATTTTCAGGAAGCATGTACACTGATGCATTGATTTCATTAGTACCTGCTTACTAATTCAGCTAAAAGTTTAATAAGGTTTCTTAAGAACCAGTTTCATTTGTCAGCCTGAAGTGGTTCTTGTATTTTGGGTGCTTAATTGCCCAAATTTCAGGCTGGTGGTTCTTAACCCACTGGTTCTTTTATGCGGGGCTTTACTGTATCAATCATTCCATAAATCACCGGATTTAGAGCTGACGTTCCGATGATATAAAAGAAAAACATCCACTTCCAATTATTTTCAAATGGAGTTCCACTGATTTTCCCAAGCATGATTAGAATCCACCACAGTTGAACTGGTAAAGCACTGACCGCATAGCAGACTACCACAGTGACACTGACAATAAATGTCTTCACGTTTCGTCTGTGTTTAGAGATTGTGTTATGTTCATTATCTTCTTGAAAACTTTCCTCACTCAATGATAAAACCGTGTTATTATGCTTCGCAAGGGTGACACAGATTTTCGAGTAAAGTATTGTAAGAAATATGATGGGAATAAAATAATTGACAATGAACACAAACAAAACAGAAGCGTTAAACATGTATCTTGGCCAATCCCCAAAACAACCTAAAATAGGGTCGTATTTTAAAGCCCAGATATATGGTGTTACGCAGATAAATGCAGCCAAATACACAATTAGAATAATGATATTTAGTTTCCAGCGCTCTGTAGCTGGCTGAAACGGGTACACTACAATGCGAAATCGAAAAATTCCGATTATAACCATAAGATAAGGTGACGCAGTGAAAAATAGAAGTTGAAACGGAATAAAAAACTTGCAAATAATCGTTGAGCGAAGCATAGTAAATGTTGGTTCCCATAATTGACCAGCCTCGTCGAAATAACTTAACAAGACCATGATATCACAAATTGCAAGGTGGAAAACTTGATAATAATAGTTCATATTCAATAGGCGTCTTTGTCGACAAATCGTCGCAGCGACAAAAGTGTTGCCAAGCACACCAAAAAGAATGACAAGAAATAGTACTGCAGCTGAAAAACGATGAGATGTTGGTAAATCAGCAAAAGTTGAATTTTCAGTCGAAGCCATGCTAACTGTTCCGATTATGATGTATATAGAAACCTTCAATTGAAACTAATCTAAAAAATCACCTGTTTTTTTAAATTGAGTTTAATTGATGAAATTAAAAAAGGAGCATACAAATGCCGCCAATAAGCCTCAGCATTATTATATTTACAAATAATTTAATTAGAAAAATTATGAAAAGTATATTGAACAAAATTTTGAACTGTTATAAACAGTTTTCGCTTTTTGAAAGACCTCACTTTTCGTGTTCGCTATGTTTAAAAAAATCGGTCAAGCGTCCATATTTAATGGCGAGGAGTGAGGAATGATGATACGCCACTAAACCCGATTTAAATTTACGTATTTGCCATTTCCTATTCTCCCGAAATTGATTTCGATCAAAGTAGTTGCTGCCACAATGATAAATAAATACTCATCAAATGCGGTATAGTACAGTCACAACTGTCCTAAAATTTTATGGCAGTCAACAATTGCAGCTGAAAATATTAGCCTTGTACGCAACAAGCGCTATAGGTTTTCGTTACGATTTCGCAAACTTTCTTGCGCAATTCGGTGTATTTGACTCCCATGCTCAAATATAACAATATTCTTCACCAATTTCATTTACTTTACGGTTTCAATTTCTTCTACGTTTCAAATCAGAGGCTAATCTGGATGCATCTGGCCTAGGAATTGGACAATTGATGTCTGCGAATACACCGCTGAATATGAATCAGTGATATGAATGCAGAATGCGCAGGATTATCTATAAATGTGTCGTCAAAAATAATCAGCATAATATGCATTCATCATGTGTGCAAGAATTTTATTGGTTAATTATGAATATGACGCGCTGTGGTCACACCCAAGCGCATGTCCATCATAAGATATGCAAAGTTCACTGGTCAATAGTCACAACTCGCAACACCAGTATTTGTTTGGTATTAAATAATACCTCAGCAAAGGGATTATGGTTAATTTGGAACATCATTGCTGTTCTGATAGGAATATCCACATAAACTTAATACGTGTGTATCTCTACGGCAGGATAAAAGATAAATAATTGGAAACTTAAACCGTGAGTACTAATCGCATTTGTTTATTATATACAGTACATTATATGGTTCCAGGAGCGTTTTAGAAAACTACAAGATATGGTTTTAGATGATTGTGCTTTGCCTTTTGCTTTGGCCTACTTTTTCAATCATTAATAATAGTCACAATAGTTTAATATCTCAATATTTTTCCCTCTTGAAGGCGTTTCGATCGGGAAAACCAAAGGCACTATGCCAAGGGGAACCCCCATATTCTCCTATGGGTAAAAAATGTGCTGAGTAAGCTTATTATTGAAGGAAAAATGCTTTTTATCATCTTATTTCAGTTATTTTTACTAAAAAGATGTATTTTACTTCATTATGAAGTGGAACATCTATCATCTTGCGATTTTTGTCTATTGAACAACACTGTATAAATTTGTGCACTGATTTTAAATAAAGGTTAATATTTTATTAGCATAACTGGCTTAATGGCTTGATAATTGGAATCTGTTATTGATGACTCTATCATAGAAAATTGTGTAATCTCTATCTTATTGCTGACCAGACAAGCTGAAAATGCATGAACATGGTCGGAATTAATCTAACAATCAACCTTTGTGTAACCTTTCAAATCTCCAATAAAACTAGCTGCCAATTCAGCTTGCATGGTTTCAAAAATATATAGTAAAAGTAGTGCTACAGCACAATGGGGTTATGCTAGCCTAAAATAATTTCCTTCTAAGAAGGTTTTTTGGTTCAAATGCCTATACTAAACCAATACTTTAGCGCTAGGTTTGTGGCTTTAAATTTACACAGAATTATTTATTGCTTGTAAGCACACCCCCATCCCTCCCCCACAGGCCTCCAATCCCAGTCAATGTATATATGTACATGTAGTGCATGTCAGTTTAATTATTTCAAAAAAATAAACACTTTACAACCATTTTCTTTTTAATATCTAATATCTATACAAGTTTATTTGTTAAAATATAATTAATAGTTACATTTATCTACAATCTCAAGTGTTTGCATGTTAGTATAATATTGTATGTTGTATACTGCAAGAATAAAAGAACCCATATTGATATACATGTTAAAAGTAATCTGTGATATTTAAACATTAAAAATTATAACAAGCAATAAATCATATTTTACAGTAAAATGGATGAATGTACATTAAATGTATTTACAAACTAAAAGTATTGTATCTAAAACACACAGCCCATTGGATTATAAAGCAATCGTTATTGGAACATTTTATGAAGTGCACTTAATTATTAACAGTTGTTTTGGGGTAACTGTAGCTTCGTATATTCTATGCATGAAGTAAAAATGCACCGAAATACGACTCATGGCTATTAAAGTAGTACAATTTGGTGAATGGTGCTGATACAGAGATACGTTGCCCCTTTGTAAGACGGAAAACGCCTCCAACATAGTTTGTGTTGAATTTATTATGTGAACTTGCACTGCTGTGTCCAGTTAATTTTACTACATCATCAATTTTCACTCTGTGAGCCATCACTGAAGTATCGCCAGCATAATAATACATCTGTGAGTAAATGTAGTAATATCCATCATGGGCTACGTAAAGATAACCATTACTGTATAGCATTCCTCCTGATGTGTGACCAACAAGCCACTTGGTGATCCTGTTGTATGCTAAAAAATGTAAAAATGCATCAAAAACTCATTTATATAAACGTTGTATTAGGGTGGTCCATTTTCACAGCATCATCTGTATGCAATGATAAACCATTCATTGCACCACCATAGTTCACCCTTTCGTGTTTTAAATTATATTTGAAAAACGTAACCTTCAGAAGATATTGTCTTGGATAGTTAATTTAAAATTGTAGTACATACATAAGTCAGGTCTACGTGCGCGACCATATCCAAGGAGATGAGCAGATTCAGCATACTGTAACAAAGAATAACATCACGAAATGGCTTCCTCGTTTATGAAATTTAATCATAAAAAAACCCTGTCACGTGGGTTTTACTTTGCTGGTTAAAAAGACGAATCTAAACTTCCGAGAAACATGGTTAGTCATGGTTAGACACACGCAGAAATATTCTTCATGTTATGGACATCAACAAGAGGCTTGAATGTGAACATTCAAAACAAATCAAAATGTACCCATTAGTTTAGATTAGTTGTACCCACACACAATTGTACGCAATTTTTCAGGACCTCGGACCAAACTCCTTAATTATAACCTCTCAATACTTACTGTTGCTGTAGGTTTAACAGTGGGTGATATTCCAGGGGGTCCCCGTGCACCTGGTGATCCAGCGTCACCTAGAAATAGAAGTATTTATTGTAAACATAGACTTATGTCCCAAGTCTAACTCGATCTTTACAATAAGTGACGCAGCAAGTTAAACACGGGCGATAAGGGGATCAGAGAGGTGAAGAGCGAAAACTGCTGGGAAGACTAGACAAGATCCTGTCTTGTGACGTCATGAAAACGGAACTTTGGGGATAGATATATCGTGTAATCAATAAAATATTGCATTGAAATTTATATTTCGGATTCTTAAAGATGGAAATATTGTTACTGCTGAGACTAGGAGAATAGTAAAATTACCTTTCTCACCACGATCACCTTTTTCTCCAGTTTGTCCTAAATGATAATTTAATGGTGTAGTTAAATCAAATTCATTGGGGACATTGATTTTCGCAAGGTTTCTGGCCTGTTTCTAAATAATGTAATATTTTGTTCGAGGGTTGGTAGCTAAATAATAAAGCCAAACTCCGTTACACTAGTTCTTTGATATTAATGGCGATTTGGTCCAAAAGCTAAACTACCATTCCTGCTTTGATAATTCGATCTGTCCTAACAAACCTTTAATACGTAATGCATTATTATGATGCAATATTTGTCAAATTTGTTCCTGGCTTTCATGCTTTTGACATTGTTTTAAACCGTTCGTAAAATATCTTTATTTTTCAGTTTCAAAATGTGTGGAAAAGATATATATATGGTGGTTAACTTGGGATAAACATGTATTGAATGAGGTAAGAATTACCTTTTGGTCCTCTTGGCCCTTTGGGACCTTTAGGTCCTCGAGGTCCTAGAGTGAAATAGAGTTATAAAGTTAGTTATAAAGTTAAGTCATTGATTTCTTTATAGTCCTAAAGTTATATAATATAAAACGTTTGTTGCTGAATATCCCCCTGAGATATATATAATACACATATAGCAGTAAAAAATAAACATTCCAAGAGATTTTAATATTCTGGTCTTGGCAGATACATATTTGTGCAGACATGTACCTCAGAGTGTATAGGGTATGAATCGACGGAAAGTACTCGGTTTTGTTTCTTAAATGTTCGCATTCTTCCGGTTTCACTGTTTTGTTGCCATGCAAAGAGCGCGAAAGCAAATATTTAGACATCTTGATAAGTGCATATTATTTTTGGACTCAAATCAACGACATCCGAATCTAATTTCAACCAAGTAGAATAGTTTTATTGTTCAGCGCTTAAGCGTGTACTTAAAATAGCGCAACCATCCCAGTTGGTAAACAGATTAAAACAATGACGGAATGTAAGCATTCCATGTTATTTTGACAACTGAGTGCGCCGGTGTACCTAACACGTGTGAGTTGTACCATAGTACCGAGGTACATCTTCTCCACTCAGCTAAAACTTATGACATTCCTAGTCTAAAATTTCAAAGCAATTGTCGAATGATAGTTGATCGTTGTTACAGTTATAAATACACGAAATGGTCTAAAATCATCAGTTTTTCAAGTTTTTCAAGGAAAAGGCTAAATATTGCAGCGTACACAATTCTCACGTTTTTCGTCGATTGTACTAATTGATGATTGAAAATAAAATGATGATGAAAAATCCAAAATAGCAATCCAAAGGCCGAGTTACCAACCATGTTTTCCCAAGGCACGTTAATTAATACTTGTTTTTCTTACGCAATTTTAATTCACATTTCTTGGCAAAACAAAGAAAATCATCATTCTAGGGTAAGGTTTTTCTAAACAATAATTTACTTCGTTCCAGATTTATAGTTTCTGGTAACAAAATACAAATTTGTAAGAACACTGTTTTGTGGAGAAAAAAATAATTATTGATCTTGATCGAATCCCTATAAACTTTATATTTCTGAGTTGCACCATTTTCACACGCTTATTTCTTCCGTTGCTATGACAAGCGTATGTTGTTTGATATGACGATTGATATTCAACGTGTTTGTTGATTTTACTAAAACCATTCCATTGTTTCAGCGCATTCTATTGTTTTCTTCTTGCATATTTTGTTACATTTTTTACAAGTCGCAATTCACCGGCAGTTAATGCACCTCAGGTGTGCACAAATAAGACATAGTGGAGGCCTGGGATCAAGTTTTTAAATGAAAACGAGAAATGATTTTCTTTCTCAAGCATTTATCATTGCTGTTTGACACAACCAAACCTACTTGATTTTGGGTAAAGATTCTAAAAGTATAGTTTAATGTCTGTTTGTCATGAACTAATGTGTTTGAGTGTCTCACAAATCTAAATTTTTATGACAGTCGATCTGTCTCAATGTTGTATTGTAGCACTTCCTGTTGCGACTTTCAAATATCCGGAAGTTGACTTCAAGGATTGCAAGAAACCGTAGCTTTGTTACAGTACACCGAATTTCAATTTGGTAGCAGTCTATATAAGGATATTGTATGCATGATGAGATGGTATAAAAATTAAATGGTGTTGGAGAGTCGTGGAATGGAATAATCGTGTGGTATTTTCGACTAATCCATTCTTTGTTAATTTAATTGTATGATATTTCATTCCGTTTCCTTCCGTTCTTCATTCTCAAGCGTGTATTTACATTCAGTCCAAAGTTCGCATTCTTTTATAGTGACGTGTCGTACAATCAACCATTTTAAGCGCTGTTGCATTCACTCAAAATAATTTGAAAGTTTAAACGTCTCTCCATTTTCTGAAGTCATTTTTTTTTTCCAGTCCGGAACAGAAAGCTTTTTATATTGCTGTAAAACGTAAAGCTTAAAAAATGCATGTATAGGTTGCTCTGAGATGAACATAAGTATAATATATATTGTAATGGTTTGTTTTTCCAAGAGCAAGCTGAGCAAGTTGGCAGAATTGCTTTAGGCTTGAAAGATATGAGCTGTATTGACTTACACGAACATTTTTAGATATCTGTGTTGAATATTCTTGAGAACATAACATGTGTGATGTATCAACTGTCAATTACAAAAAACTAGCGATACTATGGCATGCAGAAGTATATTTTCGGACAGTTGTAGTTTGTATATAAAATACCACTGACGAGGGTCTGTTTTTCACAGCTAGGTCAGTTGAAACTTAATAGTTTTTTTATTAAACATATTCGCATTAGATCCCCCGGCCCACTCCAAGTCTGAGTGGTGTGGTGCAATACTAATCACGATTCACGACAAACAACCCTCAACAATGGTAAAAGATAAATGGGTTTTAAATAGCATCCGGAGGAAACTAATGTTATTTAATACAAAGGAAATTGCATTTCATACACAAAGAAAGCCTGTCTTTATACTTTTCTATATATTTATTTCTACAAACTCACAGATTGTGTGCTAAATTTTGGCAACGCCTCAATATATGCTGGTCAAATAATGTCAAATACCAACCGTTGCTCGTGCCTTTGAGCAATATGTATGTCTGTATAGTTGAAGAATAAACACAAACCAGGAGAAGATTGTTTTTAACTCAGAGAAAGGAAAAAAGAAATTCAGGAAAGTGAAAATTCATCTCGTCTTCAATTTTTGCCATTGTACGCAACAAATTAAGAAGTTAGACCAATAAGAAGACAGCTTTATGATTACACGTGTGTTGACATTGTCAGAACATAGTCAACATACTGTTTCCTAATGTTTATATATCGAACTTAAGTACGTAAGATAAAAAACCCGTACGCGCACGTATTGTAAAGAAAAACTAATTGTATCATATTCTATTTTTCGATTTAATCTTGATGTAGACTGTGACTTGTGACCCCAGCTGTTTCTGAGCATTTTATATAGCGCGGCTGATATCATTTACAAGATTATCAATTATTAGAAGGAACCTTGGATTTATCAATCTTCTGTATTATGTTGTGGTTATCGCAACGAAAGGCAATTTCTGAGCGTGAAATTACTGCATGTCTGTATTAAATAATTCTAATATGCGTGCAGCATGTGTTTTAAATTAATCGACGTTGCATTTCGTTCTTCACCTTGACATATTATGCATGGCGACTGATGAGCATATCGTGAAGAACAATTTTAGGTGATTTTATTCAAGTACTAATGCGAAGGATAAATACCTGTCTCTCCTTTCTTCCCTCGTCGTTTTTTACCTGAAGTAAATCATACAGTGTTAACCACAAAGTCACGATAGCAAGCTCAGATTTTAGCTCAAATATCACAACACCTCATCCATCTTATGTATAAAAGAAGTTAAGACAGGCAGGAAATAGGTTATACAAGACTTCAGTGCGCAAAACAATATCTTTCTTAAAAACATTAAGATCTTTATGTTAGGATAGTTCTTCGTAGGTATTTATTCTGGATAAATTAGCTAAAGGCATAAATCTAAGAAATATGGAGTACAATAAAACTCTTATATATAGCTATTATCATTATTGTAGGTCATGCATATTAATATTATTATGCTGTATATATCAATCTTACCGCAGCATCTTGAATTTGCATTTCTTGTTATTCTGGAAGTTCCCTGTGCCTTCTCTAGAACATCATTTTGAAAACTAGCTGTATCCATAATTTCTTCCTAGTAATAAAATCGTTTTCTCTTCAAATGCCGGCTGAATATCAAACCATGAATAAATAAAACAAAATAGACCGTGTTTGCCATTCAACTTGACTTAGCTATAAGAATTTTGTCATAAGATAATGTCAAGCTAGGATTACGTTCATGTCTTAATTCTATTCCTAATTTGCATACAATACAAAAAGGCAAATTTCATTATTAAATAAGACAATTTTACATCGATGACACATGATCACAAAAAGCAAGATCTAGACTACACATGCCGAAATGAAATCATCCTGAAATAATACCTGTATCACCTGCAAAGTAGGAAATTCATCTTTAGGTTTGAGTTGCGCTTTGTTAGTGGTACTTGGATATGACTCTCTTTTATCATCATTGTTCTGAATATTCGCCTTAACTATTTGCTTCAGATTTGCAATCTGAATTTGCTGATGTGCAGCGATTATTATTAATAATAACGTAAGAGCTGAATTTAGTACGACAGCCACCATCAGCGATTTATTGCTCTTTTCAGACATAATTTCAGGTTAAATTCATTCAACAGTTTTGTTATATGAGAGTGTGATATCTGCTGTAGCGAAATAAAACACGACCATGTACTGTTGAGATGAACTGATTCTCTCAAAAGGTCACCATGGTGTTTTGTACCTTCGCCACAGGATATCCTACATTCTTAGAAGAAAAATATTAATTCCGGTTTCCGTTCATATTAATTGCCAGGAAAACATTGCATGTACAACAGACAATGGGACAAAAACTGGGCGCAGTAAATTTGGAAATTAGTCAACTTAACACCCTTTGATTTACGTGAGAAACGTTTCAACAATTCATGTTTTATTGCCATCTTTGAAAGATGATTAGTTTTCAAGCTTAATTCTGATTAGCTGCTGGATCATATTGTCATTAGACACTTCTTTCAAGTTCATAAATAAGTAGTTTAAATCTCATCAACACTGATCTGTATATCTGCAAGGCGAAATATCAATGAAATAAAAGCTTCTATATCTTTAGACTTGTGTTACTAGTTAAGACCATATTAATAAAAACTAATTTAAAGACAGGCAATCTATGCCCTATATAAGTACACTATGATTAAAGATTTCTCTTTTAAGCCCAATAATTTTTGATATGGTACGGGAAAACTGTCCAGTAACCCAGTAACAAATTTCATCCGTAGCAATTCTATCCGTTTTCACCAATTTCAATTTAAGGTTTGGCACGCGGATGAACTTGTGATTGATATAAAGACTATACCTGAATAGATTGATCAAAATTTCAGCCGTAGCAAACCCAAAATCTTCCATCGTGTAAGTAAGGCTTTAGTCAGTTGTTATTTAGTTGATGTGAAGTTTTTGAAAGACTCTACGAGGCTGCTTCTGACATTATGTTGGCACGTTTATACATAATAAGCGTTGTAAAATCGCGACCATGCATGCAGAGATTGAGGGCCGGTGCGATCATTTGGGTATCTTGACTATGATAGGATGACCAAGTCACCAAGACAATTGCTTAATTAGGAAAACTAATTTTGGTATCACTAAGCTGTCGTTTTTTACTTTTCCTGCTCCAATCGCCCACTCCTTGGCCTTTGCTTACGGGCGGCTTCTTAGCAGAAAAATTACGGGATATTCATGCATAAGAAATAAATAACTCTTTCCTTCCCTGGGCAGACCCATGTGATAATAATTCATCTAATCTGATTGCATATGAAACTATCTCTTTCATGAAACAGTTTGTAATCAGCTAGATGTAGGAGAGCAATTAAGCAAATCGGTGAAAGTAGATCAATTGATTTCAATTGATTTCAATAATGATATACAACATAAACGTTTCCTCTGTCTTTATTTTTAAAATGTTGAAAGGCAATTATTTCTACTTCTTGAGTATAAAAACTTTGTATCATTTGATTATGTTTCTCTGCTGTTAATGAAGTCAAGACTAGGAATGAATCATGAATGCTCCAAAGTATGATTCAGTCTTGGTGTACATAAATAGACGGATGGATGTCGTACGAACACTAATTTTCTGGCCAGCCTTAATTGCAAACACACCTCCGATATAAACTGTGTCAAATTTCCTGGTAGAATTTATAATTGATTTGATTGCCCGAAGCTCTGGTTTGTTGTCAATGTAAAGAGAAAACGTAAAAAATAAAGCATTACCATCGATCGAATATAATTGACAATAAATATAGTAATATCCTGTTTTGCCAACATGAAGATAACCATTGGAGTACGTCATCTGTCCCTTCACATGGCTTACATTCCATGACTTCAGTATGAACGCTATAAACACATTAAAATAAAGCATGAAGTTGTGGAGAACAGCTGAACTATCTAGAGGAAAAATTTATAATTTTATGTGTCGTGTGCGGGTTCGTAAGAATTCTTGACCTTTACCTCTGTTAATTATGTCAGTCGGTCTTTGCTGTCCACCATGTCCAACTATGTGCGCTGACTCGGAGAGCTGCAAAGCAGAAAAAATATTTGTTTGACAATATTTCTTTGTTATATCTTCTCACTGCTTGCAGCTTGTGCAAGATAAATCTTTCAAGAAAAATTATGTGTCGACGTACCGCGCTAAATCCTTGATCACCTTTGAGACCTAAAAAAACGTCAGTTTAGAATGATCAGTTTTTTCTTCCTCTTTCTGGCTTCGCTTATTTTTTACTAATAGTGGACATGCAATGTTCAATTGCTATTTCGACATTGAACATATTATGGCTAGTACGACCGTAACTTTGTTGCTATGAAAAACCTCCGTTGTACTCAGTTGTACTCAGTTGTACTCAGTTGTATACTAACCAGTGAGCTGGTAACCAACCAAGATGCATGGCGTGGCTGACGTCAATACGTCAGCAAGTTAATTTTTCAATATCGCATTAATTTTGCTGAGGCCGGTTATATAAAAGCTGGATAGCGCTATCCATCGGATAATGATTTTTTCAATTACCTACTATTCGTATAGCTTTGATTATTTAAACCGTAGTATTTTATGCTCTTCAAGCAGTTGACAACGTGGAAAAATCACCATCCCGCGCGGATATCGCGACCAGCCCTGTGAGCTCTCTCTCTATATATAGAGCTCACTAGCTGATCGCTCAGCCTTCCTACAACCAGCCCCAGACCCTTATCGGCTTCATCTTAAACATTCCCTCGTGGGCTGAGGAGTAAATTGAAGAAACAGGATGTGTTTGTCTACTACATTTCAACTGACTAGAGGGAGGTATATTTTTATTAGCTGTACCAGACGGTTAAGATCCCAAATTGCAATTTGACAGTGACACTCCGTCTAGAAGTTTTATAATGAAGCTGGCGTTGATAGAATATTTATTGAAAGAACATCGATTTTTTTTTCAATTTAGTACGTGACTGATTCTTTCGTGACCATGTGTGACCTGTGGCCATCACTTGAATTCTCCCAAGGTAAATATTTTTCTTTGTACCTTATTCATCGTGAAATATATATGAGGGACTATATAGAGTATAAAATTAAAGAAGTAAGAGACCACCTTTGTCCCCTTTATCTCCTTTTGCTCCGAGAATCCCTGCTTCACCTTTCTGTCCTAAAAATGACAATATATATGAAAGTTATAACTGGAGGCAAATAAACCCTTTCAAAGATTATTTTACTTCTTAAAGTTTAAATTCGAATTAAACGCACCTTTTCGTCCTCGTTTGCCTCGAGATCCTGAATTAAAAAAATTATAAACGTTTGAAGAAAATGGCTAGCTGTATATGCATGTATGAAAACACAAACTGAAATTTCTGAAACTTTTACCTTTTGGTCCTTTCTCTCCTTTCTGGCCTCTGGCTGTAAAAAATATAGATAAATATATTAAACCTGCTTTTATGTGTAGGTCTATAAGCAGGTCATGTTGTATAAGGGGCCATTATATACATAAGTATCTGTATAGCTTAGTGTATTTTTACATAATGTCGCTTGACCTATTAAAGTGTTGATATTTAAAGCTTAGTGAAATGTGCAGCCTTGCCGCTAAATTTGCTTGGCAACTTGCCTAGCTGGTTGCATGTATTAAAACGAAATTAAATCTTAACAAAAGGAATATTATCTCTTCGTATCATTCGCAAGTGGATTCATGCAGTGAATCTGATCTTCTGGTGTTGAAGTTTGAAATGACTTGACGTGGAAATATAATAGTTGCTAAATAAACAGAACTTGGTTATATAGACATGTTTAACGTTTAAAATCTCACCACAACAACTTGTTTTAGTGTTTCTTTTGTTTCTTAAAATTTGAGGTCTTTTGTCGTTGCCCTCCCGGTTGCTCTGGTTGTCCTCTTTATACCCATCTATTTTCTAAAATAAGATTTTTTCGCAAGTGGATTAATATTTTGTATCCTCGCTATTATTTCTACCTACAATGCTAGTCTAGTCAGCTTACAGCGACCTGACCTGTGACATATACTGAAATTCATTTCTTTCTTCTGTCTCCAAATCGATGTTTTTCTTTTCCGCTTTTTCTAGTTTGTTCTCTGACTTAATATAAACATGGCTTCTCAGCAATTCTTTTAGTTCGTGAATTTCTCGTTCATGCTGAGCAATGCGATTATTAAATCGTATTTGGAAATGCGTCATGGTCGCCAACAGTAATATTGTAATTATGGCGTGAACAGTCGTGAATATTTCCAGAGGGCGTCTTCTGAAGATCTGAACCGATTTCTTTCCTTCTATTTCACGTTCTGTCATCTTTCATCTAGTTTTGCGATAAACTTTTATTTCAATCACAAGGAAATTCACTGTGTTTTTATTTCTTGGAATCGAGACCCGTCAACATGCACTGCTAGGCTTGAATCAAGTTACACTATTATCTTTCACCAAGGTTATGTTAATAATTCTAAGGCCAACAATTATTGACTATAGTTCCATGCCCGCAAATCGGAATTTTGCGTGAAATGAGCTAAACGTACGTTATTTGCATGTTTAGCGCTATTCTGTGAAACTGCATAATGTATACAGCTTGTCTAGTCTAATTCATTGCTTCCCGTCTTCAATCACGTTTTATTGTTTTTTCTTCAAACTATCAACAAGCTAAATTCAAGGAATGTTAAAAAAGACACTTCCATGGATTCATATAAGATATGTTTTTATCAGGAAAAACCTGCCTGATGATGTCAGTAGATGCAGTGAGCATTAATCAAAATAATATTTTCAGTACCTGTTTTGATTTTTTAAAATTCTTGTAAAATCATATTAGCCACCAATTTGGTTATTTTTTCACCGCATATATATTGCCGTATGCAACCTCCCCTATTTTTAAATAGACGCTATTTTAAATCTTGTTTTCTACCAAACTCTATGGTCATTAATCTCAGCGGTAATTAGGATACCCATAAGTCATTTTTAGAAATACCAATTGTGTTTATTTCTTGCCCTCCATATTTTTAGACCTTATTTATGATATTATGTCATTGTTTACTTCTCCATGCAGCTACATTGTTTTTATTCTTATTACTCTGTTATTATACAAATATCGATTTATTTACATTTCCTGATTAATACGCGTAATTAAAAGATCCACCAAATTAAAATACAGTTAAACTATACAGTTGTAAAGCCTATGGATTCATCAATTAATTTCTAATAGCGTGTATGTACAATAATATTAATACAATATGTCATTGTTAATAGTTCAGTCTTTTAACTGTAGCATTTTTATATATAACTGTTTGCATGTAATGTGTGGTACCATTATCCACCTGGATTTGAAACTAGAAACTACTGAGGTACAGCGTTGCTATGATCAATGAAATATCAACTAGGAATGAATCATAAATGCCCCAAAGTATGATTCAGTCTTGGTGTACATAAACTGAATCTCGAATTTCGTACGAACACTAATTTTCTGGCCAGCCTTAATCTTAAACACACCTCCGATATAATCAGTGTCATATTTCTTGGTAGTACTTATAATTGATTTGACTGCTCGAAGCTCTTGTTTGTTGTCAATGTAAAGAGAAAACATGTAAAATGTAGCATTGCCTTCTGTCGAATATAATTGACAATAAATATAGTAATATCCTGTTTTGCGAACATGAAGATAACCATTGGAGTACGTCATCTGTCCCTTCACATGACTTACATTCCATGACTTCAGTATGAACACTATAAACACATTATAAAACTTAAATTTACGTAAACTCGACTGCAACAAACTCAATGCAGTTCTTTAAAGTTATAGCTATAAGAACAAACATGAATGAACCATATGCAGTATATAAGCCTGTAATTTGCTAAAAGTTCTTGGTCAAAACGTAGAGCTTCGAACGCTTAATTGAATGTTTGGTGTTTTTTAATTTATCATAAAATTTTATAAAGGACGTTTAACGCTTACATCCGTCTTCAAAATCATTTGGTTTTTGGCTGCCCCCAATTCCAACGATATGTGCTGACTGAGCAAACTGAAAAGTTTAAAGCAGCAGATATTGATATATTACGTAATCACTCTTTCCAAAGCACAGATGAATTGATTCTTGATTGAAGTGCTGTTCCACTAAATTTAAATACAGCAGACCGCGAATAATAAAAAAAAACTTGAGGCATGTATATTCAATGACGTTTTGTTGCCTTTCTCGTGCTTGCTTTATTCGTTGCCAAATTATAAAGAGAATGAATTACCTCAGCTCCTTGTTCCCCTTTATCACCTATAAAAACAGCAGTCCAAATAAAAGATTTTGAGTATGTACCTTTTTTTATTTCCACTCTTCTCATGATTAATTTACCATTGGCACCTTCTCCTATTCGGTGTAAGGGATTGGTGCAGAGCTAAACAGCCTTTGAATACGTTTTTAGTCATCAATTCACCATAGCATCATAGTCACCATAGCAAAAACGTTAGACTATATATTTACACATACACCGGCCCATGCAGTATATGTCACATTATGACAGTAAAAATCACATCTCAAACCTTTACTTCCTGGTTCGCCTTTCTGCCCTAAAACGGAATGAAAATCCTTTAATTAGGTCCACTAATTTATCGCTTTTTTCTGCTCTTCTTATTATTATGTTTCTTTTTCCTATTTTCGTAGTTTTGTTGCCATTTAAACGCACCTTTTCGTCCTCGCCTGCCTCGAGAACCTAGAAATGTTTGGGAGAAGAACCGTATAAAAAACATCTTGAACATACACTAGTGTTACTATAGCTGTCAAATTATATCCATTGCAATGTAAATTCTTGCCTTTTTGTCCTCTGCTTCCTTTTTGTCCTCTGCCTGTAATATTACTACAGTTTAGTATTAGCAAGTGTGGTTAGGATATATGACGATAGCAAATGACTAACAGCGTGTAATGTGATAATTTTTTAAAATCCTAATGAATCGTATTTCAGTTGCAGCACGTTCTCAGTTCTCTGATGCATGCATGTAGATTTATTTTATTAAACTAGATGTCTGCTGCCTTTCATTTTCAAACCGCTTGAGGCTGAAGACTGACAACAAACTTGCTATAATAAATTGATTGTTTTAATTTCACCCTGTTTCACTTGTCGTTTTTCTATCATTTTTAAATTGATGGCTTATGTATCATTTAACAACCCTGACATCATTCCTCGCAGAAAAATAATAACGATGTTGTTATATAAAATAGAAAATAGCATTCAAAATTATTTGAAAAAGAAGATAGATTTTTCGGTTTTGTCAATTTTACTCCCATTTGTTTATATTAGGACTAGTTTCATATTTCAGTGCTTTATGTCTGCAGAATGCAACTCAGTGAACTCACCACAACATTTTGATTTAGCGCTTCTTTTATTTCGCAAAATTTGTGGTATTTCATCATTGCCCTCTTCACTGTCATCTTCATTTTCCTAAGGGTTGATGTACATTATATTTTAAAATCATTTTTCGTTGGTGGCTGCCCAATTGTTTATATGCTTGCAGTATCCTGACCTTTGGCATGTATTTAAATCTGCTTCGGTCTTGAAGCTCCAAGTCGTTGTCCCTCATAATCTCGCCTTGATTTCCAGTCTTAGTATATTCATGATTTCTTATCATTTCTCTGAGCTCTTTATTTTCTCGTTCTTGTTGAGCAATGTGGTCTCTCAGTTGTATTTGGACATGCGTCATTGCCATGAACAATAACACCGTAAATAAGACGTGAATAATCATGAAAAATATCACTGATCGTACTTTAAATACTTCAGCAGATTCTCTTGCTCCTAATTCACTTTTTGTCATCTTTTAAACTAGAACAATGACTGCAGATTGTGAATGCAAGAAGAACGATAAATGAACCTGAGATACAATGAATTATACTGTGTGGTTCCTGGAATTATTAAACCTCTCCTAAGCGCTGAACAGCTGAGATATAATTTTTCTTACCATCTTCTATTGGCTGGCCTTTGTCAATATCAAGTTACACGTGCTGCTCCAATAAATCACTTCTTATTATATCGATCAATACGTGGAAATCGTACATATTAACTGGTGTGTGTGCAAAAAAGGTCAAAAACTTGTGTTAGTGGCTCATGCATATATGCAATATAGGTATCATACCCTTGCAAAAGCTACACCTTTACCCACAATAGTATTTTTAGCCATTGGACATTGCTACTGTATAAATTATCAAAAAAATTATAATTATACATCATAAGAGGAATTTTTTCCAATGTCACCACTGCACCTCCAAAATCTTCAAAAACATTCAATCTGTAAAGTGATTTAGGGGAAATACGCCAAGTCGAGTTTTTAGGACGTTTTTATCGAAATTTGCAACATTGACATAGTTTTTATGTGGGGGGGGGGGAATTTTTAAATAGCTAATATTCGTTTGGTATTCTGGTTGCCCCGTGGACCATTTTTATATCGACAAAAAACTCGTCAAAAGCTAGCTATAACGGTATAATAATATAGTTACAAAAGCTCATTAAAATTTCTGTGAAGTTTCTTTTTTACTTTATTTAGAAATTAAAAGTGACAATATTCATTGTGCCTGTCGACCCTATAGAGTTGAAAGTTACCTCTAAAAATATATAAAAATATATAACACTATAAAACATAAACATACTTATCAATATATCTGATAAACTAATAAAGAAATACGGTTAGTTACAGTTGCTAGAGTTGACAACTTTATTGTTTCATGCCATATCATGCTATAAAACTTGAGAATGAGCCTACACATTTAATTTTTTATATAATTTCTAATTTGGCATGATCAATTGACCTGAGGCCGATACAGTTGAATAAACTTTGAGCTTACACGATTTTTTTATAGCTATAAAAAACTAGCCCCCACTATCTTCTACAATCGACCCCTAAAGTTATTTTCTTCACACGTTGATGAATAGACAATTCCCGAACTTGTTCTCTAGCCGAATAAAAACTTCCCAGCAAATAGCAGATTACTGCATTGCCTGCCGCAAGCAAATTGAGAAATTGTTTATTCATTGTATGATTTATGATATTAATTAGGGGCTGTTTATATGAATCCGGCTGGCCCAGTTAAACGATCTGACTTTTGCAAATGATTGTGTTGCAAGACTTCGTGCATGTCGTATTATATAGTTTGATTGTCATATTTTCAGACATGCAGAACCACTTGACGCTTGGGGGAAAACTAGAGTGATGATTTCACCAGAGTTGACCCCGTATTGTGCAAGCAAGGATAGTCAAAATGTTCGGGTTTTTAACATGCAGTATTTATAGTGAGGTCATGCAAAACCATCTGATCGTAATCGTTGAGTAAACATTTGTTGACATCTTGATATCAAGCTGGGTCGACCGTTGTTTTTTCTTTCCTTATTTCCCTATACTTCCCTAAATACAGCAAAATCGACTATGCATGTTATATATAGCATATGCTCATATGCTCATATGCCTATATGGTATACACTATAAAACCTTTTCCTATTATTTGGCCCAAATGAAATAAAAAGGGATGTTTTATAAGTCTGTTTGGTGGTTACGATATTACTTCACTCAAAAGCTGTAGTAATTAAACATAACCAACAAAACGATAGAATGTGCTTTGCATATACATATTAACCCTGAAAGTGCTCTTATTTGCGAACTAGAAAAGCTCCAAAGAAAGCTTCGTACGGAGAAAAACAGTATAACACATTCGTAATCGTAGGAGATAGAGTGATTTTGTCGCCTTTGTTAAGTTTAAAAGTGCCTCCGACATTGAATGTTCCTCCATTTTTTGCAATAACTTTCGATTTCAGAACTCTGGTGCCGTTGATTGACATAATGTGTCCAACTTCATGTTCAGTGCTTCCACAATAAACCATTTGACTGTAGATGTAGTAAAATCCTTCAACATTTATCGTGATACGCCCGTTGCTATAGGCAATGTCTCCGGCCTCTTGTGAAATTTTCCAAAACGAAACGGCTGCAGCTGTAATGTAACAAACATTTGCCTGTTTTTTAAACTGGCGCGTCATATAAGGCTGCTATAGTATGCATTTTTCGCAAATCGTACCTTCCAAGTTGTTCAAATTTTTATCTTGTCTTCCATCGCCGGTCATATGAAGTAATGGAGTTTCCTGATAATAATTTCAGTTAATAATTGAGAAACATAGAAATAATGATATAGCCATAAAAATAAGATAACATACGATACATGCAGTCACCGTACTTGAGTATTTGTCAATGAATTTTTTCCGCAGGATTTATCACAGACGCCTTGATCACCTGTCAATATAAAACGTACGTTTGAAAATTGAATTTTTCCCAGCTTGCATGCATGTTGGTAGCACATGTGTAATACCGATTAATACGCACTATTAATAGTTTTTGCCTCGCATTTGGTTCAAACAAAACGTGAGATTAATGTGAGATGATCTGCAATCTTTTACCCCGTGCATAAAATCCTGCATGCGCTTCTTTTTAAACAAAAAACCTTTCGTACATGACCATTTATATAAACATCACAAAATTTACAATATATAATTTTAATTTAAGTTTAAGTTTGTAAATTACTGTAAATTACAAGAGTTGATAGTCTACCTTTCTCCCCTTTCATTCCATTGCTTCCAGTCTTTCCAGGCAAACCAATTTCACCGTTTCTCCCTGGATCGCCTTTCTGACCTGCGTATAGAAATCCTTGTTGTCATAATATGCGCACGCACCCACTGAAGCGTTTGTTCGCGTCTTTCCACGCGACAATAAAACTTCAAATCGTTTTCAGAATTTTTGAAGAAGAGAAACAATCAGAATTTTTGAAGAGGAGAGGTATAGACGCAAAAACAGCAATACGTGTAATGTCTGTTACTCGTATTGTTGATGCAGACAGGGGACTAATATTGATAGATGGGGTGCAACGGAGAGAAAATAGTAAAATAGAAAATATTGACCAAGGTTGAATTGGGAAACTTGGTACTTAAGTGGTTGAGTAAAAAATACTAGGGCGCTGCATACATACATGCACGTACTTGCCATTTGAACTAAATCTTACACATGCAATTGTTCTACAGTTAAACATGTTTCACAATGGGCATAAACTGTTAAAAGTTTACACTTTACTTCGTTGAAGAGAAGTGTGGTGGCTAATATTTGACATGCACTGATTTGCGACTCTTTTAATTTAGATCTTCTGGCATAAAAATTTGGCGAACTGACTTTTAAAGGTGGGTAGCCTAACTATAGTTTTTTTATATATAATTACACAGACTACTAATAATCACCGCTGACCATATAACCAACACATATTTTGGCAAGTTTCGAAAACAAATATAATGCCGCTGATATTGAACTTATTAACGCAAGGGTAATTATTCCTATTTATGTCTGTGGTTATACGAAATATTACTGTTATATTTACGAAATTAGGCTTGTGACGGTCACTTTCAGATTTTTATGACATGACGAGGTTTTATATATGCGATAAAATTAACTTAATTGTTGCTTTCTTACCTGGTCTTCCTCGCTTGCCTTTTACTCCTAGAAAAAAGTTAAATATCTTATTTAATATATTATACTATTTTTGTTGTCTGAATAGTTCAGGCAGCCGTTGGATGAGATATATTCGTAATGGTGACGAATGCCGCCATGCAGATATTTATCTTTATAATGTTTGCTGATTTAAAACCGAGTCAGTAGGAAAATTGCATGTGAACCAGTCAGAACATAGAAGGTGTATAGCTATAGCTACAATAAATGTTAGTTATGCATGATGCCGGCATACTATCCATTTATTCGCATAAATTTGGTAACATTCATATAAGAAGAGGATTCAAAGGTAAAAGGAACCTGGGTACGAGGTTGAAGAGGATTTAGACTCTATCTTCGCACTTTCATGACCAAATTGTTGGGCTCAAATTTTAGACCCTTCAGTTAGATCGTCGTCTTTTTCTAAAGTATGTCCGGCATATCAGATGTTGTTGCAAGCTAGGGAGTAAATTTCTCTTTTGCTTTAAACTAACATCAACACATTTAATGAAAATTTAATATTCACCCCTCATACTCCTTATTCCCCTCATTAGAAATGCTAATCAAAATTGCATTCCATTATTCTCGTTGTAATGAATTCGGTTGATTTTGTAATTAATTATTAGAAACTTTACCGGGTCCAGGAGAACAGCTTAGTCAAAAAGATTCCTTTTGTTTGAATCTTAAACGTTTATAGACTATCGATCATTGTATTATCTTGTCGTGTTTGTTTCTTGTCTACATCGGAATTGAATATTGACTCTCCGCGCCCAGTAAACAAATGCTTCTGTAGGAAACGATTGATTCTGGCTGCTTATGTATTTTACCGTTTCCCCTGAACGACAGAACTTCGCTTGCGTGCTTAGTAGCAAATGCTGACCAATTTCAAAATTTCTTGTATTTATTTGGACCTCTCACGTATCCAGATTCTTAATTGATAGACGACGTTTATTATTATTGCGAAGATTTTCCTCGCTCCGGGCCGATAACCACCGATATGAATCATATGAATGATATGGTTCATAATATGGTGTAAAATGAGGCCTCAGCTTGTTGGTATTTGCGCCTTCAATCGTAAACAGTCGTATATGCGTGCATTCGTGTTTTTATAAATATTTATTTATAAAAGGGATTAAAATCACTTGTGTGTTGATGAAATTATTTTTGTCTCGTTTAACATGGGGTGATTAAGTAGATATAACTAAGTATGGCTGTATTTCCTAGTATTTGCACCATGGTTGTTCCTTGTTAGCATAATTTGCTTTCATTTCTTTGTGAGAATTATTCAATTTATTCTTAAAAATCTGGGCACTACTAATACTATAGTTATAGTATCTGTGCTAACTATCAGTGATCGCGCGCCAGCTGCATGTATGCCAACTGAGAAATAACACTTGAGTATATTTCATGGCCTTGGCCCCTAATGGCAATAACAAGGGTGCGAATTTGCACACAACAATATGAATGCTCACCACAACATAGTTCAGTCTTTTTCAATTTCTAGAAAGAAATGATATTCGTAGGTGAATAAAACATGTGATTAATTTCTTTGCTACCACGAAATAAGGCGACCATGGCATAGACAATGCCTTGGCAAGTGTGACCTTTGCCTTTGGTTTACAATATATTAAAATGCCAGCTTACGTACCCCTTCAGAACCTGTATTCGTGTTTTGATCATTTTCTGAATGCGTTACTTGCAATTTTTTCCATTTACTTCTCAAGTTTCGATTTTCTTCTTGCAAATGATTTACTTGGAAGAATACATACACAACTGCCATTACTAATACAACTGAAATCACTGCATTCAGAGTAATGACAGCGATCGCGATAATTCGTCCATAGTTAGATTGAGCCATGTTTATAATAACGTTGTGTGCAGTATCATTGCAAACTAGTTGCTTGAATGAAGGATACCAACTCTTTTTACATTTTATATATTCCGGTTGAATGTATTTACTCAAGATGTTATTTATGGTAGCATGTGTTTGTTCGTTCCAGGAACTGACGTGATTATTAACTTGAACCAAAGACTTCTATTGTTTAATTCTTTGAAAGAGAATACACTCGATATCACTTCTTTCTACATCCGGTATATTACAGTGCTTATAGCAATTACAGTTTTACTTTCATATATCAAGTAATGTTCAATTGTACTGTAATCGACGCCGTAAGCAATTTGCCTGTACCTATGCACTCTATATCTGGCTATGAGAGTGTAAAAACATAAAAGCGTCTTGTTTTACCTGTGTTTAAACTGTATTTCACTATAGCATAATTGTAAGTCTACTATTAATAGCGCATTTGAAAAACTCAAATTTTATGGTAATTTGGGGAACTAGACTAAAATCCCCCGCATCAGCCATGGCATGAGGTAGTTATGATGCGGGAAAACCCGCGTTCGTTATATATCCGCATGCAAATGATCTTTCGAAACCTTCCTTCATTTGTGTTACACAATTTTGCTCGCTCTAATAAATTCCGTTCGTCTTGTCGGGAAAAAGGCAGATTTTTATCATGATGATTCACGCTAAATAGAAAAATATCTTTGTCTTTAAATCGAATATAGAAAACTTTATCGCCAATGTATAAATTAACTCAGACTGTCTTTATGATATTCCATGCTGACCATGCACATTCGAGTCATTGTATATACTTGCATCAAAGTTATAAAGCCTATATTTTTATGCCTTTTAAAAACCCTTCTAACGAATTTTTTGTGTGTATAGATTAACGAACCCTTTTGACTGTATTATCCACATTAATCCCGTGATATATGTTTCTGATACAACCTTTGTTATCAGATCCATAATTAAACTATGATATCATGGGTGTAGCCACTTGTTCATGCATTAGTTGGGAACTGCCTTCGTTTAATAAGAGAACTTAGATTTAGACGTAGGAATTATAATTTAGTAAAGTTTCACCGTTTTTATGTCATGCTACGTGATATTTGCAGTCATGTAAGCAGTCAAATGTTGATAGGAAAGCGATTGTGCGGGGGGCAGCAATTTCCCCTTTTTGCAGAAAAACTCCCTTATGACTGACGTTGAAACATCGTGTTTATGGCTATAGGAACATATTGCATGGAAGAGAATTAAAAGTTCTGCTTTATAAGTCATTTGGCTTTATTAAAAGATGTTTGACTACGTTTAAAAATATAATATATATACCGACGTTTAAAAATATACCGACGTTAAATCTGCTCTGAGATCATACAACAGGAAGCATGCAAGCGGCAATAAATATAGCATTTGATCTGGTCATTATAGTTGTTTGCTTTTTGGGGTTTAAACTATAGTTCAGGCAATCAACAAAAGGGCTAAAAGTGCATGTATAATTAACTTAATTCCCCATTCTGGCTTTTTACAAATAATGGTATATATAGTTGAACCTGCGCGGTGTTCAAAAACAAACATACGTGCTTGGTGTTTCCACAAATTGATTTTTTAACTTATTATATTTCACTGTGCAAAATTTCAAGAATATTCTTTAATTTCTCTGTTCCCTTATAGTTTTTGACATTTTGTAATGTTTTTTTTAACATTTTTGTTTATAGTTGTTTTGCTGCTTCGCGAGATAGCCTAGTGATCAAGCACTCAATTAAGTTGAAAGTGCAATATATGTTATGTAATACTGTTACCCGAAGCGAGGCGAAGCGAAATAAAATTAATTTAATTTGCACCCACGTTTAAACAATATTCCTGTTCGCGCCTTGTATATTTTAGTTGACATTCAGGAAATGTATGTGACTAGGAAGTAGAAAAAAACAACTATTTACAGTTAAACCTATACTCTTCCCTTTATTTTATGTAAATTAACGGTTCACACAAGTTCAGGTCTAAAAATAATTGCCATTGTACACCGCCAAAATACAGTACACGCGTGAAGCTGAATTTACTATTTTATGTATTTGTGTGATATACTTTGCAATATATATAGGAATACTATAATATATAAAGCTACTCATATAAGGTACATACTTCGTGGGGCAAGTTTATCTTGTGTGCGACGAAAAAAGTTCTTGTAGCTAATTTAGTTATTGATCGGTTAATTTGTACTTCCAAAGGGTGAGTATAACTATACTAAAAGTAATGTATAATACAATGCTATAAAATAATGTTATTATCTACAATGCATGATATATGTATATATAAATATGAAATATGATCCCACTTTTCTACTTTTAAAATAGTGACATGCAAATATACGAACAAATTGACTTTAGCAATTTTACATAATTATATATATCATCCATATTCATAACTATTGCAAAAGAACGTGTTAATTCCTGTTAGTGAGGAGCTTAAGTTGGTTTTTCATGCAGCATAAATGCTCCAAAGAAAGACAATGTTTCATTAAAATAATAATACTTTGCGAACGGTGATTCAACTGAGATCTTTTGTCCTCTCGATATTTCAAAAATACCACTAGTGTATTGAGTTTGGTATTTTCTCGTTCTGCTTGCAACACTATGGACGGCCTTGAGAATTCTTTTACCATCTAGATAAACCTCATAACCAATGTATGAACTAGTTCCATCATAATAGAACATCTGACAATACACAAAATAGACACCATCGATTCCTATTGTAAGATAACCATTCCTGTAATGCATTCTCCCAGATCGGTGCTGAGCTTTCCATGTCACTTTTGGGCTCATCACTAGAGATATAATTAAAGAACTGACTATTATTGGCAAGGTTTAGTAGGTAGTTATATGATTCACCATATGCGCCTGGTTAGTCAATAAACCTGATACTTATTATTATGATATGTTGTTTTGTTTGGCAAAGTATGATAAATAAATTAGTTATCTAACCTTTGTTACCACTTTCTGATTTTATTCTCTTTCCCGAAGCAACAATATGGGCTGAATGAAGATGCTATATATAAATATATAAATATGTAAATATATGAACGTATAAAAGATGGTAGGTTACTGATAATCAGACCTAAATTACTGACATAAATATGAAAATTGAATCATTTGCTCGAGCTGAGTTATATTATACGTCGTTCTAACATAATCAACCTTTCAACCTTAAAAGCTTGCATGTGCGGAGTAAACGACCACGCAACAAGTCAACGAGGACTATCATTCCAGAGGTTGAAAAAGAACTTATAGATTTTGTTGTAATGTAAGCATCTCAGATTTTACAAACCTGCAAGAGTCTAATATTAGTAATATACTCTTTTTCGACCAACAGCGAATTTTCATTTCCCAAAACGTCAAACAATCAGAGTCACAGATTTCATGCAAGTTAAACAAAAACTTGTTTTTCATCATCGAAATTCATCGACACGTGCTTCTAATTTAGCAGCCTATGTTAAGCACATGCAGTGTCTTTATCATGTGCTAGTTCTGAAGATACGTTAAAACCGGTTTTCACATCTTAATTTCATCCGTCGTGTTAAAACTAGGCGTCAAAGCAAATACAAGTCTAAACGCAGCCTTATCACCTTAAGCATAGTCACTGGGAGAATCGTCGGAAAATTACCTCTTTTAATTTAATTCTTAAAATACAGATAACTGTCTGTTAACGCAAAAATATTAGGTTGCAACGTATCTTTCAGAAACAACATGTTTCAAGGATTTAAACCGCCCATATCTCAAAGAAATACCGGTAAAAAGTACTGAAAAACTAAAAAACTGTGCTTACCTTGACTACTTTACCTGGAAGCCCTTCATCTCCTGTGTAAAGTTTTAGATAAAAACATACAACTATATGAATCAATATGTGAATAATTTTATTCAGGACACGGTTGAGTAAACCTTAAATTATGTTTGTATGCGGCTAATTTTTTCATTTTTTTTACGTCAGTCATACAAAATACCAATTTATGGACAAGTGTCCAACCAAATCGTGGATAATTAGTCCTCAATTAAAATTGACCTCAAGATAGTATCACCCCGGAATAAACGATTTTTTGGGGGGGAAACCGAATATTTACTCACCTTTGATTCCTTTTGATCCAGTCGCTCCTTTTTCGCCGCGAACACCTGGTTGTCCTGGTGAACCCTGAGGCCCAGGAAATCCTTGAAATCCCTGTGGTCCTTGCATACCTTTATCCCCACGTTCTCCTCTTTGTCCCCGAGGTCCAGTCGTACCATCCCTACCGTCTCGTCCTATCCTCCCTTGATCACCTTGATCACCCTTATCACCTGCATGATGATATTCTCCTTGAATCGCATTCTATTTTGTATTCTTGTTTATCTCCTTTTTTAATTTCTATTTTCCTGACTAGTGTGGTTGCCAGGTTTTCTCACCTTTCATTCCTTTTAAACCATTTGATCCAGGTGATCCATTTCTGCCGCTAACACCTGGTTGTCCTGGTGTTCCCTGAGGTCCAGGGAATCCTTGATATCCCTGTGGTCCCTGCATACCTTTGTCTCCACGTTCACCTCTTTGACCTGGGGGACCAGGCAAACCGTCCCGTCCAAAGTACCCCTGATCACCCTTATTACCTGCATAAGGACCAATATATTCACTTTATTTAGCATGGCATTATGCTCGAATGATGATATTATTATTATTTTTGTGTCTTCTCAATCTTTGGCTGAAGTGTTCACAAACAGTCTAAAAATTATTCAAGTCCTTCATGGATGAAATTAAGCTTCTTTCACTTAATTAACTCGACGAAAAGAATACCTTATTCATTAAAAATAAAACCACACAAACCTTTTTCTCCTTTATTTCCTTTGGGTCCTTTCACTGGCTGCTGTTGAGAGCCTGGAAGAGAGTTAAATACTACGTACAATTTGACGCCATTTTTGACTTCCTATTTTTTCCATTTTCTCTTCTAAGGTTATGATTTTTTACTGTTTCAGTAAAAATCTTGAAAAATAAGTCAATGTATCCTAGACTAAAAAATATAGAATCAGACGTGACTCGACAGATGTATCAATGCCGTAATTTAACTATTTTAACTCAGTAATAATGCTTTAAAAACACAGGCTAATGGAGGGTGCCTCAACAAAGCTATAGGTTTTGTAATATTAATTCCTATAGCGATGATTTCAATGGTTTTTCGCTTGCTGAACACAAGAGTGTTTAAACACAATTGATTAGAGCTTTTAATTACTAGGCGCATAAAATCTTTTCATTAACAGAAATGTTAAAATTTGAGCATCTCTGCTCTCCTGGGTTATTCCCTCCTGGCAGGAAAACAGAGAGGCTACCTCCACTCTATGATACAACTTTAGTTGGACTATGATACAACTTTAGTTTGCGTTTGGCCAAAAACAGTGGATAAAAAAGCACACTCTTATCTATACACTTACTGTTGTTTTTCCTTTGGCTGGAGTCCAAATTCCTTCTAGACCGCTGTTCAATGTTTTCCTTCTTTCCAGCAAAAAGCTATATAAAATAACGTCTAATACATAAATGTATCATAAAGTCCGATATATCGAAATTTGACTTGCCTTATAGAGATTAAAGCCAACAGTATGTTTGCATTAAGTCTGACGCTGGCTGTATAATTTTAATAATTTATAATTTTTTATAAGGTAGTTCGTGCACCGATAAACTATCTATTTTAATTCCGAGTTAAATGCAAGAAGTCTGGGCAGGGATTTTCATGTCAATCAACTTTTGAACGAAAATGGCACAGTATTCTATAGCAGTATGTCAACATAGCTAAATTTAACCAGCCAGCTTAAGGATAATGACGATAAGCATTCATGTCATATTACGGAGAAGAAACAAACCTTCAACACATCATTACTTTGCAATACAACGTCTTCTCCATCATCACTTCTGAGCCTCTCAGAAGCTGATCTTATAAGCTGATCGTTTTCTTTCACGTTATTTCTCCTTAACTCCTCAATAATTCTCTCATGACGTGCAATCGTCACCCAGGCTAACAAATGACTGACCGTAATCAGGAATGCATACAGCAATGCGATATTTAGCACACACCGAGGTACCTCAATATTTTTTATCCCTTTGGAGCTCATAGTGAAACTCAATGATTTAACTCTCCATTCGACATGTGCAAAACAAACGAATTTAGCACGTTGAAATTCAGGGTTATCTTGAAATTGCTGTTCTTCCTGGAAAACTATTGTTTGATAATGCAGTTCTGTTTGTTTGCATTTGACAATAGTTTTTACATGCATACAAAAGATATGAATAATTTAATACTCCTGGTGTGCATATACATCGCAATGACAAAACATGTCACTAGAAGGTTTACAACGAAGCAATTTCGCCTACAGTTTCGTAGTAAAATCATTATTTCGTTACCTTGTCGCAAAGATAACTATGATATTATTAATGCACGGATTACTTTCTCTGCTGCTAAAATGTCATGGCGAAGGAGATTTAAGCCACAATAAATACAGGTTAATTGAAAGGAATCCCTGTCGATCTACTGTTTCATATGACAATGCTATCACTGTAATCGTATCTTAAATGTTGCGCATGGCTGTATTTCTACGTATTTAAGGTAGCTAGGTGCTGTTTAAAGAACAGTTCCCAGATAATTCTAACCATTTATATGTTGACATTTGTTCGTACTATCATACACTGAACATTTGTTCGTACTATCATACACTGAACATTTGTTCGTACTATCATGCACTGGTTGCATTGCCTATTCCTGTCTCAAGATATGGTGCTAAAATGGTAGACCTTATCTAAAGTACTAACGTCTAACGACCAGACTCCTGCCTTCGGAACCTTCGTCTTGGTATTTAGGTTGCATGCCTTTACCCGAAAGACTTTCATCCACCTCAAAGTTAGTGGTAAACATGATAAAACATAATAAACTAAAGCAGACCTCAGACAATCGCACTAAACTAACCGATTTAATCGATTCTTTCAAACTGGCCTCAAAGTCTTCGTCTACATCAAGTTGAAAAACATTAACTAATGTTGAAATATAATTTATTGTTTATTTACATTTTTTTTAAAAAACTATTTACAGTTGCATAACGTCGAAATATTCGTGAATGATAATGATGTATTGATATATATAGTATGTTTTTTTTTACTGTACACGTAACGAGTGTAGATAGCTTCCAGGTATAGGAAGTACCAGCTACTTCTATTGGTTATAATACAAACTTTATATTCATAGTCATTAAACATTAGGTGTATCACGTATATACATTAGAATGCAATACAGGTGCATTGTGCGATAATGAGGAATGGTGGTAATTTAGGACATAACGGTGACGGCAACATGACGTTCCTCAGAGTTATGAATGTAAAATGTATGCGCCAAAGAACGATGAAATTTCGTTGATAAAATATTTTCGTGATATGTTTGTCCCCACCCATATTCTCTGACCCTTGGTTATTTTAAAAACACCACCTGTATACTGTGTATAATATGGTTTATAAATGTCAATGACACTTGCAATGGCTTTTAGAATTATCTTGTTATCGATGTACACATTAAATCCAGTAAAACTGCAATTACCGTCGTAATAGAACATCTGACAATAAACATAATATGTTCCGTCAGCATTTACAGTGAGGTGACCATTGTTATCGTAATTCAATTTGCCAGAAATGTGCTGTTGTTTCCAGGATTTTACTCTATAAACATCTATAAAGAAGGGATTTTTTTCATCATTTCAACACTAGAAGAATTCCCAACCAAAAAATCTATGGTCGCGTTCCACAATTCACGTAAAATAGTTTGATCTCTCTTAGGTCTGGAGTCCCTCTCTAGTCCTTATCCCCCAAATTGTACGTTAAAATATGAAAAATAATTCTAGTAAAAATTCCTTCATATTACCTCCGAAAGGCGGCGGCGAAATGAGAAGCTTGTTCACACCACCGACAATGTGAGCAGATTCTTTGTTCTTAAAAAAATAATAAAGTTGAGGGTTTAATAGAACGTATTAGCTTATTTTGTGCTTTAATTGCAAGCAATTCATGCAAGAGAACGTTAAACGAATTTTATAGAAAAAATGAAATCTATAGTTATTGTATGAGTTATTCTCGCCTGCAACACAGCCCTGCATAAATAGGCTTTCGAGCAATGTTATTATTGTAGTTTTAGTTACACACACACCACTTGGGCACTTGTGTACACATATGCCCTGCCCTGCATGTCCCAAAAAGTTAATATTATGATAAACCCAATTGAAAGCAAGATGCTTTATTTGAATGCCTCAACCTAATAACTATGCTATTTACACACTACTGCGTTGATTATGCATTCAAATTTCGACAAAAGCTTCATTTAGTAAGGGGGACTTTTTTGGGACACTCTATACAAGACTTACAAGTCGAATCAAAGTGTTTACTGGTTTCATATGACAAATGACTGTGACAAAGTAATTGTATTGGGAATTTGAGATCACTTTTATTGTTGTATGAATGATGATTGGCTGACCCGGTCGTTATTGGTTGGTTAATTGTTTTATGGATCGTGTGGTGCCTAATTGTGTTGAGAGAAAATACAGCTTTATGAAATAAAAAATTGCAAATGAATTATTGGAGCACCAGCTGTTGACAGTTCGTGAAAAAAAGCAATACAGCAAAAAACCTTCAGCATATTTATTAGTATGGATTGGAGAATTAAATTAATAAAGTTCCAGTATAGGCATGTTATTACCTCGTTTAACTTTCGAACTAAAACTACAATAATTGTGCATTTCTTAAAGTGTGCGTGTGTGTATTTGTTGAATTGGATGAGGTGTTTGAGAACAATAGTTAAGGGTCGTGACCTTTCACTTTCGTTACGACAAAAAAATTCAATTAAGGTACCTTGAAACTGTATTTTCCGTCGTCATCCTGCAACATGTCTTGAAGTTTCTTGATTTCTTGACGCTGGTTAAACACCTGAGGCAACATAAACCCCACAAGTGCCATCAGTAAGAATGTGAAAAATACATTCAGTATGATGATGCTGGTAGTCAAATTAAAGCGACTTGATTTCATTGTATCTCCTATTTAATAGTGCACCATACAATATTGCAAATAACGCCGCTGCATGTATGCAAAAAGAAGTAGGATCCGAGCTCTGGTAACTTTTCCGCAAAACCGCATGCGCCAATCTCAAGCCAGCACCAGTCTGTTGAAATCTGAGTGTTACCTAAGTGTTATGGTATTTTGTTTACCGTCTCAATATAATTTGATACTTATAATGTAACCAAAGCTTAATCCTAGATTGAATTTATTATAATATATAATGAAGTGTTTTCATCAGCGTGCATTTCCTAGGTCATGCATGTTATATAACTATTACATGAGTATATTGTATATAACTCCTAATTTGATAATTAAATTATCTCTCAATGAAAGATAGACATGGTGGATAAGGCAAAATGTCTATTGCAATATATATGCTAACTTTACCCATATAGCCTTGATCTGATATAGAATATTAGAGAGTCGTGTTTTTCGGAGTTAACTAGGTTATAACTATGCAAGATATAGTTAAAGTGTTTTGTACAACCGCCCCCAGGTTTTGATTCATTTAATTAGGTTTGATTGAAAAACAAAACAATTTACAGTCCTGCACGCTGTTTTTAATCACAGAGAAATCGAATCCAACAAAATGAACACACATTGGCATGTGAATAACATTTAATATGAATTAAAAAGTTGGTAGAAAACCTTGAATAGAAAACCTTGAATGTATACTATACATAGTGTAATATTAATAAAACGGAAAAAGAATGCCTGTGGGTTGAGCACAACGAACTATGCATGATCTTGATACCTGAGGAGAAATTAAATATATGTATAATACTACCTACAGATGTTAGCTATTTATTTAAGAAACTTTATGAAATACCTGAATCGTACCTATAGTCGATCTGTCTATAGCAAGATAGTTTGCATTGGTTTGTTATTGGTTTGTTAGTAATGTAACAGGATCATAGCTAAAGCAATTTAATATTATCAATTTAGGAAACAGTATCTACAATTAATATTTACATTTTATATCATTACCCAATACAAATGAATGCTTCCCAAAGTTATTTACAATCTTGTGTGTTATATTTTTTCTACAAATTGCTGAAATTTCTTTTAAAAACAGAAATTCTATTTATTTTATTAATGCCGGCCAGAATATGCATGATCCCATAATGATTTACCATAATGATTTACCATAATAAAGAAGACGATTGAGATGCCGTTATAAAAAGATGTTTTTTAATTTTTTTTATAAAATTTTTGCGTCTAAAAACAGTCTCATTTTCACCTTGTATCCCTCTTGTTTCGTTCACGATACTATCCATTGATAATCCTGGAGTTCTAATGATTAAACCATATGATTGAACATATTTGTTTCCGCTTTTAAACGTTCTCGTTAGGTTGAATTTAAATAAGGTGTATAGTTTAGTTTTTAGTATTTGATAAAAAAGAGGTGGTCTTGATAATTCAAATCATTACTGTAGAATCACATGTGGACTAGTGGCGTAATATTATGGTAAATGATTGATGGGAGATGATTTATTTACAAAAGGCTAGGACTTTACAAAAGACTTCATACGCTTGTTCTCTCAATCTTACAGCGATAATCGTATGCGTTAAGGATGCAACATAAATGCACCAAAAAATGCCGAACTTTCGTTGAAAAAATATTTTCTTTTAATTGTTGTTCCTACCCAAATACGCTGGCCCTTGTTGATCTTAAAAACTCCACTTATAAATTGAGTATGGTATGGTCTATGAAAATCGACGATGCTGTATATCGCTTTCAAGATTCTTCTGTTGTCAACATAAACATTGAAACCTGTGTAAGTGTTGTTACGATCAAAATAAAACATTTGACTGTAAACAAAGTAAACACCCTCGATGTTTATGGTTAAATGGCCATTTTGGTCATATTCCATTTCACCAGATCGATGTTGTTCCTTCCAGGATGTGATTTTATAAACATCTAAAAGTAACAATCATCGTAATTGATACTCTTACCCACAATCATTCTGCACGGTATCAAACGTAACTATGCATGCCGTGCGAATGGAAAGGGTTTGTGTTTGCCAGGGTTATAAAATAGTTTAATCTGAGTCTGAGAGTTGTAAAAAAGAAGAAATGCATACATCCAGTGTGCTTTTCGGTCATAGAAATCGAGGCTTCAGAGGAAAACCTTAATTGAATTAGCTACTGTACATCTTTGGATGGAAGCTAATTCAATTTTTAATAGGGTCCAAACATGCAGCGTTCAATTATTATTGCGTAATAAAAAATAGTTTACCATAAATGTGAACTATGGTTGACTATATTAAAACACACACTTCATGAGTTGATACGTGAACCTACCTCCAGGAGCTGGGGCAGAGGGAACCATATCACCGCTACCAACAATATGGGCTGATTCTGAGTACTAAAATATAAAATATATCGCACACGTTGTAAAGACATTAAGTTTACGTTAATGATCAATTTGACGACACGCTTTGGTCATGTTAGACCCTTTCAAATTAAATTACTGCATCAAGAATTATTTAATTCAGCGCTAACCATCAATGCTTCTCCTGGTTTTCCTTCATCTCCTGGAACAAGAAGATTAATAAATATATAAGGCCTAAATATTCACAGTAACGTTAATTTAGTATTTAATATTTATTTTGTTACGCTTAATGTTTCATTACGGCCTTCTTTCTACACTGGTATATTTCATAGATAAAATTAGTTTGTTTCAGTTTCCACAAAGCAAGCTGTTAATCAAAATTATTCGAACCTTTTATTCCAGGAATACCTTCTTCTCCTAAAATTACGAGATACAGACATCGTTAGTATCATCACTGGGTCGATGTGGCGTCTACAACTGTATGAATAGTTTATGACCGTGAGTAACCAGTCAGTTTGTATAACTTGCTAGTGTTCATGCAAACTTAAAATATTTACTAAAATTCTTTTTCATGACTTAATTAATGGACCTTTTGTATGCAGCACCATTGTTTCCAACTAAACTAGCTACAGGATTCTTACAAGTTAAATACTTTATATAACTTATTTTAGATACAAGAGCGGTATTATATACCTTTATCCCCCTTTTCTCCTTTATCTCCTATATTACCAACAATTCCTCTATCACCTTTATCACCTGTATTACCCGTAGGCCCTTGAAAACCTCTTTCACCACGATCCCCCCGCGGTCCACGAGGTCCAGTCTTACCTGAAGATGAAGGTAAAGATGAAGTGTCACAACCCCACCCACGCATTGTTGTAAGCTCATTGAATTTGTGAATAAAATTCTTATAGATTTAACTTGTAATTGCTAAAATTTGAGCTCCATGTGATATTCAGTCCTTACCCGGTTTTCCTCTTCCTTTTTTTCCCTTTGCACCTGAAAAATCAATAGACAACAGCGTTTCAAAATTTTAAAAGAATATTTTGAATCTCAGATAAGAAACTTCTCATATAGAAATTTCACCCTTCAGTTTCTTCGAAACTTAATGTGAGAAAATGCAAGTGGAATATCGTGGGGTTAAATTTCCTCAATTTATACCTTTTTCGCCTTTTGCACCTTTTTGGCCGACACATTTTTCGTTGCACTCTTAACAAGAGATATGAATAACACTGTTTAAAAACTTTACTAGCTAGCCCCCCCCCCCCTCAGGACGGCCCTGTCACTGATGACGCAGTATTACCACTGACAATGACGATCATGCATATAAGTTAAACAATTATTTCGCCATTCAAGGATTGCAATCGTGATTGCAGTTTCATGTCGTTTCATGAAATGAGAAGATTCGTACGGCATGTCACTCGTACAATTTGCAAAGTTCTACTATGTCAACTGACAAATTTAAGACGATGGAATTAACTCAGAATTATCTCAGCTGGAGCTATATAGGTTAAGCTCTTGAGGTATGATTGATGGGGATAATTTAGAACTCTATAGCAAAGAGTGTGATTCGTGCGAGTGTGAACGACGACGAACCTTGAGTCTAAATTATTTCTATCATGCACTATCATTAACTTCAGGGATAATTGGCAACAAGCCATATGTAGTGACGGCTGCATGTTGAGCTTAACCAGCAGAGATAATCCTCATTTTAATTCTATCAGTATCAATCCTGAGTTAATTCTATTTGTATCAGCGTTTGAAAGTTTCGAATCGGACGACAGAATACCCCAGCACCGCCAACGAATGATTACGAATCGAATTTTATCCAACATCTGCGCACGTTTTATGTCTATAATTATTGTGAATCAGTCTGGTATAAAACGCATTTTCGTGACTTTAGAAAATACCAGTGACCTGTGCCGTGACTGTCATGGCGATAATCGCGTGTTGATATGTAGTTGATATTCATGCATGTTGAAAATAACAATAGCAATATTCTTTCTTAGCAGAGGCTAATAATCATTGCTCACCAGTTTTCCTTTTTCTTTTCTTTCCTTTGGCTCGTCTTAACCGAGGACGACTCTCGTCTATTTCCTGCGGTTTTTAACATATCAATATCAGTATGCAAATTTGGTTTCATCTTGTATGCGTTTCGACTTACAAGTTATTATGTAGCTTCTCCGTGCAGAATACATCGGTCTATTTGGTCATTGCCACTATTACAGCAGTATCAGTGATTCACAGATTATAATTCATGTTACTATATCTGGTACGCGAGGCTAAGGCATACCAGCACTGTAAAATTATTTTGTACTTTGGGAACTTCTGTTAGTATCTCATTACCCAAGGCCAAGGCTAGACATTGTCAGTGAATAGACGTAAGCTTAGATTCGTGGAGTATTCAGAATTTAGCGTTCATACCTCGTCATCGTCTTCCTGTATAAGGATGTCGTTTTTACCACTCGTAACGACCGCAGTATTGACAGCTTGAGATGGATACACTTTGTTTTCAACCTCTTGTGTATTCAACATTAGTCTCAACTCTGCAATACTCTGTTCATGGCGGTATATTGTTACCCACGCTAGCACTAGACCACTCGTGACTAAAACACCATACAAGAGGCCAATGTTTATGACATATACTGGCAGCTCGACGTATTTTGTACCTTTAGAGGCCATATCGCACTACATTCCTGTAAAGCTGATGTAGAGTAACATGAACACACTATGCTCCTAGCTTCGATGTTTTCGTCAGCTGAGGAAGCTCAGACTTCGTGCACTGAAGCGGCTCAGAGTTGACCCCTTCCAGGAAAACAGTCAATTTGTTTATGTATAGCTAGGTGTTATTTTTGTTGGCTATGTTTTGTCGTTACTATATTCAGTGAGCTGAAAAATGATAATCTCAGTACGAAATAAATCTAGCAACGAATCAAGTATAAATGAAGGGACTATTTTGTAGTTTCAGTACATTTTATGGGTAAACTTGTGACGTTTCAATTATGCATCGAATTTTGGCTAGCAGCTTCGAATATGTTATATGTATACGATTAATAATGCATTGCCATTGTCATTGTGCTGTTTGTAGCTTTGTAACCCGCTACAGGAACATCATTATATGGTAAAATTGTTCGACTTAAAATAGACAGTCTGAACTTCCTGTTGCCTGGTTGGACGAGTTAATTATTTTAATTGTTCTGCGTGCCTATAACGTCTTGATCGTATCTTTTTATCAATGATCATTGACATTGACATTGATAACATCATTGAATGTTAATTTACAACCTGAGGTATGTGATGCTGGTGACGATTTTAGGATGATAAAGATGCGATTATTAGGATCAAACCGAGAACGTTGTGAAAAAAGCAAGTAAGCAACTCGAGCCTCTGGCAGAAATCAAACCCGCGTCTTTGCGATAACACGCAGATCAGGGTTATATTACGACTAAGCAACGAAGAATTTTATGATGTCGTGTTTTATGGCGGATTTAACAGTGTAAAACTGTTTTTTATTAGTTATAAGGCAGCTTTTCGCTGTCGCGTTTTTCAATTTTTTTACACCAATTTTTTTAACGTCAATTTTTTTACATCAATTTTTTTAACATTAATTTTTTTTAACACCAATTTTTTTAACATCATTTTTTTTAACACCAATTTTGTTAACATCCATTTTTTTTAACACTGCTTTTAGTGGTTGCTCGAAAATTCAAAAATTCATCCAAATCGGTCAAAATCGTGAAGGGCCAAAGTACCCATACAATTTTGGCCAAAATTGATGATTTTCAAAAGTTTTCAAAAATGTCCTAATTGGCTTCAAATATTTACTAAGACAAGTTTATTTCGTTCTTGAGCATATCTGGTTGGCTTTTCGAAAATTGAAAATTTCATAAAAAGCGGGCAAAATCGTAAAGGCCAAAGTGCCCTTACCATTTTGGCCAAAATTGATGATTTTCGAGAATTCTCAAAAATGTCTTAATATGCTGAAAATGGTTTCAAATATTTACTAAGACAAATTTATTTTGTTCTTGAGCATATTTGGTTGGTTTTTCGAAAATTGAAAAATTCATCAAAATCGGCCAAAATCGTGAAGGGCCAAAGGTACCCTGGGTTAAAATTGATGATTTTCGAAAAATTTTAAACATGTCTTAATATGCTGAAAATGGCGCATATTTGGTTGGTTTTTGGAACATTGAAAAAGTCGTCAAAATTGGCCAGAATGGTAAGGCGTACCCCTTACCATTTTGGTCAATTTTGACAAGTTTTTAAACTGTTCAAAAACTGTCTTAAAATGCTAAAAATGCCTTCTTAAACTAATATCTTTCATTTTACAGCATATTTGGTTGGTTTTTGGAACATTGAAAAAGTCGTCAAAATTGACAAAAATGGTAAGGCTTACCCCTTGCCATTTTGAAATTGACCAAAATGGTAAGGCTTACCCTAACCATTTTGGTCAATTTTGACCACTTTTTCAATTGTTCAAAAACTGTCTTAAATTCAAAAAATTGTTTCCTAAGACTAATATCTTTCATTTTAGAGCATATTTCGTTGGTTTTTGGAACATTCAAAAAGTCGTTAAAATTGACCAAAATGGTAAGGCTTACCCTAACCATTTTGGTCAATTTTGACCACTTTTTGAATTGTTCAAAAACTGTCTTAAAATGCTAAAAATGGCTTCGTAAGACTAATATCTTTCATTTTAGAGCATATTTCGTTGGTTTTTGGAACATTGAAAAAGTCGTCAAAATTGACCAAAATGATAATGCGTACCCCTTACCATTTTGGTCAATTTTGACGACTTTTTAAACTGTTCAAAAACTGTCTTAAAATGCTAAAAATAACTTCGTAAGACTAATATTTTTCATTTTAGAGCATATTTGGTTGGTTTTTGGAACAATGAAAAAGTCGTCAAAATTGACCAAAATGGTAATGCGTACCCCTTACCATTTTGGTCAATTTTGACGACTTTTTCAATTGTTCAAAAACTGTTTTAGGATACTAAAAATTGTTTCCTAAGACTAACATCTTTCATTTTAGAGCATATTTCGTTGGTTTTTGGAACATTGAAAAATCGTCAAAATTGACCAAAATGGTGAGGCTTACCCCTTACATTTTGGTCTAAAATGAAAGATATTAGTCTTAAGAAACAATATTTGGCATTTTAATACAGTTTTTGAACAGTTGAAAAAGTCGTCAAAATTGACCAAAATGGTAAGGGGTAAGGGGTAAGCCTCACCATTTTGGTCAATTTTTACAACTTTTTCAATGTTCCAAAAACCAACCAAATATGCTCTAAAATGAAACATATTAGTCTTACGAAGTTATTTTTAGCATTTTAAGACAGTTTTTGAAATGGTAAGGGGGGTACGCATTGACCAAAAATGGTAATGCGTACCCCTACCATTTTGGTCAATTTTGACGACTTTTTCAACTGTTCAAAAACTGTCTTAAAATACTAAAAATAACTTCGTAAAACTAATATCTTTCATTTTAGAGCATATTTGGTTGGTTTTTGGAACATTGAAAAAGTCGTAAAAATTGACCAAAATGGCGAGGCTTACCCCTTACATTTTGGTCAATTTTGACGACTTTTTCAACCGTTCAAAAACTGTCTTAAAATGCTAAAAATGGCTTCCTAAGACTAATATCTTTCATTTTAGAGCAAATTTATTTGCTTTTTGGAACAGTGAAAAATCGTCAAAATTGACCAAAATGGTAAGGCTTACCCCTTACCATTTTGGTCAATTTTGACGACTTTTTCAATTGTTCAAAAACTGTATTAAAATGCCAAATATTGTTTCTTAAGACTAATATCTTTCATTTTAGAACATATTTGATTGGTTTTTTGAACATTGAAAAATCGTCAAAATTGACCAAAATGGTAAGGCTTACCCCTTACCCCTTACCATTTTGGTCAATTTTGACGACTTTTTCAACTGTTCAAAAACTGTATTAAAATGCCAAATATTGTTTCTTAAGACTAATATCTTTCATTTTAGAACATATTTGATTGGTTTTTTGAACATTGAAAAATCGTCAAAATTGACCAAAATGGTATGGCTTACCTCTAACCATCTTGGTCAATTTTGACGACTTTTTGAACTGCTCAAAAACTCTCTTAAAATGCTAAAAATTGCTTCGTAAGACAAATATCTTTCATTTTAGAGCATATTTAGTTGGTTTTTGGAACATTGAAAAATCATCAAAATTGACCAAAATGGTAAGGCTTACCCTAACCATTTTGGTCAATTTTGACGACTTTTTCAACTGTTCAAAAACTGTATTAAAATGCTAAAAATTGTTTCTTAAGACTAATATCTTTTATTTGATTGGTTTTTTGAACATTGAAAAATCGTCAAAATTGACCAAAATGGTATGGCTTACCTCTAACCATTTTCGTCAATTTTGACGACTTTTTCAACTGTTCAAAAACTCTCTTAAAATGCTAAAAATTGCTTCGTAAGACTAATATCTTTCATTTTAGAGCATATTTAGTTGGTTTTTGGAACATTGAAAAATCATCAAAATTGACCAAAATGGTAAAACTTACCCTAACCATTTTGGTCAATTTTGACGATTTTTTCAACTGTTCAAAAACTGTCTTAAAATACTAAAAATAACTTCGTAAAACTAATATCTTTCATTTTAGAGCATATTTCGTTGGTTTTTGGAACATTGAAAAAGTCGTCAAAATTGACCAAAATGTTAATGCGTAACCCTTACCATTTCAAAAACTGTCTTAAAATGCTAAAAATAACTTCGTAAGACTAATATGTTTCATTTTAGAGCATATTTGGTTGGTTTTTGGAACATTGAAAAAGTCGTAAAAATTTACCAAAATGGCGAGGCTTACCCCTTACCATTTTGGTCAATTTTAACGACTTTTTCAACTGTTCAAAAACTGTCTTAAAAAATGCTAAAAACGGCTTCCTAAAACTAATATCTTTCATTTTAGAGCATATTTAGTTGGTTTTTGGAACATTGAAAAAGTCGTCAAAATTGACCAAAATGGTAAGGCTTACCCTAACCATTTTGGTCAATTTTGACCACTTTTTCAATTGTTCAAAAACTGTCTTAAAATGCTAAAAATGGCTTCGTAAGACTAATATCTTTCATTTTAGAGCATATTTCGCTGGTTTTTGGAACATCGAAAAAGTCGTCAAAATTGACCAAAATGGTAATGCGTACCCCTTACCATTTTGGTCAATTTTGACGACTTTTTCAATTGTTCAAAAACTGTCTTAAAATGCTAAAAATAACTTCGTAAGACTAGGTATGTTTCATTTTAGAGCATATTTGGTTGGATTTTGGAACATTGAAAAAGTCGTCAAAATTGACCAAAATGGTGAGGCTTACCCCTTACATTTTGGTCAATTTTGACGACTTTTTCAACGGTTCAAAAATTGTCTTAAAATGCTAAAAATAACTTCGTAAGACTAGGTATGTTTCATTTTAGAGCATATTTAGTTGCTTTTTGGAACATTGAAAAATCGTCAAAATTGACCAAAATGGTAAGGCTTACCCCTTACCATTTTGGTCAATTTTGACGACTTTTTCAATTGTTCAAAATCTTTCTTAAAATGCTAAAAATGGCTTCCTAAGACTAATTTCTTTCATTTTAGAGCAAATTTTGTTGGTTTTTTGGAAAGATCAAAAACTGGTCAAAATTGGCTAAAATGGTAAGGCTTACCTCTAACCATTTTGGTCAATTTTGACGACTTTTTCAACTGTTCAAAAACCGTCTTAAAATGCTAAAAATGGCTTCCTGAGACGAATACCTTTCATTTTAGAGCATATTTAGTTGGTTTTTGGAACATTGAAAAAGTCGTCAAAATTGAGCAAAATGATAACGCTTACTTCTTACCATTTTGGTCAATTTTGACGACTTTTTCAACTGTCTTAAAATGCTAGAAATGGCGTCCTAAAACTAATATCTTTCATTTTAGAGCATATTTGGTTTGCTTTTTGGAACATTGAAAAGTCGTCAGTTTTGGTTCAAGTATTAAAATGTATTATTTTATGGTAAGTATCAACAGAGGATGCGGTGGCCTAGTGGTTAAGGTACCGCCCTACCAAATTGTGAGCGTAGGTTCGAATCCTGCAAGAGAGAAGTGCAATTTTTCCCACCTAAATTGCTATTTGATTTAAAATTCTGCAAATAGGATTAAGTCGAATAAAGAACAAGAGCTTTTGATAAATGATGCTGTGGCCCTTATTCTTTAATTTAAACTTCATCGAAAAGGATTAGGTCAAATAAAGAACAAAAGCTTTTGACAAATGATGCGGTGGTCGAGTGGTTAAGACGTTGACCTCCCAACCCGAAGACAAACGTTTCAACTCCTGGCAATGCAAAAAAATTAGCCTGAAAAATTTCCGCATGATTTGGAAGCTTTAAAACAGTTAAAAGACTCCCCGGCCTTTGCGAAAGACCGTAAATTGAAAAAAATTTGAAATAAAAAAGATTAAAAAGAAATTCTTGCGTTAGAGAGAACCTAAAAATTGAAGAAAAAAAAGCACAAGTAAAAAAGTTTTAAAAACATGTGTCTTCTAAAGAGCCTAAAAATGAAAAAGTCGGACGGAAAAAATTTAACAATTTCCCGCTTTTAAAAAACTCATGTTTACTTAACTTTTTTTTCACGAAAATTTGACAGGGGGATTTTCTCGAGACTGAAAAAATTCACTTTTTTTCACTTTTTTAAAATTCTCTTAGATTTTTTTTTGACGAAGAAGTAGTTTGTCTTGGGTTGCCTGTGTCTGTCTTGGGCTATCTGTGTCTGGCTTGACACAGGTAGCCCAAGACAAAATACTTCCGCGTGAAAAAAAAAATCTAAGAGAATTTCAAAAAAGTGAAAAAAAGTGAATTTTTTCAGTCTCGAGAAAATCACCCTGTCAAATTTTCGTGAAAAAAAAATTTGTTAAGTAAACATGAGTTTTTTAAAAGCGGGAAATTGTTAAATTTTTTTCCGTCTGACTTTCATTTATAGGCTCTTTAGAAGACACATGTTTTTAAAACTTTTTTTATTTGTGCTTTTTCTTCAATTTTCAGGTACTCTCTACAAGAATTAACGCAAGAATTTCTTTTTAATTTTTTTTATTTCAATTTTTTTTCAATTTACGGTCTTTCGCAAAGGCCGGGGAGTCTTTTAACAGTTTCAAAGCTTCCAAATCATGCGGAAATTTTTCAGGCTATTTTTTTTGCATTGCCAAGGGTTGAAACGTTTGTCTTCGGGTTGGGAGGTCAACGCCTTAACCACTAGACCACCACATCATTTGTCGAAAGCTTTTGTTCTTTATTTGACCTAATCCTTTTCGATGAAGTTTAAATTAAAGAATAATTTCGGTGGGAAAAATCGAACCTTTCCCATGCAGGGTTTCGAACCTAGACTTACAACCTGGTAGGCCGTAGCCTTAACCACTGGGCCACAGCACCCTCTGTTGATACTTATCATAAAATAATACATTTTAATACTTGAACCAAAATTGATGACTTTTTCAATGTTCAAAAAAGCAAACCAAATATGCTCAAAAATGAAAGATTATTAGTTTTAGGAAGCCATTTTTAGCATTCTAAGACAGTTTTTGAACAGTCGAAAAAGTCGTCAAAATTGACCAAAATAGTTAGGGTAAGCCTTACCATTTTGGTCAATTTTAACGATTTTTCAATGTTCCAAAAACCAACTAAATATGCTCTAAAATGAAAGATATTAGTCTTAGGAAACAATTTTTCGAATTTTAAGACAGTTTTTGAACAATTGAAAAAGTCGTCAAAATTGACCCAAATGGTAAGGGGTAAGACTTACCATTTTAGCCAATTTTGACCACTTTTTGATCTTTCGAAAACCCACCAAATGTGCTCTAAAATGAAAGATATTAGTCTTACGAAGCCATTTTTAGCATTTTAAGAAAGTTTTTGAAAAATTGAAAAAGTCGTCAAAATTGACCAAAATGTAAGGGGTAAGCCTCATCATTTTGGTCAATTTTGACGACTTTTACAATGTTCCAAAAACCAACCAAATATGCTCTAAAATGAAAGATATTAGTCTTACGAAGTTATTTTTAGTATTTTAAGACAGTTTTTGAACAGTTGAAAAAGTCGTCAAAATTGACCAAAATGGTTAGGGTAAGCCTCACCATTTTGGTCAATTTTTACGACTTTTTCAATGTTCCAAAAACCAACCAAATATGTTCTAAAATGAAAGATATTAGTCTTAAGAAACAATATTTGGCATTTTAATACAGTTTTTGAGCAGTTGAAAAAGTCGTCAAAATTGACCAAAATGGTAAGGGGTAAGGGGTAAGCCTTACCATTTTGGTCAATTTTGACGATTTTTCACTGTTCCAAAAAGCAAATAAACTTGCTCTAAAATGAAAGATATTAGTCTTAGGAAGCCATTTTTAGCATTTTAAGACAGTTTTTGAACGGTTGAAAAAGTCGTCAAAATTGACCAAAATGTAAGAGGTAAGCCTCACCATTTTGGTCAATTTTTACGACTTTTTCAATGTTCCAAAAACCAACCAAATATGCTCTAAAATGAAACATATTAGTCTTACGAAGTTATTTTTAGCATTTAAGACAGTTTTTGAACAGTTGAAAAAGTCGTTGAAATTGACCAAAATGGTAAGGGGTAAGCCTCACCATTTTGGTCAATTTTGACGACTTTTTCAATGTTCCAAAAACCAACCAAATATGCTCTAAAATGAAAGATATTAATTTTACGAAGTTATTTTTAGTATTTTAAGACAGTTTTTGAACAGTTGAAAAAGTCGTCAAAATTGACCAAAATGGTAGGGGTACGCATTACCATTTTGGTCAATTTTGACGACTTTTTCAATGTTCCAAAAACCAACGAAATATGCTCTAAAATGAAAGATATTAGTCTTACAAAGCCATTATTAGTATTTTAAGACAGTTTTTGAACAGTTGAAAAAGTCGTCAAAATTGACCAAAATGGTTAGGGTAAGCCTCACCACTTTGGTCAATTTTTACGACTGTTTCAATGTTCCAAAAACCAACCAAATATGCTTTAAAATGAAACATATTAGTCTTACGAAGCAATTTTTAGCATTTTAAGAGAGTTTTTGAGCAGTTGAAAAAGTCGTCAAAATTGACCAAAATGTTTAGAGGTAAGCCATACCATTTTGGTCAATTTTGACGATTTTTCAATGTTCAAAAAACCAATCAAATATGTTCTAAAATGAAAGATATTAGTCTTAAGAAACAATATTTGGCATTTTAATACAGTTTTTGAACAGTTGAAAAAGTCGTCCAAATTGACCAAAATGGTTAGGGTAAGCCTTACCATTTTGGTCAATTTTGATGATTTTTCAATGTTCCAAAAACCAACTAAATATGCTCTAAAATGAAAGATATTAGTCTTACGAAGCAATTTTTAGCATTTTAAGAGAGTTTTTGAACAGTTGAAAAAGTCGTCAAAATTGACGAAAATGGTTAGAGGTAAGCCATACCATTTTGGTCAATTTTGACGATTTTTCAATGTTCAAAAAACCAATCAAATATGTTCTAAAATGAAAGATATTAGTCTTAAGAAACAATATTTGGCATTTTAATACAGTTTTTGAACAGTTGAAAAAGTCGTCAAAATTGACCAAAATGGTAAGGGGTAAGGGGTAAGCCTCACCATTTTGGTCAATTTTTACAACTTTTTCAATGTTCCAAAAACCAACCAAATATGCTCTAAAATGAAACATATTAGTCTTACGAAGTTATTTTTAGCATTTTAAGACAGTTTTTGAACAGTTGAAAAAGTCGTTAAAATTGACCAAAATGGTAAGGGGTAAGCCTCACCATTTTGGTCAATTTTGACGACTTTTTCAATGTTCCAAAAACCAACCAAATATGCTCTAAAATGAAAGATATTAGTTTTACAAAGTTATTTTTAGTATTTTAAGACAGTTTTTGAACAGTTGAAAAAGTCGTCAAAATTGACCAAAATGGTAGGGGTACGCATTACCATTTTGGTCAATTTTGACGACTTTTTCAATGTTCCAAAAACCAACGAAATATGCTCTAAAATGAAAGATATTAGTCTTACAAAGCCATTTTTAGCATTTTAAGACAGTTTTTGAACAGTTGAAGAAGTCGTCAAAATTGACCAAAGTGGTAAGGGGTAAGCCTAAGGGGTAATGTTTTGATTACAAAATAACCAAGGCACATTTAATGAGATTATATACAATAATTGAATATACTATTTATTTTTAATATCATCCATAACAGTTTTTGTCACAGTCTGCAATCGCTTTTCCTATATTTGGTACGATTATCGACAAGCCAAGGCTGGAGAAAAACCGAATTAGCGAAGTAACGATACGCCGTTTGTTCTGCCAAGTCAACCTCGGCTGTTGTGAACCTACGTAGTTTTGTCCGATGACCAAGAAAAGCTGATCTAAAGAAATTAATCACAAAAAGAAAAGTTTTGACACGAAAAAAAAATGAGGAAAATAAGTTGGGATACAAAAAAAAAATGATAGGATAAAATATTTTGACAAAAGAAAAAAAATTGGACACAAGAAAAAATATTGAAAGGAAAAAAAATTAATTATCTGGGAAAAAATTCAGACAAATTTTTTCTGAACACAATAAAAAATTTTGACAAGAAAGAAATTTTGATGTTAAAAATGTTTCGACACAAAAAAAATTAAGAGGAAAAGGAATATGGACAGAAAGAAAAAAATTGACACAGAAAACAAATTGTGGACACAAGAAAAAAAATTTGACACGAGAAAATATTTTGAAGCAAGAAAAAAATTGAGAGGAAAAAGGAATATGGACAGAAAAGAAAAAAAAAATTGGCCGGAAAAAAATTAGGTACCTACAATGACTAGTACAGTGTGTTTGATGAGTTCAAGGAACAACTCACCCGGGACCAAAGTGGTTGGTACGAGACACGCCTCCCGTGGCGTGGCAACCACCTTCCATTGCCCAACAATGAATCTAACAGTTTGCGACGATTAACAAGTTTAACGAACAGACTTGAGCGTCAGGGTTTAACAAGCAAATACGGGAAGATAATCGAGGAACAAAAATCAGAGGGGATAATCGAAAAAGCTGAACAGCCAAGTGTAGGAAGAGAATACTACATCCCCCAGAAAGCAGTTATTCGACCTGATGCAGAATCTACAAAAATCCGAGTTGTTTATGACGCTTCTGCAAAAGCACGTAACGGCATTCCATCGCTGAATGAGTGTCTAACCCCCGGCCCCTCGTTGCAAAATAAATTGTGGGACGTGTTAGTGAGGGGACGCTTTCATCCATTATTTCTGTATTCAAATCGGTCATTGTTGACTGCACACAAGAAAATATTCCAGATCAATCACATTAGCCATTGTGACATGTTCCGACACGACACTTACGATTAAGTGGAAACGACCAGAGGTTGACACGTCTCACAGACGCTGAATTGAAACTGTTCAGAATACAATAATTATATCACACGATTCTCACCTGGTTGGAAACCAGGAATATTACTGTAGAAACTGTATTTCCCTTAGATGTCAGACGACCAGAAACCCATTTATCAAAAATGTAATTTCCGTAGTTTGTGTCCCCCCATAGACCTCCATGCATGGGGGCGCGCAGTACAAGAATTTTTTTAATACTTCAAAATGTTACGATTCTTTCAGGACGACTGGAACAGGATGCCTTTTCGGCGAGGCAAGAAGCACATAACGTTTCTCACCCTTTGCGCCAGCTGTGGTCCGCGTCCGTTAATATAAATCTACCTCCCCCCGGATGCAACTAAACGAGAACGCTCAGCCAGACAAAAGATGACATCGTCAAATATGAAGCTATAATATTTAGCCTAGCCATAAGCGACCGATATTTTGTGTGGAATTTATGTATTTCGTAAACTGCGTTTATGTGAAAGTACATTTAAAATCATAGATTAACAGGCTTATTTTTAATCTTTGCGCGAAGTATTCTCGGTCGAGTGGTTATATTTAATAACCATTGCAAAAATTATTATAGGTTATTTTGTTCAAAAATTTTTTACCAACATGCTCATATATGCAAAAGCCTTTAAAATTTCAAATGGTTTCATTTCTGATTAAAACCTTTCCCGGCTTAGAAGAAATTGTTGTATTGTTGGAATTCTGATCGTTTATTCAGAAGCATTGTTGAACTGCAATTTAAAGCACTTATGGATCATCTACGCCATGCAGTGTTACTACTACGGGTAGAAAGCTAACGCGTGGTAACGACTAACGAGGTTTCCAGAAGGTTTATATTTATCAAGTTAAAACAGCGAGATTTTGAATGTTGATGATTTGATCAAACGGATTAAACCGTTCAAACTTGTACGAGAATACGCGAGCAGCGTTAGTCAAAATAAAACTAGGGAAAAGTCTATGTATTAGGCCAGACGAAAGAAAGAATTCAGTTGCCTTTTTACATTCTTTAAACTAGATAGAATAACTAACAAAATGAAACCAAAGCGTCCATTGATACTGAAAAAATCTGGCAGGTATTTCCATGTATTAATTTGTAATGTCATGTAAGGGCTGTATAAGTACATGAACACTTACACCTTTATCAAACCGGGCTATTCTTTTTTAACAGTAGCTAATATGCTCACCTTGGCAAATTACGATTTTCTTTTACCTTTTATCGACAGCATTTTTAAATCTACCCAACAAGAACATTCCCTTAGGGCACCCAAATCATAGAAAACAACAGCATTAAAATATTTTTTAAAAAAACTACACGGCAAAGCCTTTGAAAGAATAGTTTACAACTAGTTGCCGGATAACAAATATTCGCCTCAAGCTTTTTTAAAATTTGGCTTGTTTATTTTTATTGTACAATACAGTCAACTTGCAGGGTGATTTTTTGAAAATCTTTAGTCAAGAGGAACCGGAGTACCCGTTAAACCTCCTCATGCACAAAAACATTAAACATACGATTCCCGTACGGCAACATCACTGCCGAAACAATGACATTTGTCATTACATTCATATAATATCTTCTTCAGAATTAACTTGGGCTGGGCTGCATGACAGATTTCGTCCAGGAAGACTAGCATGGCAGCAACAGAGATCGTGAACATAAGAAAATAAGATGCCATATACCAGTACAAATATAATCAGTTTAAATAATCCCAATTACCGTCCAGTTTTCCTGCGGTCATAGTTGACAACATAAAGACAAAATTTGATCTGACAAAACGGACTAAAAAGAATATTTGTTTAATAAAGTTAAAATGTAATCTCAGTGCATCATGCGCTGGTTCTAGAAGGAAGCCCCTTCACAGTAGGTGCAGGAAGTAAGGTAAGGATTTAACAGGCTCGCATCATTTTGTTGCTAAGGAATCTCCAGCATCACTTTATAGCCATTGGGATTGTCTCTTCGTTCTCATTGATATACAACCATCTCGTCTTAATCTTGAGAATTAGCCAAATGATACGAATGAGGTGGTGATTAAGAGAACATCTTGAAGTCTTGAAGAACACTTATTCGGAGTTATTTCGATCCACGTCTAAAGTCACGTATCTTGAGAATGTGGTCGTTCTTTTATAAGCACCAGGATGAAGAAGGTTTGTATTGCATTTCCATTTGGCTGTATCACGTCTTTCAAAATCAGTGAAGTGCTCATCAACTTCTCGTCAAGTGAAATTATAGTCTAAAGACGAAGCTTTGCATGCTTTAATTGGAAAACATGCAGTTTATTGCGACAAAGAACAGTGTTCCGGGAATTGAACCCAGTAACCGTGTGTACAATCAGCTTCCATTTGACCATGTTTTCTATTCTGAGGGCGTTTACGTCAGACATTGAAAAGTCTACTAGGTTGCGAAAACATTCTCAATTTTTTATCCAGTATAATGGGATATAAATAGTCAACAGAAATGTTTAGCTTTCATGCAATTTTACTTGTGAAAAGTTTATATTTCGTATGGAAAACCAACCATAAACGCGGTTCCGAACGCACGGACACTGTTTTTTTACGAGGGAAACCAGAGTGCCTGGAGAAAAACCCTCACCGAAAGCCGGAATAAAACACAAAGTACACAAGTTTGAGATTTTATTAAAACAAAGTCATGTATTACAACAAAGTGTGTGTGTGTGTTAAAGATATTGAAATCAAGAGAGAGGAGACGGACAATTTTGGTCCTATTTTTATTGATACTTCACTAAGCATGTATTACAAAGCGTGTGTGTTTTTTTTACATATAGTACATCATTAATATACGAAGACATTAAACTATTACTATCTAAAACCGGTTACAAAGTAGGTGCGTTTAAGATCATGATATTTAAATTTATAGAACAGTGCAGGTTAAATGTTCGGCATATTTTAGTATAAATTGTGCATGTCTTTTTACAGTGTACTATTGCGTTTCTTAATTCTAAGACTGATCAGTAAAACATGCATTAATGTAAGTAAGTGTTTCTAAGTTTCTAATGTGTTTTTTTTGTTCTTTATATAGACTTAACCCACTAACTATGATAGAGTACTGAATAAAGCTTAAATGAGAACGAGGACTTAATATATTAATATACGCAAAAATGCCTGAGTTCAGAGCACTTAAATTCAAGTTACGTTCGTCTAAAAACTAAAATTATTCTGCTGACAAATCATAGGCAGTGTTCCTAATAGTTTCGTTTTAAGATGTCAAACTGTGCATATATATTTCAAGGATCAAGTTAACTTAAAGATATTTCATGAGCCCTTATAGAAACAGCATGAATGTATACACAATTGTCCTTGAAAACTTCATTGCACATTTTAGAGCTGAGGCATATAGCCAGAGCATGCTGCCCTTGTAGAAACAAGGTTTAGAAAAAAATACCACAAGAAATGGACCAGTTTATATTTTTGAGGCTGAGGCATATAGCCAAAGCAACAATTAAAGTGTCGAAACCAAGGGCAGCATCGAGTGTAAATTTTTTTTTTCAAGAAATTCAGTCAACATTTTTTGAACCATGCAAGGGATATTCCCAAAGCAAGCTGCCCTTATAGAAACAGCCCCAGGAGTACAATTCAGACTAATACTTTTAGAGCCAAGGCATATAGCCAAAGCAAGCTGCTCTTATAGAAACCACCACAGAATTACATTTTTTTCTTTGAAAAACTGGTTTGAAAACTTTTAGAGCTAAGGCATAAAGCCAAAGCAAGCTGCTCTTATAGAAACAGCAATGAAAATAACACTGCAACGTTATTAGATATCCCAAGATACCTGCTAACACTTCGAACCACATAGCAAAGTCAAACAGTACAGACAAAAAGTGGCGCCTTACTTTTCATAAGCACTGCTCGACGAAGCTAAATGATTGGAAATCTCACAGAGACCTTGGAAAAATAATAAAGTTACAATGCCACTGCCAATGTTTGTCTCGTAATTGGTTTCTAACTATAGTAGAAATAAGGCATATATCGTTTCAAGACAACAGCATGCACCCCCCCCATCCATTGCTTATTTTCTTCAAGTAAATTCAAATTCATTAATTGAGAGCATGTGTGTGTTAACTTTGATGGCATAAATTCATGTATTACAGAATAGCAAGACAGTATAAGATATGCCGTAAAATCAATGTTTCTGGCTTGAATATTAACTGTAGCCTTAAGTGAATGCAATAGATAACAGATATAAACTAGAAGCCATTATATAGGCCATGGTTTGCCATGTATTTACTCGTGTGCGTGTCTATTTTATGTGCAACTACAGTATCTTGAGGTATGCATGGTGCATGTTTTGTATCTGTTCATATTTTGATATAAATCATGTTTTTTCATAAATATACACAATATTATATGTTCAATTACAAAATATAGTAAGGCAAGATATAATCGTATATTTACAATGTTTGCTGAGAAATCAAAAACGTATTTACATACAAATAATTTTACAACCAGACCGAATGGTGACCCTATAGTTATCATTTTACAATGTTAATTCCGAAAGCCGCAATTGACCGGATTTCATTTTACAATGTTAATTCCGAAAGCCGCAATTGACCGGATTTCAATTAAGAGCCGAAGATGATTTCAATCAGGACAAGATAGAGAAAGAGGAAAGAACCTATGGGATTATGTCTGCCATTTGTGGCTGTGATTTGTGTTAGTGTGCATGGCTTTTTAGCCTTTTCTTATGTGAGATATGGGTATAACAATTGTGATATATGTTTTTAGTTTTATCAGACAAATTATCAACCTAAACCTTAGCGCAGCCCTAAGCACAAGCGAGCAGTCTAAGCGCAAAACCGATTAAAATATATTTAACCGAATTTAAGAAACGTTTGCTCACATGCATCATGCATTAGCTATGTTCCTGGTGGCCAGAACTTAGTTAACTGAATTTAAAACTTTATTTAACTTAAGTTCGTTAACTAAATTAGTTAACTTCGTTAAGTTAATCATGCACAGACTAATCCCTGCATGCACATTTTTTGACCACCAGGCTACTCTAACCTGTAACGATGCCCGGGCATCGCTGAACGTTGCTTTTTGGCGTCGATTTGGCGTAGTTTTGGCGTATATTAGGCGTCGAGTTGGCCTACATTAGGCGTAGATTTGCCGTCGAGGTTGCCTACATTAGGCGTAGATTTGCCGTCGAGGTTGCCTACATTAGGCGTAGATTTGCCGTCGAGGTTGCCTACATTAGGCGTAGAGTGCCGTCGAGGTTGCCTACATTAGGCGTAGAGTGCCGTCGAGGTTGCCTATATTAGGCGTAGATTTGCCGTCGAGGTTGCCTACATTAGGCGTAGAGTGCCGTGAGGTTGCCTACATTAGGCGTAGAGTGCCGTCGAGGTTGCCTACATTAGGCGTAGATTTGCCGTCGAGGTTGCCTACATTAGGCGTAGATTTGCCGTCGAGTTGGCCTACATTAGGCGTAGATTTGCCGTCGAGGTTGCCTACATTAGGCGTAGATTTTGCCGTCGATTTGGCTTGTCGGTAATAGCTCAACAGAGCCCATCAACCTGAAATAAGACTAAAGAAATAAGCAAACTACATTTTTTATTGAGAAGAAACACACGTAAAATCGGGATTGTAAACAGACCCAAAACAACATCTATAAAACCCCTCTGGGTTTTCAAGTATTTCCTTGCCATTATTCATATCAAATTATCATGCGGCCGTTATCGTTCTTGACCTGGATCATGCATATAACTCCCCATTGTTCGGTTTATCCAAAAATGTTCAATTGCTTAATACTCACGTTTTATTATGAACAGGTTTTGTCGTTGTTTCAAATGGCTTGACCCGCTAAATCGCTACCTGCAATAAAACCAAAAGAATGCTTGTCATAGACAGCGATTTCAAGGATTTACCTTCGATGAAGGGAGCTTAAATATCGGGAGAAAACTTGCGGTGATTATTCAGTTGAGAGGACGCATGATGCCTGATCAAGCGTTTCAAGTTTATCATCCTATTTTGAATAAAATAGACCCAAAATTACCTGTTCATTTCAGCAACAAGTGTTGAAGAGCAGCTTTGGACTTGCCGTCTCTTGAAATGCGAGTCATCTTGGGGAATTTCAGCTATGGGTTTTCTTTCCCAGCTCATTTCTATATTCGGTTTGGTTTTAGCTTTTAAACTCCACCTGGAAGAACAAAAGGCAATGTTAGTTTACTGGTTTGGTCTTTATAACTCAATTCAAAGGTAATTGCTTGCGATTCGAACAAAGGTTAGCGGCTCACATACGATTTAGCGTATATTACCTTTCTCATGTCATCAACAAGTCCCAAGAAAATGCGTAGACGTGCTTTCTCTTCAAAGGCGAGTTATCTTGAGTCAAATGCGAGTCGTCTCGGGCAATTTCAGCTACAGTAACGGACTTTTTGCCCACTTCACTTCATTCAGTTTGGTTTTAAACTCTTAAACTCCACCTGGAAGAATAAAAGGCACCATTAGTTCACTGCTTAGGTCTTTAGAACTCAATTCAAACGTAATTTGCGTGCGGTTAGAGGGAAGGTTAGCGGCTCAACGGTATATGATTTGACGTATATTACCTTTCTCATATCATCAATATTTCCCAGAAAAAGCCTAGACTTGCTTTCTCTTCAAAGGCGAGTTATCTTGAGCCAGTTCAGCCACAATTCATCGGTCGTCAATCTCTTGTTCACAAATTTCATCGTTTAACTTCGCTTTAATACGTCAAAATTCTGCATGAAAAGAATAAAAGCTACGTTAGTGCTATGCAAGTTTGTATTTGAAGCTGAACACAACACGAGAGAGGCATTCAAGACGTAAACTAAAGGCACGTGGAACCTCAGCCCAAAAGCTCACGATGAAACAAGCTGATAAAACACGCAAAGGGAAAGGAATATTACCTGGTATAATACCAACGACAGTATGTCAGAGATAGTAAACTTCTATTAAACTTCTCTTCTGCTGAAGACGATAGCAATCTGATAAAAATTTCTTTTGAAATTTTCTTGGCATGGTGTAGACTCATCTTTATTCTTCGAAGACCAGCGCTGAAGTGATGTCTCAAACTGGAATCAAAAGCACATATTATTCATTTCACCTGCTCCTCGTGTCTGCAAAATAAAGTCATCCTATTGGATGAACACTCCCGACCTGACAGCTCAACAACGCTTTTGATTGGACGTTCATAGTAATTTAAATAATATGATTAATTAATTCTCTTCTCCTGAGCCTGGACATCAGAAATGAATTTCAAAAATGAAAGGAAAGAATTAATCATATTATTCAAATTACTATGCTCGTCCAATCAGAAGCAATGTTGAGCTGTCAGGCCGGGAGTGTTCAGCCAATACGATGACTTTATTAAATAATATCTAGCTTTGATTCATCGTTGCCACATCACAACATGGATAACACGGAGTCGGAGTTCCGGAGCCGGAGTTTCGGAGCCGGAGTCCCGGAGTCAAAATTACGGAGTCTGACATAATAATATTGGAAAACACGGAGTCAAAAATTATGGAAAACACGTAGTCTGCCAAAAACATGGGAAACATGGAGCATAAATGTTTGGAAAACACGAAGTCAACCTAAATAAATGAAGGATCGCTCATAAGTCTATACTAATTTTTGATACCACAGTAATAGTATAAAAGAAAGAATACACAATAACAAAAGATTATAGCTGTAATGCCTCTTGCTCAAAGTCATAGAATTATTGTTGTAGCTAACAACATTACGTGTCCTTATATCACCTTAAATCACCAAAACTGCATGCCACATCCAATTTCCTCTTTGTCTACAATATCCTCTCATTTAAATTGAGGAGTATTATTTATGTTTTTCGGTCGTTTATTTACCAATTGCGAAATAGCAAAAACGTTACGCGTTACTGACCCCTAGGGCCGGCTGTTCAAAAGCCGGTTAGCTTAACCCTGGGTTAACTCAAAGAACGCCACCCCCCATTAGGGCTACCACCGTCCAGGTGCGCTTTAGGTGCAGCTAAAATATGTATAAGAACGGTATAGGAACATTAGAATCGAAATGTTATGAATATTGAACATTAATAAAAACATAGAGTATAGATATAACTAGAGACATACTATATAGCTTGTGTATATACTTAGAAAACAAAAGAGATTCCATTTGCTGTTAAAATAGTATTTACTGTGAAACTAGAACGTGTAAGTTGCAATTCGTAGGAAACGCTGAAAAGGAACGCCTTCTTTTTGAAAATAGTATTTACAGCTACATTAGCTTCTCTGAAGAGACATTTTTCATCACAAAAAGGGCACTTTTGGTCCCTTTAAAAATTTTGGGAGGGCACGTGCCCCCAGTTACCTTTTCTCACAACAACGCATGGCAGCAGTGTTAGGAAACGTCTCTTCTGGAAAAGGAAAGCGTGATTGATAACAATTTTTGTCGAAATTTTCGGACGTAATAGTGACTTGTCTTTATCTTTTGAAGACCAGCGCCCAAATGATGCCTCGATTTTGAATATGAGCGCTATTCATTTTACCTCGTGTTGGACAATAAAGCTATGCTATTGGCTAAATACACCCGAGCTAACAACTCGACAATGCTTCTGACTGGATAATCGTGATATGATTGACATGGTGGTCAGTTCCAAAACTCGTGATATGCGAAACATGCACGGTTATCAATTAAAAGTACAATTTTGGGAGGTAATAAAATTATCTTTAATATACGTACTGTATGTAATAAAATTATGTTTAACATATACGTAGGTAATGAAATTTAACTGCGCGAGACGCAGGTAATTAACAAAATTTTAACACAAACATTACCAAATTTTATAAGTCTGATCGATCAATAGTCTATATAGTCCATATATAATACATATCTGAATTTCTTGTCGCTATTACACTAAAAGCCTGAAATTAAACAACTATTCTATATCTCATTTACTTCTGCAAAACTAAAATTTGTAAAATAAAATTTACTGAAAACTATCTTTAAATTTTGCATGAGTCGGAAGCTGTCAGTATATACGAAATAAAACTTCCTAGTAGTGATTATCGTTGTTGTTTTGTGATTCTTCAAAGAACATGAAATCCTACAATGATAACAAAAAGTGGTTAGGATATATTTTCTTAGGACCGACTTTAGCTAGACCGCTTAATTGGGGGTGTGTATATTCGTATCTCTATATATTTCCCAATAGCGTTCCGTACAAAGTCCATTTTCCACTCGGCGAATATACTTGCGCGAACTAATAAAAAGTAGGAAACGATCCTACGTTTTTGCGGCGAATTTTTTGTCAGACCAATTACATCACCGGATTTTAGATTCGTTTTTCCTTGCATAATTAGCCTAGTGGAGAACTGACTTTAGCAAATCTGGTACAATATCGGTTAATGGTTAAATATGATATGCTTACAATCAAAAATGCAGCGCCCAACATTGTGGCTTTCATCTTGACATCAAGATCCATAGGAACTAGAAAAATATTCAAGATTTTAGCTTATTCTTGAACTTGTTCTTGAACTTGTTCAAACTGCATGATCGTGGAATACGAGGTTGGAAATAATCCTGGATCGATATTAAGAACGTATAAGAGCGATAATACAGTATATTTCTACAAAAGAAGAAAGGATTGTTCTACTCACATGTGATTCCAAAATTGTCTGCATCGGTAAATGCCTCTTTGATGAGTCCACTCCATTGCTTTGAAATTTTCCCAACTTGATTGACACCATCAGGAGAGAGGACCTGATGACGAAGATATATGAAGACGAAGAGAAGAATTAGTAATGTTGGTTAAGAACCTGGGGTCAATAATTGCTAACATTATGCGCTCTCTCATGCAACGCTAACCGTGTACAAACAATGTTCTTCATAGCTTAGTGGTGGATAGAGAAATGTTTCGGATGTTGTGGTAAGATTAAATCAATACAAATAATAATTCCTAAAACTGTCTCTTTTACTCCCAGCGTTTCTCAAACCACATGAAGTACAATGAAATAGCGACAAACCCTGTATTCAACATCTCCGCACAAGTTACACTGACAGAATGGACCCTCAATACGAAGCATTGTTTCACGTGTTGCTGTCTGGATTTCAAATCTTGGGAAGAAAATCGACCATCTAAAAAAAATTCAATGCAACGACCATTATGAAGATTTTTTGTCACAGTTTTTCACGTCCATTTTTTAGCATCTCCCCACAACACTTTTTGCGAAACACTGAATTCTTGACTAGCATACTACATGTAGCTAACAACGTTAAAATCAATTTTATTGCCGTCAAGTTTGTAAAGATGACTCACGCACTTTACAAAATTACGGGAATACAGCTCATTCAAAATGGGATTTTTTTAGCACTAGATCAGTGTTTCAACACGAGCGTTGTATGTAGTTATAAAAATACGACCATAAATTAAACACACATCATTACATCATTAGGGAACGTTATTTTCTGTCATGTCATTTATATATAAACTCGAAACGTAAACTCTACGAGATATATATATATATATATATATATATATATATATATATATATATATATATATATATATATACATTATACCGGTACTTACTTTTGTACAACGTAGCCTATCACATTACCCGGAGGTGACTGAACTTCCAACTCTTGTAAGCAACAAGGAAAGAGACATGATGAACAACGCAATGGACGAGTAAGATGAATCACTTCCCTTTGCATATTGTCAAATATTTGGATGTCAAATGGACGACTGGGGCCACAACATTGTCGTGTACAACAGTCAGTATCTATAATAAGAAATTTCATAATTTTATAGATGACGAGTCCACATTCTTTTAACAATTTTTTCTTCAATTGCTCGCTCAATTATTTGCTTTTCCTAGAAAGCAGTTCATTCTTATATTTCTTAATAATCCAAAGAAACTTGCTTCATTTCTTCAGGTTTTTTGTGATGTTGTGTGATGACAATTTTTTCGTTCTTCTTTGCAATGAAAATGTCAATGCAACTTTTGAAAAATTCAGTGCTAAAATTTCTTTACTGTACATGTGCACCAGTACAAATGTTTCAGTGTTTGAGGGTTTTTTTCAGACTAGTTTTCACACGAAATTATTCCGGAGTTCATCCGTCCTGGTTTTTGGGTACCCACAAATACAGTACATATATGTGCTTATAGTTTTCACAAGCTTATAAAATTTTGTATTCCTATATAAAAATTAATGTTCCCCAATTTACCTTCAGCTGCAAAATATACTTGTTGGCCAAGAGAATTCTGGACTTTGTACTTGTTGTTTGTCTCAAATGAAGTGAATGCTATGATGGGAAATACATAGTTTTCATACACATTTTCATACACAGCTATTAGCCAGCCATTATCCACAAATCCATAGATTTGCATTCTTTGAAAAGTGAATATCAATGGGAGTACTAACAGCAATGGGTATAGATTTACTACAATTAAATATTTAATTCCAACACATAAACAATCATACAGTTTACCTTCCAACAACTCCACTTGCTGTTTAATCAATAGTTGATCAATTTGTGTAAGATATTCCAGGCCAGGGGGGCAGTCCTGTTGCACAACAGGAGCTGGCATCCACCCTCCAGGTTGAATTGCTACGGTAGGAGCACCTTAAGAATAATAATACATTTCTAATTAATGACAACATTTTAGATGGTATGAACTTTTGAAAATAACTGAAAGTTGCTTAAAAGCTATTGTAAAATAGTTACTTAAAAATATTGTATAATTAGTAAAATAGTTAGCATCAAATGTGGTGTAGCAACTGCCTAAAATAGACAAAGCACTTCTCGACATTCAAACCTGAGGGCCCTGACGAAGGCATTCAGGTCGAAACGTGTTTTGTCTATTTTAGGCAGTTGTTATACAACATTTGATGCTAAGTTCTTCGAAGATGCTGCCATTCTGCTCCCTAATTATATAGTAAAATAGTTACTTTATAATATTGTAGAATTGATATAGTGAACATTAATCCTACAAGCTAATGCTATCCAAATTGAATAATCAACCTGAGGACTATGAACCAGAAAGCCTTCATCAGGATGATTCCAGTATAATAGGGGAGGTTATATAAGTAGTAATGCTTCTGGTAAAAGCCCTTAGGTAATTGAAACATTGAAAAGCTTTTTTATTCATTTTAGGCAGTTGTAGACATTTGAAGAGACGCTATATTGAAGATGCTGCTCTGACTGCTTCTACTTAGTGATCTTGGAATGTGATTAAACAGATGATAGATCACTGCACTGGGAAACAAAAAACACTTAATTAAGCGGATATCGGAAGGAGATCCGGGAAGTTGAAACTTAATAGTTATTTTTCTACACTTTTAGCAATAACTGGACGATTTATAATTTCAAACTTATAACTACATGTACTATATACCATTTTATAAACAGTTACGCCGAATTACATTCTAATTCCTATTTTGATCAGTGCGGTATCAAAATATGTAAATATTCTGACAACAAACGTCCATATTCTGCATGAAAATTCCGTGCGAAATTTGATTTCTATCATACGAAAATGAGCGTGTTGTAAGGATTTGCTTCAAATTTCTATCACATCAGTTCGAGGTATCACTTTCAAGTTTCAATGGCTACTTCACATAAACATTTAGGCCCAATTTAGTATTTTACACTGTACATCGTAGTGACAAAATAGCCATGCCAAAGCAAGTTTTACCCTGTTTGTTTTTAATAACAAGAAGTTACATGCATGATCTACCAAATGAAAATTCTGGGGACAAAGATATTGTAAAACTGATAAACTGATGTCGTGATCTGGTGAATCCGGTATAGTGTAAATAAGTACACGTCCTAAAGTGAATCCAATATTTACATTTAATAAAGTTTTATATATTCGTTCGCGTGAAAACAATTACAATATACTTATATACTGCGGCGATAAACTGAAACAATGCTCAGACAATGAAATATATTTCACTGCTTACCTGCGCCATATTGTGGCATAGGTTGCTGTTGTAATGGTGGATAACCAGGTTGCTGTATTTGAGCATTAGGATAGCCTGGTTGTGGTTGTGGTTGTGGCGTTGTCGGTGGATAACCTTGTTGTGGTGGTGGATAGGCAGATTGTGGTGGATAACCTTGTTGTGGTGGATAACCCTGTTGCGGTGGATATTCCGGTTGTTCTGGGTAACCAGGGTTTGATGAAGGATTCATATTTTTTTAAGTTACTCTTTTGAACGAAGTATAACTGGTATATATTTCTTTAATTGCGAAAGAGCAAGTATTTTCATATTGCAAGTGATCGTAAATAATTAATGCACGCAGGTCGCGGAAGTCACATCTGCAAGGGCGAGCGATGACGTAATTTAATTATGGCCTTTTTTTGAACGACGGCAATAGCAATGCAGTCACGATTCATGAATAGGAAATTGTAGGATTGCAAATACATAGCTGGCTAAAATAAGTTCGCCTTTTGACGCACAAACGAACTTCCTTTAACGTCAGTCTCAAGTGTTCTTCCTTTGGCTTTATCTATCATGACTAATAATCATGACTACAACTCACTGATCTGTACTACTCGGCATTCCAAAGGCAAAGTTGAACAAGCCTGAAACAGGGAATGCGCGCGAAGCAGTTTGTTGATTTGGGCTGAGATTAGTTACCACATATGCCAATGACATGAACAATTATAAACTGAATTAAGGCTATTCTTCATTACCGTCCGCTTCACCCGACGGGGGCGAAGCGGCTTTTGAAAATCTGCTCATGTGACCGTGGCCGGCCTGAAAAAACATTAAACAAAGAGTGGGTTAAGCGGACGTAACGGAGAATCGCCTTTAGGCTTTAATTAAGAAGGGCCAGTGAAGAGAGCAAGTTCCGCTTGGGAATATTGTTATCAAAGTCTGTCAGAGCCGTCAAAATGAAATCCAATTCACTAGTTATACAGATTAAAATGTTTCTTACAAATTCTTTATACAAAAACACTATAAAGGCTTGCCAAATATTAAATGAAAACAAAGTTTTGTTTCTATTCATTATAATTAGAACTTAATCAAAGTCCCATGAGGACCTCCTTGATGGAAATATTAATCCAGTTCTAATTTCAGCCTATTTAGAGGTTTTTGCACTCTCACATTAGATGTGAGACTGTGGATCACAACAACAAACTTTCCTCTTATAGATAAAGCCAGGTACAATAATTATATACAAATGTACTTTATATCTCTGGTATTATCACTGCTGTTCCTGTGTGGCAAAATGGTGTATTTAGGAATATGCCAACTATCACCTGCCAATTCTTTGGACAACCCATTCTTTCTGGCACAAAGGACAACGATTGTTCTGAACAACCCAAAGTGACATACAACAGTTATGAAACGAATGATTGCATTCTCCCCAAACAACTAAAAAAGTTTTTATAATAGTCATTGTAAGTCTGTATCCTTCTACAGTAATGATTTTGATGGTTTGGGATAGTATATAGTGCTAATAATGGTAATAGAACAAATAGGAGCGCTACTAATTGATTTAAAAGAAATAAATAATTTCAAGACAAACTCATATTTTTTTTCTGCAATTTTATATCAACTGCAACCAAAAATTCATAAGAAGACCAAAGATATTCTAAAGTTTACTATTATAATCTGCCTCAATCAAGTTGTGTTGAATAATAACATTAACCTACCAACACATTCTTCTTGTTTACTGTTGGCTTGACAGCGAAGGCAGGCATCTAAAACACAAATTCTCAAATAAGATTGGCAGTAGGTTAGTCTGTGTTCTAGGTTATGCTGTAAGTGCAAATACTGTATGTACATAAAGTGGTGTGGACTGGCACACAGCTTAGCACAGCACCGGTTCCATTAATGCAAACAGATAACATATTATTCGTTTTAAAATTTAGAAACCCAAAATCGGCAAGAGCATGACATTGAAAATGATTCAGCATATCCCCTAAGAATGACCAGTTAACAATATAATATGCAAGAGTTAACTCAGACAAGTTTCTGGCATCATGGTTAAAATGCAGAAAAACTGAGCAGTGACACCCCCTAATATGTACCCTAATATATATAGAACCACTTCAGTTCATTCACTGAAACTCATCCACTTAAAGTTGTCTCTAATACCGTAATATTTTAGTTGTGTTTAGCTCTACTGAATTCCTTATATTGTATATATATTTATATAAAATAAAATAAATGAAATATTCCTCTTCATAATTTTATACCCATGACTTGTACTCTACAAATGGCACATGTGTCACACTCAACATCCCAAGACCACATTGCAACGGCATTCCACTTTTTCAACGTGAACAATTTTTCTTCTTTCGATTTTCCTTCACGATCTCTGTTTTGGTCAAAATTTTCTCCATTGTCGGTCGCCATCTTGCCCAATTTCATTTAAAAGGGGGGGGGGGTAGGCGTTGGATAAAGGAGGACACTAGGGGCACAGGGTAAGTAATAGATACATTTAATCTATTACTTACTCTGTTCTAGAGGGGTACCTCTTTCGTCCTAACACTAAAACCTCTCCACAAAATCGGTTATATCGTTATGATACTGATTTCGTGATTTGCGGTAAGGAAATGGTGGCGATACTGACCTGTAATAGGTAGTAATTCTTGTATAGGTCAGTGGGTGGCGGTTACACAATGCTAACAACACCACAAAATCTGACCTCATGCCAGGGAGAATGCTGTCTCGTTGACAAGCAAAACCTAAAACTTGTTTTACGAAACAAAATATCAATTACGAGCCAGTAACTCGCCGAAGATCTCTTGTAAGCTTATTGTCAGACAGAAATAACAGACAGAAAACCTTGCAGTAAAAGGTTTACCTACAAATTTGAAGAAGCAAATAAGTACCAAAGATAAAAAGGAAAATTAGAGAAGCTGTTGAAGGAGAACTGAACCGAGAGATAACAAAATTTTAATAGCAAAATTATTTTTACATCACTGCACGCTAACGTATTTTAATTGGTAAACTTTTACAAAATTGTTTAGTTTTAAATACAAGATGCAGCCTTGTAAATTATTGTTGTTCAGTTTTCCTCCACTTGACATTCATTTTATTCACCGGATACAGCAATTGGCACACACAACCAGCTATTGTGTCGTTTAAAATATTTCTCTGAACTTCTAACACAATTTTTACATAAAGTATGTAGAATACTTTGTTTCATTTTATAAAATACAGTATTTTACAAAGTGTTGAGAACCAGTGAAACGCGGTGTGTAATGCCCTGCATATCTCACGTTCTATGTTCACGTCAGTATTTGATTACGATCATCATTCGATGTTACACTGACGTTTGTCTTCCCCGAACCAGTGGCTTTGCAAACTCAACGAATTCGTCTATCAAGACAGGCCATGCACCTGAAAATAAAACGTTTTTGTTTTGTTGCTCTTTTCGTTATAGTACTAGTTGCGTTTATATAGACAGTACGCAATCTTGGAAAGTTGTGAATACAGTATAACTAATAAACAGCTCAATATTTACGTTGTTATCCAATACTTTAAGGCCATTTAATTTCTTTAAGGCCTTCCATTTTCCAAAATGGGCAGTTCTAATTGGAAAATGGGTAGTTCTAATTGGAAAATGGGCAGTTCTAATTGGAAAATGGGTAGTTCTAATGGGTAGTTTGGTTTTGATTTAGGCCGCCGTTCATATACTGAATCACGAAGCAGCAAGAAATGGCTAGTTCTGTTTTCCTATCTTAAGATGACCCCTGACTTCAAGCTGCATGTGAAAGTACCCTATTGGCCTGATTAAAACCAACCTATACATTGTTTGTTTGTTAAAAAGCAGCAAATTCTATCGGGAGTCATGTTCAATCAGGACTAACCTTCTTCATCATAATTTTCCATATCATCGGTTATCATATTACTAAAATCAAGAAGCAGATTCCACGTATCCTTTGATATTGCGTGTTTATGGTGCTCCTTAAGAAAAATAAACTTTACCGATGAGTACACCTTGAATAGCAAATGCAGGGACGAATCCACAATATATCCCAAACGATCCCCTCAAAGTTGGGTTAGATACGCACTGTCCACTGAATATATCACAGAAAAAACATACCCGTAAAAATTCGCACCAAAGGTCTAGAAATTTAAATTTTCCCCTTAGGACAATATTCCAATAAGCTATAGCCATTTCAAGGTCTGAAAAATAATACAAAATGGAACAATTAATATTAATAAGCAATTGAACCTATTCAGGTTACCGTCGAGAAAGGAAGTATAGATAGGCAAAATGGCTTATGAAAAATTACGATTGTTTGTGGTCGGATTATTTTCAAGCAGCTTACTGAATAAAGAAGGTTGTTATAAGACTCTGAAAAGGCGTTCGGCGTCATTTGGTGCCCAGTCTTCGGCCTTTACGACAGTATCATGTCGGTACTGTCAGAGTGTCAAAGTGGGGCTTTCCGAAACACTCCTAAGAGTCCTCACGTCCTCAAATGCAATTTTCTGCACAGTTGCATAATCTCGCGGTAATTGTCGTGAAAGATACCACCCTTTCTTCTAAATGCCACTGAATACCTCTTCAACTAAAATCCCATAAATGTTATCCATTGCATGCAATATTCTTACCTAGACTCTTCTGGCCAGGATTTTTTGCGAAGCTAAAAGTAAACTGATAAAAATCTTTAAACTTCTGTATATCTGATATTTCATTTTCTATTAAAGACAATCTACTTCGTAACCGATCTACCGAATCGCATCTGGGAAGAGAAAGACATAAACAGTTACGAGGTGATTATCACGCGATAAGTGAATTTAATTATCACAAATAGAGGATTACAAGAAAATTACCCTATTTCCGTCATGCCATCAATAAATTCTTTTCTAGAAAATTCACACTGTGTCGCTGCCTTAAACTTCCAAGCGATAAGCAATACTTTGATGCTAGTAGGATCCAAATTTAAATCCTCACAAAACTTGCCAACACCTTCGGCCATAATTTTGTCTTCATCTCCAGGCTCTATAAAACATTTTTCAGTATGTCAAATTATGCAGATGTTGCCTTTTGAAGAAGAGAAGGCGACACTGACACTCTTCCTCTGGAAGACTGAAAACACAACAAAAACGAAATGTTGCGCAACAAAAGCCCCAAGATGGTTCTACATCTGCTAAATTAACCGGTTTAGTGGCGATGCATCATGTCGATTGAGTGAAATGTCATATACAGCCACTGCATGAAGAAGAAATTGAACGGCATGTAAATTATACTCAAATGTTATAGTTATTACAGAATGTATTGACGTAATTATAGGAGAAGTGCTAACAGTCTAAACACCAGAGTGAAACGCTGGACGTTTTTAAAAATACCCACATTGTGGTGGGGAATACATTTAGGAAATTTTATCACCGCAATAAATATATATATAATAAATATTGATATATGATAAATATCGCATTTTATTACTGCACATGCAAAATCTCTCTTTTATTCTGCGCAAATTGTGTCTTATATAGAACAATACCTGTATTGCATAATTTTTTTTATGCTAGAAAAGCAGGATTGTCCCGAGTCGTCAATAAAGCCCGCGTTTTTTTTGCTCTGGTGTCCATTGATATGAATCAACTTTGATAGCATATCCAGTACATGCAGTTATCAATGACATGAAACCAGGTAAGATGACGGTTAATCATGTTTTTTCAATAATTTTAGAGTTCACCGACTTCTACAGGACTAAATACTGATGAGTGACAATATCTGGCCAATCAAGTTACTGAATCTGGGCAGGGAAATGGTAGTGAGTGCTTTCACAATCAGCCCTCTAAATACCCAGAATACGCAATCTACAGTAGGTCTAATGAACCAAATGAACTAAACGAATGTCCGGAACTATCATTAATACAATTACATGCGGTACAAGGGAGGTCTTCAGTTTCCCATAGTTTCTTTAACTCATTTATTTCAGCGAATATATAATCGATAATTCCTGTTAACACTACTTTCACTATTCACTGTTTGTGCAGGTACAAAATCATAAACGTTTTTCTGTATTTGGGTAATCTCAAAATATATATCAAAACATTGATGACCGGATTAAAAAGGTAAAAGAAATCGATAATGTAAAGAAATAAAGTCTTAACATAAGACACACCAGTGTACTTGATATAACCACCTAATGTACGCGGGAGTACACCCAAAACAACACAGAAATTCATGATAAATATTGTAGATATGAAATTATTTTGATTCTTTAAACGTATCTTCATTGCGCGGCAAAAAGCTTCGGAGCTTCTTTGCTCAACAGTTAGCGTCAAACGTTGTGTTCGTAAACATTTATAGGCGAGGATATTCATTACTTGAGTGCTGATAAATAAGATAAACTCGTAACTTGTAAATACTTCATACGGAAGCAAAGGAGCCAACTTTTGAGTAGAAACTGAAAGACAAGTGTAAATAAAATTCACCAGCCATATTGCAATTATAAAAACGAAGGACGACCGACGACTGACGTGTACTTTGTGCCATAATGGTTTAGCAACTGAGAGATAACGTTCAAAGCAGAGGCCTGTTACAGAAGCGAAGGTCATGTAATACGAAAATCCGTATATTGAATAGTTCATTGTTGCTGCCACTTCAGGAAGATTATGAACACATCTAAATCGGGTCATGGCCAAACATAACTCCTCAGCAACAACGAAAATATTGATAATATCACAAAGAGATACGTTTATGATAAAATATGTCGTAGGGGTCCGAAAACATTGCAAGGGATCTTTAAAAATAGCGCGAAGAAGTAGACTGTTAGCTATTGCACCTGCCAACGTTATTATCGAGTAGGCAACCATATTCCATGTTGATAATGATACAAAAAAGATAGTGCAGCTTCCTAAACTTGTAAAATTTGTTGTGTTTCTCATAACTTCTGAATGCTACGGTTAAAGTTAAATTTCCTTTGAAGTCATCTTGTACAATTACTAGACATAATGGAAACATTGAAAGACACAACATATTAACAAATCCATATCAGCAAACTCATAATATTAATACTAATACTACTATGAACTAACTTCTCTTCTTATAAATTTATTTAAATAAACGGAAAGATTAAGAAAAACAAAAATTAATAAACCTAAAGTAGTAATGAAAACATGCGTTGACATGACAGATATAAAAGCATGATTAATAGCTACGGATGCGATAAAAGTAATACCATATCTTGGCCCGATGTCATAACGAGGGCTTTTTTAATTTATATTTTTGAAAAATTTTGTTATTTTCAGAATTAAGTATTTTAATTATTTTTTTGTTGGTCGTCACATCAGGAACCATTGTCAAATAATTGTTGAATACATCTCACTGTTACTCATCTTCAAAAAGCAACAATGAATTCTAGCAATTCTACATTTAAAAACTCAATTTATGTTCCTTCGATATTTTATGCTAAGACTACAACATGGAATATCTTCATTTATTTCTCACTATCAGTAATAGGAACAATAGCTCACGTCTTTCTACTTGTTGCAATGTTTAAAGATCCCTTAAAGTGTTTCAAAGATGCTACTTCGCGTTTCATTATCAACTTGGCTATCACCGACCTTTTGAATCTAATGATAACAATCGAGGAATTTTCTCTGACACGTACACGATACGGCGGGATATTTGGTTTACCACAGGCGGGTCTTGCTGTTAATTTTACAATATATGATTTAGTAGCATTTCTAACGTACCCTTCAATCTTTTCTCTGTCGTTAGAACGAAGCTTAAGTGTTATTTTCCCACTGTGGCATAAAGTTCATTTTACCTCTAGTGTTTGTTATATCTGGTTAACAATATTATGGTTGGTTTGCGCAGTTTTTGCTGGAGTTAACTACAAACTTTTGGAAGAAAACAAGACAAATATAATAAAATTCATGTTGCTGCTACCCGAAGCATCATTCTCCTTGCTGACTATTGTATTTTACTTCATCTCATGTGCGTCCATTAGGAAGCAACAAACGGGAACAAGAATGAACAGTTCTCTATCAGAAATACATCGTCACAGTATTCAAGCTCGCCTGAGAACACAAAACCAGTTCCTATTCACAATTTTCATTGTTAATATTGGTCTTCTTTTTGCGTTGATTCCATCAGCAGCGCTAACATATTATATGCAAGGCTTTACTCTTCACACTATTGAGAAACCAATACGTCTTGCAGCAGCATTTTATGCTACAGATATTCTCCTCCATCTCAACTTTGCAAGTAATCCATTCATTTATATCTGGCGTTTACAGAAATATCGCAGAACCTTTTTTACAATGTTCTTAAAGACGTCAAATAGGAACAGAAATATATGAAATTCATGCAATTACCAATTCTTTATCTTAAAAATAAGATAAAACGTGCAATAAAATATTTTATTATCAAAATAGCTTTGACTTTGACTAAACAGCTGTATAAAAAATATGACTTTCGATAGATTTCTATTCAATAAATTTCCAGGAGAAATTATTCAATTTTTTTATTTTTTAATTGTTCACCTTTAAAGTTGTTTTTTCACAATATCAGTACACAGGATATATATTTTCATTTGCACTTCTTACATAGAGCAATTTATTATATTATACTGGTATTTTCTTTTCAACTTCCTTAATTTTTGTTCCATATGAAATTTAAGAAATATAGAAACTAGGTGATCAATGGTGTCCTCAACTTTGAAGGTATGCAAAAAATTATACAAAAACATTTGCAAAGAGATGAAATGAAACAAATTCTTAATATTTCTTATAATAGCAGGATAGCTTTCACCTAAAATATTAGTAGTTTGCTCAGCAGTATCTGCAAAGTGTAGGTGTATTTGTTTAAGCAGGTGTATTTGTTTTTCACTACACAAGCAAAGTTGCAAACAGCCATCAACCTTCATGATTTGTATATTAATATATATATATATATATATATATATATGTGTGTAAAACAATGTGCCCTCCCGGCTATCACCAGAGCGCAATGGTGACTCCTGCACTTAGGACAATATATATATATATATATTTAGTTGTCTTTGCTGCTGTTGCTTTGAGACTTCCCTTTCAGTAAATATCACCACTGATCATATCGCAAAGTTTGAACGTAACATAGTTAGAATACATTATGAAGCTATTACTTGCAGACAATTTGGAAATTTTCCTTCTTTCAAACTAAAATCTGCATCATACTTGTTTTTTCATAGAATCCATACAGAATCATTGCAATAATTTAATATTTCATGCAATTATATCTTGTAGTTGCATTTATATGTTAATAAAATGACCTTGTTAGCAATTTGTGTGATACCAAAATGAAAAAATATATTTATGGAAAGTGTAGTTAATAATTTAATAACTGGATAATTGGCACTTATACCAAGTATGAAGTTGATGTGATTGTACAGTAAGTAAATATTGTAATGTAATTTTTAGCAGACAGCTTTCTTTCCTAACTAACATTTTGTGCAAAATATTTTCAAAATAGAAAGAAAAATATAAATATCAATATACCTTAATAAATAATTTAAATTCATGTCACACAAATAATTACAAGGACTAAATTTTGAATACCTTTGTAACGTTCGAACAAATGCTGCAATTTCTTCTTATCGACCGTTGTCCTAGGTTCTTTCATGTATCGATGAGGATGCTGGAAGAATTGATCTGAGGCAACATCCAGCCTCCAATCATGCTGACTTAAACAGGAAATTGCTGATTTCTCATCGGTCTGAGTAAAAGCGATAAACTGGCGAACTTTGTCTCTTTGTGATGACTTTAGTCTGTGCTATAGAAAATATCAAATAAAACATTCAAAAATAAGCACTTAAGGGAAATCTAAATAAACCCTCGAACAAAGAGTTTGTTATTAAAATAACAGAAATAACGTACCATTTTAACAGATTATTTACCCGCCCATGAGGACACCATTACCAATGATGGAATGCAGGCGCACTTTCTCCCTGAAAGATGTTGTGGCGCGATTACTCCTAATTACATGAAGTATTGGGATTTAATCATCGTTGTCCAGGGGGGCATCTTGCTTCGTTGATTTATAAGATTGTTTGAAAAAAATTAAAATGATTTAAAAGTATTTTGCAATCTAATCACTTTGAAAATTTAACAATGCCATTTAGCCGGATAACAGCGTATCTGTTATATTTACATGTACTTAATAAAATATTTGGTACTTAATTAATCTTTTTATCAGTCGGGTTGAAAACCCCCCTTCTCAACTTCTCCGGTCTTCTTTCAACTTTCAGTATCACAACTGAATTGAAAATTATAATGTAATGGAGCGAAGTTATCTGTAATTGATGGATGGAAATAACATCCTGTTGCAAAAGGCAAGTAGTGTGATAAAAATTGATATTCCACGTTTTGAGCGAGTTATCGACCCAACCGGAAAGAATTATACCGTGTATAAGGTTCTTATCGCTAAAGCTGGAGGCACTAAGGAAGTTGAAAAACGATATAGCGAATTTGATAAACTACACAAGAGTTTAAATAAGAGAGAAAAAATACCAAAAAACATTGAATTTCCTCCAAAAAGAATTATATCGGGGTCCGTAAACACTAAGGAAGAACGTCGAGGAAAATTAAGGAAATTTTTACAAGAATTATGTGATCTGAATCCAATTCCTGAAGAAGTGCTGGCATTTCTAGGAATTTCTCAGCCAATACAATCAAATCTGACTAATTCAAGAAAAAATGGTAACTATAGTTCAAGTGAGGATCTGTTGGACAGCGTGGGTTATTCAACACATCAACCATTACTTGGCTTTACAAATGTGTTTGAAAATATACAAATTGCCGAAGATGATTTAACATTGGAAGATGATGTATTGACTCAAGGAATACTGGATGGTATATATGCTACAACAGAACGATTTGTGGATGTTAGTTAATATTTAAATAGATCAAAACTAACAGAGTAAGAAATTTGCAGTTTAATTGTTCACTGGGACACATCCTGATCTGATTTAAATTGTTATTAACAAGTCTATTGACAAGGCTATGTTAGGTTTTTTTGCTAATTTCAAATATTGCAGGTAGTTTTGACTTTTGGGCAATCAGTTTGATATTTTGTGTGGTGACATAAATATGAAAGTTGGGCCTCCGAGTTGATGGGTTTAAACACCTTGGACTCTTTTGAAAGCAAACAAGACCTTTTATTCAAATTGTATTTCTTTCTGTATGTGACCCACAGAATTTTTTCACTGCCCAGCTGTCAGCTGACTATAATTTACAAGATGTAAGAATTTGTTAAGAGACAAGTATGTTTGACATTTCACAGCAACACTTTCTATATTATTCTTTTACAACTGATTGGTACGGTACAAAGTTTTGAAAACATGTTGATGGAGTCCAAAGTTAATTAACCAAGCTTTCTGTCTTTGCCTAATCAATACACATCATTTGGTATATTTTAAAATGTTTAAGTTCGTAATAACTAATATCAATCATGACCAACACTTTATTATTGATTAAAACTATTATTTCACCTTATTTATATTTACATGAACAATATTTAAAATTCTACAATCATCTTTATTTGTATTAAAATTGAAAGAAAAATTTTGTTTTGTTGAAGTCTTTTTCGTTTCCCCAGATGAAAAAAAAACACGCTCCGCGTGCAAAATTTTGTCTATTTCGTGGAAAGTACTGCAGCCTTAATTTTCGCCGTTGATTGCAAAGGGGGTCCCGAACGGATAAAATGGGAATTAGGATTGCCCTATTATTACGCTGGGAAAATGGGATTCAGTTCCTGGAATGGGATTTGACCCTTTCAAGTCTCAAAGGTTAGGATTTTTACAACCAACTGGGACTGGAATTTTGCGAAAATTCGAAGTGGGAAATGGGACTCCCCCTTCAGGACCCTCTACGAAATCTAGTGGATCTTCACTGATAATGACAATTCTTAAAATTTAAAAATATCTTCTCTTAAAGCCTAGTTCTATATAAGATGACTTTCCAAATCTTTAAAACAAGTTCCTTCATTCACAAAACAATTTGTGTCTTTCAATTCATAGATCTCTTTTTGATGCTTTCCTTGGTTCTCGTTTGGAAGGCTTGTATCCGTTGCTTCAAGATTTTCCCTTCTGAATAACTTATTTGGATGACAACATTTGTAGTAAAGCATAAGAAGCAGAACTCCTACTGAAAATCCTACAAACATTAATGGCAATACAATCTTCGATAGATGATTTATATGAGGCCGCGTCCCGTTGAAAACGGAAAGTAATACCATAACACAATTTTCCAGGAAAAAAATACCATAAAAAACTAAAGCAAATGTTCCAAAATTTCGTCCTATCTTCTTCCGAAAACTTATTTTTGCGATGCTACCGGATAAGCAAAATACCATTGGGTAGGTTCGTAGAGATGCGTTTAAAATAAGGGTCAAGTTTATACGACCTCTAATGTCAGTTTCATTAATCCTGGTCGAGTTTTCAAACTTTTTGCCCATACAAATTGCAGTAAATACCAACAGCCAATGTATGACTACAATAACAAATACGTAGTAACGAAAAGAATAGGCAAAAATAACAAGTGATGTTAATCTAGAGATTAGCAAACACAAGTGTGCAACAAAGAACATCACTTGGGATATTTTAGGGATTTCTTTCTCTTCTTTGATTGATGTGCTACAAGTCTTTCGAGCCCATTGACAGGTTTTACATGACGTTTCCAATGATGTGATGCTCCAAGATAAGGACAAGAGAGACAGGACACTTGATAACACCGTATACCATGGAAAATGCCATTGTCTCATCATAATGTAGATCTGTAAACAACACTGAGGTGCTGACTCAGCAAAAGCTTCAGCTAGGCGTAAGAATGTGTGATGCATTGTTAAAGTAACGTCTGTGAAGTGTTGTCCGTCTCTTGTGCTAACACGCTCTCTATCACGGTTTTTCCAATGTTCCCTTTTCCATCGAGTGAATTCATGTTTAAATGATGCAAGGACAGATATTTGAAAAATCCACATCAGGACTGTCTTACGTAGACTATACCAATGAAAATTCATGTTTATATAAGCAGCATATGTGTTGATAATTAAATGAGGAAGTAAAACAAAGACAAGAGTGATACCACACCACCATCTCTCGCCGTGTTTGTAATATTGAAAAGCCACGTAAATGTCGGAGATTATGTCCATAATGTAAAGAATGAAACTTGCAACAAGAAAAGCAAGATTTGCCTTTCCTTTCATCTTTCGCATTGAATTCTAAAAGACACAATTCCATTACGACTTAAAATTACGTAAAATTATATAAAAACTTTCTTCGTTAAAGGAAGTGACCAGTCTCTCAGGTCGACTAATCCGCTCTTCTTTCTAAGATAGTCTAAGATTGTGCATAAGCTAGTTTACCACCATTAAAAGCTTTGGTTTTGGTAAACATGAGGTATTCAGAAATGTTTCTGGTATTTCGTATTGTCAATTGAATTTTTAGGAACTTAAAGAGGCGTAAAATACTATGGCATCAAAACACAAGCGTCATACCCATGTTTCGTTTGAAAATTTAGAAACAACCAAAGCCAGTTTGACAACAGCTTATAGCCCCGAAAATATAATTGAATGAGATAACATACGTTAAACACTTTGGCGTTGTTTGCACATTTTTGTGAAATTGGGGTTTTCCCCACCTTCAATAATATTTCGTATTCTTGTGGAATGATGTCAATCGAAAAAACATTGCCATTAAAACATCATCATGTTTTTAAACTTTTACTTTACCAGCTCATATTTTAATAGATTCACTGAAAATCATTCAATGATCTACTAGTTTGCCCTGGCGAGTGAAATCTATCATATTTCTACGGTGGCCCACAAGTGTCACCACATTTGCAATTTGTTCGATACATTAACATATCGCTCACAGCAACAATAAATTGCTTACAGCATTAACAAACGCTCAACAGCATCACTAAATTGTATCACAGCATTAACAAATGACTCACAGCAACAACAAATTGCTCACAGCATTAACAAATGACTCACAGCAACAACAAATTGCTCACAGCATTAACAAATTGTGCTACAGGTAGTTAATCCACTTTATTTTTGTAAAATGAAGTTTACCGTACCTTCTCGCGTGGTCGGCGGGCCGCCTGTGCCAAATATTTCGAAATAAAGACTTATTAAGGACTGGTTTGAAAATGTTTTGTTCAAAATGTGGTAGAGAGGCAAAAGTAAAATCGAATTTTTGTTCGAATTGTGGAACAGGTAGGTGCATTCTTAGAATTTTAATGATTATTGTATATAATTATAGCTACTGTGCATTCAAATCACCAAGTTAAACGTCACATGTTGGTCGCGTCGAAATTTATGCAATTCAAACAAATAGATGAGATGGTAATGAAGCTTAATGATGTTTATGGACCAGAATGCAACGTATAATATAGGCCTTGGAAACAAATATTAAAGCATCTAGGTTTTGAAGGATGTATACAGTATTAAATATATTTTATATTTTTTGGTTTTGAGAAATGCTTTTCCCCATTTTAACTTTGTTCTCCCTCCATCTCTAATCTTATGAAACCATTCAAAAATGAACCTGAATGAAACTTTGATACCATAATCATTTCATTGGTAGAGCTTTGTGGAAATTCTGAGGAAGGACCAAGTACTAGTTTTGGAAAGACAACTTTAGATTATAGTACGCAAGGTGTACCTAAAGGTCTACACCCCACTGGTAGAAATATAAAGTCATTTGCTGACTATAGAAAGGCAAAAGGGAAACAGTGGAAAAAATCTGTCTCAACAAAAAATCCTGATAAAGACAAACCTAACACTAAATCAAAAGAGCGAGATGTGTGCATTAACATTGGTCTATTAGAATGGAATAGCAAGGACAATGTTCTCAAACCAAAAAGGGGTAAGAAGTTGGTGCTGCGAGTATCCAACAAGGCAAACTATAAAACAGTCTGTAGTAAAGCTATATTAAAGTGGAAAGCTTTTTATTCCCACTTGTACTCTGAAAGTGATGAGTATGTCATGCTATATGAGAATGGAGAAGAAGCCATTTTTTTGCCTGGTTCTGCAAAAGAATTCTTTTCCCTAGAAAGATATCAACAAGAATTAGGTAAAGATTATAATAGGATTACTTTATTCCTGTGCACATCTTTGGATTACAACATTTCTAAAGGCTTGAATGACAGTGACGAAGACAATGCTATTTTCAATTGTGATATGCCTGGTGTTTTAAGTGCTAAGTCTGAATCTCCTGATTTCCAGCCAAATGCAAAATTCCCAAAACTTGATAGTAATACGGAACAAAATGACAAAGAGAACAATGAGCTGCAAATAGAGAACGATGAGAGATTAGCAATTCAGCTCCAGCAAAGGTTTGAAGATGAATTGGAAGATGACAAGAACAATGAGGCAAGTAGCATACCTATAGTCCATGTAGAGGATTGCAAAGAAGATGGGATAGACCATACCATACATGTAGTTCATGAAATAGATAAATGTGATGAAACGAAAGAAGAATTTACTAACGAAGCATCAGTCATACAACATCTAGAAAAGCAGACTGATAACGAGAACCAATTCTTCCTTGTCATAAGAAGAAAAGTACCTTTCCATAGAGCGCTTCTCTTATGGCAACGTGAGGCAAAGAAATCATCCCCTATGCGGAAACTCACAGTCAAATATATTGGCGAAGATGGTATTGATACAGGGGCACTTGCTAGGGAGTTTCTTACTGACGCCATTGATAATATGCGCTCTATTATGTTTCCTAATGGATGCCCTTTCGACTCCACATACCATATCCAGAATGGAAATTTCCGTACATGTGGCCAGATAGCTGCTGTAAGTCTGGCACAGGGTGGTCCTAGTCCATCTCTTTTTGACGAATGTGTTTATGAAACACTTGTCAATCCAGATATTGATATGATGAAACTTAGCACTGACAAACACCTTGCAAAGAGTGAGAAGGTACTGATAGAAGGCATTATAAGTGATGTGAAGGGAAACGAGACCACAATAATGGACAATGGTTACACCGGTTTAATCAATGATGCACATGTTGATGAAATAGTTAAGTCTATTGTTATTAACCTTATTAACAAGAGAATCTTGTACCTAAATGAGTTTTTGCAAGGCTTATCATTATATGGATTTGATAAAATTCTCAGGAAAGCTCCAGACAAAGTCAAGTCCTTATTTGTTCAAGGATCTACCCAAGATGACATTGACGCAAATTATCTTTTTTCCTGCATGGAGCCAGTATATTCGGAAGAAGGCACCAGCAGAAGAGTACAAGAGGAAAAGGTTGTTGATAATTTCCAGGATTTTCTTATGAGCATTGAAGATACAGAGGTTACTGGGTATTCAGCACCTGTTGCATGGAATTACCAAGATAAAGATGAAGAGCAGGTAATTTCTGATGTTTTACCTGAAGAAAGATTTGAAACAGCAGAGGTGAATGTGCCTGGGGTTATGAAATGGCTCACTGGCCAAAAGCACAAGCCTTTAAGTGGCAAGAAGTTGGTGATTAGCGTTTTGTTTGATCATGACTGTCAATCAAGGGACCCAAAGCATACTATCTGCTATCCATTAATTGGGGCCTGCGGAATGCAGATTACATTTCCCATATGCCCATATGGTGGATGCAGCAGAATTTCATAAAAATTTATTAATAGCTTACTCAAAAGGTCAGGCATTCGGTAAGCCATGAACATGCATTAGATTTTTCCGTATAATAATGGGGCTGTTGTTATTGTTGTTGGGTTAACATGCATCTTTGGGCCAGTTGTATCACAGTTATACAAAAACTGGATAGCACTATTCACCACATAGGATTTTTTAGTGTTCTAAATATGCTTGAAAGCGCTAAAGCCACAAATTTGGAGCTAACAACTGCTAAAGAGTACCTGCAATTTAAGAATGCTAAGGTTTAAGCCATTACGCTGAACGACCATAGGCAGCCCAGAAATCTGTTTATACTCAGTCTTCGACTGCATTGTTTACGCGCGCGGTCAGCTTGTCTGTACTAACTACTGTCTGTACTTATATATTGATATATAATACAGTAATCAGTAGACAGAAGAAGCCTGTACTAACTACTGTATTATATTGATATATAATACAGTAATCAGTACAGACAGTAGAAGCTGACTGCGCGCGTAAACAATGCAGTCGAAGACTGAGTATAAACAGATATCTGGGCTGCCTATAGAACGACAGGCAATTTTTAAGCATTAAAAAAATACTATATAGTAGGTAACGTTATCCAGCTTTTATACAACCGGCCCTACATTGTAAAATGTTTACAAGTTCCAGTTTAACTGTAATACTGAGGTTGAATTGTTTATGTTTTGATTGCACTGTTGTATATATTAAGGTGGCTCCCTACAGTTTTAAGAATATTGAAAACTAATGTTTTAGATTGAAATTTTTGGCAAGAAATTTCTTGCTAAACGAAATAAAATTTTCCAGATAAAACAGCGAAGATTGTCTTCGAGTATCACGTCATTACCGTGGTTATGGTAACAATGGCGATCCAATATGGCCGCCATTTTACCTATTCACGCATTTTACTCAAAAACAAGTTCTGTTACCCCAATTTTTTATTTTATAAAAAGTTTTCTTACAAAAAAATGAAAAATTTGAACGAGTTAAAAAATTCATAGAGCCAAAATTATTAAAATTAAAAAACGTGATTTTTCGTTATAGAAATTTTCTGGCTCTATAGAATTTTGTTAAACTTCCTCAAATTTCCTAATTTTTTTGTAAGAAAACGTTTCATGAAATAAAAAATAGGGGTAATAGGGGTAAAATGCGTGAATAGGTAAAATGACGGCCAATATGTCGGCCATATTGAATCGCCATTGTTACGATAACAACGGTAATGACGTCATGCTTATGGGCAATTTCTGACTGTTAGAATGTTGGTTAATATATCTGGGAAATTTCTTTTCCTTAGCAAGAAATCTCGTGCTAAAATTTTACATCAAAACCACAAGTTTTCAATATTTTTAAAAATTGTAGGGAGCCACCTCAACAAGTAATTTGTGCATATTCAAGGAAGTTGTTCCTGGAAAATTACAAATCTTGGTAAAAAAAAAAGGTTAAAATTACTTATTTGGGGTCATGACGTGTGAAATTTACTCTAATAGTCAAGTAAACATCCAGTTGCATGCCATTTGCACTTTTGATTAAGCACTGGCTTTAATTAAATTACCTTAAAAGTAAAACTAATCTAAAAAGGCAATTATCAACAACTTATATTTATAAATGTGCATGGTACATTTAGCATATACAGTTTTTTAAAAAACCATAGCAAAATTTTATTCTGTTCCATGTTCAGCAATTTCAAGTAAGGAATTATATAAGTCCAAAGCTGTTTGCCATGAATCAGGTACACGGCAACCCAGGCTCAACCTGACATACTCAAAATAGTCTTGAAGTTCATGTGTTTGAACCTCCTCAATCACATGCGTGGAAGCATATTGGATCTTTTCCTCAGACACCGGCACAAGTCTATCAACTGTGCCATGATGCTCAGGAAGAAAAAAGAGAGAGTCCGGCCGTCCATTTACAGTGTCATGTCGAGATTTTCTAATATAATGAGAATTCCAGTTTTCTACGACAGTATCTAATTCAATTTGAATGGCAGGTGAGAAACAGTACCAAAGACATTCCATACTTATTTCACTAGACGAATTTAATATACCTTGAGATTCTAGATCTGCAAAAAAGCTTCTCCACCATTGCATTTGTTGTTTAGACAAGAACGACCACCAACATTCAATGCGTTGGTTCCTTTGTGATGTAACATAGCGATGTGCATCAATGTTATCTCGAAAAAAGCTTTGCATTGCTCCTGCCATACCATTTTCTGTCCCCAGGTCACTGATTAACTCCACTGGGCATCCACCCAAGGAACTTACTGTAGTTAGGTATAGTGATGCCGGACCATCCGGTAGGTTGTTTGATCGAAGGACTGATAGCCATAATATTCGTCTACTGTATCCATCTATGCATCCATGGATGGGGAATCCCCATACTTTTAGTTTGTCATAGCCATCGATGTGCCATGCATAGTTTGGGCCTGGGTTTCTATACACCCTCCTTTTTAGGCGGTGAGATTTTCGCAGTTCGGTGCCTTGTGGGTCCAATTCTTTAAGAATAGCTGCAACAACTGCCCTTGGTACTCTTAATCCTTCAAGTTCCAGTCTGTGCCACAAAGATCTATATCCTTCTGATGAACCTGGACCATCAATGATAGTTGAAATCCTTTCTCTGACTAAATTTATAGTGTTGTCAGTCACTTGCTGTTTTCTCCTAAGTCCATAGTGTTGAAGCCTTCTCAGAAGTGTACAATAACTTATGCAATGGTTATGGTGTTTTTCTAGAAATTTTAGTATCTCTTTATATGCGAATCCACGGTGGTAATAGTACTTAATAAGACTTTCTTCATCAAAAACAGCTTCGGAATGTTCTAAATCTGATCCTGAGCTTTCATCGCTGTGCAAATCTTAAAACAGGATGATTTGTTAAAACTGTTGAAATTTCATGATATAATTATATTCACATTCAGGTTATAACTTATAAATTGATTATCTAGAAATGCAGAACAACATCTAGGACGCCGGACTGGACAGTTAACATTTAACAACTTAACATATTTAATAGATGTTTATACCATAGGATGTTACTAAGTATAGATGTGTACGTACCTGCTCCACAGTTTGCACAAAAATTTGATGGTGCTTCTGCTTCTCTACCATGGCCGCAGTTTGAACAAAACATTTCGTTTTTTTCTCAAAATTTATAATAAAGCACTAAAGCAGCAAGAAGAGATTCTTTCGTACCACAAGTCCACAAGAATGTTCAATACTTCGTTTTGCAAAGCATATAGTGGTTCAATAATCTGCGATGCAATTTGTTGTTGCTGTGGATATTTGTTAATGCTGTGAGCAATTTGTTGTTGCTGTGAGTCATTTGTTAATGCTGTGAGCAACTTGTTGTTGCTGTGAGTCATTTGTTAATGCTGTGAGCAATTTGTTGTTGCTGTGAGTCATTTGTTAATGCTGTGATACAATTTAGTGATGCTGTTGAGCGTTTGTTAATGCTGTAAGCAATTTATTGTTGCTGTGAGCGATATGTTAATGTATCGAACAAATTGCAAATGTGGTGACACTTGTGGGCCACCGTATATTTCAGTGCCCCAGTCTACGAATCATGAATCATATCACCCACATATGTTTAAGAGGAGATTTTTTAGAAAATCGCGTATTTTTGCACAAAATCGCTCAAAACTTAGCAACCAGGCCTTCGCTAAAATATGCTTCGCGGCCATTTTGAATTTACAAGTTTGGTAAAGTTTTCGTGTTGAGTGACAGCTGTTTTACTAACTTTTTGGGAATTTCAAAAGACGAAAAGCTCCTTGAAACAAAGAAGAACAACAGGTGAGTGTTCGTTCAATTGTTTTGGTATTTTGAATGATAATTTTCCATGCGTACATTTTTATTAGTGCGAAGGAGTGACACACAGTCACAGTCACACACTAATTGACAGTGTAAACATATTGAAATATACTGATTTTAGTGGTTTAGAATTAATCTTGTGATAAAATAAAAATCTCAAATGTCAACGTTTTTATTTCTAGGTATCCAACACATCTTGGAAAATATGAACAATAGTTTCAGATACGGACATGCCAGTAAACTCGCATTTGCGTTGGAGATGGTGGATAGTTATGTGTAGTAGCTTGAAGATCAGTTTATCTTTATCACAACAATAATAAAAAAGACCGTAAATAATTTATTCAAGAAACAACACAAAGAAAGGGAAAGTCAAACTATTTTGATTTATTTCAAAAACAACTGCCCTCTCTACTTTATTAACAATGAATTCCTTGTGTGGTGGGTACATAATATGGGACATGTAGGTGGGACAATCATGGGACAATTCATTCCAAAATTATACAGCTGTAAGTATAGGTAATATAAAATTGTAATGTGACTTTGTTGTTAAAATATATATCATTAATTGCAATAAATAGTGTTTTTGCAATCTTGTGTTGTTTCCACTGTTTTTTCAAAGCCTGCAATAAAAAGTAATAGATATGTCAAATATGTGGCAATGGCAAATTCCTCTATAAGAGATTTATCAAGACAAGTCTGGAGTTAACAAGAAAGGGCTTAAGGGCATGTAGGATGTAGCATCCAGGGCCTGATTTGCACAAACTTCCAGATCTGCAACATGTGTTCAACCAGGATAAATAAAACCCTATACAATCACCATAGAAAATAAAAGGGCTGAAAGCCAATTGTTTGCACAGCTTACAGTATACATTTCATTTTATATCCAAAAATCAGATAGCAACACTGGGCTATTCAAGTAAATATATGTTGTGTATACAGCAAATCTGTTTCGTGTTGAAACAAATTGTAATTTTGTCTCCTCATTGAATATAGGCTAGTAATCACCTTGCGTTTAGTCAGTAATTTTTAGGATTTTACCATTTGTAATAATATTTAAGTGAATAATATTTGTCAAAATATTGGGCAATTGGAGAAAGATACATTGTAAAGATACATGCTGGACTGTACAATAAATACAGGTAGAGAATATCACACAAATCTGGTTCATTTTAAAAAGTCGAAAAATGCTCCACGGCGTACCACTCCAATTTTAATTAAATGATGGCTTTTGTAAACTAGCATACCTAGAGCAAATCATGAAATACGCCTTAGGTTGATCGGAAATGGTTCTCAGTTGATATTTAATCATTTAACTTAAGGTGAAGGTTCCCTCCATATTGGCCAAATCATGGCTTATAGAAAACCTGTGGATTTTGGGAACAAAACATGTTCAAACCATCTAAAATCATCATAGAAGTGTAAAATAGGTCGAGAGCCATGTTTGCACAGCTTGTAATATGGCGCTTTGCGTTATATTCAATAAACAGATAGTAATGCTGGACTGTACAAAAAATACAGGTTGAGAATACACAAATCTGGTTCATTTTAAAAAGTCGAAAAATGCTCCACGGCGTACCACTCCAATTTTAATTAAATGATGCTTTTTGTAAACTAGCATACCTAGGGCAAATCATGAAAATGCCTTAGGTTGATCGGAAACAGTTCTATAGTAATTTACAAGTGGTGAACAACAGTTTTACAACAGACTATGTATTCATTTTATACTCAATTACACAAAAATATTAATAACTTTTAGATAAATTTCATGCCTAGATTTTGGGACCAGGGCAATTGCTGTAACAAAATACATCTTAGTTAAACATTAGACGTTAAAAATAATATGAACACTTAACTTGAGAGATAAGAGCAAAATACGGATTATAGTGACTGCATTTTGTGAAAATTTAAAATTTGAATCGCTTCTAAATTTAAGCAAGATTTACTCCGAAATAACCAAGTTAAGTTTATATAAGATGCCTTAAATTAAAACTAGAATGTCTAAGGAATGTTGCAAGGTATGATTTATTGTTATCGATGGCAGTAAAATATGAAAAATCCGCAAAAATGCACGCCTACCTTCCATGCTTCTGTGAGAGTCGAATCCTTCCAACACCTCTGTGTAACATTGCGTTGCTTTTGACTCTTCAATTACTGTTGAATTCATCTTGTTTATCATTTTACACATCATTCCAATAGTATATTGACGATATTTAACAAAATTAAACGAAAGTCAACAGTTGACTATGTGAAAACACGCAGTAAAGTACTCACACGATATAAGAACCAGCCGCCATGTTACCACCCGATTCATTCGATTAAATCTTAATTTAGTTTTGAGCGCCCAATACGCGATTTTCTAATAAAACTCCTCTTAAGGGAATAACGGATCGACTAAAAGGCCTAAAATGTGCGTTTATACTTATAGCATTAACAACTTACCGAAGATTATTACCACAAGCTATTGCTATTTCAAAAATCTTTAATGCGTTGATTATCACTTTTCATACCTGGTTTATTTCTTGCAAAGTGTGTGTTTATAAACCAACCGATCACATGATAAAGTAGCGTCCACCCTGTGCTTGAGTTGATTGACGTAAACGTAACGAAATGTCCCATACAGATAAGTGACCAGTTGACATGTCCTTCATCACATTAAAACCCTGCTGCCTGCTGGCGATGGGGCAACACGCGAACATTTAAATGTGCTGAGCAGTGAGCCCTCAGGATTTTATTAGAATTGGTTCACACGCGACTAATTTATGGATAGATGTGGAAACCCTAAGTCTGAACGTCTACACCAGGGTTCGTAGAGGCCCAATTGTCATTAGTGCTATCAAGAAAACAAAAGGCCAAGACAAAGAAAACAAAGAACTAGTGTTGTGTTGTTTGGCATCAAATTTACAGCTATCAGACCACTGATCAGACGCCAGCTATCTACCAAACCTGGTCTACACATAACCCATCAAATATTATAAGAGCTACTTCCTGTAAAAGTTCTGAGTCCCTATCTGAAGAAGCCAAATTAAATATATATCAAAATTCTTTTATTATTTCTTAGCCTACACAATCACAAGAGACGTATTTTCCCTCTCTCCTCATTGTCCTGTGTCTTGGACTCATGCCGTCATGATGTATTTCCAAAGGTTGTTCAAGTTGTTCTGTAATTTCTAGAGTATGTGATATTTGATGAAACTTTTATAAAAACTGGTAATCGTAATCCGTCTGAGGTTCTCAACGCTTGAAACGATAAGGAATTTAAGTGATCTTTTAAATTGATGTCTAGGAATTTGAGGAATTTTTTGTCTGAAAAGAGCGATTGAACATTTTTGCAAAATGAATTGCGAACAACTCGGCAAACAAGTGCAGTTCAGGTCGTTTATTCCAGGTTTCAGGTGCCTTCTTAATATTAACTACATCTTGCCATTTTTCGTGACCGTAGCTTGTCTTTGGCTATCTGCATAACGTCGTTTTCGAGCGTTTTCAAAATCGTTTTTGTCTAGTTTATCGTTTTGACGTCTTTTCCACACGATCCATGGGGATAATATATGTTAAATTGCTCAATATGTTAAATTAACTTCAACTTTGACGGTGTTTGAAACCCGGCGTTTTGGCTTGAAAACGAACTGGATTGAAAAAGCTCGAAAACGTTACCCGAGTGTATACATAATCTTTTATGAATATCACATTTGCATATAATTTGTCCCGTTTTTCGATTGTTTGTGCATTTGACCTGTGATTTGACACACTCTTGGCTCAGTATGTTAAATACTAGAACACCTACATGGCATGAAGACCACTGTCGCTGGCATAGAAATCAATGATATTGAAGATACTGTATGATATGGAAATATTGACAAAACTCTGACATAAGAATGTTTATATATCCAGACAAATTTCATTCAGTTACGTATACATATGTTGAATGACCTTAACACAAAAATTTTGTTTTAATAAAAGAGCACTTGAAGCTGTCTGCATGATATACTGTTTCTTTGGGTATTGAATTTCATTTTCAGCAATAGTCATTTAAGGCAGCGCAGATACTTCACAAAACAACACGCTTAGCAGAGTATCACGCATATTTATTGGAAATGTTCGACCACAAACGAAATACGCCACTGAGAAAAGTCAGGAGTTCGTGAGTTTTGACTCATGATAAACTACATGTCGCAAGAGGCGTAATGCGTCAAATTGTGTCTTTTAACACGACCCGAGGACAATATTTTAGGCTGCCATAGTTCTATATGTACAAACTCTGTCAATTCCCGCAGGACGCGTAATAATGTCTTCACAAAGACGCGTAGAAGATGTGAATCTGTACGATTTTGCCAAGAAATATCAAGAAAACCAAAGCAGTACTGAGTTAGTGAAGAAACAAAATGCAACTGAAGATAAAGTGCTGTCGGCCAGACTGGAATATTTAAACAATCAAAAGGTATTGACGATGAAAACTTTAGAGAAAGAAATTGACCTCATTAAAAAAAGAAAGAAATATGGATGGGACAATCCTAAGAAAGATAATCTTTCATCTCATCATTTTGACCGAGCGTCACTACCAAACATGCCAAGACGATGGACAAAAGACAACTTCTCTCCGGCAAAGTTTGTCAAACGTAAATTTCTTACACAATCTCTGCCATATCGTGATGTAATATATCAAAGTGATGTTTGTGAAACGGACAATGATGAACCTCACGCCACACAAGCACAGAAAAAGGCAGAAAAGGTTTTGTACCGCGAGATTCGCAATAAACACTATATTGGTAACGATGTGCTTGAAACAGTAAACTTAGCAACAGACGGGTTTAAACCTAATGAAACGTTAGCAATGGCAGACTCGTCAAATCACAACAGTAATTTACTATCAAATCTTAATACAAAACAAACAAAGGTTATCTCGGCTTCTGACGATAATGAAGTGCAAAACACACAATCATTTCTCAGCAATACATCAGTTAATAGTAAAGGAATCTTTCGTAGTGACGCAATTCCTATTGCTGATGGTATTTCTCGTGATAAAATAAATAACCAATCAAAATCGTTTCCATCATGGTCGCGATATCACCCATTAAGACCGCCTCATGAGGCGAGACAAACCTCAAGCGAACAAGGAAAAGATTGTATAAAAGGGTCGTCAGTAAATCTAAATTTACGCAAAACGCCTTCAAGATTCCATCATACTGATAACATTAAACTGAAATCGGATCTATGTGACGCTGATTTTAACCCGCTCCTTGATTTAGGAGGGGGTTTGAAAGATGTACGATTTAAAAACTTGGAATCGGTCCTAATTCCTCACTAAGCCTGCCTGGGAGGGAGAAGACCTTGCAGCATCGCCATCGCATGATGACAAACGTCACGACGTAATGGTTAGAATTACTACACAGCTAGTAAGGGGGATTTGCTCTAATGGAAGATCATCGTTGTTTAGTGATGTATGAAATGATATATGATGACATGGATGCGAAGATTAGGACGTTATGTCATCTCTGCAAAGTTTTGACTTTAGACGCAGCCGCTCAGTTGGGAGAGTTGTGTGAAGGGGGGGGGGGTGGGGTGGAGAAAACGTTGACTAGTTTCCAGCATTGTCTGGACTAAGCCTGATGTCATTCACATTTTTTGCGTTTGAAACTTAAACGACTTGACATCATTTGTTAAACTTACTTTATAAGAAATTATTGTCGGTTATATACATGCTTCTGGAAGTGTCGTTGACGTCTTTGATCAGTAAATTGTTAACATCTTCGTAAAAACTCTGTTTAAAAGATTTTTATGTATTACAAGTTGAAATATATTAAGATTTCATAAGAGTTATGTACAAATAGAAATAATAATATACAATATATAATCTGGCAAACTCAATGCTTGACTTGCGAGTGATTGAGTGATGTTGTGAAATAATCGAAATCAGAAATCAGTCCACTGACCGCAAAATATATCTCATGGCATCGACAAACAACCTCATTTCTCAACTTTAACAATTTTATTTTTTAGTTCAATCATCTGTCGAACGTGGTTTTATGAAAGCGTACTAAGCCTTAGAGTTTCAAAGATTATTTAAAAGAGCTGGATGGACAGCCTTCACTGCGAAGTCTGAACAGAAACAAGTGTATTTTTATGCACAACATAACTCAGAAAAAGTGATATGAAGTCAAAAACATTGTGAAGTCAAAATGCAAAACACATTCCCAGGTTGTTTTCTCTTTGGTGAAATAAAAAATCTTTTCTTGGCTGCAGCTGATGTAAGTTGGTTCATTCTTTTTTGCTTTTCCAGATTCCAATATCAAATAGACTTGTACACTTTAAGAATCAATCCATATTGCATTTTTTTGTCGTGTGCAAACGACTTGCTAAAAAGCAGATGTCAAAGTGCCAAGCCAAGGACTTTCCCGCTCTCTCGAATATTTAAATAATAATAATAATAAATATCAACGCGAAGTGGTGTATCCACAATTTCCAACACGATCTCCATTTCTCAGTTGCGAGGAAGACATGGTTTTGTAATTCAAATCTATAAGCTTGTTGTTCCATCTTCAAGAGTTTCTTTAGATTTTGGCTGTGCAAGTTTGTCCATTTGTTGTGGAGTGACCAGCGCCAGTGTAGTTCCGAGGGCAACCGTCATCTTTGTCTTATCTGTCTTTGGCATCTGAAATATAACTGTTGTGACAGCCGCATGATAATCACTGGTACACTGGACACTGAGAGGACGAATAGCTTTTCTGGTAGATGCTGTAGTCTTCCTGTGTCGCATTACGCTGGGTGAAGGAGATTGATACTCAAACAGGAACGCGAATTTAGCGAATGGTCTGTTATGTAACCTTTCATTTTCAACTTTACGGTTATGAACCAACTGCCGTGAATGAATATGGTGTCTTATACTCCATATAATGGAAGCACCCGATAACAGGAATACAAAACAACAAGCGAAAACGATAAAGAACACGATTAAATTGATTTTTGATGTGTCTTGTTTAAAATATATGATCCCATCAGCTCCATCAGAACCTGCTTTTATGATGATGTAGAATTTCACTTTGTCCAGACCGTGGTGTTCAGAAGGAAAAGTGACAACCAATCTGTGTTGAACTTGTTTAAAAACAACAACTTGTCTGTCTCTAGAAAACGTCGCGTAAGTATTGAGACCATCGCAATACGACTCGGAACTGGTTACTTTCGATAACGACACGGAAACATTTTGGTTCGCATCCACTTTGAAAGCGTTGTCCCCATGTGAAATATAAACATCCAGTGATCCTATATAGAACAGTAAATTAAATCATTGTCTGGACATACATAGTTGGAGGCTTTACTCATTTTCAAGTATAAAAACAATTTATGCATAAAATGATAGGAACTAGAAACTAATGTTCCCTGCATGGAAATAACTGAATGAACGCGACTATGCACTACTGTACATGCATTTTTTTACTAATTTTAACCAATTTAATTTGACTCGTATCCAAGAGACGGACGTTGAATAAAAACTAGTGACACGTACCGTAAGATATGTCAATAAACAAACGGATGTCGATATTAGTATAACTGGGTAGAATATAGTAGAAACTTGTTTGCCAAGGCAACAGATTTGAGTATTGCGAATCTTCTCTGGTAAACCAACGATAAACGAGAATTTTCAAATCACGATAACACTGTTGTCCTTCGACATCAGGGCTCCCAAGATATGGCGATACACATTGTGAGCACTAAAATTTCATAATATGCAAGATGACAAGGTAGTGTTGGCTGTTCACGACTTAGTAATTATATATACACACCTTCCCTCAAGATCTCTTGTACACACAGAGCAATAAAAACAATACTTCATATGTTGATTACAAACTACAAACATCGTTGATTTTCTTACCTGTCTTCTAGCATCACTTTCTATTGGAGTTCTCGTGTTATTTTTACAATTACAGTGCAATCCTCTGTTATCACACGTCGCAGCATGACCACGACATTTACACCTGAAGATATGAACAAAAATACCAACTTAAACTAATTACAGCAAGTGCAATGCAGAGCCGGGGGACATGCGGTGTTTTACAAAGCTAGTAGACGTCTTTTTAACTTACTTGGTACATTTAAAACCAGATTTATAATATCCAGTTTTGCAGGCTTCGCATTTCTTTCCTTTACTCATCCCAGTACACTCACATTTTAGATTCGAATCATCTTTTGGACCGTAAATGCTTTCCTAGTAAAATTACGTCAAGTTTTGTTAGGAACTTGGTATAAAAACATACAATTTGTTCATGCAGGTCCGGAGATCTATTTTCGTATTTAATTTTGTACAAAACATGCTACGCTTTGACTCGTCATGCAGTAAGGAGTACTGACAGTAAATGAAGAAAATTTAATGCTTATCACGATGCTTGTTTTGTTGGCTAATCAAGACTTACACTTTTATTTCCTGTGTCAGTCGTGGAACAATTTTCAGCATTATAATTGCATATTTTATTACAACTGGTACATTCCCCATCTTGACCAACAAAGCCTGGTAAACAACGATCACATGACCGGCCCTGAAAATAGACAAAACTTTTACTGGTGTCTGTGGTGATACAGCTCACTATTTTGCGCTAAATCAATTCATGTGTTCGGAAACTTCTGCATGTGAATGAAATTGTGTCTCGGGTATGAAGGACTTTGTTTTCAGTTGAAACCAGACAAGGACGTTGTGTCTCGTATATCTGTTTTTACTTTGGATACGTGAAGCTTTAGTGTGAGGTAAAATCTTAGCATTGAATATGACGAATGCAGTCTATATATCATCTACAATTAGGAAATCAAAATCTAAACTGTTGTAAAACTTACCGTCGTGTTATTTCGACAGTTTTTACATTCATCAAGATTATTCATATCGTCACATTGACCTTTCTTATTACACTGACATTCAGTAGAACAATTTCTGCCAACCCAACCAAAATTACAAAGACAATCATCTGGATCAATACATGTACCATTAACACATCCTTGACTACACACTGGTGTGCATGTACCATTTCTAAAATGTTTTAAGAGGGTTATCATTCAATAAACTGAGGATAAAGTAGCTTCGGCCAACACACGAGAAAGCGGATTCAACAAAAGTTATCATCCATAGAATTACAAGCAGCGTAATAGTGATTGATTTTACCGATGGTTTTTGGGCATCTTTTGAAACTTAATTCCTGGTATACAAACGATTATAAATCAATAAATTACTAAAAAATCCATCTTCTTTTACAAGATTTCCCAGTGAAACTTTGACTGACCTTCCGATTTTGGAAAATAACTTGTTTAACATCCTACCCAAATTTTAGCGCATTGGTTTCTATAGCATGTATATTAGCTGATTATGTGTAGCTTTAAACTTACATTCTCTCATATTTAGGCAAACATTCACATTTATACAAGAAATCCAGATCTACGCATGTCTCATTTCCATTACACTGATGATGGCCATTTGTGCATTCGTTTTCAGGTAAACACACAGACGATACCCACGTTGCTAATACATCATTCCCGCTAACGCAAGTTCCATTGTAGGGACCTAAGAGGAAAATAGAAATTGCTATTTTCTTGTTTATTTGTTATTATTTTACTCCCACAACCCACGAAACACGCTCACACAACAGGCAATTCATATTCTATCCTATAGTCCATACTCTAGTTTTCTCCAAATAATTAGTCATTATACTGATGTGCCATTGTTCCACTGTTTTTCTATTAACTATCTTCACCTGGGGCCGGTTGTTCGAAAGGCGTTTAGCTTAAACGATGGATAAGTCAAAGTTTAAAAATATTCTCGTACATCTTTTGAATGACTGAACCTGTATCTTAATCTTATGCATTAAATATGCACTTTTATTAAATATACACCATTGAAAATTAAACTATTTACATCGAAACGAAATATTTCGGCTCAGTTGTTCAATAAATGGATAATTTGTTTTCCATTTTGAAGTTATCCACCGTTTAAGCTCAACGCCTTTCGAACAACCTGCCCCAGTAATTTTTAATCTGACCAGATTCTTTAGCATAGAAAATTACAGATTTTTTCTCTACTGTGATGCAAGAGGAAATATCTATTCGATTATTGCATAAACAAAGCGGTAAGCTATGATGCACTAACCTTGTATTGTTCCTTCAGTACACACTCCGTGACCATTCCGAGCTTGACCTGTGCACCAACCACAATTATACTGTTCCAAACAATCATAGCAATATTTGCTTCTGTTGCATGACGGTGGACACACGTGATAATCACGTAACACACGACCACATAGTCCGAAGGCACAGGTGATTGGTTGAAAAGATTGTGAAAAACAAAGGCTTGAATCAACCGACCATGAACATGTCGAGGTTTTGTCTACAAAATTTAATATTTGTACGTTAGCAACCTCGTTATGTTAGCGGAGTTTATCCAAGTTGCAAAACAGGAAGTTAAACAAGAAGTTAAAAAGTTAAACACAAACTATTATATATGCATGTGCATATCAATTAACTAAAATCATTTTTCAAGTTTTTTCATCTCAGCCCGAAATACGGTAAAAAGTATTTCTATATTTTGAATATATTTTAATCTACTTTCAAAATATCTCTTTGCAAAAAACTTTAAAAACTACTTCATGAACCAAGCTTCTTTTTAAATGTGTACTTAGGAAATGACGTAGTAACACAGAAGATTTACTTGTATTAAATAACATTAATAAAATAAATGACAGCCATTAAAGATTATTTGTATATTCGTTTAACTTACCTTCAATACAACTGGAACACATTCCAGGACCGCTTTTGCCAAAAAAGATCAGTTGATGACGTAAGAGCAGCAGCCCTTGCCATCCTATGTGCACCATTTTTACAACTATTATTTGTATTGCTACAATTCAGATGAGAATGTGTGTTGGATATATAACATGCAGTGAGGTTGCTGACAGTATCTTGACACCAGACACAATTTCTGACTTTACTGCACGATGTTTTAGTAGAAAACATGGCACACCAGTTTGAAGACGTGTTTTGATGAAACAACTTGTCAGATGACAGACCATTGTAACCTCCGAAGATGTATGAAACGTCATTTATGGTAGCGATTCTACTGTGGGCAAAGACCAAGGGTACCGCGCCTGAAAAAGAATTATTTAAATGATTTTAAAGCCTGTGTAGCTGTCATTGACGTAAACAAGTAATTTTTGAGGATGAGAGCACAGATCCAGAATCGCAAGGATCGACTTCAGTTCGATGATCTGAGTTTAATTTTTAAAAGGTTTCTGGTTGTCTCAAGTATTGTAATATTCCTTAACTCTTATCCTCCAAACAAACCAATTGCATTGAAAAAACCCTGGGGAATGCATTTTTAAAAAATGCATAAATGCTTAGAGTCATGTATAGCGATTTACCACAAAGATACGTCGACACTGGATAAAATAAGGTCAGGATAGTCTTGTGTGCGCCAGGGGTGGATCCAGCACTAGTGCACAAATTTGCATTACAAAACAAAGTGGTTATTTTTAGCAGTTTTCTTGTGTCATGCAAATTAGTGCACTAGTGCTGGAACAACCCCTGGTGTGCGCTTTGTATAATTATAGCTGGAAAATAAAGAAATACCTTCTCTATCAGGCTTGTGCCAGCTACCACATACCAAGTCATAAACTAATGGTTGGTTAGCAAAATCTTGAATATTATCACCAGTATAACCGCTTGTTACAACCATGACGTCAGCAACAACCAGGGATACGTGAAAATACCTCAAGGGTGACTTGAAATTAAATAAAAGTATTAATGTAATATCAAACTAACTTCAGTAACAATGAAAAATTTTGTTTCTAATTTCCTATTGATCGCAGGAGAGCCATTTTCAGTTGCTACATTAACAAATCCAAGAGGAAACCTCTTTAACAAAGCAATTCAAGTGAAAGGAATTAACAGTAATACAGGACATAGCCAGGTGTCATGCAATATGATTTATTCTTTCGACAACGAACTTACCTGTGGCACATCAGTTTTGACAACCCATTCGTTTGATACGAGTTTTAAAAATGCAAGTGTTGGCTTCATTTTCGTCGCTTGCTTTCCGAATACAACCAAAGATTTCGTAAGATGATCATAAACTGAAGTGTGTCCAAAACAGCCTACAACATAAAAAGGTTAAAACATGTTTTGGAAGTCCCCTCCCCAGAATTTCCAAGACCTTGATTATCTTCCAGGTCTTATCATTGAAAAAACTACAAAGCTCGAAAAAACAGGAAATTTACCTTGGAATGTTTCTCCTTTAGGATTCATATCTGACCACATTGCACCCAAGTTGTTTAACGATAATGTATAGACAAATGAAGAACATTGTTTCTCGTACGAATATCCCCCAATCAAATACAAAGTATCGTTTATGATATTCATTGTATGACCAGCAAGTTCTCGAGGAAGAGCCTAAACGGGGGAGATTTATAGCTATTATGTTTGTTTAAGTCGTTGGATAGGTTATAACCTTTTATTATCAAATCCACCGTCCACGAATTCTTGAGTTGGTGCATTCCTATTAAATAATAATCTATGATACGTCCTAAATTGTCAGTTTTCGGGGTTCCCGAAACAGAGGTAGTTGGGGAGGAGGATGGTCAAATTTTGATCAGCACGTAACTCATTCTTTTATATATTTTAATACAATTATTAAGATATACACACTTTAGTACGCTTCGCCATAAACGTTTTAATGCCAATGATATTTGAATCAGGCACAACATTAAATTAAAAGGGTTAATACGCTTTTACCTGTGTCTGTTCCCAACGTTTTGTGTCCAGATGATATTTCCACACTTCAGATGAATATTCCTTTTCCGTTATTCCGCCGCTGACATACATCGCCCGCTGTTAAATACGATTTAAACAATGAATACAAGTTCATTCACTTGACAGAGTGAGACGTACTACCTGAGTTAGGTACGGGGAAATAAAATACGGTATTGGGGTAGTGGGGTATAACAAACGTTTGAAATTTTCAATCTCTCAAATGAGGGCAGGGGGTTTAAAAGATTGTTCATCAAAAAATTGGTTGAACCAAAATACCTTGTAAACGACCGCTGCATGAAAATACCGTGGGCTCGGCGCTGTGCTCCAACCATGATCATGGACATATTTCCTCGTGTTAGTGTTGTATTTCCAAATATCACCAAGAACTCCTAAATACAACGAATAGCCGCCATAGATAACCAAAGTATCAGTTTGATGATCAGCAACCATGGTATGTCCCATGCGCTTCAATGCAGCAGGACTTGAACCAGTCGCATTGGAAATACGTTTCCAAAGAAAATCGTCAGATTGCTGTAAGTTACAAGATGGTCCAGAAAAGCCATCTTTGCAAACACATTGATTCGAAATCTAAAAATGACATTAAAGATATCAGAAAATTTCTTGTGCATAGAGATGTCATCTCTCGGGAGTATAATGTTAACTTGCTGTTACTACAAGAATGGCAGAATATGTGGAGATATGATAACATATGTTGGAAGATGTAAAGAAAGGTCTCACAAAATACAAACCTGATCACAAAGACCTTGACCCAGACTCTCACCACAGTTCATTGGACATTTAACGCTATCACAAGCAGCTCCAGTCCACCCCGGCTTACAAATACAGCTCTCGTGTGTTCCGTTACTATGGCAATAACGGTTACCTGTACACGAGTTTGGACATTGATTAACCACAAAGCTAGCATTGAAACCACTTCTAAATGAATTCTGAGCGACACTTCCTTTGAAAACAACAACCAGAGTGCCAGAACGAGACTCAAGAGCTGGAATTGCCGACGGGTTCGTGCCGCATAAAGATCCAACGAGATTTGAAGATGTATGGATAGGACCAAGTCTAAAATTTGGCATACCATCATAGATAAAAATATGATCAATTTGACAATCTAACACGATGTCTTTCATCTGAAATGTGACAGTTCCAGGTGCAGTATTATTAGAATACACAACTTGATTTGATGAATGACTGAGAGTTGTTATAATCCATACACAGTTCATATTCTTAGGATCATATTTTTGGCCCGGTTCTGTTAAACTGCTCAACGTTCCTTGTGTCAAATTCGATAAAATCGAATGTCCTTTGCAGGGATAATAACAACCTTCGCCGCTTCTGTAAGAAAAATCATTATAATATATAAGATTTGCAATGAACGGAACGACAGCGATGATGTAATAAAAAGTTTAATTTTGCGAAGCCTGGCAATTTTTTGCTAGATTTAAGACGGACAATGATTCAATTTCGTGGAAACAATTGGCAACAATTTTTTGCACTCTACTCCAATTAAAATTCTTAATTAATATCTATAGATCATGATTTAGACGGTTAATCTTACGGCTATTTTCAGTCAACACCAGCTTGATTACATCACCCAATTGTCAAAAAAGTTCTTAACAGCATAGTGTAGTTTATATGGTTATATTTAAGTATAATTTTTTTAATATTAAATAGTACGAAGCCCCAAACTTTTTGACTTGAAAAGGATTTGATCCCAGGAAATCTAGCATGCACACATCGTCCAATTCGCCGTCACTGCCTGCCTCAAAAACAATCAAATTTAACATCAATTAAGAAATCACGAACCGATAAATAAAGCTTCCGGAATATGTTCGTTATTTCGCCTACTTGCAGAGGCACAGTTAGCTCAGTTGTTAAAAGTCATAACAAATGCAATGTTTGAAAACTTACTTTGGATCACCAAAAAAACCTGGCAAACATTCATCACATTGAGGACCCCTCGTGTTGTTCACACAGTAACATGATCCCGTTTTATTGTTACATATCCCTCGTTGTTCATCACCATGTCCATGACATTGACATTTCGTGCATCCTGCAGAACCAGACGCTTTCTTATACGCTCCAGGAACACACAATTCACAATTCTTACCACGTGATAAACCTAGAAAGCAGAGTAAATTATCATGGATAAATACAATAAATGACAAACTGAGGTAATTGAAAGGTTTTTTCAGTTTTACCTTGACAATTGTCGCACACTCCAACACCAGTGAGACATGTACTAAGATTATGACAACCACAGTCCCATGAGCAGACGCTTCCTGTCCAACCCAGTTGGCATTTACAATAATCGAGCGAGTCATTAAATTGATGTTTGATACAAATTCCATAAACACATCGAGGATTACACCTGTGGAAATATTTCAAATAAGTATTTACCACTTCAGAATCCGTTGTTTGCTGAAATTCTTTAAATAAGTATTTTGATGTTAAATACGTTGTTTTAGCTTCGCGTCCTTATGTCCTGACCTCCTAGTATTTCACGAATTCTCATTAGGGGACAGTTGGTTGTTGTTAGGGGCAGTGGCGTAACGGACGAAGATGGGGCCCTTAGGTATATTTGGTGTGGGGGCCCGAGCTGTTTGTCATGTTTTCACTTGAAAAATAAATTGAGAGCTGAAGCTTGTAAATTTACATTAGTGTATTACTTCATTAGTTATAGAAGTAATAAAACATAGATAATAGAATAGAAAATTTAGCCATGGTCGATGGATACTCTATTATTTAATCTACCATCATTAATTAATGCTGCATTCTCCTTTGCAATCAACCTCATACCCTAGGCCTATCTTTGGCATAACAATTTGTTTTTAACCTGACTTTTTTATGTGATACACTGACACGCCGTTTTTCTTTAAGAATCGTGGCGATAGACGGCAATCAATGGGGACCCTTTGGGGCCCCCAACGGTCGGGGGCCCTTAGTTCTTGTCCTAACCCTACCTTACGTCCGTTACGCCACTGGTTAGGGGATAGATTGCGACTCCGGGGGTAATATTGACCGTAGAAAGACTTTAAAAATATCGTAAGACTGACCTCGACAACAGGAGGTCGTTGCAAATGACAGTAACTTACAATGCTTTGCAAAATTTCCCATCTCCTTCGTAACCATCTCGACATTCACATCTGTATGAACCAACAGTGTTTATACAATCTGCATTTTGATCACAATCTCGTCTGGTTATACATTCATTTTCATCTGGACAAAATCCATACGACCACTCGTTGCTAAAATAAGCAGTCAAAAATAGCTAAGCCCATATAAAACAAGATGACTTTTTCTAAATATGATCTCTTACACTACGCACATTACTATGACGCGTCAGCGTCTATTATTTATATCAAAAATAAACCACTTCGTTAATTCATCTAATCTACTTTTGCAATGCTAACTCTTCAAATGATGACACAACGAATCTGGACTGCTGGATTATGTCTATTAGCCGTTTCACGTTTCACCTTATACTGAAAAAATGATGACATTTTAAAACTGGGGACATGGCGTAAAATAAGATTTTATTAGTAACAGTTTATGATGTCGGTGTCACTACAGACAAACTCTTCAGAAAAGCTAATCCTAAATGATTATGATATAGTTGATATACAATTTCAAATACCTTTTCTTATTTGCTGTTCCTGTTAAAGACAGCAATTCATTGCAGGTTCCATTACGTGGGGCAACAAATCCTCCCAAGACACAACTAAGAAAAAGATTTTCCATTAATGTTCGTTAAAGCATGTAAATCTTGGTTTTCATATAAGTAAGCTGTCAATTAATATTGTATATAACCCTTGCGGTAGTGAAATACTCTTTTAACCCATGTTCTAATTAAATAGTAATTTTCGTAATATATAATAATTAACGTAATATTCCTCTAATGCAATTAAATATTGCACATCAGGTCCTGGAAAACATTAAATGAAAGGGGGGGTGGCAGCTAGATCAAATATGGCTTACCTGCCATTATGAAATTCTCCACACCAACCACAACTTCTTGTCTTACGACAATCATCACATACATCATTTTCACTGCACTTGGAACATTTGCCAGCAGCGGTTGATCTACACGATAAAAGAATACGAGCATATTTAAGAAATGATCAAATTGTGCGATTAAACACAGTCAGACAGACAAAATCAAGAAACGAAAACAGTGCTTTATGCTAGGCCTCCATCACGACAAATCAACAATCAAAGAAATGGTCACTGTGTTTGGATCGCCTGATTCAAAACACTAAATTGTTGCGAGAAACACGTGGGAATGTTGCGAGAATTGCAAAACACACGGGAGCATCATTATACATACATGTCAGACCAATGTGAGCAGCGTCCAGCCATAAAACAGGCGGGAATGGCTGTCCAAGGTAAACATATCTCTTGGTTCTCACACCATACACAATTTGTAGTTAATGAACAAGTTTTACAATCTTTTCGACTACAAATAGAAATATTTAATAATAAAAATATAGAGCAAATGTTATTCCTCATTCTCCCTAGTCTGTAGAAATTTCTAAAATTGAAAAACTTGTCTGTATCTACATGTAATATAATTAAAAAAAGAATATAATTAAAAAAAGAAACGATTGCGAGTTTGAACGTCGAGAATATGCAAATTCATACACGAAGTTCTTTCAATCATATGATTTTCAGCATGTCATGCACTTCATGGTCTGCAAGGGGACTATATCTAGTCAGCCAGATCACTCATTATAAGTAATGTATAAAATGTAGTTGATTAGATAATTACGTATTTAGTGGTGAGCGTCCAAAGCATTTTATTAAGTTTTAAAAGTACAACTTATCGCTTCTTACCTTGTACATGGTGTGTAACACCTGCCTTGCGTTTCGCCTTCTTCAAATTTATGGCAAATTTTGTAGTGATCATTCCAATTACACTGCTTGTCCTAAAATATATAAATTGAATTAAGATAACGCTGCAGTTTAAGATAACGTAGGGACCGCCCGCATGGACCGCCTACATGCAGGCTAAAGATAACGCTGCACGTGGACTTCAATATTTCTTTCTCTTGCTAATTCTGCATATATTTATTGCATTTTCTGATTTTGGAAAGAACAGAAAGGTCGTGCACTTTCTCTAGGATATGTTATGTAAGATCAGAATTGGAAGATCAGAATTTTAGCCAGATTTTATTTTAGCCAGATATTCATGCAGCAGACAGACTTCGAGAAATTTTTGCGGTCAATTCTTACCTTGAGACATGATTGACAATCAATATACTGAGCACACGTTTCACAATAAGTAGAATTGAGGACTAGGTAAATATCTTCACCAGACGAATGCTGACATTTCATTGAGCTATTTCTTTGCAGACAGACATTATTTGACGAACACCAACCACATGACATATCAGAGAGGCATTCAAGACAAGTCTTGTACTGCCCACAATCATCAGAAAAAAATGGTCGAACATAGCGACCATCGATCTAAAAGAGGTAAAATTATTGCAAGTCAGTACTAATATCAAATAATGCCGGCAAAATGCATGTATTTGTGTAACTTGCATGAGAAGCACATTAGAGTTCTAACAACCTACAATAAGTCTTAATACGTCTCCCAATGGTACACTCAAACCCGACAATGACTTTGAAATAGAGTCGAAATATCACCTTGAATATTATGTCTTGTTTTTAACAACTCATATCTTGGGTTTACAAGATGTTTATTTTCGGACTGTGTTTTCTCTTATAAAGTACAAATGTTTGCCAAAAATACTCACCACATCAAAACCCGACGCATTAAGAACTTCCAAATACGGCTTTCTTACTGTGCTTTCAATCTCACCCTTCACTTGAATGTAATACATTTTATTCTTAGCCGGATTTGGGAATAACGGGGAACTGGAAACTGGACGTTTCGCTTCTTCAGATAACCTTAGTTCACCTTTTTTTGAATTGGTGGATATTACTTTTTCCTTAAAACAAGATGATATTTGATTTGTCAAACGCGGGAAATGTCTAGATCTTTGGCGGGCAGTGTGTTAAGGGGGCGTCTCGATTGGTTTAAAAAACACATCGCTGCCTGCGAATTTGCCCGGAAAAGGCCTTCTTACCGTATTTTCCTCTAATTCATTGGTGCTCAAATGAAGACTGGCCGTTATCTCCGTAATGCGAAGAATTAACTTCACCGGTTCATCAACAGACGTCTGTGACAAGAATGGGTAAATATATCCAAATAATCTCACTTTAATTAGATCGCTAGGTTGATATTTCGGACGCGAAATTCGTCGAGGGATTGTATATGCTGTTTCTCTCAAAGGATTGACAAGCTGAACGTCATCAAGCCGACTTCCAAAACATACATTTGATATCAACCCAGGTGGGGTATCATGAATCCTACACTGGTCCACCGAGGCCAAGAATGATCCCTTGTCACCCCACCAACCCCGAGTGGTTTGGGTGGAAGAGCATGGACCGGACGGGGATTCACGTGGATAACAGGTACTATCTTGTACACACCAACCACACAACATGTCCCTCTGTGACCCCCAGGTTAAGCATGATACACATTGTGAAAATTTATAACACATATGAGAAGATTCACTATCACTTTGTACGATGTTGGATGGTATTTTAAAAGCCACAGCATCACCATTGGCAATCCCGCTAAATCCTCCAGTAATGAGTACATTGTTTTCTTTAAAAGTTGTCGCGACATGATAATAACGTCCACAACTGTTTGACGCATTCTGAACAATGTCTGTAGGTGTTACACTGCGCCAGGTGAAGTTCTTCAAATCGAATAAATAAATATTTTTCCCATAGCAAGTCTCATCTTTGTAATGAGTGTGAATTACTCCTCCTGCGGAAATAAGGCAGATGATGACAACGGAACTAAGAAAGTTTAGGTGTAGTCATGCATAGGCTAGTTTACGCATGTTTTAGGCTGACGTACCATAGGTAACCATGTAGTGTCCCATGATAACTGATGAATGATATGCAGTTGGTTTTGGACTATCAGCCGTAGCGATGGGGATCCATACTTTTCCATCCATGTGATACATCAGCAATTTGTTTACTTTCGTGCTTTGCCTAACAGATTGAATAGAAACTTACGCAAAAAAAAACTTACAAAATGTTTGCACATCTTTGAATCGCATACTAGTTTATTCTCCATAAAGGCGAAGAGGGTTGACATATGTGAAATCAAAGGGCAGACATCTACATGTACAGTACAGTACCTTCCTGATATAATTTTATATCCACCAAAAACGAGCAATGACCTCAGTGGTGGATAAAAGACACAAGTGTGTCCTACAAGACGAAGGTCTGATATTTTGGCCAGGTTATATATTATTGTTTTCCAGCCATTTTGAAGGACTAAATCATACGTGTACATCAGATGAGAGAAGCCATACTCTTGAGTTTGACCTACGAAGAAATAATGGGCAATAATTGAACAAGGACAGAATTATTCCATGTAAATACATCCCAGATACATACTTACCACCGAATATGATTATTTTACCATCAAAAACACTCGCACAGTGGGAGGCAAGACCAGGAGGATTGTTATTCGTTTCCATTCGTTTCCAAATTCTCGATGAGATGTTAAATACCCACAAGTCATTCAGTAGAGTTCCGTTCGCAAGTTCTCCACCAAAAACGACAAGGGTATCGTTATAAGTGACCATTGTGTGACGAAATCGAGAGGCCTAAAACATAGAAATGCCCTGCATGGTCACTGCATGCAAACTATCACTTATTAAGTGTGACATATAATGGAATATAATGGAATAATCAATGCTAGAATACTAAAAATTGACATAAAGAACATTTAATGTTCTTAGTAATAGTAGTGCCATCTCATCGCAGACATATTTTTAAATTGGAATTTTTGGAACAATTCACTGAGATATGGAACAGAATAGAATAAGTTCAGTACTCACAGGACGATCACTTATTGGTTGAACACGTTGCCAAACATTTTCTTTAATGTTAAACTTTACCAGATCACCAAAGATTTCATTGAGATTTGATCCTAAAACAAACCACGCTGTTACTCCTTTACTCATACGATCCATCAAGGTAACTATTAAAAGGTCCGCAGAGGAAATTCCAGGGGCTAAAAGACACTAAGAAGGTCCTTGGAGGAGAATCCTGGAGATGAAGCGAACTAAGAAGGTCCTTAGGGAAGAATGCAAGGGATAAATAGGACAAACGAGGTCCTTGGAGGAGAATCCGGGAGCTGAAGGGAACTAAGAAGGTCCTTAGGGAGGAATCCAGGGGATTAAGGGAACTAAGAAGGTCCTTAGGGAGGAATCCAGGGGATTAAGGGAACTAAGAAGGTATGTATTTGGAGGAAAATCCTGGAGCTAAAGGGAACTAAAAAGGTCCTCAGAGAAGTATCCGGGGATGAAGAAAACTAAGAAGGTCCTAAGACTAAGAGGAGAATCCAGGAAATAAAGGACACTAAAAAGGTACTTGAAGGAGGATGCAGGTGCTGATGGGAACTAAAAAGGTACTTGAAAGAGAATCCAGGAAACAGGAATATTCAATTACAAATGAGAGGTGAATCTGATGGTCAGAAGAATTGGATAAAGGTAGAACACGAAAAAAACGGCATAAGAAGCTAATGACGTTATATGACAACAACTAGGAATATAAACATGCCGACCTTTCAATAATAATGCACGCTCGAATATTGTGACAATACAGTACGTACAGTATACAACTGCAATTATAATTTTACCTCCAAATATCCAAACATTGTTGTCAACATAAACACCAGCATGTGCAAAACGATTCTTGAAAACTGGAGAATTATCGTTTATCAAATGCCATTTACCAGCGTTAACACCGTCATTGAGAGAAAAGGAACAGGATTGTCCAACAAAACCAACATTACATTGACAACCTTCACTCTAAAGAAATTACATATCGATCAGATAATTCAGGTTATATGAAGTTTGGAAAACGAGATCGTCTAGATATTATTTTTTCTGTCATCAGGAAAAAAACACGTTAACGTAAGCATATTATATAGATTACTTTATCCGGCTTAATTTTGGTAAATAGTTTTTGTTGCAAGCACCTGTGAACACTGTCCATTTCCTGTGGCATTATGACAAAGATCAGGACATATTTCTACATCACATGCTTCACCAGTAAACATATCATCACAATGGCACTGGTTTTTAACACAGTTTCCATGACCAGAACAATTGCCCTGACAGTCGGTGATTAAGAAATCAATAATACACCCCGCTCTCACGTAATTGTTGTCACTAAAGAACTCCACTACGATCTGCAAAGACAAAAAAATCAATGAAGGTGTTTGAACTCTTGTGATGTCGTTCTACCAAGCTGTAGATTATTTTGTGATATGAAATTATTGTCATTTATATTTAGAGAAAATGGACTCTTTTATTTTTTAATTTCCTTCCTACAATTTGATTCAGACGTTATATTTATACAAGAAATTACACTCGGTGATTAGAAACGGAAATCTCGGAAATATGAAATAAAGAATCTATCATGTTAGATTAGCCCGGTAGTAACAATCGTCGGGTTTGATTTATGGATTAAAGTGTTACAAAGGATTTAATTTAAATCTTATTCACATTTCTCACCAGTTTTGCAACTAATTTATCTTACTCTTAAACCTACATATAATAAAACTCTTGCAGTTTTTCATATTTTTCGTTGTCACGCTTAGCTATTGGCTACATATTTTTAAAAACAATCATCTGGCCGACATTTTAAACAAATATTGTTTATCGCATTAACGATAATCTTAGAAGTGGGTTTAACGATTGCGGCATTAGCTCTAAGAAGAGGTAAACAAACAACTTTGGTATTAAGCATGGTATTAGAGGTATATTTTGGACCGTAATAATCAATGATGCCGTTGCCGTTGGTACACATAACAATTTGCGTGATTCGTTTTACGACACGCATATCACAATTCCTTCCAACCCAACACAGCTACGTTGGGACCGGTCATCTGTCTGCACAAACTTGGACAAACAACAGATATGACGAGTTTCACACATGGTGTTATTGACACACTATCTTTACATTCTTCCTGATCATCTAAGAGGATGACTATCTTTCTATATCAACAATCCAAGGATATGCATGCCCTAATTGTGCTCAGAATAGTTGAAACACTATAAAGCTTTATAAAGGGAAATCAACGTAATTTATAGTAGGCTTTTCCACAAGTTTTTAAAGTTTTTTAATTAAACAAAATACTCTACAGTCTCCAGAATTATTGAATGTCTTACTTGTTTTAATTGGCGCAGGTATGTTGGCCTGGTCAAATCACAATCATGACAAAAGGTTTTCAACACTTCAGGGGGTATCTTTATCAACTCTCAGCAGTGATAAAGTTACACTCAGCAATAGAGAAAGGGCATAATGCAAGTTAGGTTGGGTTAGGACAAGAACTATGGGGGCCCCTCTTCCCTTCAAGATGTCAACATATCCCAGTATCCAGTATACCTGGATGAATAAAGAAACATTATTATAGTATATGAGTAGAGTCCCACCTCACACCACTTACACAGAGAAGACCTGTATATATTCAGGACTTTGGAGGTAGAATAACCTTACTACATGATCTGAAGTGACAACAGAACTCTTCAAAATTTGGGTTCACATGATGTAGTCACATGTAAAGTACTTCAAGCATTTCTCTGTTTTGAAAGTATGGAATGAAACCATACACTACAAGTATGATGTTATAATGATGTCATATGCATGGTATTATTTATGTACAGTGTTCATATTAAAACATCTCTATACTAAATTTTCGGTACTGTTATACTTACTGAAGAGGTGTTTGATACCAATTTTCCTGGTGTGTTGTTCCCACTAAATACTCCTAACAATTTCTGTTTTGATGATCCATCATAGATTTTCAAATAATCAAAGGAACATTCAGTGTCAAATTCTCTGAATGTAAGCAGGATTTTCTGGTCAGGCTGTGGAGCTACAGGAATGAATGCATTACAGAAATAAATACATGTATGTTTCATAAAGTCATAATAATTAGGGATAATCATTTCACTGTATTTCATTTAGTTCAATAAAATTTCCTAAAAGTTCTGTGCTGCAAAGTAGCATGGAAAAGATGGAAATGTGAGGGATGCAATGAAGAGGAGATAAACTCTATACACGCAGTTAACAATTGTCTTGCCATTGTTGTATCTTGGCACAAGAACTCAGTTATATTAACACAGGATGAAAATTCAAATTTGCAATGCAGTGGAAATCTGGTGATTGCCGTATTTGCAATGTTGCAAATGAATGGCAATGGTGGTGATTGCTGTATTTGAATTTGATTGCTGAAAAAACTTCCAAATGCTTTGCTTTGATTTCTATTCTTTCCTTTGTCAGTCATTCTATGCTAAATTAACGATAAATCATCACCCTAAAAAAACTGAGGAATGTTATTCGAAATAGATATGTAGCAAGCCATCTATCATTGTTTCAATGATCCTTAATTTGGACAAACAGTACACAAATCATGTTTTAACACAGGTTCACCCCAGGATTCTTAACCAACCCAGCTTTTGCAAAATATATTAATGAAGCAGAGGTTAATGAACCAAATACTTAGATTCAGCCTGGCAATCCCAAACAAACCTTACTTATTACAATATTAAACCTGGTTGGACTACTTGGACATGTTTAGACTTGAAAATCAAACGTGGGCTAGAACCATTACAAAAATATACGCAATGCGCCTAATTTTTAGTCTCTAGAGCAATGTTATATGTAATCTTAAAAAAACATCCTTAACATAACGCACTTGACGAACAGAAAAGAATGATATGAGAAAAAAACTTAACTTACCTCTAATTAGCCATTCACAATGTGTATTTGGCAGATAGGTTAGACTGTCGAGTGTGATTGTCCCATTTAACAATCCACTAATAGATGTTTTCCCCCCACATTCTGCGCTAATAATCGGCACAAATGCTATAAAGAATAATCCCCAAAACACAGTATTCAGCGAATACCACATCATGTAATATCAATACAAGTATTTATACGATAATTCGGTCGTTAGGGTATTATTTATAGCCCGTGTAGCTGCCATCTTGTACATTAATGAAACAACTTCTTCAATCTTGGACGAATGTAACCGTGGTGGCCTTTATTTTGAACAAATATTTTTAATGTCTTCTTTCAACCGTTTAATAACTCAAATAAATTTTGATATCATACGATGTTTGAAACCTTTTCTCCATTAATAATAAATACATCAAGATTTCACGTCTATTAAAATATCAATATGTCCGGTAAATTGCAACCTGCAAGCTATCTCTATAGGGACGGTCACGATGTGGTCACCCCAAACCCTGGGATAGTTAATGCGGGAAGCGGAAATACGGATAGTCGGAGCAAATCGACGGAAATTCGTAATAGACCATACACGGGCCACGACACAGAATCGAGACCACGATCCTTAATCATACTTTACCGAGTATCAGCTAATTTCTAGATGATACTGGCAAAGTATTCTGGTCTTTGTATTTAAAAAATTGGGGAAATGCATTCTGGTTCAGTTGTGGAAAATATGGATTTATAACCAAATGTTGTTAATATTACCAATGATGTCAATAGTAGTCACTCACAACCAGCTCCAAAAACACACAGATGTAACAAAATTGAGTTATCATAACTAGGTATTTGTAGTTGACTGTGCTTGCGGTAATTTTTGCACCAGGAAAAAATTACCACATGTACATACCACAGATGTACACAGTACATTTCACCAAAATATAATATAAAACATACTCCAGCTTGACAAGATGTTTATTTTCATAGCATGTTTTATATTATACAGTTCTACAGCCTCTATAGCTAATATGTGTACAGTCAGTACAGTATTTCACGAACATGTTTATTTAAGGTATTTACAATAACAAATGCCATGTATTATACATCATCCCAGCAAACATTAGTGTGTTGTTCGATAATTGTTTTCATCCTTACTTAATATATTTGTTCATAAACTTCTTGTGAAATTCAGACCTTAAGGTATCATTGATAAACTTTCCTTCCTAAAAAAGGAAATAATAAATAGAAGACATACTATCATTACTACATCTACCATATATCCTAAAATTAAAAACACAACCTATTTAACCAAATCCATCCTCACCTTTCCTTTTTCTGGAATGCCTTTTGCACAATTTTTAAAAACAACATCATCATCCCACCTGAATTATAAAACCCTCATCAATTTAATAACAATATTATTTTTAGACTACACAATAAATAAATACTTAGAAATAGAAGATAACACAAAGAATATGACAAGAACTTCTGAATATTTTAGATCTCATCCAAGTAAAGTCATGTTTATTTGTTATTTTTACTATTTAGCATCCAAACCAGAAACTAAATGTAGACGTAAAAATGTATAATACTAGCAGCTGTGCCTATTATTAAAACATCTGCAGTTAGATTGCTATTAATATTCCTGTACCTTCGTTTAACTTGAAAATTAGAAGATGTTTTTAATAACGGATTTCCTTGCAAGTAATTTTCTGTTCTTATTCGCTCTTCTTCAGCCTTCTTTTCTTGTTCCTAACAAAAAATGCAAATGCCTTTTACCACAATAAAGTTAAATGAATATTTCCAGCCACAATGTCATATAGACAATATGGCTTAACTTTCAGCTCTAATTGACTTGGATAAATAATAAAAAAATAATGCACTCTGATACAGTAAATTTCAGTAAATTATGCTTGTTGATATGTGCATAAATATCTGTGGTAAAAAGACAAATATCTTTGGTCAAAAATTCCTCCAACCTTTCTGGCTTCCTCTTGTGCTCTTTCTTTCTTTATTCTTTGCAATTCTGCTAAAAGCTCAGCAGTGTCATCTTCATCATCACTAACATAAATCAAATTATTTATTTAAAAGAATTCACAATCTCTTTTTTGGCCATGGGTGGTATCCTGATGTCCTATGGGCAACATTAGATATGAATTCTCATGCACACTTTTGTCATAATGTGGAATAAATAGTTGCATCCGAAGTTATGATGCCACACTATTACACTAATGGTGAAGAAGTCAATGTCCTAAATATGAAACAACATAAATATGGGGGAATAAAGTTGTAATATCCTTTGAAAAGAAAGGAAGGACTGTTATTGTGTTTTCGCTTTGAGCAATTTAGAAAATAAAACCTCAACTTCATCTCATAATAATAACCTTTCATTAGAATCATCAGAATCATCGTCATCGACAGGATCATCTGCATCTAAATTTGCTGGTGGTAATTGATCTAGTTTTGATCTTTTTGATTCAGTTCGACTCCCCCTTTCTCTTGTTCTTTCTCTCACTGCTTGCCGTTCTCTTTCTTCTAAATCGCGTTTGAAATCTTTCTCTCGTAATTCATCGATACTGTCTTGGCCAGTTTGTCTGTAGATGATGATGCAAATAATGTGACTTTTTTGTTTCAATGTATAATTTTTTTGTCAACTCAATGTTTTCTGATCACTATCATCAGCTATTCTAAACTTTGCATGTTCTTCAAGCCTATGACTGGACAATATTACTTAAATGGCTTAATGTATATCTATGATTGAAGATTGGCCAAAGACCTCAAGCTCCCCAGACGATTCCAAGCCGTAGTTTTGCTCCGCCAAGGAAATGCGCCTGAGGATTCAAAGCCATAGTTTAGCTCCCATGAAGATTCCAAGTTCAGCTCCCCTGAGGATTTCAGGGCATAGTTTAATGACCATAAGCATTTCGCGATTCTTCAACAGGGGGGAATGAAATTATGGAATAATATTAAACCCCATGGACTTGGGTGATATGAGTCATATGAGTGCTTTTAGATTTTAACAGCTAAACACAGTGTCGAAAGTTGAAAAACTTATATTTACTTATTAGTCAAACCATAAACAAACCTTCGTTTAAGTTTATTGTGTGATGGTAAATCTCGACTGGAATATTGCTTTGACAAAGCTGATAAATCACCTTCACCCTTTCCTCTGCCCCCTCTGGCAGGCTCAAATGTTGGTCTGGCGGCAGTTGTCATCTTTAATGTTACTAATGTTATGAACCCAAAAACTCACGCAATATCACTAAAAATATATAAAAAATCCTGTTTTCTTATATTGTGACTGAAAACCAAACTTTTCGAATCGAAATTTGTATTTTTTCCATATTAATTTCTATTATCCCATCACTCCTCGCGCGCTTACATCCTGCCGGCAAACGTCATGTAAGAAACGCGAATTTGATTTCCACTGGCATGGATAGTTAGTAAAAGAAAAAAAGAAGATCGAACTTTAATATTCCCCGAAAATACAACAGAATCAACGAAGATTCGGAAGATAAAAATAAAAACTTGTGAAATAAATACATACAATTTAGGCCCAAAGTGTACCGGCGAATCAAGCGGCTATACTAAACACAAAATTGAGAAAACATTTTATTTTTAGCAAACTAAGCCGTTTAGTCATTTATATTGAGTTTCCTTTTAAGAATGACGATTATTTTAACGTTAAAAACCAACAAGGATTGTTTCAAAACACTAAAAGAATATCAAAACACTAAAATTTCTCGCTAAAAACACTTAAAAAACGTTTAGGCGTTTAAATCTTGTCATTTCCAAGCGTGTGCCTTATTAGTCGTTTTCTATGCACATACTTGTTAGGGACCGCCTCCCGAGACCAGGAATAGCTAAATACGTTAAATTTATCTTCGCTCTCAAGGCTAGCCACTGTAGCTGATTCGTCTATGACGCGCTAGGCGTGTGACAAAGCATACTCTGTTTCTCACTGAGACGTAACGGTTAGGTGCACATACATCATGGTCTGGGGGCCGTAGTGCATCTCCCCCTTAGACGGCCGTTAAGATGTGAGTTATGGGGGGGAGTTCTTCCTATAGCAACTGTCCTTGCACCTTTCGTAGTTGTAATTATGTTGGTATATTGCAGCCGGTTGTATAACCAGGTTAGATTGTGGCATAGGCTGGATGATCTCTTTTGGGTGTTTTTACATTCTTTCCCAATTTTTTTTTTTGCATGCTTTCCAAATTTTTCTTTTACATACAAAAAACACTGTTATTAAACATATATGGAACGGATATAAAAATTTATATCGACTGAAAACTACTTTAATTTACCCCTGAATACTCTCCCCAGTCTCTGCATGGCTGAGTCTCTGAATCAAACAATAGTACAATACCAGAAATCATTCATAAACATCAAACATCTTCATCAACCTTACAGCAGTAAAACAGCGACAAAGACATTCAGACAGTCAACTCTGCATTCTCGTTAGTGCCTTCAGCCCGAGAACTGTCAATCAAAAGTCTGGATAAATCCCCTGGCTTTCCCCGCGAGAATACATAACTTCGAAGTGTGGGACGGCACTTGTAGAGAAAGTGGACAAACCTACTGCGACCATTCTATTCCTCGCCACAGTGAATCGAACCACGCACTGAAGCCAGAGTTAGCCAAACTTAACAACATCAGCTGCTTTTCAAAATCTCTCCGCTTAATGAAGCGCACAAGGCGTCACCGAAACCAGTTCTTTGTTTAAAGGCTGCACCTAGTTCTTCTAAAAGGCTGGGACAAATACCCAATGCTACAAGATGACAGTCTTGATGATTTTATGATCTTTCACGCTCAGATCCATCACGGAGACTTTTCAAAGACAATTTAAGAAAATATAAAGAGCGCAAACATAACGGATTAAAGATCAATCGAACAGATCTACTATCGATGTTTACTGTTGACCCTGTTTTCCTGCTCTTTGAGCTCGGCTCTTGCTCAAATATTCGACAAAACGATAACTTCAATTCCTTACAAATATTTCTCCGTTTTTAAAGCTCGCCAAAGCAAACATAGATTCAACGTTAACAAATCATCAGAATTGGTTAACTGTGCGGGGCAGCCCAGGCTTCGGTTAGCGCTTGGCTGCGGAGAAAAATATCTTGGGATTTTTGGGGAAACTGACTTGGCAACACTGTTTCCACATTTTTGATCTTGAATTTTACATATCCTATTTTGTATTTCAACTTTTTTATTTTACAATTTACATTATTTATCATTTTCGATTTCTTATTTTCTCCTATTAATTTTTGGGCCAACCCCAACGACAATGGCTTACTAGATTGTTGCTGAAGTTTTAAACCTGCTTGAAATGGATGGACTTTGTGTATTTGAGATGATAAAAAACAACAGGGAAATAAACGAAAGTTTAAAGAGAAAAATTTTCTTGCCCCTAAACCTTTTCGAAGCGGTGTTCACTTTTGGTTACTTTGTGAAAATGGATGAGATCGAACTAACCAACTACGTCAAATGTGCGAATGATTTGTTTTGGAAAGTACCGTATTTCCTCGTTTGATCGCCGACGGCTCTTTTTAGATTTTTAGTGCTTTGCCTTTGGGAAGATTAACTGCAGTGAGTTTATAAACAAAATCAACCCAGTTATTAAATAATATGTCGGGAATGGAGAGTATAATCACTTTTCGCACTGTGTTGATTGTATGAAATAAAATTTATTACATTATTGTTAATTATTGACATTCAGTAATTGTTTCCTCCTTAGCATCGTTAACTCGCTTAAATTCATGCAGGAAAACCTGATTATTACTAATTAAATAACATTGATTACAAAGTTCTTTAATTTGTTCACTGTAGTTCGTAGATTCTAAGTTCAGCAAGAACTTCATAAATGCTTTCTGTGTATGCAAGTGATGCTGGTCCAAACGTGTTTAGTTGAGTTTCTAGTTGACTGATGGCATCTTCCAGCTGATCTCTCTCAATAGCGCCAGTAATCGCACCGACAATCATACCAATACCAAGGCCACCAATGATTGATATGACCGTAGTTGCAATAGCCGATGTTGCTAAAGCACCTAACACTGCCACAACAGGTGCAAGAATGCCTCCACTTGCTATTGCAACACATACAGCAATGGCCGCAACTGTGATTACGACACCTGTGACAACATGTGTCGCTTTTTGAGCAGTTTCCATGCGATCTTGAAACGATAGATCAACGTCTTTCAGGTTTCTGTAAAGCCCTGGGTCAAGTTTCTCTGCCAGCTCCTTGTCAATCTTCTCGATAATAGCTTGTGCTTCCTCGATTCTTCCAATAAGTAGATTACTGTTGTCTTTCAAAGATTTATTTTCATCAACAGCAATATGGCTAAAGTTAGTGCCATCAATGTTTTCATTTAGGAAATCTGTAAGCTTGTTTGTTGCTCGAAAGTTAGATTGCATGTAATCATACATATTTTGCATCATTCGTACCACTTTTGCCCTGCGTTTCGGATTGTCAGGGTAAAATAAATCTGAAAAAACTTGTCCCATGTTTGTGATGGCAAATTACACGTTGTTCAGCCGAGTTGGTATATGATTATGATTGATCCTCAAGTAGACCTTTTCCTTGCATTGTACATCTCTCGTTTTATATGATAATGCATGAGACATGTTTTTGGTACGTGGAATTTTTTAATTAGTTTGTGAGGCCAAAAACATAAATGCATGACCATGTAACTGTTTTTCCTGTATGCATATCTTCATCACCTTAATCCATGGTCCATAAACATAGATGCAGGACTTTTAAGGGAATACAGGACAAGCATTTTGCGGCCAATTTGTACATATGATGTGTCAAGCAGATGACAACGTGGGAAAGAATGTGTGCAACTAACTTATTTTTCTTTGCGATTCGTTGTAGTCTAATTTAGGAATGTTTACAATTATTTACAACTACCCAACAAATGCAATGATCAAATTCCTCATGATCGTAATAACAGCTCCACGGTTAAGGTCGACATCAAAATGGGATGGTGAATAAACCTATATAATTTCACATTGCGCGAAAGGAAAGCTGACGGTAAAAAACTAGTTCACGTGCATATTAGGAGAGAGTTGAGTACAGTTAGTACGGTCTAAGGACCTTACAAAAAATACTAAATCGTCCCTATCCAGCTGATCTGAGTATAAAGCTCAACCAATCAGAAGCCAGATCTTCGACAAAACTGAATTATCATTTCCTTCATTGCATATGACTTGAAAATATCAAGTAATTTTATTATATTTATGTGAAAACACGTTTATTTTTTCCCAACTGTAAATTAGAATTTAAATTCTTTACCGTTTATACTATTAGTTTGAAGAATAGGGACAAATAACACGAGGAACATGATAACTCAGTTTTGTCGAGACGCTTTATGACGTCATAATCTCAGATCAGCTGGATACTTATGATATATCATACGAAGACAGAGGACTATACTGGAAGAATACTTAGTGCTTAGTTATTTATAATGATTTTTAGTTTACTAGTAAACTGTAACAGACCAGATCACACGAGTAAGGTTTGAAATAGGAACGGCTAGTGTTTGACTTCCATGAGCTAAAAACGTTTGGTGTATAATTAAGACGAGGGCACCAAAACATTTGGTTCGTTTGGACATCCCAGGTTTACTAAAACAATTTCCTGTGGAAATCACTGCGAAAATTTAGCAAATTTCCTACAACAACATTGACTAGAAGAGAACGGAATAAACAAGCAAATTAGGAATAAATATTTCGGCAAAGAAAACAGTTCACCGCGTCTTATGAAATTGCATTTAATATACACGAGTGAGTTATTGAGCAAATAATTTCCTTCACTTTTAATCAAAAGACATGATAACCGTAAAAGTAATTCCCTTTTAAAGGCGGAAGAATTTTAGAGGATTACAAACGTGCTATAAATAAACCAGTCAACTAGACGTTTTCCATTTTAATTCATCATAGCTTGCTTGCGAACGATTTTGTCGTATTTCTTACTTTGAGCAACACTTGTAAAACAATATGTCTTGGGCAGATATCATCTATCCTGGAAATCAGGATATGAGGGTCGCAATGGTTCAGAAACTACAGCAACTAGAGGATGCAATGAAGTTCAATTTCAGAGCATCAAACAAACTCGCAACATATTTGAACGAGACGATCGCCACTGCTAACCTGCCTATGATCTATGTCAATTCCTCTGCATCACTCAAAGAAAACGCCAACACCTTGGTGAATCAAATCAACCTTATCGATGCTCAGTTGGAAAAAATTGCTGAAGAGTTGAAGGGAAAACTAGACCCAGAGCTTTATGAAAAGCTTACAAACGTGGATACGTCATTTGAAGAAAGGATTGAAATAACTCAGAAGGTTGCCAAGTTAATTGCAGGTATCACAGGAGCGACAGTCTCGGGAGTGGTTGGAAAGATGGTTGCTAAGAAATTGACCAAAGTCATTGCTTCAAAAGTCGGTCGTATTGCGGCATCATCCCTAGCTGGTGCTATTGCAGGTGGCATTGCTGGTCTCGCAGTGGATGTCATTGTTGGTGCTATAACTGGTGCTGTAGAGAGAGATGAATTGCAGAGTGCTCTCTCTGATCTTCAAAGCATGGTCACAGATTTCATCCCAGCTTCAGAAGGTTACACTGATACAATCTATGAAGTGTTGGCAGAAGTGAAAATTTGGGAGAAATATCATCCTGATGCATGAATAAAAACAATTAATATACAAAGTTGTTATAACGAAAATATGACGCTTTATAGATACACTTGTCACTTAGGCTATGTTTAAATGTTCCTGATTCTCGACTTCAGTTAATTACAAATTTTCTCCATCGTTGTATTAATTCAATAAAATGGAGCAAAAATCAGTCTTAGATTCTTGATTGACGATGCTTGGCTAGGACCGTGGGCAATGATAAAGTATTATCTGATTTTATTAATGCATTATGCATATATGGCTGATCCAGCGGCCCTTCAACGAGTAACCCCAAAAAATAAAAGAAATTGTAAAAAGACTAAAAGTCTAATTCTTTTCTTGCGGAGAGGAATTCTACGTATGGTATATACCATTGAACGTGACTTTTTCAACAAACATCTGAACAACTTTTAAGAATTTAAGAAATGAATATATATTCTCGTCAAAAAATATATCATTATACAATTACTTTCCTTTAAAATTTCGCATTTTGCCTTCCTTGCAGTTGGACTTCGTCCCATCGATAATTTTGGTTTCTGGACTATTTTCTGCTGGGTTATTTCCGAAGGTAACCACCGGTTGCAAGGACGGATTGGCTGTGATTTCGACCCTCGGGCCAGATTTAACTTTGAGCCCCCATTATTTCCTTGTGTAGCCTTTAGTGGGCCCTTAGAATTCTTTGCCTCTTTCGCATTATCTGGCCTAATGCCCGATGCCTCAGTCCGCGCCCCTGATTGGTTGCATCTTAGAGCAGATTTATTCACGGATACATTACGAACCTCGCAAGCCAGGCTTTTCTACCTAAGCTCCATGGTCGATCATTACATTAATAGGGCTTAGCCTCCCTTGCCCCTGCTTGAAATGGATAGAAGAAAGACTCCACTGATGTATGTCAGATCGTGCAAAAATGATTCCTTGAACTGATACGAAGAAGCCTGGCCTATGTACTAGAGACGTTTTACCATGCATATTTTAACTATTTTTCACCACGATTTGTAAACTATGCTACACTATTGCAGAAATAGGCTAAACTGCGTTTAGTAAATATTGTATTTTTTTCTAAATTAAATGACTACAGAATTTTAATGAGTTTTACTGAGTGAGATACAGTTGACTTGTTACACATTTTGGAAATTATGTTGTACAGCATCGTTTCACAGTTTACAATAAATTTCTGATTAGTTTGCGTTTTGTTAAAAAAATACTGTACTTTATAGTCAACATTGAGATCATTTTGAAGGCACGGTAACGCATTTTACATCACTGTAACAAGATCATCGTGCATGGTACTTGTTCCATACTGTCACATCAGCTAGTAATTCATGTATTGTATCACTGAATTCTGCCGAGTCAGCAGTATATCCCTGGACTAATACACGGAGTTCCAGAATTCCGTCATCTGCATTGTCGCTTTTTGCTGCGGCTGTGACCGTATCCACCAGTTTGTCAGCGGCAACCGCTGAAAGATCGGTACCAATCGCAATAGCCAGTGGCGTTGTAGCAAATTGGGCTGTTCGTGATGTAAGCATCTGGATGTAATTCTTAGAAACAAGCTTGCCCACAACTCCAATGACCTAAATAAAGATTTGGGATGTTTGGACTTTAGTATTGTCTACGAACTAAAATGTACGTCGTTGGCTATCATCATGCAAACAAGTCCGAATAAAAGAAACTTTAGAAAATGCAAGGCAACGAACACATTAATTATTATTGTCAGGATTTTTTTTGAGAATGGGTGATCTGCCCATTTCGATTTTTCAGTTCAAACCTGACAAACATTTCTTAAACTTAATAACTGTCTTAGACAACGTTGGTAATAATTAGTTCTCTGTAAGTGTCTTCACTCCATAACATGCCACCCAGTTGTTGCCTGTTGGTCAATATTAAGGTTATTGTGAAACTAAGACAATATTTCTATGCAAAACAAAATAAAACAGAACAAAAGAATTAAGAAATATACCGTATCACTGGTGATATCAACTGACGCTTTCGACATTTCACGAGCTGCTTCAATCCTGTCTTCAAAGGAAGTGTTGTGATTTATAATTCTCTCGTAAAGATGTGGTTCTAGTTGAATCTTAATCTTTTTATCCAACTTATCAATCAAAGTTTTGATTGCATGCGCCTGGCTCGACAATGTACGAGCGTTTTCTGCGAATGACTTCGATGGATCCAAAAAAATGTGTGCGAGATTTGCATCTGGTACTTGAGAGTTTAGAAAGTCTGAAAGATAGTTTGTTGAGCTAAAATTGCTCGTTAAAGCATTCTTCAAATGTTCAGCTTCGCGAACTGCTTGGTTTTTACGTCGGCGAACGGCTGAACTTGGCCAAAAAAATTCAGTCCACGAAAACATGAAGATTGGAGTTTATGAGTTACCTGCAGTTTTTCACGTTTATGCCAGCCGTGACTAGTCGCTTAGTCGACTCAAAAACTACAGCAAATGTGTTCATTAGTTTACTTGTACAAATATTTCTCGACTTTATCCTGTTTTTGAAACTGCATTTCAATTAAAAGCTAAGAAAAAGGAAATGAAAATTTTAAAAAGGAAGTGAATTTAAACTAGCTGAGAAAATATGAGCTGAGAACGTGGGGCGTTACATGCATCTGTGAACCCCTGTAGTGCTCCTACAGTCTACTTCAGTAGCTATATTTTAATCTATGTCGGTATATAAACTTACGGTCTTTACTCTTTATATGAAAAAACTTCATTTAAACTATTTAGTCCAAGGATTCCTTATAGGTGACAACTGACAAATGAAGATCTAGTATTCAGTCACTATTCCGGTTGTACATATTTTAATCAGTTACAAGTGTTTTAGTGTGGGGGGAATTAACATATATATATATATATATAGGCGTGTACCGGCCGAAAATATTTTGGGGTTATCGGACGAATAATTTCAGCAAAAATTTCACCCTCCCTCCCCACTACGTTAATATTCAGTCTTGTATAATTTGTTGTAGCAATTAGACAAAACTTCTTCCTGTGTATTTTACTCAAGGGCCAGGATGTTTTGCAATAAATATAGCCAACGAAAGTTTTGGAGCTAAATTCTGTATTTAGGAGCTAAATTCTATATTTAGGAGCCTACGGTTAAGAATAAATTTCCGGTAAATGTTTCAATTATTCTATATAAGAACCGTGAAATTAAAGTTAAACTTTGGTGCATACTAACAGCCGAACAGCGATAAATTATTTTCTTATTTAGAACTTTAGATTTATTTCAAAATGTCCTGGGCTGATATTCTTTACCCAGGAAACAATGAACGTCGTGCTGCTGTTGTTCGTAAACTTCAGGATCTGCTCGACGCTATGGCTTATAACTTCAGAGCAACAAATAAACTAGTGCAGTATTTAAACGACAATATTACAACTGCTAACCTCACTAAAATCTATGTTGACTCTTCCAAGACATTACGAGACAATGCAGACGTACTGGTGAAACAGATTAACGCAATTGAAGCAGTTTTAGAAAATATCGACGAAGAACTGAAGAAGAAATTAGAGCCGGACCTTTACGAAAAATTAACAAATGTTGATACATCATTCGAACAAAAGGTGAAACAATTTAAATTTCCTGTTAAATTTTCCCCTCTGAAACAGGCCTCTATTATGTATTATATTATCTTCAACTATAGGATAAAGATTTACTTCGTGAGATTGTTAAAGTTCGTTACATTTAGGCAGAAATACCTAAATTAATCGGGAATACAAATATATTTGCGTGAAATTATAACAATCATCGTAAAAATGCGGGTATTCTTAGGTTTGGAATTCGGGCATGCAGAGGTACTATTTATTCCATCGCAATTTTAATTAAAAGGCTTTTAAAATCATGATCTATTTCCATTCCGTTGTAGATTGAGATTTCTCAGAAAGTTACCGACATCGTGGCGGGGATCACAGGAGCTACTGTGGGAGGGGTAGTAGGGGAAGTTGTTGCTCAAAAGTTAACAAAAGTGGTGTTATCGAAAGCTGCAAAGCTAGCAGCATCCACAATTGCAGGTGCAGTGGCGGGAGGTCTTGCTGGGATTGCTGTTGATATCATCATTGGTTCAATCATAGGAGCAGTTGAACGCGATGAGTTGGAATCAGCTTTGAAATCACTGCAATCGCAGGTGGAGGAGTTTATTCCTGCTTCCGAGAAATATACTGATAGCATATTTGAAGTGATCGCACAGGCTAAAATATGGGACAAATATCACCCAAATTAAACATCAAGAACTTTAGAAAAAATTATACATGATTTACCCAATATTAAACTATAGTTAATTTTTAGACGTGTATTGGTCCTTATAACAGAAAATTAAATAATTTACGACAATTATTTTTAGACACACTCAGAGTTGCAAAAAGAGTTCAACCTTTCTCCGGTAGGATTTCAAGTTTTGAAAACCTTCCTCAAAATGACGTTGTCATTTGACGAGTCAAGTGGCAACCAGCATAAAAGAATATTTGTTTTTTTGGTACATGCATGTGATCAATTAGAGTGTTCAACTTTGAACCTTCCTCACAAACCTCATTCAAAGCAAACCTTCCTTCGGGTGGTACCCGCGTTCCCGCAGCTTTTTTGCAACTCTAGACACACTTTAACTAACTACTGTCTTGCAGATTATTACAGACAGCTTCCAAACGAAAAGACACGCTATAATAGATTTGTGCATTTCCATGGCTCGTGGGCCGGTAGAAACGCCAAAATATATTTGGAAGGGTTTGCAATTAGGCTCATCTTCTTCCCAGGTCAAGAGGGTACATCTTTGTCGTTCTCAGCCACGGCACGATTTTCCGAATTTGTCTGCGAAAACTGCTTCCAGCGAGACGCTAAATCTATACGAAAATAAAAAGTGTATTTTAACTGATATTTTTACTACCGCGGATGTCTAGATTTTAAAAAAAGTATCGGTGTTTGATTAAACACAATGTAATAACAGTCAATACATGGTATGGCTTTCAAATAAGTTTTATAGCAATAAAAAAATGCTAACTTAAATTTTTCACATATTCACGTATTATGCAAGATATCAATATTTCAAGCTCAGTTTGAAAACTATAAAACGGCTCAATACATTTCTTTGACAGACACGGAGATAATATAATGCAAGAAAATCATGCAAGAAGTGATATGATTCGCTTAATCCGCTTTATCATTATAAAGGCAGATTTCTAGAGACTTCAAGTTTAGAAATTTTCTCACACTCGGTGGCAAACGAATAACGATTTTCTTCTGTATTTCACAAATGACACAGTAAAAGTTGGGATTTTGGTCTCAACACGTTCTCCCAGCCGGGTAGAGAATGTATCTGGCGTTAGACATCTCTAGCACAGTTACGAACCTTGTACATGTCGAGCGTTTTCCCTCATCAAAAAATCTGTGCGCGATTGTTCCAACCCAACTTTGTGATGAAGAGAATACGCGTATTTATAAAACTTATTCTGGACTTTGACCAAGGATATGATAATGAAAGGAACTGTGATTACAGCAAAACACACAAGAAGTGATCGAATGATTAACCATAAAATACTGCTTCTGATAAGATCTTCAACATGAGACTGGATGCGGCTTGCGTCTTCAGTTTCCAATCGTACCATTAGGTCACCATATTTCGTCATAAACTCAAACCATTTCTTTGCACTGTGATTCGATGAATTTTTCACTTTTTTTAAAACAAGATAATTGCGTTTAGCTTCAATATCTGCTAGCCATGTTGTTGCATTCAGATCCTTAATAAGAGAATCATAATGTTTCTTCACGACTGAGGAAAATAGTAGAGCAGTTTCTAGAAATGCGTGGGCACGAACTCGTTTGTCGTTGTATGACGTGATATTTTGAAACGAAGCGTTTTCGCCGCGAAGAAAATAAATTGATCCGAAGATTTTTTCTAATTCTAGTTCCTCTTTCGTGTTGACAATCATGTGATAGGCGAAGAGGTCATCTGTGTGGGTCTGAATATCTTGGGTGACAGTATAGTGAGCCAACCAGGTTATCAGCTCATGGATCCAGGTAGAAAATATATTAATGTGATCATGTGCCATCAATTCGTCGCCATTGTCAATTTTCGAGCGAAAATAACGAATTTCATTCAGAAATGAGGCTGAGTTGGAGATGGTCTCACCTAAAAGTCCAGGAAGAGTATAGCGCCATTCCAATAACACCTGGATACTCTCGTCTGTACTTTCTCGAATCTTAACATAACATTTATGAATTACTAAACATTTTCTACACTAGAATCAACATACAATGGAAAAGGTTCAGTTAGGTTCAGGCTGAATGATGTAAGAGAATGAGGTAAGAGATATATAGGTACATAGCTATATGTACGCTAGTCTTCAATGATCACCAATCCGAAAATAAAGGTGTTACAGAATGGTCTTTGTGAAGACTAACAGCTGCATGTTTTTCACTAGAAATTTGTTGTGGCGAAGTTTTTGTTTTTTTGTGAGCTTTCATGCAAAGCTCTCATTCTAAATCGTGAAAAACATTGTGATCCGCCTAGGGCGATAAGCGCCGTGGTTCCACCCTAGCATAATTCCTCGCCCCTCGACGGCCGCTTTTTCATAACAGAAATTAATATTACAATCGCAATGCATAATCCCCATGTGGTCAATTTTGATAGCATGTTTTAAACCGACCTTTTTTTCTAAATTTTGAAGATTAAATGATGGCGAATGCTATTTAACAATTTAACGAGTTCATTTTTTATTTCATTTAATTATTAAGGCCGAACCATATCTTGAAAAAACATTTTTAAAATTTTATCATATCCCCAGGGCCCATTGAATAGATGTATATTGGATTTCTTGATTTTTGAATAAAATGTATGTAAAATAAAATGAATGCAAACAAAATTGATTCTTGAATAAAAGTGAAAGAATAATGTCAATGACAATGTAACATTGCGACAGCTCACCTTCTTCAAGTGCAATATGTTTTTTGTAGTATTCCATGCCAACGATAACATAGTTGTCAAACTTCTTTCGTTTTGAAGATTATGAATTATCTCGGAAACGTGAATGCCATGGATGATGTTATTTTTCAATTCATTCTGTTGTTTCAAATTTTGTGCCGTGACAACTACGTCAACGATTGTGAAAACCACGGATATTGCTGTCACAAGTACGATGATGAGAATTTTTGCTATTTGCGAGCGTTTGTTTTTGGGTGATATTATTTTCTTTGGGTTTTCAGGGCTTGCTGTGGCTTGATAATCATCTTGAATGCTCGCCATGTTTGAATTTCTTGATTTCTAAGTAAAAAAAAATTGGATGTGATTTCATTAATAACCTATTTTAGTATACCACGGGCAACTAATCCGAATAATATTGGTATGGATATAAGATTCAATATCACATTTCGAAAAATGCCTTTTGTTTAGCGACATATTTACGACAGGTTTTCAGGAGTAGTGTACGTGCTATTTTCTTCTTTAAAACATCTCTTCGTTCCCTTATTCATTCTTTGATGTCTGCCGCACATATGACATATGTTTAAACTCTTCATAATCTTTTTTCTCAATACCTCGTTAGATTCACACTTTTCAAAGAGGAAATGAATAATCTAACGAAAACTTTACATGGAAAACATCAGTATATTTCTGTCGCCCCACTTAATATACTCGAAGTCGAACACACATGCAGTTTCACCGCACGAGATATCGATCAAGAGTGAAACTTGCGGTTTATGCGCCACCCGTTCCCGTATGTTTAAATCTTTGCAGTTCACTGGAGATATAATCAAATATTAATGATAATGATCTGTCTTTAAAATTAGCCAGTAGAAAATGCAGTATAGCACACACATACACACACAACATGATTATGCAGGATTAACAATGAAGCAGATTTAAACAAAACATCATGCATTTGCATACAAACGTGCTTTTTTGCATGTGACGCGCAAGGTGCAACGCTCAAGATTCTCTTTCCTATGTAGGCGTCAATGCACGATCAGTCAATGGCAGGTGGTGAAATTCCAAATCGGCGAAGAAGCGCCTTAAGATACTGAACTGATCGCTTGTATGAAGGATGTTTTAATAGAAATCCCTACATTTACCAAGTGGAAAGAAAGCTTTGTGTAGGATTGTACAAATTCGTTGTTTACTGTATTTTAAAAGTATGCTTGCAAAACACAATAGATGATAATCGCTTGTCATGTTGATGCCAAGGAAACATGAATATGCACACGGTTGACAGGAATATAGTGCGTGTATCCAAATCATTGACATTGTTTAGACCCGACCACTACTCGAATCCATCTATTTATAGTTAATAGTCAATCACTGTGGAAAATCTTTAAATCTCAAACCAAATCAAACGACACAGGTTATGTCTAGTTTAGAATAAAAGTTGCAATTTATATTGTTTTCACTACAAGAAAAACACGTCATGTATATAGTGGACACTGATCGATGGTTATATTGTGACCATGAATGGCAAGGTGTGTACTAGTATATATGAAATTCGAAAATATACTATCACCGGCAAATATCATAATCATTTTCATAAAATGACATACCTGGATCCAGTATTCCGATTACTCGTCGGTGTCGGTGTCGGTGTGATCTTCACTGAAAGAGCTGTTTTGAAATTTCTTAAACTGACAAAAGTAAAATAATATAAAGATAACTTGTTAAAAGAACGGGCTATTTTAGCTGGTCTATAGCGCGATTTGCCATATCTAGGATATGAATTAATAACCTCATCACAGAAATAAAAACAATGAACGCTACTTAATACAAAAACCTCGATAAACTCTCTCTAAACACAAAATAAATATTTTACAATTTCAAATTTCAATTATTTCTTGTTTAAAACATACCGTTACTGTATGAGACAGAAACCTTTTCTGCAGTTCATATTCTTGAAACAACAATTTATTTGATATATTTCGTGTTAAAAAAACTGCAACTCAGCTGTTAACAGGAAATTAATAATTATCGTGATCGACATTGTCATTGATATTAATTTAAGCGTCGATATATACAACTCCATTGATTGCAGATTGTAAGGAGATACCGCGATAACAATAAAATCAACAACAATGATTTGATGTTTCACTAATTTATGCCAAATAAAATTTTCGTTTATCATTTACTTTTAATAAATTATATTTTTCTACAATTTTCATGAGACGGTTTGCGTTTTCACCGATAAATATATTCCTTACTAACTGCATGGAACAACTAGAACGTCCAACATGCATGAATGAGATATTTGTAAATTAAAATATCTAATTGATTCATGTCTACATAAGAATAGCCCCAAAATGAGTTACCAACTCTCAAGTGTGAATGGAAGGAAATCAACACAGGCCACAGCTTTCAGACAAATTAGAATTGTCTAGAATACAGTATAAAAAATATTTCACACGAAATCGTTCCCGGAGCCGCTGAGCCAGTAGAGGCCATGTGTCGAGGCTATAAATCTAACATCAACATTTAATATATATGATCTGACCAATTCTGTTTTAAACATTTTTTACTATTTCGTCGGCTCAGTTAGTATTATCATTGCAAATTTCCAGATGCAACCATGTGCTACAGGTTCTTTCGTCTATTTACAGACTTAAAAACCCAGATAAGGAAAAATTATGGCGACTTCAGCCATCAAATGACAAAGCCAAAGGTGTCAAGTTGAGAGTGAATTTAAAAGTTCAAGCTCGCGACTCCATAAAACATCATACATTTCAACAAACAACATTTCATCTTAGATTCCAAATATATTGAATAAATGTGGTACAACGACTTCCTGAGATGGACAACATCTTTTCAATGTTTAGAACTAAGGATCTTTACCACACGATGTAGGTTGTATGCTGACGAAGGCTATTAGCCTCCGGCTTCGGTTTTGACGAAATATTTTGCTCAAGTACGGGCACGTAGTTTGGCACATGTGTAACCATACACTGATACAGTACAAATGTCATGTACAATAAGTGAGAATTTGTTTTTTAAATAAACCATCGTCAATACAAACGTGTTTCCCTTTAACACGCTAGTAGTTAAAAGTAGTATGGACTAGTATGGAGTAGTGTACCACACATTTCAGTAATTGTCAACCGTTTAATTGTTTTGACTTCAAAATTCCTAAAATTGTGCCACTCTTAAATCTGTTATCTGACCTATTGAAAATAGGCAAGGAAAGAAAATAGCTTTTCGTCTATGACCCAAGCAAAACATGTCCTCTTTCCACACCAACTACCTGTACATATTCTTTGTTTCACTTTGCCTCATTCTTCCCTCGTTTACCCCCAGCTGGTGGTTTCTGAAGTTGTAATGAACTCGTTGAGCCACCAAATGTAGTCCCAAAACTACCATTTCCCAAGCCCCCAAAACCACTTGAACCAATACTCTTTCCTAGAGCAGAATTGGTGAGTCCAAAGCCGGAGGAAGTGCCAAGACCAGTTGAAGTACCAAACGGAGTTTGGCTAAGTGTTGAACCACCAAATGGAGTAAAGCCACCAACTGCAGCAGAATTTGCTGCCAGGGATGATGTATTACCAAATGCAGAACCAAATCCAGCAGCCACGCCCGTGGCAGGCATTCTAACACCACCTTGAAGTGTTGCAACAGGATTAAACAACGACCGATTTACATTGTTGTGAAGATTAAATGGTGAAGGCCCAAGAGTTGTTCTTGGTAGATCCACCGAAGTATCTACGATAAAAATATATTTCAGTATTCTAAAGACATAACAGCAGCATGAAATTGAAGAGTATTTGAGACCAGCACAAACCATCAGTAAAAATATAGTTACATTGTCTTTCATCAGGTACATTTCTTCTTTTCTCAAAGACGTTTGTTCTGTCACCAAATACCCTCTCACGGTAAGCTAGGTAGCGCTCTTTTTCCAGCTGAAATAATCAATAAAAATATCATGGGCGCTATAAACCAGAAGTTATGAATGATGGGTACGAAATGCGGACATGTGGTTAAATGCATTCAACGTTATATAATAAACGTTTAGTCAATGATGTTGTAAAAACATGGAGAATGAGGTTGCATGTGCTATAACCAAATTCAGTATAAGCATTTTATATTATGTTTCGCTATTAAGAACGTGCATTGACATCAACCATGGGAATATCAGTTGGCTTTAAAGTTAGTGGTGAACGTTTAATCAGAGGGAACCGGACATTCAGGATATTCAACGACTGGTATTTTTAATAAAGTGCATAAAAGGAAAGATTACCTTCACAGCTTCATGAGTCTCGTGCATTCTGGCTGCCAAAGTTATGAAAGTTTCATGGAGTTTCTTCATGACAATAGAAATTTCTAGAAAAGATCGCAAAATCAAGAATTAATAGAGACAAAAAATTCAAAGAAATCTCAACTTTACATGGCATTTCAGTATTTCAATTTTTTATCAAAAACGGAAATGGATGCTTTAAAACTTCGAAAACCACATGGCCACGGACAACAATTCGCCATCCAGGTTTAAAGCTTTGGTGCAAAGATATATTCATTCATTCATCAGGGCAAATGACGTTCATTATTGCACTTATGAAGGCTCGGGTTAACGGACCGAAAGCTTTGCAGTATTAAATGACTTACGTGGTGTACCTACAAGCTAAATTACTTACATTTAAAATAGCTGATGAAAAATGACATTTATACCTTGTGGTGAAACGCTTTGTGGTTTTTGAAGTGAAGCTAAATGACTCTCAACTTCTTCAACTTGTCTTCGATATGAAAACATTCTTTCTTCAAATGATTCAATCAATCTCTGGTAGTACTCCCGGGGGGCCATGTTCTCGTGTTGGAACGCCAAAGGAGTGTTGCTAGTCTGTTGTGCAACTTCTGCATTTATTAATTCCTAAAATTTACCGAGATTAAAATCAAACACTTTTAGAATTGAAAACAACTTGTTGCAATCTGGCTTGATAGCAGGGATGGGTCCAGTGCAGTTTTGTTAAGGGTTCACATGAGCCAGTTTAGATGTGTGATTTCTGTTTTCATGCTCTAAATTATAAGATGTTTCCCTTGAAAAATTCTCTTGGAGAATTATACCTGACTTAGTTCACTTTTCAGACTTTCAACAGCACTAGCATCCTTCTGAATACTGCTTGAGACCCAAGATACATCCTACGAAAATGAATTTTTAATGTTTGCTTAGCATTCTTTCTTTAATAAATATTACTTTCAAAACTTGACCAGAAAGTTGCTGAAAAACGAGTGGGTGTAAAAACACACAGGTTTTCCCTATTTTTTTATATTCATACTAAATCAGTGAAGAGGAATACCTTTCTTAACTTGCTGGTTTCATCACTGACTTTCTTAAATGATTTAATGGACTGCCGTTCAATTTCATCTTTTATACTCTTTTGTTTTTTAATATAATCTCTAAATGATAGAAGCAATGTATTACAGACAGGAATGCCTAAAAACAAATTCTTCCTGATATTTTTAGAAACAAGATCTGCAGGCTCACACTAATAGCCTAAAATGGCAACCTTTTCTACAACATCACATTTCTAAGGAGACTGTGTGAAATAATTAGGTGTTGACAAAAATGTTCCCATCTTAAGATCACTAATCTTAGTTCAGCCACAGAAAACAAACATACATGTACATAGATGCAGAGAAGTAACAATGCCCTCTAACATGCCAATACTAACTTGTAGAACCATGTCCTCCCAATATTGTAAGGTTATTGCAATATTTATTACAATATCTATATAAGCTTTATGAAAGAGTGAGACTTGAATGAATTTATTCTATAAAAACACGAGAATTTTCCTGCCAAAGTTTAGAAGCGAAGCGATGTAATGAGAATTTATAATTGAATCAAATATTTGTACAAAATCTTTTTATTGAGTTAAGAAATAATCACATTATTCTGAGCTCTTCCAAACTGCCACAAGTGAATAGAAACACAGGAAAAAATGTTTTTTATTTCAACAGATTGAAAACTGCAAGTGAATGACCACAATCAGAAAAGGTAATATTAGGCAAAAGAAAAAATTGCTGCTTACTTTAATTGATTAACCAGATTATTTAACCCATCAGGCAACTGTTTATCTTTAACATTTTTCTTCTCACTAAAGAGAACAAAAATTATATTTTTTAATTATGCAATTTGTAAAACGTACATTTTTTCATTATATATAGATAATCGGAGTTGGTTGGCCAGGTATTTGATAATAATTGCTCTTCAGAAAGTTACGGCATGGTTATAAGACTATCCTGATGTTTTGCAGCATGTATGATGAATACAGAAGCACCCTTTGCCTACCACCTACAGAAAACTATGGTCATGTTTGTGGGTGGGTGTATGGTGCTTCTCATCACAGACATTCCCAGAATCTTACCCTAATTGTAACACTAAGCAACCAACAACAATCCTATTTAACCCTGTTAGACTGTCACTCCCAATTCACACTCCTTCATATAAAATAGTATCGACACTTCGACAGTCAGCAAAAAAAATTACGTGATCATCAAACCATAGTTCAAAACGCAACCTAGAGTAGATAAAGCTTACTTTCCGTTTCCACTTTGTATTCCACCTAAAGATGTCGCCGTTGCAGATGATGTTGCAGAAGTTGTACTAGATTGTAAAGATTGTACACTAGTAACACCACCACTTCGTAAACTGCCCAAGCTGGTAGCCATGTTTAGTTCCTGGAACCTTCCCCCCCTGGAGACAGAGTAGGTAACATGCGGATCACAGCACAAAGTAGATAATACATACAGAGTGAACTAGTGCCACGCGATTATTATTCAACACGAGTTACAAGAATTCCTTCGAAATTACGAAATAACATCAATATGGCGAAATTTTTGTAAAATTTTTCACTTTCTTCGCATTTTCAGCTAAAATTTATTTTGTATTATGGATTTATTTCATTATAATAATCATGGATTACTAAACTAAAGAATGCTTTTGAGGAACTTCAAGCATGGATTCCATAAAAACTACCCAGGTTATTTAGATATTTTGTTAATATAGATATTTAATAAATATATATTTATAATACCACTTATTCATTTTTTAAAGAAACGGTTTTCATTATTTGAAAAATATTTACATGAAATTTTCTTGTGACTTATGATCAAGATAGTGACATACATATGATATGATGATGATTGTTATAATTTATAGTTCCTATACTAAGATATTGTTAGAGACATATGATTGTACAATAATACTTCAGACTTCACTCTTCACGCCATTTTATTATAAAATTCCAAGATTCATACTGAGATTACTCTTTAGCTCATGTATTTTCAAATTTCATATGGTACATACGTGTACCAACAGTACCATGTACACCATAAAGATAGGGGAGGGTTCAAGGATTGACATTAACATTTCTAGGATTGTCTAATGGTTTTCTTGTATGCATGACGCTTTTGATAAACTTTTAAAGTAATCTGGTAGTGTTCTTATTATCAGCAGCTAGGAAATATTCAGTCACCATTCTAGAATATTCTCTAGTTTTAAACAACTGGTACAATAAAATAAGCTATTACAAGATAACTAAACTACAACATAACAGTGGAACAGGCAAAATCCAAAGGCTCCACTTCCAATATGCTATATACATTGTCAAAGATTGTACAATATAATAACCATGTATCACATACATAACCAAATTACATTAAAAAAATGCATTAATAAAATGCAAAAATGCGTTTAAAAACCAAGCTTATGAAGTATCCATTGTTTTTACACTAATATTCATCCACTGTGAAATATTGATTTTAAAATGGCCATAGAATACATAAATATAAGTTCTGTATTTGGCAAGGATAAAAATTTTCTTTTCTCAGGTGGAAAATGTTCGCCTTATCGATCGGCATCAGAATCAAAAAGCTACAAGTGGTACATTATATGTAACAGCAACACATCTTATTTTTGTTGACCCAGCTGGAAAACGTGAAAGATGGGTTAGTATTCAAACTATTGTACTATGAATTCATTGCAAATCTCTAGCAAATTTACTCTACTGGCTTTACCATGGTGACTAAAAATTGGGTCTAAACATCCAGTTGGTTATATTTTCTGAGTACCTAAAGGTAATGAGAGTAAAAGTATTTATGTACTCTTGCAGATAATTCATCATCACATTCAAGTGGTTGAGAAGTTACCTCTCTCTACTGTTGGTTCACCTTTACGTATCTCCTGCAAGAATTTCCTGACTGTGACCTTCGTCATTCCCAGGGAACGGGAGTGTCAAGATGTATATTCAACCCTCTTGGAACTTTCTACACCAGGTATCTTGTGTCCAGATTAAACATTCTCATTGTCTACTGCATAATGAAATCATTTTCATTACTTTTTTTTCAATATTTTCAAAATTTTCTTATGTACTTTGTTTTAGATAAACTTGAGCAACTCTATGCATTTTCATACAACCCAATGGATGACAAAATTAGTAGTTCAGCTGGATGGGTGTTATATGATGCAAGATTGGAATTTAGTAGAATGGGAATTTCTGCTGACACTTGGCAAGCATCAGATCTTAATGAAGAATTTAAGGTAAAAACTGCATTTATTGCTAATGTATAACATAATTCCCATGTGAAACCATCACCTGTTCATATTCTTTATTTTCTAGCTGTGCGATACATATCCAAGAATTTTATTTTTGCCTGCATCAGCCAGCAAAGAAACGGCAATAGGAAGTGCCATGTTCCGCAGTAGAAATCGTCTTCCTACTCTCTCTTACTATCATAAAACTACAAAGGTGTGTTAATTCTTGTTCAAAGGCATTTGTCAATATTGAAAGCCATCATATTGTGTTTACAAACATAAAGGCTGCAAGAGGGAATTATATTAGTAACTTGGAAATATGTGGCACAGATGCCTTGAGGCTATTATATTAAGTAATAGCCTATATGCTTTAAAACACCAGTACAGCAAGTTAATATACAGTATTAATGCCTTGTTTTAACTTTATAAAATTGTACATTTGAATTAGGCAGCCATTTGTCGCTCGAGTCAGCCTTTATCAGGATTGAATGCTCGTTCTTTGGATGATGAACAAATGGTTAATGCTATTCTTAAGTCAAACAAAAATGCAAAACAATTATATATTGTTGATACAAGACCAAAGGTGTGACTGATAGATAACTGTGGATGTACAGTATTCTACCAATTTTTATCTTCATCACGAATTATCTTAGTTTCCAATGCAACAGACCCAGTTTTTAAAGTGCCTATATCACTCGTGGGATCTTTATGCATTTGAAAAGAACGTAAAAAGTTAGTTGATATATTAAAAAACGTTTTTTATTTAGTGCAATAATTTTGAAAATACAAGCCTCTAAAGTAGCTGCGGTTCCTGAGTCCCAACCTCCTGGGCTTAAACACGGCTATTTAATTTGAAACTGCCCATTGTTTACAGGAGCCTGGGACTCAGGAACTGCAGGTAGTTTAAAGGCTAGCATCTTCAAAATTATTGCACTAAATCAAAAAACTTTTTTTAATATATTAACTAACTTTTTACATTCTTTTCAAATGCATAAAGATTCCACGAGTGATATAGGCACTTTAATATAATTACGTTATTGCAATCCTTTAAATACTTGCAAAGCATTATGGCAATAGATATCTATTTATTCAACACATTATTCACACATATTCATTGTCCATGATTTTACTTCACTGTTTAACAATGATGCGGAAATGAAAATATACCCAGGCAAGTGAAAATATACCCCGCTATGTCAGGCTGACGCTGTGCATGATCTGAAGATATTTCTATAAATATTAACATGAACATCACCTCATCAAGCATAATGTGTTATTGAAATACAAACTTGAGTTTAAAATTCTTTGCAGATAAACGCCATGGCTAATAGAGCTGCTGGAAAAGGATACGAAAATACAGAATTTTACGAGAATGTAGAGTTTCAATTTCTAGGGATTGAAAATATCCATGTGATGCGACAGAGCCTTCAAAAGTTAGTTTACGGTAAGTTGTAAAGTTTGTATTGAAGAAATAACGATTAATGACATATCCCCATTTAAATCCTCTCAAAACCTTTCTTCTTTTCAGCGTGTGGTGAGAGACAAAGTGGAGATACTTTCTTAGATAGTATCGACAATAGTAGTTGGTTAAAACATATAAAGTGCGTTCTGGATACGTCATACTTTATTGCTAAGGTGTGTCACGTCACTGCTCCAAAACTGGAATTCTGAGATTATTTGAAATGTTTATTAGTGAAACGATTCAAAACATTTCGAAAGTTGGCTGAGCTATTTATTTGATTGGGGATTTTGTTTCGATGGTAATGGTGAATATTGGTTATAATTGAACTGTATTTTAGGCTGTTAATGACGAGAGAAAAAGCGTATTGGTTCATTGCAGTGATGGTTGGGACAGAACTGCACAGACCTGCTCCATTGCCAGTATATTACTAGATCCTTTCTTTAGGACCATCCATGGTTTACAGGTGTCACGGAATTTCTATTACTAAACGGTTGAATTTTTTATTTTTTGTTAATTACTTCATTTTGCAACGTCAAAGTAAATATAACTGATAAATATTACTTAGGTTCTTATTGAAAAAGAATGGCTGTCATTTGGGCACAAGTTCGTTGACAGGTAAACTTTCAGTTTCAGACAAATTCCTAACTTAGCTATAGAGTACTCCAGCAGTAGCAATGTATGCAAGACCAGTTTGGAGATGTGGAACAGTATCCTCTCCTTCCCCCGTTTTGCTAATAATTCCACGTTTAATAAATCCTAAATACACGAACAGCCTGGATCCGGACGTTTTCTTTCTTTCAGATGTGGTTTTCTACGAAGTGACGGGAAGGAAGTGTCGCCTGTATTCACACAATTCTTAGATGGAGTCTGGCAATTGCAACAACAATTTCCATTTGCTTTTCAATTTAACGAAAGATTTTTGCTTACTATTCATGATCACGTTCATTCATGTCAGGTACGCGCCTAAAATTATTATAAATGTCTTTTGAACAAGCTGGTTTCAAACGACAAACATATCAACCGTTGACGATTATAATGAACTACAAGATCATTCAACCATATTTCTTTTCAAATTTCACTTGACTCGTTTCTAGTTCGGGACGTTCCTTGGAAACTGTGAGAAAGAAAGACGCGATTTGAGGTTTGCTTGTCTTAGTTCTCAATATAACAGATTGTACCAGATTTCAAAATTGTCAATTCCCAAATGTTGCTATCGAAATAAATGTATTGTTACTAGAAGCTTTCTAGTAGAAAGTTGCTTGAACGAAGATTTGAAATAATCAATACTTATGTAATTAGCGCTGTGTTAGCTCTGTATCCACAACTCACAATGCAAGCTGAATCAGTTAAATTTGGTTCAGTCAATTTTCGTATAAATCAAGTTTTCACTTTCTATGATATCCCCAAGCACAGCTCGAATTTCCAAGATTTTTCTGCGGTTATTTAATTCTGTTTTGCTTTGTTTTGTTATGTTTTAGTTTATCGGAGAAAACGTATTCCTTGTGGGGCTACATGTGGCAAAATGTGAATGATTTTGTTAATCCTTTGTTTAACGAAACGAAAACACAATTTCTGAGACCGAGGACTTCTCCTCAATACATCAGGTCATGTGCACATAAATATGTAATTTTATGCATTTAGTGCTATCAAAACGAGGAATGTAAGATGTCAGACATTTTACAACTTAGGAAAGAAAGATGTAACTACAGATCGAGTTTCATTGTATACTGTATAAAATATGTAAACTTTGTACAATCTATGGTATAGCTGTAGAACTTTACTCTAGTCTTTTGAATACTAATATAGAAATATTGTTTTCAAAATGATAGATTTTGGAGGGCAATGTATAATCGTCACGAGAATAGTATGCATTCACGAGAAACTGTGACCGATGCCATCACAAGTTTAGTAGATCAAAATGATTCTATCCAAGATCATATCTCTTTACTAACCAAGGTGACTGATTGTTTACTGAATGAAATATCTGTAAAATTGGATGAGGATTTTCATATGCATAGGCTTGATATGGAAAGTTGATACTGGAATTGAAATCTTTTAGTAACTTCATTATATGCATTTTGATGATTCCAGTCAACAGAATGATAGACTGCCTCTGTTTTTCATTTTTCAGAGAATTGAATTAATGAAAATCATTCTTGAAGAAGGAGGTAATGACAGTGATCTACATAATGGCCCCGAGAAAAATTCAGATGAAGTTGAAGTTTCAAAAGATACGAAAAACGAGGAATCAACATCAACATCAACAGAAAACAAATGTCTCAGTTCCATAGTTCAAAAAGAGTTAAGACGACAGGGAATATCATTAAATGACTTAGTTAGCGATAACCCGCGTCTGTCATTAGACTGGCGTTCATTTCGTGGAGTAACCCAATGTTCCTGTGCTTCACCGATAGACACGTTAACCAGGAAGGTAATTCTCCATCAATATATGTATCTTGCTTCGTCTAACAATCGGAATATATATTTTCGATATTATAGTTTACACTTAGCGTTGGGAAAGGGTTTATATTACCCCTTTACGTATCTCCCAGCTGGCGCATTACCGTAGCATGGTGCATATGAACGAATTACAATGTAATTAATATCGCGTAGCATCAGCTGTATGGAGTGCTGGAGATAGAGTGCTTGAAGTTTGATGAAGTTTGCTGCGGAGCGCAAACTTCCCTCGTGGCAATTTAACTCCACACGAAAGATTTAAAAGAAATGCAATATTTTTTCAACTTGACCGATATTCGTCTTTACAAACGTTCCGAAAGGCTGTAAAATAAAGATGGAATAAAAGGACTGCACGTTTTTCATGCATTTTCCCCTTTTTTAATTTAGTATCATTGTTGGAACTGCGGTGAAGTGTTTTGTCGCAGATGCATCGACTATCAGACATCTCTTCCAGGACATTACTCGGAAAATAAAGTTCCAGTTTGTAAAAGTTGTTTTAAGAAAATAGCAAAGAAACCGAACAAGACGCTGAACGCCACGTAAAGCCTCCATTGGAAATCATTGCTTATCCTACTTTTCTTAGACCATATTCATATTTGAAGCATGCATTCATTTGTCATTTGTGAATAGTGGTTTAAAAATAGTGGTGGTAAAAGACCAGTGTGCGTGTTTGATGAAATACCTGGCATTAGAAAATTTTTTACAAAAAGTTGTAAGAACAATACATTTGCTGGAACTCCATTGCCTGATTTCAATGATGTTAATTCTGATTCTCACCATTTTAATTACGAAGGCAACGTTGGTATGAAAATATTTAAGTGTTAACATGCAAGCATATCAACCAACCTAGCTAGCTTTCGTTGTTATTGTGCTGCAAATTAATAATTTTATGCATTAGATGTTCCTATACTAAATCAACAATACTATAATTAAAAAGACATAAATGTGATTTAGTAAAAACGTCAATTTTTTAGGATATTTTCAAGTAATAGAGCATAATATATTTATCAATAAAACTAAAAGTGTGTGTGTGTGTATTATTTAGTCAAGACGTGGGGTTCTTAACCCCCTCTGCAGTACATGTTTTGTAACTACACTTTACATCCACGTCCAAGATGATATGATAGTGCACATGAATGTCGATTAAAACAATTGCAAACGTGTATATCGTAGAAACGTCATTCGTAATGCATGCATGTGTTTTATTCTCTTTTCATCCTGTGAATAATTTTGTGAGAAACGTGAAGAATTGGCCCATGAAAACACCACCTCGGGTGATCGGGTCTTGTCGAACGTTTCTAGCACGCAGCAGTCTGTAAAACAATGTTTTCGTCGTCACAACTTGTACAAGATTGTATATTTTTATTTTTATTTTAAAACATTCAAAAAGTTGTAAAAGCCCGCATCGAGTCATCGCCATCGAGTTAAAAACTTGGAAAGAGGGAAGTTCCGTGGTCTCTGTCTTTATCTCCAGTATGGTGAAAATGTTTTACCCGTTTCCTACAACTGCGTTTTTATGCGTTTGCTGTTAACAATAAGAAACGCAGTAGTAGATTTAAAACTGATATAACTGAATTAGTATATTCAGCACTTATTTCTTTCAAGAAAAAAAATCCGAAGAATATCTTCTAACCTAAAGACCCGACATGGGTGAATACTTACTAAATGATAGTTATTAAACTTTGAAAGCATTACCACGAAACTAAATCTATATTACTCTGTCGTGTTTTGTGCAGTTTTAATGTTATTTAGAATCACAAATTTTATTGTGTTAAAATTAATTCATCACTGCATGAATGACTGATAAATTGGCAATTTGCTTGCATGAGATCATCATAATAAAATACTATCTATCTAGCTATATACCGCCTATCTTTGTGATCAAAATATTGGGCACATATTTTTTCAATAATTTAGTGGATAAATGTTTATTTGATATATAATAATTTAAAGTGTTGTTTGGTTTCATCATATTTTAATTCATGATTGCTTGACAGAAAACGTGAATGGACGTTTTCTGAAAAGCAGAATGAAAGCAGTTTATTTTCTTCTTTGTATTTTAAAACGTCAGGAGTTTTTTATAATCCTTTCCAGTCGTGTGTGCTTAAAAATTACATACAGCCATCTCTTCGCCTTCGGTAATCGTTTGAAGGTAAAAATACTGGAAATGTACGCATTTTATTTTCCACCTACTATTGTTGTCTGGACGTCACTCTAATCCAAGACTCCAGACGATGACTTGAACAACAAGAATTATAATTGGTTGCCATACAACAAGATAACGGAGCCAGTCCAGTAATTGACCAAACAATATATGAGGTTTCTCCCAACTGAATTGTGTGTTAAGGTCTGCAACCTGGTGGCCAGTGAAGGTAGTTTTAAAGTAGCAATGAAAATTTTCAGCTTCCTATCTAGGCGATTCAAATTACCCATGCAGTCAAGTGAAGTGCAGGTGTGGGAAAAAGAGAGAAATCAACCCTGTTTAACCTTGCTTCAGTCGTTGATGTTCTTGTTATATTTCCTGTAGCTGTGTCAAAACCCTTGCCCCCACTCTATAATCGTTTTTATGTGCAACTTATGAGGGATATCTGACTTAGTCTGAGAGATCCTAATTTCATTTATTGAGTTGTATCTATGAAATTTAAGGCCATGTTACACGGTGCAATTTCACTTGCAACTTGTAAATTAGTGAGTCTTCCAGCAGAAAAGTGCATGAACTGTACTAAACACAAAAGTTTTGTTGTCTCCAAATATACACGTCTCAAAAGTAAAATTGCATTGCAAGTTGCAGGAAAAATTGCACCATGTAACAGAGCCTTTACAACAGATCAGGAGGAGGCTTTGAGAACGAGGTTAGGGAAACTTCATGGTTAAAAGCCTATCACGGGGTATATCTGCCACAATTTTGTAAATTACAAAAGGATACGGATTTGGAAACATTCTCTTGAGATCAACCTTTTCTTTACAGTAAGGACATGTTTGTTTCTTACCAACGATACACCAACCACGAATACAGAATTCATGAAATCTGTGTCAAAATCAAGTTAATAACACTGTTGATGATCGAAAATCATTCATAAATACTTCATTAATATTTCATTTTATATTTTTTAAAAGCAATTGATGATATATATGCACCATCTGGCAACACAGTGATTTAAAGTATGAATCTTGGAGCAGAGTGAAAGGATACATGTGATCACAAGAAAGTCGACAGGTTTTTTCTGCTGAATCTTCATCAGAAGCAGGATTAATTCCCTGACCACATACAGCACAAACATCAGGATTTAGATTTCGATTTGGTAATCCACCAACCTTTGAATACTAGATTAAAATATATTAACACTTTAATACAATACTGTTATAATTGTGTTGAATAGAAAACATTGCTTATGTTCAATTTGAGTTTCAAATTTAACCTTTGATATGCAAATCAATGCCAGCATAAACATGAATGCAACAATTAAACAACTCACCCCTAATTTCGATGCCATTTTATCTGCACATATTTCTGCAAAGTCTCTACCCAAAACACCAAAATATAATCCATAAAATAAAACTAGTAAACCAACTTCACCAGCAGTATCTGGATGAATAGTAAACATCATTGACACTCCAAATAAAGTTAACATTATTATAAAATAACCAATCAAACTTAACGCGGTTGTTCCTTTATGAATGAAATAAAACCACTTGTACACCAATCTAGGGAAAACCAAGAGAATAATGTAATTAAACCACTGTGAAAACAAGAAGTATTTTGAAGCCAGGACACCAGGCAAATGATGGTACCCGTACTGGCTGTGATTTTCAATCAAAATCAAAGAATTGAAGCTTAATCTGGGGGCTTTTTTTTGATATAGAAGTTTCCTCCTGTTTATATATCTATTGTGGCTAAATTATTTGGTGCTCTCAGATATCACCTTCTCTTTATTCAAGCAAGCAAGATAAACACAAAAATCTTTATACCTTGGTGTAGTTGGTTGTAAAGGTTGCCTTGTAGCTTTGAATACAATATAAGCAGTCATTATTGAAAAAATACTCCAAATAATAAGCATTCTAAACCACTTCAAGCGAATATTAAAATACAGTGGAATAAGCCAGACACCACATAATGTGACCATCTAAAAAAATATTTAACTTTGTGAGCTGTGAGTGAATAGATGCTCATGTTGCTTCAGTTTGAAGCAGCCATGTTGTTGCACAAAAATATTTGTGGTTTATCAAATTGTCGGGCCAAAAGTTGCCAGAACATATTCTAGTAATTAGTTCTTTTTTTAGCGAGGAATTTAATGCCATAACCTAAAATGATCCCATACATACAGAAAAATGTTTGAAAGGTCAATACACTAAACTTTCATAATTTAGAGTAAAACAATATGTAATAATATAGCACATGGTGCAATAGTTTGCACTAGTCAGTAACAATACTGCAGGACCTTACACAGGACATTTTGCCAGGTGGGGGGTACGCTGCACCCCCTTCCCACAACCCCACCCAATGTTCAACATACCTGGTAAGACTTGAAATGACGCTTCTTCCATTGAACAAGCAATATCTGAGCAACAACCAAAGTTGTTAGTAAAATCAAGATCATCTCTAAATGCATGGTCTCATGCCCCTTGTGTTTTGCATGAAGTTTAGCATGTTGAATTCTAGAAAAAGAAAGAAAGGTCAAAGGAGAATGAAAAATTTTTTCGAAGAAAGTATAATTATTTCACAACTTAATATTTTAACTCACTCATCTGGAGAGTATGCTGGATTTATATCAGTTGGCAGTATAATTATACAATACAGTTCATAAATGAACTATTTTTCCTGCATTTTATCCTTAACATTTCTTGTAGCAATGACCAATCTTACCAACCTGCGTTGCTCTTGTGCACTTAGAGTTTTCATTGTTGCGCCAATATTCGCCACATCAGTATTTACAGAAAACTGAAAAATTCGCATAGCGAAGAACATTAATTGAAAATATAAAAAACAAAAACTCAAAGTGGTTTTATAGAAAGGTGTAAAACAAGAAGAAAAGTGATTTTACCAGTTGTATGGATATGGATTTATGATCCGCCATTGTGTAGAAATGTTTATTATAATTGAGCGCACCTTACATGACGTATCTCGCTGGCATCCTGGCACAGGGGGGGTTGCCACGCCCAACGCAAAAACGCTCACTGAAACTCTCTCAGGTTTATCAAAAACAGTAGTGGAAAATATTGTGCTCTAGTCACGAACAACATCACCGGAAACAGTAACATTATTGAAAACACTGTTCATATTGTACAGCACAACATAGCTCAATCCTATTTTCATCAACTGGGATCAACTAAAGCATTTTTATTCGATTCATGTACGTTTTCTAACTTTTCTTGCCTTCTCGTTTTTTCCGTGGTGTTTATTAGTTGCTTTTTCCTGCTGTTCCAACACATTAAACACAACTGTTGTTCAATATTATCAATGTTTTTATTATCATCTTTCATGATTTTTTATCATTTTATCTGCAGACTGTTGCTGGTAGATTGGTTAACCACTGTTGGGCCATCGTAGATGCTGTTGACTGAACATTGTAGATCATATCTGATCGTATTTACGAATTACGATGTATCTACTTTAAAGTTTCGTTTCACAATGGTTGTGATAAAACAAAATTGTAACACAGTTCTTAATAAATTATGCTGTTTGAAGAAACTTTCCTGGGTTTTACAAGGGATTTTCATGTCAGGTTTTATTGTGGATTTGGTACATAGAATCGATCGGAATCGCTGCTTGTATTTCACCGAATTGATTCCAACGGACTAAATCCTCATTAGTTCGCAAGCGTATTTTCTTACGCGTGAAATGTTAATTAGAAATCGTGTGAATAGTTACTATTAACTACACACTACACGCGCAAAAAATGCATTATCGTTCTTTTGCACATGCGTTCTTTTGCACATGCAATATTTCCTTAAATGCGGAAGATCTCTTGCAATGCATTCTGGTTGACTCCCGTATTTGTTCACTCTGCTAATAGCCTTGCTTACAATAAACCAATCTTTATGATAGCGTACGGTTGCTTCATATATTCCATTATTTGGTATCGTCGTAAATTGTACTTGATAGCGACAAAAATCCTTGTTATTTGGACGTGACTTGTCACTAAACGCAGCTTTCAAATCGTTTGTTTCCTTAAATGACAGGACTTTTTCATTTGGTCGTTCGAATAGGGCGTAGTTTATATTCTTTAGTGATAATTTTTGACAGTTTTCAGCACTCTTTTTGTGTTCCAGGTTAGCATTGTTCATGAACTCCACTGCTGCAAGAGCTGAATTATTCAGGTGACTATGTCCAAGATTTACATCTACCCATTCTAAGCATGGACACCAATGTTCCTCAACGTTAGCCTGAGAACATGTGCGTGATATGGGAACTTCTATCAACAAGCTTTGACCGTGTTTTATATCAGCAGGGACCTCAGGATAACTGAGCATGTGACGGAAAGTGGCGTATACGTCATACCATGACGTCAAACGATTTGTGTTTAGTTTTAGATTCTTGGAAATCTCTGGATATTCTCTGAGAAACCATTTTGGAAATGCCATTGAATAAAGTGGAAGTCTTTCTTCGAGTTTTCCTTGCACCAAAGTTCGTATTTTGCCATATCGAGTGCCATGGTCCCCCATGATTATAAGTAATGTGTTGTTGAGATGATTATTTTGTTTTAAACCTTTTAGAAGTGATAATAAATCTGGTTCAATCTTCGATGCTTCACTGTTGGAATTGTGAGAGTAACGTACTAGAAAAAACAAATGAGTAAGTAGATAAGCTATTGAAGAAATGTTCAAAACGTGCAGGGGACCCTGGGAACGAGTTTGGACTTCGAAGGAGCTGCAGGCCTCACCTTACCGTTAAATGAGAAAAAAAACTTCAATTGATTTTTGAACACATCAAACACTTCTTGGATATAATCAAACTGAACATTTGATATAGTTTTTGAAGCTAAGCACTGGTCTTCTTCTTTTAGCAATTTTTCAGCCATAGAAAAAAATGGCCTGGTATAGAAATCTGTGGGCGGATTTTCGAATCCCATTAGTCTATACTGCCATGGACCAATCTTTGGCCAGTCACCAGAGTAACCAGTTACATAACCTCGTTCTAAATAATTGAATCAAAAGATAAAATAGTAAGACCAGTGCATTCTCCCCACCAGGAATACAAATACAATATTTCATACGGCGTCAATGACCAATCAGAATCATTTCTGATTTCAGGACTATTGTTTCTTCACTAAAGGTTCGCGGGCTCGGGGAAGGAGATTGTTTAAACTACCAAGCAAGTTTTTATCCGGTTTTGTCCACAGGTTTTAAGACATCACTGGGCGCAACCTCGTACACAGGATATTTACTGGTCATGGATATTTACTGGTCATGGTCGAAAGAAACTGGGCACGAGGTTGCACTAGGCACAGAAAGAACCGGGATGGTTTCAGTGGTTGTGTGAGTAAAAAAATTACAAAAGAAATCCGTCGGGCAGAACTGGATATATGAATAACACGCCCACCGCCCCCCGCAATTATCGTTCTAGTTACTCCACTGATGATTTCAGTGATTGTGTGAGTATGATTAACGACCTAGGATTAACGAATACAGAAAAAGAAAACAACCCCCAAAAATTTATTACCTTTAAGTTGCTTATATATCCAAGACCATCCATCTACAGGCTTGGGGTTTTTGTGATGGCGTCTTGATTCATATTGTTCAAGTTCTCCTTGTCCAGTTAACATAGCGGTCAATTGTTCTGTGGTGCCGTCCCCTACTATCGAGTGTCCTTTAAAAAACATCGCTCCAAGTTCGTTTTTGAGATATTTATATACGTTAGGCAGTCTTCGCTGTGTATTTGCATGAGAAAGTGAATCTACACCAATGATTAAAATATTTAACGGTATTCCTAGTTGTTTTTCTGCCTTTCGTTTTACCAAATGTTCATGCGGGACAGGCTGGAGAAAGATTTCTTTAACGTTCTTCTTATTTTTGAGCAAATATTCAACTTCAATAAATTCATCCGTGATTTTTTCTTCTGTATTCATTGCTGGTACAGGGACACTTTTACCAAGAATGAACTTAAAGTCTCCTTGCCTAATAATCCCGCGATAATTTGCTGAAATAACTTCAGGATCTATAAAGCAATTTATTACAAGTTAATGTTCTGTACAGATGAAATTACAGTATGATATGTACGGATTTATTAAATCCCCATTCTAACTATCAAATATCATTAATCTTTCTCATTATATCATTGGTCAGCAAGGATTACGAGATCTAAAATTTCCAGCGCGTTATTTCAAGATCAAATGAAATAATAATTCCTTCCTTATTTTAAGGGTTCTTAACTGCCCAGCCCGCCATTCTAAGAGTGTAAGAGATGTCTTACGCATCAGGGGTTTCATTTCACTTGAATACGAAAGGGAGAACTTAATTTGTAAAGGAGATGCTTACCTAAGAATTGTATTTTACCATTTACTAATTTTCCATAGGATTTATGCTTCGCACAGTTAGGGTTTGCCACATCAGAGAATAACTTCATTATTGCTGGATGGAATGGATCAATCTCTGGTAACCGACAAGCAAGATCTGAATCGTTCTTAATTGTTTAATGATGGACATTCTCGCTATTACAATAAAATATTAAAATATCAGTGAAGTTTAGAAAACTATACCGTAACATCACTGAAAAGCGCGTGCGAGGTCTATGTTTTAAGAAAAGAACAAGATTAGTATTTTTCAAAATTGGTTTATTCGCTCAGTTAACACGCCAATGCCACGTGGGTATTGTTGGGAGTTCCAGGCATTCAGGTTGTAACGTCTCGATTTTATTTCAAAATCGTCAGACTATAATCACAATTAGTATACACCCGACTATTGTCTATTACAAATCTAAATTCTGATTGGCTACTCAACCATTGTCTATTCGTGATGGTGAACGTTTGGGAAAAATTCGCTCGCGCGACCGTATAAAATTGAATTAATTAAATTATTTTTCGGTGTAATTGCGGTGTATCGATTATTTTCTTGAAATTAATATATCTACAGGTACAGGGTGTATACTAAAACAATTAGACAACTCGCCTTCGTTGACTATCCGCTCATAGACAACTCGGACTCGTTGTCTAATTGTTAAATGGTATAACAACGATCTTATATGCAGTGATATGACGTATTTAATTACGAAAAGAACCTCAATACTATAAAAAAGGAGAAAGCATGAAAATTTCAATGCATAAATGTCCTTATCTGTACATTCGTAACTTACTTTACTCAAAAGGATAAAATAACAGCAAAAATTTCAAGTGTAAACGAAGCTTTAGTTTTTTTACTTTTTATAATGATCAGCTTTTGTTATCCACAGTTGTTTACCAGCATAACGTTACGCTTTAACCATCTTAATCTTTACCATTATATCTATTTCAATAACTTTACCTTCGGATCAATTATTGTCCTGCTTATCCATTCTTCAGGGCCAACTGTCATTTCTATATCTTTAGGAACTAGTAACAATGGTGCCTATAATAAAAAAACTTTATTGTCGACATTGCTTACTCTTATAAACACCAAATGATATTGACAAATAAACATAGTAAACAATTACGCAAGTAATATAGGAAACAAAACACTACACAATATTTTGTACACAAGGCTTGGTACGAACTGAATTTTGATTGAAGGTTTCATTTCAGTTCCTCCAAACCTTAAAGAAGTTCTGATTTTCCATGCACATAAACCGCATCCTACAGCGAAACATGATGTATTTCGGCCTAGTATCGTGAAAATATAAAGCTACTTACCGATGACGATGTATTATCAACGACATTTTTGTTTCGACTTTCATCTTTCTAAACCAACGAGAAATTCTAGCTGTAATAAATTATGCAAATAACGGACAGAAAATTTGTGAAAGAAATCGCTTACACCAAGACAAGTATATTTATTTTCAAACATAATTATTCATTTCATGTAAAAATATTTAAATTTTAGCATGCATGGTACAAACATTTTTCTTGGTGAAAACGCTACGGCGTAGCTAATTTTAAGGTTTTTTATCACTGCACATATCATAACAATAGTATAGTGGAGAGGGGGGACATGATAAAAATGGTCCTAACTGGAAATTGGTAACTTAAAGATGGGGGAATTGTAGGTGGTCTGCAGGACCTCTTGCAGAAAATTTTTTGTATTTTCGAGTCTCTAAGACTTGATTTCCAGCATCCATCTCAGCAGTGAGTGAGTGAGGTCTGTTGAGAAAATACCATTTATTACTGCACATTTTACTTTTTTCACTGCACACTAAAATTAGGTATGCGCTACGCCGGACGCATATCAAGTTTTTGTGCAATGACTGTGCACAAACGTTTAATAACTAACCAATACCTTTACTGAATTAACCTCCTAACCAATATACAAAATATATTTCCTCTATAAAAATACTTTTTCATACCCTGGTTTATTACGTTCATACCTTCACAGAACGAGTGAACATTTCCTCACAGTGTGCGCGCGTCCTGAGCTATCGGCTCAGCAGTTGGAGCGAATGAAACTCGCGTAAAATGAATTAAGAGTGGTCATCAAATCATTCACTTAACGGCATCGGAAAAATGAGTAAATGAGGGTCACTCAGGACACCTTACCTCGTACAGACAGGGATAAATTCGCTAATTTGTTTTCCAGTACTGATTCGGCAACTATTGAGTTATTTTGCACCCACTTTAAAATATGAAAAGTACATATACGCGCATTCGCTCCAACTGCTGAGCCAGGGCGTAGTAAAACACGTGTTTTAGCACGCCCTGGCTGAGCCGATAGCTCATCACGCGCGCAAACTGTGAGAAAATGATCACTCGTGCACAAAAGTATTCAACATGTTGAATATCCGACTTTGCCATAAAACGGAGAATACGACACCGCACACTTGAGGAACAGCTCAGCTAAAGTCTCGATGGACGCTCAGTTCAGCCTTATAAATTATAGCGGTTATTGTTTAATATTCATACATAGAAAGGTTGTTTTAGGAAATTACCACTTTTTTATTTAATTTCCTCAAAGAGAACAAATAAACCGTTCTTTTGATGCTGTTCGATTAATTGGGGTAAGAATATATTTATTACATATAGATTCTGGTCTTATTTTAATAATATCGCCGCTATTTCGCCGTCTAACAAGATGTGGTCGTGTATGGGCGCGTTGGCACGTCGCGTAGTTTGCACAGGATTGAAGATTTAATATAAGCGCGAATTCCAAAGTGTGAACGTATCATGCGGTTTATTTACATTTTTGAACAATATAACTTCTACACTTTTTAAAGTACGATGTGGCGGATGTGCTTCTGAATGTCGCGATTGAACAACATTTAGTTTCGCAAGGCATCTACCGTCGTGACAATAGAAGCGTTCCTGTTCCAATCAAATTTTATATTTTATTTGATTGAGCAATCTGATTGGTGATTGGTCAATGAAATACTAGGAAGTTAGGCACTTTTTTAAGAACTTTTCAAATTGTTGAGTAATTATTCAGATGTGTTTGGTCAACATTTTTCGGAACGCTTCCATTGGCACGACTGTAAATGAGTATGAATCAGTGATATGAACTGTATTGTTTATGTTCAGAAATGTTCAGAAGAATTCAGGAGATTATTCAGGAGCATTCAGAAGCTTTATATTGAAGACTGGGACGTGCGCGGCCGGCGGCACGCCCACGCCAAAACATCGGCGTCATGTTTACGGATACTTAAGAATGGTCAGACTTCTTGACTTAAAATTGAAAATATTTACCATGCTTCGTATTTTTCTGAACATAAAATCCAGCTGATATTAATATAGAACTATAACGAACCAAAATTGCGTGAAATATTCTGACTGCTTTTGATAATTTTAAAAATATAGCGACTTTAAATCACACACAGCATTTGTTTACGGTTTATAACCTCACCTTCACATGCTTTGGATATAATTTATAGAATTCAGAATTGTATTTGTAATACAATATTTATGTACCGATGGTTTCATGCTAGCTTTCATACTGACCTTCATTGCTTGAGGATCTTGATTTTCAAATACAATATGACATTTTTTCCTATCAAGTAATACATCGCTGTGAATATTGTAGTAACAAGCGCCGCTGTTAGCGACGCCAGACAACGACCTTTTAGCTTCATATCTTTCTTCAAGTTTCCTCACAAGTCACAACCTCAAGTTGTTGACTTGTTGCGTTCAAAGTTTGTTTGTATTGTGCAAAATATAGAAAATTTCTTGTAAAGCTTCCTTGTAAATAGCTGCCAACTAAAGGCTTCCTCTTCCTGTCAAATAATAGATGCAACCACAATAAATAAATATATTCTATTCCACCTGTGACTGCGTCGTACGTCATCACGGGATACATGGCTTGTTGGCGTAAAACTCATAACTTAAGGTCCAAGGATAGTGCAAAGTTTGGAAGCCCTCTAACTCTAAGACCCTGTTTACACTAGAACGAAAGTTTCCGGATTCATCACGAAAGCGGAATGTTTTAGTACCGGATCAACCGGATCATGTTGCTGTTTACACATGCAGCAACGAATCCGATAGAAAATGTACTCGGTTTTAAGCCGTATCCGGAAACTTTGAATCCGTAAAAGTTTGTGGAAACTTCGTATCCAGAAACATTTGAATCCGGAAAATTTTCTTGTGTAAACGCTTTAATAGCCACTATCTGGTGGATAGCGCTATCCGGCTTTCATACAACCGGCCCCTGACGAATCCGATACATGTGTGTAACAATGAATCCAGAAACTTTTACAAATCCGGAAACTTTCGTTCTAGTGTAAACGGGGTCTAAAGGGCTAATTCCACGGGCTAAATTTTCAAACGAAATGCGAATTATTTCGCCTGGTTCTTTTGAATTGTGAACAATGAGCAATTTGAGATCAACGAGCAAGCCGTAAGACCGAAATGAGTATAGATATCTGAGTATGATAGACTGGTCCTCCCTATTTACCTCCTTCGATACTTGCGAAAATATATAGAATTTCCATTATATGGTACAACTAGGACTTAATATGATAATATCCTTATGCCAACGAAGCAAATTCGCATTCAACAGATACCCCATGAATGAATCGAAGACTATATTCTCATTAAAAAAGACAACTTATACCAACGGCGTAAATTCTATTCAATTTAAATAAAAAGATAATTGACTTTCTGTCTAATAGATCACAAACAGTGAAATTGGCCGAAGGTTGCTACTCTGAATGGGGCTCTGTTCCTTCTGGCCTTCCGCAGGGTACAAAGCTGCGCCAAAACACACACACAAAAAAAGACAATAACAAAACAAAACCGAGTAATAAATAAAAAATGCCTATTTAGAAATTGTGTCAATAGTTAGAAACACATTTCGCGCACATCAGTTCTTTTGCACATGCAATATTTTCTTAAATGCGGAAGATCTCTTGCAATGCATTCTGGTTGACTCCCGTATTTGTTCACTCTGCTAATAGCCTTGCTTACAATAAACCAATCTTTATGATAGCGTACGGTTGCTTCATATATTCCATTATTTGGTATCGTCGTAAATTGTACTTGATAGCGACAAAAATCCTTGTTATTTGGACGTGACTTGTCACTAAACGCAGCTTTCAAATCGTTTGTTTCCTTAAATGACAGGACTTTTTCATTTGGTCGTTCGAATAGGGCGTAGTTTATATTCTTTAGTGATAATTTTTGACAGTTTTCAGCACTCTTTTTGTGTTCCAGGTTAGCATTGTTCATGAACTCCACTGCTGCAAGAGCTGAATTATTCAGGTGACTATGTCCAAGATTTACATCTACCCATTCTAAGCATGGACACCAATGTTCCTCAACGTTAGCCTGAGAACATGTGCGTGATATGGGAACTTCTATCAACAAGCTTTGACCGTGTTTTATATCAGCAGGGACCTCAGGATAACTGAGCATGTGACGGAAAGTGGCGTATACGTCATACCATGACGTCAAACGATTTGTGTTTAGTTTTAGATTCTTGGAAATCTCTGGATATTCTCTGAGAAACCATTTTGGAAATGCCATTGAATAAAGTGGAAGTCTTTCTTCGAGTTTTCCTTGCACCAAAGTTCGTATTTTGCCATATCGAGTGCCATGGTCCCCCATGATTATAAGTAATGTGTTGTTGAGATGATTATTTTGTTTTAAACCTTTTAGAAGTGATAATAAATCTGGTTCAATCTTCGATGCTTCACTGTTGGAATTGTGAGAGTAACGTACTAGAAAAAACAAATGAGTAAGTAGATAAGCTATTGAAGAAATGTTCAAACGTGCAGGGGACCCTGGGAACGAGTTTGGACTTCGAAGGAGCTGCAGGCCTCACCTTACCGTTAAATGAGAAAAAAAACTTCAATTGATTTTTGAACACATCAAAACACTTCTTGGATATAATCAAACTGAACATTTGATATAGTTTTTGAAGCTAAGCACTGGTCTTCTTCTTTTAGCAATTTTTCAGCCATAGAAAAAAATGGCCTGGTATAGAAATCTGTGGCGGATTTCGAATCCCATTAGTCTATACTGCATGGACCAATCTTTGGCCAGTCACCAGAGTAACCAGTTACATAACCTCGTTCTAAATAATTGAATCAAAGATAAAATAGTAAGACCAGTGCATTCTCCCACCAGGATACAAATCAATTTCTACGGCGTCAATGACCATCAGAATTCAGGGACTATTGTTCTTCACTAAAGGTTCGCGGGCTCGGGAAGGGATTGTTTAAACTACCAAGCAAGTTTTTATGTCCCAGGTTTTAAGACATCACTGGGCGCAACTCGTACACAGGATATTTATGGTCATGGTATTTACTGTCATGGTTCGAAAGAACTGGGCACGAGTTGCACTAGGCACAGAAAGAACCGGGATGGTTTCAGTGGTTGTGTGAGTAAAAAATTACAAAAGAAATCCGTCGGCAGAACTGGATATATGAATAACACGCCCACCGCCCCCGCAATTATCGTTCTAGTTACTCCACTGATGATTTCAGTGATTGTGTGAGTATGATTAACGACCTAGGATTAACGAATACAGAAAAAGAAAACAACCCCCAAAAATTTATTACCTTTAAGTTGCTTATATATCCAAGACCATCCATCTACAGGCTTGGGGTTTTTGTGATGGCGTCTTGATTCATATTGTTCAAGTTCTCCTTGTCCAGTTAACATAGCGGTCAATTGTTCTGTGGTGCCGTCCCCTACTATCGAGTGTCCTTTAAAAAACATCGCTCCAAGTTCGTTTTTGAGATATTTATATACGTTAGGCAGTCTTCGCTGTGTATTTGCATGAGAAAGTGAATCTACACCAATGATTAAAATATTTAACGGTATTCCTAGTTGTTTTTCTGCCTTTCGTTTTACCAAATGTTCATGCGGGACAGGCTGGAGAAAGATTTCTTTAACGTTCTTCTTATTTTTGAGCAAATATTCAACTTCAATAAATTCATCCGTGATTTTTTCTTCTGTATTCATTGCTGGTACAGGGACACTTTTACCAAGAATGAACTTAAAGTCTCCTTGCCTAATAATCCCGCGATAATTTGCTGAAATAACTTCAGGATCTATAAAGCAATTTATTACAAGTTAATGTTCTGTACAGATGAAATTACAGTATGATATGTACGGATTTATTAAATCCCCATTCTAACTATCAAATATCATTAATCTTTCTCATTATATCATTGGTCAGCAAGGATTACGAGATCTAAAATTTCCAGCGCGTTATTTCAAGATCAAATGAAATAATAATTCCTTCCTTATTTTAAGGGTTCTTAACTGCCCAGCCCGCCATTCTAAGAGTGTAAGAGATGTCTTACGCATCAGGGGTTTCATTTCACTTGAATACGAAAGGGAGAACTTAATTTGTAAAGGAGATGCTTACCTAAGAATTGTATTTTACCATTTACTAATTTTCCATAGGATTTATGCTTCGCACAGTTAGGGTTTGCCACATCAGAGAATAACTTCATTATTGCTGGATGGAATGGATCAATCTCTGGTAACCGACAAGCAAGATCTGAATCGTTCTTTTTTAATTGTAGTAATGATGGACATTCTCGCTATTACAATAAAATATTAAAATATCAGTGAAGTTTAGAAAACTATACCGTAACATCACTGAAAAGCGCGTGCGAGGTCTATGTTTTAAGAAAAGAACAAGATTAGTATTTTTCAAAATTGGTTTATTCGCTCAGTTAACACGCCAATGCCACGTGGGTATTGTTGGGAGTTCCAGGCATTCAGGTTGTAACGTCTCGATTATTTTCAAAATCGTCAGACTATAATCACAATTAGTATACACCCGACTATTGTCTATTACAAATCTAAATTCTGATTGGCTACTCAACCATTGTCTATTCGTGATGGTGAACGTTTGGGAAAAATTCGCTCGCGCGACCGTATAAAATTGAATTAATTAAATTATTTTTCGGTGTAATTGCGGTGTATCGATTATTTTCTTGAAATTAATATATCTACAGGTACAGGGTGTATACTAAAACAATTAGACAACTCGCCTTCGTTGACTATCCGCTCATAGACAACTCGGACTCGTTGTCTAATTGTTAAATGGTATAACAACGATCTTATATGCAGTGATATGACGTATTTAATTACGAAAAGAACCTCAATACTATAAAAAAGGAGAAAGCATGAAAATTTCAATGCATAAATGTCCTTATTTGTACATTCGTAACTTACTTTACTCAAAAGGATAAAATAACAGCAAAAATTTCAAGTGTAAACGAAGCTTTAGTTTTTTTACTTTTTATAATGATCAGCTTTTGTTATCCACAGTTGTTTACCAGCATAACGTTACGCTTTAACCATCTTAATCTTTACCATTATATCTATTTCAATAACTTTACCTTCGGATCAATTATTGTCCTGCTTATCCATTCTTCAGGGCCAACTGTCATTTCTATATCTTTAGGAACTAGTAACAATGGTGCCTATAATAAAAAAACTTTATTGTCGACATTGCTTACTCTTATAAACACCAAATGATATTGACAAATAAACATAGTAAACAATTACGCAAGTAATATAGGAAACAAAACACTACACAATATTTTGTACACAAGGCTTGGTACGAACTGAATTTTGATTGAAGGTTTCATTTCAGTTCCTCCAAACCTTAAAGAAGTTCTGATTTTCCATGCACATAAACCGCATCCTACAGCGAAACATGATGTATTTCGGCCTAGTATCGTGAAAATATAAAGCTACTTACCGATGACGATGTATTATCAACGACATTTTTGTTTCGACTTTCATCTTTCTAAACCAACGAGAAATTCTAGCTGTAATAAATTATGCAAATAACGGACAGAAAATTTGTGAAAGAAATCGCTTACACCAAGACAAGTATATTTATTTTCAAACATAATTATTCATTTCATGTAAAAATATTTAAATTTTAGCATGCATGGTACAAACATTTTTCTTGGTGAAAACGCTACGGCGTAGCTAATTTTAAGGTTTTTTATCACTGCACATATCATAACAATAGTATAGTGGAGAGGGGGGACATGATAAAAATGGTCCTAACTGGAAATTGGTAACTTAAAGATGGGGGAATTGTAGGTGGTCTGCAGGACCTCTTGCAGAAAATTTTTTGTATTTTCGAGTCTCTAAGACTTGATTTCCAGCATCCATCTCAGCAGTGAGTGAGTGAGGTCTGTTGAGAAAATACCATTTATTACTGCACATTTTACTTTTTTCACTGCACACTAAAATTAGGTATGCGCTACGCCGGACGCATATCAAGTTTTTGTGCAATGACTGTGCACAAACGTTTAATAACTAACCAATACCTTTACTGAATTAACCTCCTAACCAATATACAAAATATATTTCCTCTATAAAAATACTTTTTCATACCCTGGTTTATTACGTTCATACCTTCACAGAACGAGTGAACATTTCCTCACAGTGTGCGCGCGTCCTGAGCTACGGCTCAGCAGTTGGAGCGAATGAAACTCGCGTAAAATGAATTAAGAGTGGTCATCAAATCATTCACTTAACGGCATCGGAAAATGAGTAAATGAGGGTCACTCAGGACACCTTACCTCGTACAGACAGGGATAAATTCGCTAATTTGTTTTCCAGTACTGATTCGGCAACTATTGAGTTATTTTGCACCCACTTTAAAAATATGAAAAGTACATATACGCGCATTCGCTCCAACTGCTGAGCCAGGGCGTAGTAAAACACGTGTTTTAGCACGCCCTGGCTGAGCCGATAGCTCATCACGCGCGCAAACTGTGAGAAAATGATCACTCGTGCACAAAAGTATTCAACATGTTGAATATCCGACTTTGCCATAAAACGGAGAATACGACACCGCACACTTGAGGAACAGCTCAGCTAAAGTCTCGATGGACGCTCAGTTCAGCCTTATAAATTATAGCGGTTATTGTTTAATATTCATACATAGAAAGGTTGTTTTAGGAAATTACCACTTTTTTATTTAATTTCCTCAAAGAGGAACAAATAAACCGTTCTTTTGATGCTGTTCGATTAATTGGGGTAAGAATATATTTATTACATATAGATTCTGGTCTTATTTTAATAATATCGCCGCTATTTCGCCGTCTAACAAGATGTGGTCGTGTATGGGCGCGTTGGCACGTCGCGTAGTTTGCACAGGATTGAAGATTTAATATAAGCGCGAATTCCAAAGTGTGAACGTATCATGCGGTTTATTTACATTTTTGAACAATATAACTTCTACACTTTTTAAAGTACGATGTGGCGGATGTGCTTCTGAATGTCGCGATTGAACAACATTTAGTTTCGCAAGGCATCTACCGTCGTGACAATAGAAGCGTTCCTGTTCCAATCAAATTTTATATTTTATTTGATTGAGCAATCTGATTGGTGATTGGTCAATGAAATACTAGGAAGTTAGGCACTTTTTTAAGAACTTTTCAAATTGTTGAGTAATTATTCAGATGTGTTTGGTCAACATTTTTCGGAACGCTTCCATTGGCACGACTGTAAATGAGTATGAATCAGTGATATGAACTGTATTGTTTATGTTCAGAAATGTTCAGAAGAATTCAGGAGATTATTCAGGAGCATTCAGAAGCTTTATATTGAAGACTGGGACGTGCGCGGCCGGCGGCACGCCCACGCCAAAACATCGGCGTCATGTTTACGGATACTTAAGAATGGTCAGACTTCTTGACTTAAAATTGAAAATATTTACCATGCTTCGTTTTTTCTGAACATAAAATCCAGCTGATATTAATATAGAACTATAACGAACCAAAATTGCGTGAAATATTCTGACTGCTTTTGATAATTTTAAAAATATAGCGACTTTAAATCACACACAGCATTTGTTTACGGTTTATAACCTCACCTTCACATGCTTTGGATATAATTTATAGAATTCAGAATTGTATTTGTAATACAATATTTATGTACCGATGGTTTCATGCTAGCTTTCATACTGACCTTCATTGCTTGAGGATCTTGATTTTCAAATACAATATGACATTTTTTCCTATCAAGTAAATACATCGCTGTGAATATTGTAGTAACAAGCGCCGCTGTTAGCGACGCCAGACAACGACCTTTTAGCTTCATATCTTTCTTCAAGTTTCCTCACAAGTCACAACCTCAAGTTGTTGACTTGTTGCGTTCAAAGTTTGTTTGTATTGTGCAAAATATAGAAAATTTCTTGTAAAGCTTCCTTGTAAATAGCTGCCAACTAAAGGCTTCCTCTTCCTGTCAAATAATAGATGCAACCACAATAAATAAATATTCTATTCCACCTGTGACTGCGTCGTACGTCATCACGGGATACATGGCTTGTTGGCGTAAAACTCATAACTTAAGGTCCAAGGATAGTGCAAAGTTTGGAAGCCCTCTAACTCTAAGACCCTGTTTACACTAGAACGAAAGTTTCCGGATTCATCACGAAAGCGGAATGTTTTAGTACCGGATCAACCGGATCATGTTGCTGTTTACACATGCAGCAACGAATCCGATAGAAAATGTACTCGGTTTTAAGCCGTATCCGGAAACTTTGAATCCGTAAAAGTTTGTGGAAACTTCGTATCCAGAAACATTTGAATCCGGAAAATTTTCTTGTGTAAACGCTTTAATAGCCACTATCTGGTGGATAGCGCTATCCGGCTTTCATACAACCGGCCCCTGACGAATCCGATACATGTGTGTAACAATGAATCCAGAAACTTTTACAAATCCGGAAACTTTCGTTCTAGTGTAAACGGGGTCTAAAGGGCTAATTCCACGGGCTAAATTTTCAAACGAAATGCGAATTATTTCGCCTGGTTCTTTTGAATTGTGAACAATGAGCAATTTGAGATCAACGAGCAAGCCGTAAGACCGAAATGAGTATAGATATCTGAGTATGATAGACTGGTCCTCCCTATTTACCTCCTTCGATACTTGCGAAAATATATAGAATTTCATTCATTATATGGTACAACTAGGACTTAATATGATAATATCCTTATGCCAACGAAGCAAATTCGCATTCAACAGATACCCCATGAATGAATCGAAGACTATATTCTCATTAAAAAAAGACAACTTATACCAACGGCGTAAATTCTATTCAATTTAAATAAAAAGATAATTGACTTTCTGTCTAATAGATCACAAACAGTGAAATTGGCCGAAGGTTGCTACTCTGAATGGGGCTCTGTTCCTTCTGGCCTTCCGCAGGGTACAAAGCTGCGCCAAAACACACACACAAAAAAAGACAATAACAAAACAAAACCGAGTAATAAATAAAAAATGCCTATTTAGAAATTGTGTCAATAGTTAGAAACACATTTCGCGCACATCAGTTCTTTTGCACATGCAATATTTTCTTAAATGCGGAAGATCTCTTGCAATGCATTCTGGTTGACTCCCGTATTTGTTCACTCTGCTAATAGCCTTGCTTACAATAAACCAATCTTTATGATAGCGTACGGTTGCTTCATATATTCCATTATTTGGTATCGTCGTAAATTGTACTTGATAGCGACAAAAATCCTTGTGATTTGGACGTGACTTGTCACTAAACGCAGCTTTCAAATCGTTTGTTTGCTTAAATGACAAGACTTTATCATTTGGTCGTTCGAATAGCGCGTAGTTTATATTCTTTAGTGATAATTTTTGACAGTTTTCAGCACTCTTTTTGTGTTCCAGGTTAGCATTGTTCATGAACTCCACTGCTGCAAGAGCTGAATTATTCAGGTGACTATGTCCAAGATTTACATCTACCCATTCTAAGCATGGACACCAATGTTCCTCAACGTTAGCCTGAGAACATGTGCGTGATATGGGAACTTCTATCAACAAGCTTTGACCGTGTTTTATATCAGCAGGGACCTCAGGATAACTGAGCATGTGACGGAAAGTGGCGTATACGTCATACCATGACGTCAAACGGTTTGTGTTTAGTTTTAGATTCTTGGAAATCTCTGGATATTCTCTGAGAAACCATTTTGGAAATGCCATTGTATAAAGTGGAAGTCTTTCTTCGAGTTTTCCTTGCACCAAAGTTCGTATTTTGCCATATCGAGTGCCATGGTCCCCCATGATTATAAGTAATGTGTTGTTGAGATGATTATTTTGTTTTAAACCTTTTAAAAGTGATAATAAATCTGGTTCAATCTTCGATGTTTCACTGTTGGAATTGTGAGAGTAACGTACTAGAAAAAACAACAAAAAATGAGTAAGTAGATAAGCTATTGAAGAAATGTTCAAAACGTGCAGGGGACCCTGGGAACGAGGTTGGACCTCGAAGGAGCTGCAGGCCTCACCTTACCGTTAAATGAGAAAAAAAACTTCAATTGATTTTTGAACACATCAAACACTTCTTGGATATAATCAAACTGAACATTTGATATAGTTTTTGAAGCTAAGCACTGGTCTTTTGTTTTTACAAATTTTTCAGCCATAGAAAAAAATGGCCTGGTATAGAAATCTGTGGGCGGATTTTCGAATCCCATTAGTCTATACTGCCATGGACCAATAATTGGCCAGTCACCAGAGTAACCAGTTACATAACCTCGTTCTAAACAATTGAATCAAAAGATACAATAGTAAGACCAGTGCATTCTCCCCATCAGGAATACAACATTTCATACGACGTCAATGACCAATCAGAATCATTTCTGATTTCGACTATCCCATACCTCTATCCCAGGGCTTTGTTTCTTCGCTAAAGGTTCGCGGGCTCGGAAGGAGATTGTTTAAATTACCAAGCAAGTTTTTATCCGGTTTTATCCAGAAATTCAAGTTAAGACATCACTTGGCGCAACCTCGTACCCAGTCCCAGGTCATGGTCCTACGAAAGACACTGGGCACGAGGTTGCACTGGGGCGCATTGATTGTGTGAGTAAGCTATTTCACTTACAAAAAAAATCCGCCGGCAGAACTGAATATATGAATAAAACCCCCGCAATTATCGTTCTAGTTACTCCACTGTAACTCCAGTGGTTGTGTGAGTATATGATTAACGACCTAGGATTAACGAATACAGAAATAAAAAATAACCCCCAAAAATGTATTACCTTTAAGTTGCTTATATATCCAAGACCATCCATCTACAGGCTTGGGGTTTTTGTGATGGCGTCTTGATTCATATTGTTCAAGTTCTCCTTGTCCAGTTAACATAGCGGTCAATTGCTCTGTGGTGCCGTCCCCCACTATCGAGTGTCCATTAAAAAACATCGCTCCAAGTTCGTTTTTGAGATATTTATATACGTTAGGCAGTCTTCGCTGTGTATTTGCATGAGAAAGTGAATCTACACCAATGATTAAAATATTTAACGGTATTCCTGGTTGTTTTTCTGCCTTTCGTTTTACCAAATGCTCATGCGGGACAGGCTGGAGAAAGATTTCTTTAACGTTCTTCTTATTTTTGAGCAAATATTCAACTTCAATAAATTCATCCGTGATTTTTTCTTCTGTATTCATTGCTGGTACAGGGACACTTTTACCAAGAATGAACTTAAAGTCTCCTTGCCTAATAATCCGACGATAATTCGCTGAAATAACTTCAGGATCTATAAAGCAATTGAAAATTAATTAATCATCCCCAACACGTACATTATCGGGATTTAGTAAAATTCCTTTTTTAGGTGAAGGAAAAGAAAGATAACACTGTTCAAAGTTCAAATTTCCAATGTCCATGTTAATAAACCACTGATTTGTTATGATTAAGAATGAGAGTGCAATGTGAAATTTTGTTTTTCTCTGAATACGTTTCCAGCTGTTGATTGATACGTGAAAAACATGAAAGGCTGCGATCTGTCCTGCATCCTGCTTTTTATATTGGGGTGAAAATCGTTCCAGAATACACCTGCATTTATAGCTGTGTCAAATATTTCTATTCATCCCACACATGCACTGTACCCAGTTCACTCCGGCGAGCTCCTCGTAGTTAATAAAATTTTCTATCAGGGAATCAGGTTTTCAATCAAAAAGGGTTTTGATTTAGGTTAAGAGATATCTCAACTGTAATTATTTCAAGACCTAGTGACATTAATTCCTTCCTTATTTTGAGGGTTCTTAACTGCCCGGCCCGCCATTCGAAGAGTATAAGAGATGTCTTACGCATCAGGGGTTTCATTTCACTTGAATGCGAAGGAGAGTACTTAATTTGTAAAGGAGATGCTTACCTAAGAATTGTATTTTACCATTTACTAATTTTCCATAGGATTTGTGCTTCGCACAGTTAGGGTTTGCCACATCAGAGAATAACTTCATTATTGATGGATGGAATGGATCAATCTCTGGTAACCGACAAGCAAGATCTGAATCGTTCTTTTTTAATTGAAGCAATGATGGACATTCTTGCTATTACAATAAAATATTAAAATATCAGTGAAGTTTAGAAAACTATAACGTTTTACTCTCCATACTTAAGACAAGTACATGGAGAAAATACATGGACGCGCGAAGTGTTGAGAATAATATTGAGCATATTAAGCATATTAAGCAATATTGAGCATATTAAGCATCCATGTATTTTTGTTTCAGTTTATTATATAATAAAAAACGGGTTTTTTGAAAGTTTTTTATCCCCAGGGGCCGTTTAACCCTGGGTTAAAACAAATCTTGGACTTTACATTAATTTTTTCAATCGCTTGTTTAAAAGTTGAATTAATTTTTTCATAAATATTCTCTAAACCGATGGAATTAACATTTTCAAAAAGTTTTAAAATGAACGGTAGTTCAGAAGCACATAAACTAGGTTCAACCCAGCGTTAGCGCTAAACCGTTGAACAACTAGCCCCAGGGCACGAATACCTGACTTCTGATTGGTGGATCAAACACGATAATTGCACATGTGTTATTATCGCTTTTCACAATGGCGGATTCGCCAATAAAACACTGAATACTATTTAATAAACTAAAATAAACTATGATGTGTAAATTGAATGTGAGCGAATCAAAATGATAATGAAGTATTAAGGTTAGTTTTAGGTCAGTTTTACCAACTTTACATTTGGATCATTAATTGTCCTACTTATCCATTCTTCAGGGCCAACTGTCATTTCTATATCTTTAGGAACTGGTAACAATGGTGCCTGAAAAATAAATTCTTCATTGTGACGACACACAGTGCACGACACACAGATCGTCACTATGTGGTGACCACGTGAATCCGATTTAAGAGGCTGTTTACATGAGCCCGGTTACTCGAGATTCAACGAAGCGTGAGATGATATTGAGGTATTGAAATGAACAGATAACATGATCCTCAGGCAGTCGTATAATCACCAAACAATGGCATGTGCTTGTTTGGTGTCTTAAAGACTTATTTCAATACCTCAAAGTCCTCTCACGCTTCGTTGAATCTCGGGTAACCGGGCTCATGTAAACAGCCCCTAAGACCCCGTTTACACATTATTTTAACACTAAAAAAGGGTTAAAAAAAGTTTCAAAATGAGTAGCTTTTTGGAGTAACAAATAACTCCACTTCTGGTGTTATAATTTAACACCGCTTTTGGAGTTAATTTAACTTCAATTTGGGATTTAAAACATAACTCCATTTTTGGAGTTAATTAAACACGTTAACGCCGTGTTTTAGGTGTTAGGCCGGTTTTCTACTACAGGGTGTCCCAAAAAAATGTCCCCTCTATTGAAATCAAGCCTTTGTTCGAATCTGATTGCCTTAATATTATGATAAACCCAATTGAAAGCAAGACGCTTTATTTGAATGCCTCAACCTAATAAATATGCTATTTACACACTACTGCGTTGATCATGCATTCAAATTCCAACAAAAGCTTCATTTCAATAGCGGGGACTTTTTTTTGGGACACCCTGTACATCAGATAAATCACTTCGATCGAAGAAAATTTTTCGCTTGATTTTCAATTGTAATCTATCAAGTGAATCTGCTTCGGTTTAATTTCACAATTGAAAAGAGAATTGAGCGAAATATTCCGTTCCATTCACTTCAGTACTTTCGGGAATAGAAATATTTTCGTAATATATTCAAGCAAGTATACCATGATTTAAAACTGGGATACATTCGCACAGAGCTACATGCACGACGATCTTAGAAAGTTAGTGAGTAAGCTATATACCGTTTCCTCGAGTAGTGAATTAAATGTGAAATATAAAATTTGTGACATGCCACAGTCCAGAGTAATAACATCTCATGCAAGCAGATTCCATGTTCGCGTTCGGTACGTAAGCAAGCGAGCGTTCAGAGACCGGTTTAGCTTAAACGGCGGATAAGTTCAAAAATCACAAAATGGAAAACAAAATTATCTCTTTATTGAACAAATAAACTGAAATATTTTGATGTAAATAGCTTCATTTTCAATATGGAAGTATAACTTTGGTGTAACACAGTTGTTACGAAATACGTATATATAATGTAATTTAGTATTGTTAAGAAATAGAAGGTCAATATAGATGAGGAAATTACTTGTGGAACATGTCACATAAAATGAAGTGTACAGTAAATATTATTATGACCCTTCGGAATCACAAAAATTACTTTTCCTGTCATGAGGTCACAGCCCATGGGATTTCCTCCGAAACAATAGTATGTCGTACAAAGTACAAGTGTCACGACTCAAGAACATAAGTTCTAGGCGGATACTAGTTTATGTCAATCATTTCTTTGTTATATTTTGTTCGGTTAAGCACTTGAAGCCTTACGTCACTAAAAGCTTAATTCGATGAAATTATTTGTAAAATAGGTTATAAGTTAAGATATACGGTTTACAGAGTAATAAGTTGATAATTGTACTTTAAGTTGATGATAAATATTTTAAGTTGTAAACAAGTTTTAACAGTGATCGATTAAGTAAAAGACCAACTTGACTAGTGCGTCACCGGCCTTAAGTAAACAAAGTATGAGAGCTGGACCGAGCTTCTAACGCCAACCCACACTTACAACCTACAACGCTGATTGGATTGTGTGAATCACACCACCTTGCACAGGGCGTCTTCAAGATCCCCTCAAATTTTATTATAAAAGGAGGCGCACAGCAACAGAACAGTCAGTGGACTAAACACGAGAGTGGACTAAAAGGAGTGGACTAGCGGAGTAAAAAAGTGTATGAAACGTTGGAGAAGCTCAACCTGACAGAACAGACAGCCAAGACGAGAACAGAAAACAACGAGGTCCGAAAGGACGAATAATCCGAAGAGAAGAGAAGAACGGAGAAAGAAGAGAACATTAGTGAACTTTAGTAAAAGTTGTAAAGATCTCCTACCTCGCGTAAATACAAAAAAAGCTACATAACACAGTTAATGAAAACGAAACGATATGTACAAAGGAGAGATATTATGTATATATACGTGTATGTAAAACACAATGACTATATATATACAACACAATCATCTTATTATCTCTTGTTTGAATTGCATTTGACACGACCAACATGCGACGTATAACCTAGGCCTAAGATAGTATACGGTGCCCACATTGATCGGGCTGCCCCTTAGCCTGCCTATGATAAAAAGTTACCAGAACTATATCCGATGCATTCTTTTCATCACGTATTCTGATGTAGTAAATGATTTCACAATACAAGAATTTTATTCAATTTCAATATTGACAATAAAAATCATTAACGCGATGTGCATCACCAATCTTCATTCCTTGTTTTCAAATCTCCATTGTGAATATACAGCTTGGGTGTCCCAAAAAAAACGCAACCAAATAGATATAAGCACCTCTGCATGGGAATTGAAAATGGCTCTTAATCCTTCATTCAAAATGCTAAAAGTCATTTTAGCTGAACTATGGTGCAAACCCAAACAATATTAATATTCTTGCATATTTAAGTGCATGGTTGCGTTTTTTTTGAGACACCCTGTATAATGTTGGAGGAGATAATTCCTCTAACCCTACAGAAACAGTTTTTGCATTGCAAATTGAGGAAGGGCAGTAAGGTTGATCGATGCTGTATGGACACCAATGGCAATGTTTAATTTAATATTTGGTCGCGAAGCCGTTTATACGAGAACTTCGCGACTTAAATTAGCCGCGGTTTATTTTAGCCGAGCTTTAAAGTTTAAAGCCTGGGCAAATCCGGCTTATTTTTGCTCGTATAATAGGCTAATTACTAAATGGCCCTAATGCAACCATTTGAACAAAATTCAACCTCATCGTGGTATTTGATCAATCCGAACGAAATCGGCTTTGTGGTGCCATCATTTATCCATTTGATTAATCGGAACAAAATTCGGCTTTGCATGGGTATCGATCAGAATAAGGTTTTTCAACTCGAGTAAGGGCCTCCACAGACACAGACTAGAAATTTAGTCGTCGACAACAATTTGTGATCGACAAGTAAATACGTCCGATAAAGGATTCCACAGACTGGTGCTAAAATACTAATTTAGCAACCGAAATAGCGCGGAGATTAAAAGTAGTCGATATAAAACAAACTGACTGTTCAGTTTTCACACACTTAAAAAACGCCAAAAAATGAGGCCGTCGACAACTAGCGCGACAGACTACGTTTGTTAGTTGTCGATCACAAATAGTTGTCTACAACTAAATCCCTAGTCTGTGGAGGCCCTAAAATGGTTAATGGCCTATGAAGGACATCATAATATGTATTGATATTAGCTATCAATCATATGTTATTGGCTTACGGTAGCACCGAGCCTTCATACTGACCTTCGTCGAATTGATTATCCAAGGATCTCCATGTTCAGACACATCACGACATTTCTTTGTAGACTGACGACTATGAAAAAAATACATCGCTGTGCAGATTGTAATGACGGCCACTGCTGTTAGCAATACCTGGCAACGAGTTTTTAGTTTCATATTAATAAACGAACTATTGAACAAACTCTTCAGCTCTTTACTTAGTAATTAAACTTGTCCACTTAGCTTTTCTTAGGCTCAAACAAACACACTGCTGCCAAGATAATAAACACGTCACAAAAGAACATCTTTATCATGCAAGCCACTTGCTCAGTATGATACTTTAGAAGTGATATATTTGCATATTATCAAACACTCAATAAAAATTCAAACAAACTTGAACTCCTTCTAATTTAACAGCGATCTAAAGCGCTAATTCCACTGACTAAATTTTCAAGCAAATGCGAAATATTTCGCCTCTTTCTTTTGAGTTGTGAGCAATGAAGCAGAATTAATTTATTCAAGTAGTCGAAATTCAAAAGAAACAGGCGAAATATTTCGCATTTCGGCGAGAAAAACCGTGGAATTAGGCCCTCAGAAACCTCGTGCAGGTAAAAAGTAAGCATATTTAAATCGAGAGCCTTGCTTCCAAATGTTGTTGTTGAGTATACAATAAATGTCGTTTATAAAAAAGTTGTGTATTTAATAATTACTTACTTAATTAATGGTTTCCGTGTTTGGATGATCTAGAAAAGCGCTTCTAGAAAAGAGTTTTTCTAAACTCGAGCAACATTCCCAAGTGTTTGGATCAGTTCATCCAAACACGGAAACCATTAAGTAATTGTTTTATAAAATAACAAACCATAGTAAATTTGTTTTTAAATTTCCGCAAAATTTCCGTGTTTGGATGGCCTGATCCATATATATATATATGCATATTGTATACATGCATATTTAAATTGAGAGCCCTGCTTCCAAATGTTGTTGTTGTTGTAATAAATGTCGCGTGTATAAAAAAGTTGTGTATAATGCTCAGTCCATGTTTCTTGGCAAATACTAATCACCATGAAAATAACTTAAGTAAGACATTTGATGCTAATATAGCAATATTAAGTTAATATGAATTCTTCAGGCATCATGGTACCACGTATTTCAAGCATTTTTCAAAATGAGCGGAATATTTCAGTGATAGTTGGGCCTGGGGTCAACCCTAAACTCTTTCCAAAACTGGTAAATTTAAGGTAAACCACCAGGACCCATTGAAGTTTTATGAAGAAACTTACTAACTTAGAAACCATGCACTGTTAACGCGGCGTATAGGGATTCTAGTTTCCTCTGGAATTTTTTGGGATGTGTAATATGGATCGGTGTCTACCTCCTAAATGAAACTATTTACTTCGTTAGGATCAGCAAAATATTTATTTTTATATTAGACCATGCACCGATCTTTTGTTCCTGGTTTACATCTCTGCATGGTATTCCGCAATCCGCACAGCATTAGATGGATTTCTGCATATTTGCTTCGCTGTCTCTAGCTTTAATTGTTCGCTTTCTTTGCTTTAGGAAGTATTTTACCGATGAAGATATAAATGAAGGATTTCTTGAACCTGGATAATGGGAAAATTTTCTCAAACAAGCATATATCATTTGAGAATTGCTGCTTACTCACCTTCTTTCAACCATGCAATGTCTTTAAATTCATTCCACATGCATATTTCGTTTAGTCCATCAGACTGTGTGTCCGTGCCCAAAGTCAAAACTGGTCCATAAAAAATGCTGAGCAAAGTGTGCTTGTCAAGTACTACCTCTGGTAGTGCCTGGTCTTGGGCACCATGCCCAACTTCATTTGGAAGTATCATGTTCACAGTTCAACCCATTGGATCATGACCACTTCTCGATCGGATCCAATTCACTTCTCCGACATATGGAATGTATTTTGTTATTGACAACACAGTAAAGCATTGATTTTAGTTGATCAGCTGCATTTATACTTTGCAAGTCAACAGACTATACAGTGAATTGAACCCGACAAAATTGGATCATGGGAAACCTTTACATCTCTGATATACACGCGTCTGTTCTTTTTGCTTTCTTGTGAACACGTAGAACCTGACAAATTTGTGTTTATTTTACCGTGGGAACATTTGAATCGGACGAATTCAAGCACGGTCCAGATTCGTCTGTTCCCGTGTGAACGTGCATGGCATAAACTCCTTAACGAATACAGAAATAAAAAATAAAAACCAAAAATTTATTACCTTTAAGTTGCTTATATATCCAAGACCATCCATCTACAGGCTTGGGGTTTTTGTGATGGCGTCTTGATTCATATTGTTCAAGTTCTCCTTGTCCAGTTAACAATCATAGCGGTCAAATGTTCTGTGGTGCCGTCTCCTACTATCGAGTGTCCATTAAAAAACATCGCTCCAAGTTCGTTTTTGAGATATTTATATACGTTAGGCAGTCTTCGCTGTGCATTTGCATGAGAAAGCGAATCTACACCAATGATTAAAATATTTAACGGTATTCCTGGTTGTTTTTCTGCCTTTCGTTTTACCAAATGTTCATGCTGGACAGGCCAAGATTTCTTTAACGCTCTTCTTATTTTTGAGCAAATATTCAACTTCAATAAATTCATCCGTGATTTTTTCTTCTGTATTCATTGCTGGTACAGGGACACTTTTACCAAGAATGAACTTAAAGTCTCCTTGCCTAACAATCCGGCGATAATTCGCTGAAATAACTTCAGGATCTATAAAGCAATTGAAAATTAATTAATCATCCCCAACACGTACATTATCGGGATTTAGTAAAATTCCTTTATATATAAGCGCGCTGTTCATAACAAACAACTTTTAAATTCTTTCTCCAAGTCACAACCTCAGTAATTGCGTTCAAAGTTTGTTTGTATTGTGTAAAATATAGAAATTTTCTTGTAAAGCTTATGTAAATAGATGCTAACTAAAGGCTTCCTGTTAAATAATAGATGCAACCACAATAAATAAATATATTCTATTCCACCTGTGGCTGCGTCGTACGTCATCACGGGATACATGGCTTGTTAGCGTAAAACGTATAACTAGGGATCCAAGGATAGTGCAAAGTTTGGAAGCCCTCTAAAGCCCTAATTCCACGGGCTAAATTTTCAAACGAAATGCGAATTATTTCGCCTGGTTGTTTTGAATTGTGAGCAATGAGCAATTCGAGATCAACGAGCAAGCCGTAAGACCGAAATGAGTAGATATCTAAGTATCGAAGTTTCGATACTTGCGAAAATATATGGAATTTCATTCATTATATGGTACAACTAGGACTTAATATGATAATATCCTTATGCCAACGAAGCAAATTCGCATTCATACAACAGATACCCCATGAATGAATCAAAGACTTAAATCTCTCATTAAAAAAAAGACAACTTATACCAACGGCGTAAATTCTATTCAATTTAAATAAAAAGATAATTGACTTTCTGTCTAATAGATCACAAAGAGTGAAATTGGCCGAAGGTTGCTATTCTGAATGGGGCTCTGTTCCTTCTGGCGCTCCGCAGGGTACAAAGCTGCGCCAAAACACATACACAAAAAAAACAATAACAAAACAAAACCGAGTAATAAATAAAATACCTATTTAGAAATTGTGTCAATAGTCAACACATTTCGCGCACATCAGTTCTTTTGCACATGCAATATTTTCTTAAATGCGGAAGATCTCTTGCAATGCATTCTGGTTGACTCCCGTATTTGTTCACTCTGCTAATAGCCTTGCTTACAATAAACCAATCTTTATGATAGCGTACGGTTGCTTCATATATTCCATTATTTGGTATCGTCGTAAATTGTACTTGATAGCGACAAAAATCCTTGTGATTTGGACGTGACTTGTCACTAAACGCAGCTTTCAAATCGTTTGTTTGCTTAAATGACAAGACTTTATCATTTGGTCGTTCGAATAGCGCGTAATTTATATTCTTTAGTGATAATTTTTGACAGTTTTCAGCACTCTTTTTGTGTTCCAGGTTAGCATTGTTCATGAACTCCACTGCTGCAAGAGCTGAATTATTCAGGTGACTATGTCCAAGATTTACATCTACCCATTCTAAGCATGGACACCAATGTTCCTCAACGTTAGCCTGAGAACATGTGCGTGATATGGGAACTTCTATCAACAAGCTTTGACCGTGTTTTATATCAGCAGGGACCTCAGGATAACTGAGCATGTGACGGAAAGTGGCGTATACGTCATACCATGACGTCAAACGGTTTGTGTTTAGTTTTAGATTCTTCGAAATCTCTGGATGTTCTCTGAGAAACCATTTTGGAAATGCCATTGAATAAAATGGAAGTCTTTCTTCGAGTTTTCCTTGCACCAAAGTTCGTATTTTGCCATATCGAGTGCCATGGTCCCCCATGATTATAAGTAATGTGTTGTTGAGATGATTATTTTGTTTTAAACCTTTTAGAAGTGATAATAAATCTGGTTCAATCTTCGATGTTTCACTGTTGGAATTGTGAGAGTAACGTACTAGAAAAAACAACAAAAAATGAGTAAGAAGATAAGCTATTGAAGAAATGTTCAAAACGTACAGGGGACCCTGGGAACGAGGTTGGATTTCGAAGGAGCTGCAGGCCTCACCTTACCGTTAAATGAGAAAAAAAACTTCAATTGTTTTTTGAACATATCAAACACTTCTTGGATATAATCAAACTGAACATTTGATATAGTTTTTGAAGCTAAGCACTGGTCTTTTCCTTTTAGCAGTTTTTCAGCCATAGAAAAAAATGGCCTGGTATAGAAATCTGTGGGCGGATTTTTGAATCCCATTAGTCTATACTGCCATGGACCAATAATTGGCCAGTCACCAGAGTAACCAGTTACATAACCTCGTTCTAAACAATTGAATCAAAAGATAAAATAGTAAGACCAGTGTATTCTCCCCACCAGGAACACAATATTTCATACGGCGTTAATGACCAATCAGAATCACTAAGCCCAGAAAAAATGAGATGGTTTCAGTGATTGTACGAGTAAGTTATAAACACCCCCGCAATTATCCTTCTATTTACTCCACTGATGGCTTCTGTGGTTGTGTGAGTATGATTAACGACCTAGGATTAACGAATACAGAAAAAGAAAATAAACCCCAAAAATTTATTACTTTTAAGTCGCTTATATATCCAAGACCATCCATCTACAGGCTTGGGGTTTTTGTGATGGCGTCTTGATTCATATTGTTCAAGTTCTCCTTGTCCAGTTAACATAGCGGTCAATTGTTCTGTGGTGCCGTCCCCTACTATCGAGTGTCCATTAAAAAACATCGCTCCAAGTTCGTTTTTGAGATATTTATATACGTTAGGCAGTCTTCGCTGTGTATTTGCATGAGATAGTGAATCTACACCAATGATTAAAATATTTAACGGTATTCCTGGTTGTTTTTCTGCCTTTCGTTTTACCAAATGTTCATGCTGGACAGGCTGGAGAAAGATTTCTTTAACGTTCTTCTTATTTTTGAGCAAATATTCAACTTCAATAAATTCATCCGTGATTTTTTCTTCTGTATTCATTGCTGGTACAGGGACATTTTTACCAAGAATGAACTTAAAGTCTCCTTGCCTAATAATCCGACGATAATTCGCTGAAATAACTTCAGGATCTATAAAGCAATTAATTACAAGTTAATGTTCTGTACAGATGAAATTACAGTATGATATATACGAATTTACTAAATCCCCATTCTAACTACCAACTATATCATTAATCTTTCTGATTATATGATTGGTCAGCAAGGAGTAGACTATGCATGGGGCCAGCAAAAAGAAATGTATAGCCGCGATTACGAGATCTAAAATTTCCAACCCGTTATTTCAAGATCAAGTGACATAATAATTCCTTCCTTATTTTAAGGGTTCTTAACTGCCCAGCCCGCCATTTGAAGAGTATAAGAGATGTCTTATGCATAAAGGGGGTCTGTCTGTTTCACTTGAATACGAAGGAGAGTACTTAATTTGTAAAGGAGATGCTTACCTAAGAATTGTATTTTTCCATTTACTAATTTTCCATAGGATTTGTGCTTCGCACAGTTAGGGTTTGCCACATCAGAGAATAACTTCATTATTGCTGGATGGAATGGATCAATCTCTGGTAACCGACAAGCAAGATCTGAATCGTTCTTTTTTAATTGTAGCAATGATGGACATTCTCGCTATAACAATAGAATATGAAAATATCGCGGTCAAGTTTAGAAAACTGTAACGTTATCTCCTTACTCAAACAGACAAGTACATGGAGAAAATACATGGACGCGCGAAGTGTTGAGAATAATATCGAACGAGTGAGATATGATTCTGAACACAAGAAATAAATTCCATATTTTCAAGCATCCATGTATTTTTGTTTTTTTGAAAGTTTTTTTAATCCCCAGGGGCTGCTTAACCCTGGGTCAAAACAAATCTTTGACTTTACATTAATTTTTTTAATCGCTTGCTTACAAAGTTGAATATATTTTTTCATAAATATTCTCTAAACCGATAGAAGCAATATTTTCTAAAGTTTTAAAACGAGCGGTATTTCAGAAGCACATAAACTAGGTTCAACCCAGCGTTAGCGCTAAACCGTTGAACAACTGGCCCCAGGGCACGAATATTTGACTTCTGATTGGTGGATCAAACACGATAATTGCACATGTGTTATTATCGCTTTTCACAATGGCGGTTCGCCAATAAAACACTGAATACTATGTAATAAACAAAAATAAATTATAATGTGTAAATTGAATGTGAGCGAATCAAAATGATAATGCAGTATTATAAGGTTAGTTTTAGGTCAGTTTTACCAACTTTACCTTCGGATCAATTATTGTCCTGCTTATCCATTCCTCAGGGCCAACTGTCATTTCTATATCTTTAGGAACTGGTAACAATGGTGCCTAGAAAAATTCTTTATTGTCAATGACACACAGTGCACAACCAATATATGTACAAAGATCGTCACTATGTGGTGACCACGTGAATCCGGTCTAAGACCCCGTTTACACATTATTTTAACACCAAAAAAGGGGTAAAAAAAGGGGTAAAAAACGGTTCAAAATGAGTAGGTTTTGGAGTAACAAATAACTCCACTTCTGGTGCTATAATTCAACACCGCTTTTGGAGTTAATTTAACTCCAATTCGGGATTTAAAACATAACTCCATTTTTGGAGTTAAACACATTAACAAAGTTTTAGGTAGGCCTGTTTTTAGGTGTTAGGCCGGTTTTCTATTATATAGGTAAATTTTTCGCTTGATTTTCTTTTCAATTGTGATCTATCAAGTGAATCTCAGAATTGAGCGAAATATTCCGTTCCATTGAAGATTTCACCTCCACCTATATATTATTATAAAATTGAATGCATGAGATCAATTACGTTTCCGTTTGAGTACAGCTAGTCAACTAAGCATTAAAGGAATTGCTTCTATAGTGGCTCTTAACCCATGTGAAATATCGATGATTTGTTATCATTACATGTACAGTGCAGTAATATCATTTGATTCACGATCAGATTTAAGAATTCCAAAATATTCAGTACTTTCGGGAATAGAAATATTTTCGTAACATATTCAAGGGATTTCAAGCAAGTACTATGATTTAAAACTGCATGGGATACATTCGCACAAAGCTACATGCACGACGATCTTAGAAAGTTAGTGAGTAAGCTATATACCGTTTCCCCGAGTTATGAAATATAAAATTTGTGATATGCTACAGGTCCAGAGTAATAACATCTCATGCAAGCAAATTCCATGCTCGCGTTCCGTACGTAAGCAAGGGAGCGTTCAGTTCTCCAAGCTGGCAACTTTCGTGCGAATAAATTAAGCCGAACGTTATTAAACGTTTGTCCAATATTGCTATTCTATGCTCGTAATAGCCTAATTGCTAAATGATCCTAATGCAACCATTTGAACAAAATTCAGCTTCATCGTGGTATTTGATCAATCCGAACGAAATCGGCTTTGTGGTGCCATCATTTATCCATTTGATTAATCGGAACAAAATTCGGCTTTGCATGGGTATCGATCAGAATAAGGTTTTTCAACTCGAGTAAGGGCCTCCACAGACTAGAAATTTAGTCGTCGACAACAATTTGTGATCGACAAGTAAATACGTCCGATAAAGGATTCCACAGACTGGTGCTAAAATACTAATTTAGCAACCGAAATAGCGCGGAGATTAAAAGTAGTCGATATAAAACAAACTGACTGTTCAGTTTTCACACACTTAAAAAACGCCAAAAAATGAGGCCGTCGACAACTAGCGCGACAGAGTACAGACTACGTTTGCTAGTTGTCGATCACAAATAGTTGTCGAAAACTAAATCCCTAGTCTGTGGAGGCCCTAAAATGGTTAATGGCCTATGAAGGACATCATAATATGTACTGATATTTGCTATCAATATATGTTGTAGCACCGAGCCTTCATACTGACCTTCGAATTCATTATCCAAGGATCTCCATGTTCAGACACATCACCACGACATTTCTTTGTAGAACGACTATGAAGAAAATACATCGCTGTAAAGATTGTAATGACGGCCACTGTTAGAAATACCTGGCAACGAGTTTTTAGTTTCATATTGAAAAACAAACTATTGAACAAATTCTTCAAACTTCTTTCAGCTCTTTACTTAGTAATTAAGCTTGTCTTAGGCTCAAACAAACACACTGCCAAGATAATAAACACGTCACAAAGAACATCTTTCATCAAGTCACTTGCTCAGTATGATACTTTAGATCGCTACTTTAGAACTGATATATATCTGCATATTATCAAACACTCAATAAAAATTAAAACAAACTTGAACTCCTTCTATTTAACAGCGATCTAAAGCGCTAATTCCACTGGCTTAATTTTCAAGCAAATGCGAAATATTTCGCCTCTTTCTTTTGAGTTGTGAGCAATGAAGCAGAATTAATCTATTCAAGTAGTCGAAATTCAAAAGAAACAGGCAAGATATTTTGCATTTCGGCGAGATAAAGCGCCCGCGGAATAATGCCAGCCCAACAGGTGGGCATTTTGTTCGCGCTGACCGAAAATTGCGGGCTTATTTCTTCTTCAATTTGCATTTTCGCGTCGAAGAACTAAAAATACAGACTTTGGTGCAATAGTTTTGCTATTTACTCTAAAGCATGTTCATAAAAATTCGCTACTGTTGTTGAGAAAGAAAAGCGGTTTACGATAAACTAAAATGCGTCGAAATCCGTTCATATATTCAGTAAAGTGTCAGTAAAATGTCTCAGAAGTGGTTCCAAAGCTCAATCTTGCGGATGACATAGTTGTTAATATACCTCTATTAACGAATTTTATTGCAAATCGACCCATCTTCATTAAAGTATAGCTCGAAAATTAGGGTATCCTCACACTCTGTAATTAGGCTTAAATAAAAGTTTTACTATAGTCTTTTTATTAGAATTAATATTCAACATAGGAAAAAAGCCAAAGGGGTGAAATTGACATTGCATGTATGTGTCCACTATTTTTGAGATGTTTTGTTTGGTATTTTGAAAAGGTCACCTGGGAGGAAAATAAAGCTTGAACAATACTGAGATTATAAGAAGAGGTATGTAAATTATAGAATGTTGAAAAAAAACCCAATCCATTAGCAATGTTTTGGATTCTATGAGGTCTCACATATAGCATATTTAGATTATTGTTGCATTTATATAGAGATCCATTCATAACTCAATAGATCAAGAAGTTGACTATCCTCACACTTTGTAACTAAATTTTTCTGTTGTATTTTTCACCTGCCTTTGTGAAAAAAACAGTTTTAGGACCACGAAAATTGCGCGCAATACTTTTTAGGAGCAATGAAAAGGATGAAATTAGGAAAAGTTAAATGTTGCTTTCCACTCGTCAGGGTATAATTTAACTTATTCTAGTTTGTTTGCTAAAACTTTGGTCTAAAATATGCCTATGGTATCTGAGCATTTTGTAGAACTCATTTTTTGGTCTAACTTAGGCCCTTTTGCTTTTTTTCAGCTGATGGTATCTGCTCATATTATTGTTGGTATTAAATATGCTATCCTCATAGAATTCGACAATCCTCATAGAGTTTTCCTTTGGCAGAGCACGTGTGTGACACCAAACATAAGATTGCATGGGAAAACTCTAAAGTAATTACCACTAACACATGGTCAAAGACTTTGCCTAGAAACGTGGCATATAAATATAAGTATAATCATGCTCTGAATAGGGACGACAGTGCCCATTTGCCAGAGGAATATATGCATCATATTGGCAGGTCAAATTCACGCAAATCTTGTAAACCATTCTCCTGAAGATGAATCGATCTTGATTCGAAATATACAGAATAAAATTTGTATTATGCTTTCATTTTTCGGAATTACTTTCAATCAATGTGTTTAAGTTCATTCCACATATTTCGTTTAGTCCATCAGACTGTGTGTCCGTGCCCAAAGTCAAAACTGGTCCATAAAACATGCTGAGCAAAGTCAATCTTTGTCAAGTACCACCTCTGGTAGTGCCTGTTCTTGGCCACCATGCCCAATTTCATTTGGAAGTATCATGCTCAACCTATTGGATCATGACCACTTCTCGATCGGATCCAATTCACTTCTCCGACATATGGAATGTATTTTGTTATTGACAACACAGTACAGCATTGCTTTTAGTTGATCAACTGCATATATACTTTGCAAGTCAACAGACTATACAGTGAATTGAATCCGACAAAATTGGATCATGTGAAACCTTTACATCTCTGATATACACGCGTCTGTTCTTTTTGCTTTCTTGTGAACACGTAGAACCTGACAAATTTGTATTTATTTTACCGTGGGAACATTTGAACCGGACGAATTCAAGCACGGTCCAAAATTCGTCTGTTCCCATGTGAATGCGCAGGTAAGTGCATTGCACGTCGAATTTAATAGAAAAGTATATAGAAAAACGCTGTTCGAATGTGAAAGATGTTAATTCTTTGAAATCCGAGGAAGATTCTCGCAAATTTGGATATGAAATTAAAAAGGAATAGTAAGTGAAGTTATATACAGTTGATGAAGTGACATATGTATCAATATTTAAAAAACAATACATGAACGAGATTCATATTATTTTCACATTTTCACTTTTTGTACGCGACTCTTATTAAGTTAACCACTTATTATAAACCACCTTTACTACATCAGTCTCTAATACATTCTATAACTGAAAACATCACTTGTTTTGAGTGCTATTGATAACTACGTCGTAACGCATACGTCATTTGCTCATGATGTTTTCATTCCCAGTCCTCCCAGTCATCCTAATAATATAGAAAAACAGAAAAACAATAATCAATCTAGCGGTGGGCAGGGAGTCTGAGCGAGAGCAAAACAACGAGAGGTTTTCTATCAAATCTGGAAAATTTCTGATTCCCCTTCTCAGTACTTACATCTTCAGAGTCAATTTCATTCGCTGTTATTGATTGTACCAGCTTCTCTACGTCTTCATTTGTAACATCTTCATTAAAATCAAAATCATCATCATCATCATCATCATCGACCTCATTTGCCAGTTGTTCATCAGAATCTAGTTCTTTTCCATCATTCACCACAACAACACTTGAACTTGATGACGTACCTTAATATATCGTATACACGTACGTCTTTATTGTGGCACACACATATCATGTTTTTAGGATTAAAGTAGATAGCCACTTTCTCTAATTACCATTACTATATTAGTCTCTAATATATTAATATATCGGTGACTCGGGACGCCTAAGAATTGTAAAATAACACTCCTCATTTCACAATGTATTTTATAATATAATATTCATAGTACGCGCGTGCTGATTGGTCGAGAAGCGTGTTTGAGGTCGAAAACTCGGGAATTTTCCCGCCGAACTTGACAAGCGAAGTAATGTAATGAGAATTTGTAATTGAATCGAATTATAATATTTGTACAAAATCTTTTCATTGAGTTATATTATAAAAGAAATAGAAAACATTTTTTCCTTTGTTTCTATACAGTTATAGAAACACTTGTCGGCGTTTGGGAAAACTCGAAATAAAAATCCACTGATTATTTCTCGTTCTCCCAAACTCCACGCGTGTTTCTATAACTGTATAGAAACACGGAAAATGCTTTCTATTTCTTACATATGCCATGGTGGCAATACGTATGAGAACTAGGACTAAGGTTATGGCATGAAAACGAATATGAAAACGCTTGAAAACACATGCATGGCCTAAGTGCACATGGCCTAAGTATTCAAATTCTTAGAAGAACTTTAAATTAAGGCGCGACGCCGCTATAAACATAAGACTACTACCTTCTTTATCCAAAACTTTAATCCATGAGCTGCTGTCAGAAGAATCGCTTTTTCTGGAGGACGAATCCCCTTCAGATTTCGTTTCTAAACATGAAGATGAATCCTTGGACGGCGTGTCGTCGTGGTTATTATGCGCAGAAGTTGATTTCGCGTCATGAACAATGTTCTTTACTTCCTTATTCTGATTACCACAATTCTTGTCTGCTGCAGCTTCGGTCGTGTCGATTTTATCTGCTGACGAATTTTTTGATCGAATGATGCAGTGTGGTTTATTGTTCTGTTGTAATTTCGTCTCTTCCTGCAACACTTCGTGCCGAGGATGATTATCTGTTATAACATTCGTATCAATTGATGTTAATTCTTCGTCTTTTGGTGTCGCTAAACCAGAGTCAATTATTACAATATTAAAATCATATTTTAAGGTAGTTCACGCACGAATATATGAAATTTGATACTCGTGAATAAAACTTATTATATAATAAAAAATATGACAGGTATTGTGTTATAACATAATTATATTTCATCATCGGCATCGGCTTAGGCAATTGATGAACACCGTATTTGGGTGGAGGGGGGGGGGGTGTAGGCGCTGCAGCCCCCATGCAAGCCCTCTCTCAATTATGAAAGTCCATAACTATGGATTTCATTGCGTTTCTCTCAAATGACGATGATTGAAATAAAATGTAAATTCAATGTTGTGGTGATTTTCCTCGACGAAATTGTAAATCGGTTGTAGATATGGTTATAACAACCTGTGATACTGTTTGTCTCCTCATCATCTTCATCATCCCAACCCAAATCTTGACTGTCATTTCGACTTGCTCTCTCAACAATATCCGCTAATCTTTTGTTCGCCTGCGATTGTGCAAATAATCAGACTATATAGACATATGGATGCTTTCAGGGATAAAACAATAATGCGCGATAATTGGGGTTGAAAATTCGTATATTCTCTTCTGCTTGACGGAAAACGCACAAAAGAAATCCGCTAAGCCGAGTGAATAAATGAATGTGCACCCCCAAGTCTAGTTTCGGCCCTGTATGCCTTTACCAAGCGTGTGCCCTACCATGCACATATAGTTGTAGGTGCAAACTAGCTAAAAATGTAACGAAAACTTCGACTTAGTCTAGCTATTTCAGTGTGTACCAATCTCGAGAGTCTTGCATTAGCTAGCCATAGAAATTAAATGTAATCTTTGCGTGTGTTGTGTATAGACAAACAAACACGTGGATTTTTTATGGGGTTTTTTGGGAATATATAAAATGAAAGATTTCCTTACCGTTTCTATTTCATGAAGCTTATAAAAATAACGATGCCAAAACGTTGAGTGGCTTTGAACACTCGGAACCTTGAAAATTGGGGAGTAAAAACAAAAGGAAATGAATATATTTCATAAAAATTATCCGTGCAACATCACTCATTTGAGTCGCATATTTCACTTTTTTCATTAGTATTCCTTTGGGTATCATGACAGCCAGCAAATTATGAAGCACTCGAGTGAAACACGCAAATTTTTTTACTAAAAATTTAATCCATTCACAGTTCATGATACTAATTAGCGGACTGTTGTTCGCTTGTTATCATTATAGATATATACTGTCGACATAAAATAGAGAACAGCGAACTATATTGAAAAAAAAATTCTGTTGTATATGAGATAAACAATCCAACTACAAAAACAGATTTTTGATGGACAACTCATGCATCAAACTCACAAATTTCGTATACAGTCTTCTAACATCAGGATTGTTTACGAGTAGTTCAGATATTTCTCCTTTCTTGGAGTCAAGATTAAATGTGGCACACCAGGTTTCGTAACCATCGCCTGGAAACAGAAATTTCTTTGCTAAAGTATCTAACCCGAGATAATTGAATATAGAAAACGATCCAGTTTATAAGAAATACTCAAATAAAACTTACTATCAGGCTCGTTGGAATAGGTTTCTGGGTTCGTTTGCATTTCCTGAAGTTTTGCCTTCAAGCATAAATTATTAAAATACTTTAAGTTTTATCGAAATCACTTTCCATGCACACGTTGTTCTGCAAAGAAATGCCGAAAGAAAGCAAAAAGCTAAGAAAATACGATTTCAAAGTGATTTGGCTAACCTGTGTTCTATCATAGACAGCGGGCATAGTTGATGATGTTGATCTTTGGTCGTCAGTTTTATTCTCATCTTCAGACGATGTTGGTTTTGAAGTTTTATCAGCTGCTTGATGGAGACTCGTAGAAATACTAGTCAAGATATCTGAGAATCCTAAACATAACATAGCCACAAGTTACACACATGCACTATTCCAGGTTCAACTGCATGAAGATATGCAAGACATGCATACAAGAAAAAATATTTCAAAGAACAATGAAATTTTGTGATCCCAAGATTGGAGCCTGATAAGAAAACACATTGCATGGCAATGACAATTATAACTTTTTTGCCACAGAGTTTAAATCTTGGCTTTACAAAATTTTGTTCTTCGTATGTTTTTGCTGGGTTTTATTAGATATCTGCTGGATATAATAATGTCTTTACAAGACAAGAATAATTCACCTTGTTTTACTTTGCCACTGGTTGCATTTTTCTCAGTCTCGTCCACCTGCGTCACAGTATTATGATCAGTGATATTATTTAGGTAACTGCTTCAGTTTAGTGTAGTGAGTATGATTAAAGTTGACAGTTTATAAATTATAAGTGTTCATAACACCAGCGGCAGCTCTTCAAATCATTTTTTTAACTAGCCTCCGGGCAGAAAAGCGTTCCATATGACGCAAACGTCGGCAAAGTATTATTGTCGATGATTATTGATGAGTTAAATCTTTTGTCTTTCTGAAATCATTTTCTCTATGGATTACAGACAATGAGTCGTCGACAGGTCAGTGTCATATGGAAACCTGGCTTTACTATCATTAAGGCCTGATTCCCACTAGCTCCTAAGAATCGGGGATCCATTGTATTACTTTCCGATATAGAAAAAGCATATTGCACACCAGCGACCTCAGATAAAGGGAATCCCAGATTCTTAGGACAAGTGTGAATCAGGGTTAAAGCCTGGTTTTCATATGTCACAGACGGTCGGCGATAGCTATTGTCAGTTTTCATTGATGAATGAAGTGCTTTTTATTTCGATTATATTTTCCTCGTCACTGACCACAAACAATACATCGTCGAGTGTCGGCAACATACAAGAACCAGGCTTTACTAGTTGTCAGTACCAATTGTTATATGTACCTTGATACTGTATATGTACCTTGATACTGTTATATGTACCTGGATGCTCCTATTAACAGCCGTAGCGGAGTCAGCAATGACCACAGAAGTGTCATGTTGAATTGTGTTTACGAATTCGGACAAATCACTTTGAACAAACTCAAGAGCCGTCGTTGTCTGAAAAGTAAAATAACAATACATTCCCTTGGTCATTTAAAATAATTACGACAGGACACTATTGACAATATTTCAACTAACAGAACAGGACATGATATCATTGAAAACATGGATTGTCTCTTATAGGAATTTTTCTTAGCGTAGCTTAATGGACTACAATGGCGAAATTAACAATATTGTTGTGTTTTTCACCCGTACAATATGGCACATATTTTTTTTTGAAAAATTATTCCATCCATGCATGTGATCAACACAGGGGCTGCAGAAGATTGTTAAGTGAGGTAATATCCGGACTGTGGTCTGTATATTCCGTATCTGGACCAGTACCCTGGATGTCTGATTGGTTGACAAGCGGTCTATAAAACCCATATCCGGACTGTAGTCTGTATATTCCGTATCTGGACCAGTACATATCTCGGATGTCTTATGCAGCTCAGCCATATAATATACAGATTATTGACCTTGCTTGTTCGATCTGTACTGTGAAGTATAAGAATCCTGAAAAGCCTCAGTCTGATATTTCACAGTACAGACCTCACGCTCGGTCAATAATCAGTTAATATTTATTATTGCGTAAATGATTATTGCTCCATATTGAATCTTGGAGATAGCATGCATTATTGACAGGTAATATACCAGGTATAGGTACCAGATCAATCATTATTGTTATTTAGCATGCTGTAGAACTGTCTGTAGCTTGAAATAATAAAAGTGGTAGAAAAAAACACTATCATGTGAAAATATGGTCACCCTATCCAGTATCCAGGCTGATTATTAAAATCAATATATGAGATAAGTGTGAACTCCATAGGCATGTGTTTAGTTCAACAGAAAAGAAGAGGGGCGGGGATTCAGGCCAGTACAATCATGGGTAGTCATTTCAGTCCCACCAACAGTCGCCTTGATGCCTCTAAGATGGTGTATATATAATTCATTAAAAATTATGCTAAATCATATTATAAGTCTATTTTTATTATAAACGAATACAATAAGAATTTAAAGCAGAAAATGTTTGTAGAAGTTTGTAGATAGAATTTTGAACAAAAAATGTTTTCGAACGATACGATTTCTGATCTACGACAATACTTTGCCTACGAATCACACGATTGATATCAAAGTGAATGTTTTTTTAATATGTAAAACTAAATGAAAGGCTATGCTTGCACCTTCTCTCTGACATTTTCCAGTATTCCAGTCGTCCAACTACTCCACCATCTTATAAAATGATGAAATATTTATTAATATTTGTTTATAGGATATACACAAAAATGAAAAAATTATAAGAGGTATTTGACTTACGAATTTTCATCTTGCGCCATATTTGTATTGTGGCTCTTTCGTTCAAAATAAAAATAAATTTTGCTTCGTGGATCTCAGGGTTCACTTATGGATAACATACGACATACGAACAACAACGGGAGTTCAATGGGAGTGCTGAGTGCATCGCATCCATCACGTGCATCATCAGTGGGAGCATAAATTACTTTTATACAATAGACAAACCAGAAGATTTCTTCGGTCATACTAAAGCCTGTTTTCCACTAGGCGGAAATTTACCCGCGGAGCGGAATTTTTAATTGTCTGCGCGCTTTCACGCAGAACTAATGTGAGAAAAACAAAGAAAAATTCCGCTCCGCGAGCAAAATTCCGCCTAGTGGAAAACAGGCTTAAAGGCCATGTTACACAGCGTTTCTCGCAACTGCAATGCAATTCTTCTTTTGAGAGATGTAAATTTGGCAACCACCGAACTTTTGTCTTTATTACACTTCATGGCGTTTGTTCATTTTGTTTGTTTTGGCTACACAACTTACACTCACTGATCACTGAACTATACTATTGCTCGGAATATAGCCCAGTGTCACTAACACACTTACTATTTGAAGACTCTTCACTAGTTCACATCTCCTAAACAGAAACAGAAAGAGAGTGTGCGTTGTGCGGTGTGTCCAATGGGTGTGCCACAAGCCTAGCGCGTCACAGACGAATCTAAAACAGTGGCAAGCCTTAAGAGCGAAGAAAAATTTAACGTATTAAACAATACCAGAGATCATTCATAAACATCAAACATTTGTTTTATTAGATCAGCATCTTCATCAACCTTACAGCAGTAAAACAGCGACAAAGACATTCAGACTGTCAACTCAGCGTTCTCGTTAGTGCCTTCAGCCCGAGAACTGTCGATCAAAAGTCTGAATAAATCCCCTGGCTTTCCCTGCGAGTTTTCAAATTCATACTTTCAAATAATCTGACATTGAAAACAACTCAAGATTTTCTAATAATTCTGGACTTGGTTTATTCATTAATACTGGTCCATGAGATAGTTTGAACTAAGACTTCACCTTGTTTGGTATACCAGCGCAGTATGGTAATACAGGTTAGATCCCAATGACATGCAGACCATGATCTCGATGAATCACCCTGAATTCTTCTATAGCTAAATTTTCATTCCACAACAAGAAACACAGCGTGTTTATGGGCATTTTAATAGCACATTCAATTGTTATTCCCATTTGATTGCATATAAAATCCAATTTTGATTTAATTTCAAATACATAACTTCGAAGTTTGGGACGGCACTTGTAGAGAAAGTCGACAAACCTACTGCGACCATTCTATTCCTCGCCACAATGAATCGAACCACGCAGGTATTATACACTGAAGCCAGAGTTAGCCAAACTTAACATCAGCACAACATCTCTCCGCTTAATGAGGGCTAGTCAAGACAATTAACCAAGACCATTATGCACACTTATACAAACGTTGCGGACACTTGATCTCTTGCTCAGCACACAAAGCATCACCAAAACCAGTTCTTTGTGTAGAGGCTGCACCTACTCCTTCAAAAAGGTTGGGACAAATACCCAAGGCTACAATAAACTGGATAACAGTCTTGATGATTTGTTGATCTTTCACGCTCAGATCCATTACGGGAACTCGTGTTAAGTTTTCAGACCTTCATATACTAAACACAAAGTTAACAAAACATTTAAGTAAACTAAGCCGTTCAGTCATTTATTATGAGTTTCCTTTGGAGAATGATGACTCTTTTGACGTTAAAAACCAACAAGGATTGTTTCAAAACACTATCTAATTTCTAGAGGCTAGTTTCCACTCAGGAAAATTCTCCTTTGGATCGGACAGCACTGAAAAGTTTCCTTTGTATACACGCCGCCTGAGAACTCACCGGCAAAGGAAATTTTCCTGTCCGTTCCGATCCAAAGGAGATTTTTCCTGAGTGGAAACTAGCCTTAAAAGGATATCAAAACACTAAAATTTCTCGTTAAAAACACTTAAAAAACGTTTAGGCGTTTAAATCTTGTCATTTCCAAGCGTGTGCCTTATTAGTCGTTTTCTATGCATATACTTGTTAGGGACCGCCTCCCGAGACCAGGAAAAGCTTAAATACGTTAAATTCATCTTCGCTCTCAGGGCTAGCCACTGTAGCTGATTCGTCTATGACGCTAGGCTTGTGGCGATGCATACTCTGTTTCTCACTGAGACGTAACGGTTAGGTGCACATACATCATGGTCTGGGGGCCGTAGTGCATCTCCCCCTTAGACGGCCGTTAAGATGTGAGTTATGGGGGGGAGTTCTTCCTATAGCAACTGTCCTTGCACCTTTCGTAGTTGTAACTATGTTGGTATATTGCAGCCGGTTGTATAACCAGGTTAGATTGTGGCATAGGCTGGATGATCTCTTTTGGGTGTTTTTACATTCTTTCCAAATTTTTTTTTTTTTGCATGCTTTCCAAGTTTTTCTTTTACATGCAAAAAACACTGTTATTAAATATATATGGAACGGATATAAAAATTTATATCGACTGAAAACCACCTTAGTTTACCCCTGAATACTCTCCCCAGTCTCTGCATGGCTGAGTCTCTGAATCAAACAATAGTACAATACCAGAAATCATTCATAAACATCAAACATCTTCATCAACCTTACAGCAGTAAAACAGCGACAAAGACATTCAGACTGTCAACTCTGCGTTCTCGTTAGTGCCTTCAGCCCGAGAACTGTCGATCAAAAGTCTGGATAAATCCCCTGGCTTTCCCTGCGAGTTTTCAAATTCATACTTTCAAATAATCTGACATTGAAAACAACTCAAGATTTTCTACTAATTGTGAACTTAGTTTAAATATTCATTAATACTGATCCATGAGATAGTTTGAACTAAGACTTCACCTTGTTTGGTATACCAGCGCAGTATGGTAATCCAGGTTAGATCCCAATGACGTGCAGACCATAATCTCGATGAATCACCCTGAATTCTTCTGTAGCTAAATTTTCATTCCACAACAAGAAACACAGCGTGTTTATGGGCATTTTAATAGCACATTCAATTGTTATTCCCATTTGATTGCATATAAAATCCAACTTTGATTTAATTTCAAATACATAACTTCGAAGTTTGGGACGGCACTTGTAGAGAAAGTCGACAAACCTACTGCAACCATTCTATTCCTCGCCACAATGAATCGAACCACGCAGGTATTATACACTGAAGCCAGAGTTAGCCAAACTTAACATCAGCACAACATCTCTCCGCTTAATGAGGGCTCGTCAAGACAATTAACTAAGACCATTATGCACACTTATACAAACATTGCGGACACTTGATCTCTTGCTCAGCACACAAAGCATCACCAAAACCAGTTCTTTGTGTAGAGGCTGCACCTACTCCTTCAAAAAGGTTGGGACAAATACCCAAGGCTACAATAAACTGGATAACAGTCTTGATGATTTGTTGATCTTTCACGCTCAGATCCATTACGGGAACTCGTGTTAAGTTTTCAGACCTTCATATACTAAACACAAAGTTAACAAAACATTTAAGTAAACTAAGCCGTTCAGTCATTTATTATGAGTTTCCTTTGGAGAATGATGACTCTTTTGACGTTAAAAACCAACAAGGATTGTTTCAAAACACTATCTAATTTCTAGAGGCTAGTTTCCACTCAGGAAAATTCTCCTTTGGATCGGACAGCACTGAAAAGTTTCCTTTGTAAACGCCGCCTGAGAACTCACCGACAAAGGAAATTTTCCTGTCCGTTCCGATCCAAAGAGATTTTTCCTGAGTGGAAACTAGCCTTAAAAGGATATCAAAACACTAAAATTTCTCGTTAAAAACACTTAAAAAACGTTTAGGCGTTTAAATCTTGTCATTTCCAAGCGTGTGCCTTATTAGTCGTTTTCTATGCATATACTTGTTAGGGACCGCCTCCCGAGACCAGGAAAAGCTTAAATACGTTAAATTCATCTTCGCTCTCAGGGCTAGCCACTGTAGCTGATTCGTCTATGACGCTAGGCTTGTGGCGATGCATACTCGTTTCTCACTGAGACGTAACGGTTAGGTGCACATACATCATGGTCTGGGGGCCGTAGTGCATCTCCCCCTTAGACGGCCGTTAAGATGTGAGTTATGGGGGGGAGTTCTTCCTATAGCAACTGTCCTTGCACCTTTCGTAGTTGTAACTATGTTGGTATATTGCAGCCGGTTGTATAACCAGGTTAGATTGTGGCATAGGCTGGATGATCTCTTTTGGGTGTTTTTACATTCTTTCCAAATTTTTTTTTTTTTGCATGCTTTCCAAGTTTTTCTTTTACATGCAAAAAACACTGTTATTAAATATATATGGAACGGATATAAAAATTTATATCGACTGAAAACCACCTTAGTTTACCCCTGAATACTCTCCCCAGTCTCTGCATGGCTGAGTCTCTGAATCAAACAATAGTACAATACCAGAAATCATTCATAAACATCAAACATCTTCATCAACCTTACAGCAGTAAAACAGCGACAAAGACATTCAGACTGTCAACTCTGCGTTCTCGTTAGTGCCTTCAGCCCGAGAACTGTCGATCAAAAGTCTGGATAAATCCCCTGGCTTTCCCTGCGAGTTTTCAAATTCATACTTTCAAATAATCTGACATTGAAAACAACTCAAGATTTTCTACTAATTGTGAACTTAGTTTAAATATTCATTAATACTGATCCATGAGATAGTTTGAACTAAGACTTCACCTTGTTTGGTATACCAGCGCAGTATGGTAATCCAGGTTAGATCCCAATGACATGCAGACCATAATCTCGATGAATCACCCTGAATTCTTCTGTAGCTAAATTTTCATTCCACAACAAGAAACACAGCGTGTTTATGGGCATTTTAATAGCACATTCAATTGTTATTCCCATTTGATTGCATATAAAATCCAACTTTGATTTAATTTCAAATACATAACTTCGAAGTTTGGGACGGCACTTGTAGAGAAAGTCGACAAACCTACTGCAACCATTCTATTCCTCGCCACAATGAATCGAACCACGCAGGTATTATACACTGAAGCCAGAGTTAGCCAAACTTAACATCAGCACAACATCTCTCCGCTTAATGAGGGCTCGTCAAGACAATTAACTAAGACCATTATGCACACTTATACAAACATTGCGGACACTTGATCTCTTGCTCAGCACACAAAGCATCACCAAAACCAGTTCTTTGTGTAGAGGCTGCACCTACTCCTTCAAAAAGGTTGGGACAAATACCCAAGGCTACAATAAACTGGATAACAGTCTTGATGATTTGTTGATCTTTCACGCTCAGATCCATTACGGGAACTCGTGTTAAGTTTTCAGACCTTCATATACTAAACACAAAGTTAACAAAACATTTAAGTAAACTAAGCCGTTCAGTCATTTATTATGAGTTTCCTTTGGAGAATGATGACTCTTTTGACGTTAAAAACCAACAAGGATTGTTTCAAAACACTATCTAATTTCTAGAGGCTAGTTTCCACTCAGGAAAATTCTCCTTTGGATCGGACAGCACTGAAAAGTTTCCTTTGTATACACGCCGCCTGAGAACTCACCGGCAAAGGAAATTTTCCTGTCCGTTCCGATCCAAAGGAGATTTTTCCTGAGTGGAAACTAGCCTTAAAAGGATATCAAAACACTAAAATTTCTCGTTAAAAACACTTAAAAAACGTTTAGGCGTTTAAATCTTGTCATTTCCAAGCGTGTGCCTTATTAGTCGTTTTCTATGCATATACTTGTTAGGGACCGCCTCCCGAGACCAGGAAAAGCTTAAATACGTTAAATTCATCTTCGCTCTCAGGGCTAGCCACTGTAGCTGATTCGTCTATGACGCTAGGCTTGTGGCGATGCATACTCTGTTTCTCACTGAGACGTAACGGTTAGGTGCACATACATCATGGTCTGGGGGCCGTAGTGCATCTCCCCCTTAGACGGCCGTTAAGATGTGAGTTATGGGGGGGAGTTCTTCCTATAGCAACTGTCCTTGCACCTTTCGTAGTTGTAACTATGTTGGTATATTGCAGCCGGTTGTATAACCAGGTTAGATTGTGGCATAGGCTGGATGATCTCTTTTGGGTGTTTTTACATTCTTTCCAAATTTTTTTTTTTTTGCATGCTTTCCAAGTTTTTCTTTTACATGCAAAAAACACTGTTATTAAATATATATGGAACGGATATAAAAATTTATATCGACTGAAAACCACCTTAGTTTACCCCTGAATACTCTCCCCAGTCTCTGCATGGCTGAGTCTCTGAATCAAACAATAGTACAATACCAGAAATCATTCATAAACATCAAACATCTTCATCAACCTTACAGCAGTAAAACAGCGACAAAGACATTCAGACTGTCAACTCTGCGTTCTCGTTAGTGCCTTCAGCCCGAGAACTGTCGATCAAAAGTCTGGATAAATCCCCTGGCTTTCCCTGCGAGTTTTCAAATTCATACTTTCAAATAATCTGACATTGAAAACAACTCAAGATTTTCTACTAATTGTGAACTTAGTTTAAATATTCATTAATACTGATCCATGAGATAGTTTGAACTAAGACTTCACCTTGTTTGTATACCAGCGCAGTATGGTAATCCAGGTTAGATCCCAATGACATGCAGACCATAATCTCGATGAATCACCCTGAATTCTTCTGTAGCTAAATTTTCATTCCACAACAAGAAACACAGCGTGTTTATGGGCATTTTAATAGCACATTCAATTGTTATTCCCATTTGATTGCATATAAAATCCAACTTTGATTTAATTTCAAATACATAACTTCGAAGTTTGGGACGGCACTTGTAGAGAAAGTCGACAAACCTACTGCAACCATTCTATTCCTCGCCACAATGAATCGAACCACGCAGGTATTATACACTGAAGCCAGAGTTAGCCAAACTTAACATCAGCACAACATCTCTCCGCTTAATGAGGGCTCGTCAAGACAATTAACTAAGACCATTATGCACACTTATACAAACATTGCGGACACTTGATCTCTTGCTCAGCACACAAAGCATCACCAAAACCAGTTCTTTGTGTAGAGGCTGCACCTACTCCTTCAAAAAGGTTGGGACAAATACCCAAGGCTACAATAAACTGGATAACAGTCTTGATGATTTGTTGATCTTTCACGCTCAGATCCATTACGGGAACTCGTGTTAAGTTTTCAGACCTTCATATACTAAACACAAAGTTAACAAAACATTTAAGTAAACTAAGCCGTTCAGTCATTTATTATGAGTTTCCTTTGGAGAATGATGACTCTTTTGACGTTAAAAACCAACAAGGATTGTTTCAAAACACTATCTAATTTCTAGAGGCTAGTTTCCACTCAGGAAAATTCTCCTTTGGATCGGACAGCACTGAAAAGTTTCCTTTGTATAAACGCCGCCTGAGAACTCACCGGCAAAGGAAATTTTCCTGTCCGTTCCGATCCAAAAGAGATTTTTCCTGAGTGGAAACTAGCCTTAAAAGGATATCAAAACACTAAAATTTCTCGTTAAAAACACTTAAAAAACGTTTAGGCGTTTAAATCTTGTCATTTCCAAGCGTGTGCCTTATTAGTCGTTTTCTATGCATATACTTGTTAGGGACCGCCTCCCGAGACCAGGAAAAGCTTAAATACGTTAAATTATCTTCGCTCTCAGGGCTAGCCACTGTAGCTGATTCGTCTATGACGCTAGGCTTGTGGCGATGCATACTCTGTTTCTCACTGAGACGTAACGGTTAGGTGCACATACATCATGGTCTGGGGGCCGTAGTGCATCTCCCCCTTAGACGGCCGTTAAGATGTGAGTTATGGGGGGGAGTTCTTCCTATAGCAACTGTCCTTGCACCTTTCGTAGTTGTAACTATGTTGGTATATTGCAGCCGGTTGTATAACCAGGTTAGATTGTGGCATAGGCTGGATGATCTCTTTTGGGTGTTTTTACATTCTTTCCAAATTTTTTTTTTTTTGCATGCTTTCCAAGTTTTTCTTTACATGCAAAAAACACTGTATTAAATTATATGGAACGGATATAAAAATTTATATCGACTGAAAACCACCTTAGTTTACCCCTGAATACTCTCCCCAGTCTCTGCATGGCTGAGTCTCTGAATCAAACAATAGTACAATACCAGAAATCATTCATAAACATCAAACATCTTCATCAACCTTACAGCAGTAAAACAGCGACAAAGACATTCAGACTGTCAACTCTGCGTTCTCGTTAGTGCCTTCAGCCCGAGAACTGTCGATCAAAAGTCTGGATAAATCCCCTGGCTTTCCCTGCGAGTTTTCAAATTCATACTTTCAAATAATCTGACATTGAAAACAACTCAAGATTTTCTACTAATTGTGAACTTAGTTTAAATATTCATTAATACTGATCCATGAGATAGTTTGAACTAAGACTTCACCTTGTTTGGTATACCAGCGCAGTATGGTAATCCAGGTTAGATCCCAATGACATGCAGACCATAATCTCGATGAATCACCCTGAATTCTTCTGTAGCTAAATTTTCATTCCACAACAAGAAACACAGCGTGTTTATGGGCATTTTAATAGCACATTCAATTGTTATTCCCATTTGATTGCATATAAAATCCAACTTTGATTTAATTTCAAATACATAACTTCGAAGTTTGGGACGGCACTTGTAGAGAAAGTCGACAAACCTACTGCAACCATTCTATTCCTCGCCACAATGAATCGAACCACGCAGGTATTATACACTGAAGCCAGAGTTAGCCAAACTTAACATCAGCACAACATCTCTCCGCTTAATGAGGGCTCGTCAAGACAATTAACTAAGACCATTATGCACACTTATACAAACATTGCGGACACTTGATCTCTTGCTCAGCACACAAAGCATCACCAAAACCAGTTCTTTGTGTAGAGGCTGCACCTACTCCTTCAAAAAGGTTGGGACAAATACCCAAGGCTACAATAAACTGGATAACAGTCTTGATGATTTGTTGATCTTTCACGCTCAGATCCATTACGGGAACTCGTGTTAAGTTTTCAGACCTTCATATACTAAACACAAAGTTAACAAAACATTTAAGTAAACTAATCCGTTCAGTCATTTATTATGAGTTTCCTTTGGAGAATGATGACTCTTTTGACGTTAAAAACCAACAAGGATTGTTTCAAAACACTATCTAATTTCTAGAGGCTAGTTTCCACTCAGGAAAATTCTCCTTTGGATCGGACAGCACTGAAAAGTTTCCTTTGTATAAACGCCGCCTGAGAACTCACCGGCAAAGGAAATTTTCCTGTCCGTTCCGATCCAAAAGAGATTTTTCCTGAGTGGAAACTAGCCTTAAAAGGATATCAAAACACTAAAATTTCTCGTTAAAAACACTTAAAAAACGTTTAGGCGTTTAAATCTTGTCATTTCCAAGCGTGTGCCTTATTAGTCGTTTTCTATGCATATACTTGTTAGGGACCGCCTCCCGAGACCAGGAAAAGCTTAAATACGTTAAATTTATCTTCGCTCTCAGGGCTAGCCACTGTAGCTGATTCGTCTATGACGCTAGGCTTGTGGCGATGCATACTCTGTTTCTCACTGAGACGTAACGGTTAGGTGCACATACATCATGGTCTGGGGGCCGTAGTGCATCTCCCCCTTAGACGGCCGTTAAGATGTGAGTTATGGGGGGGAAGTTCTTCCTATGCAACTGTCCTTGCACCTTTCGTAGTTGTAACTATGTTGGTATATTGCAGCCGGTTGTATAACCAGGTTAGATTGTGGCATAGGCTGGATGATCTCTTTTGGGTGTTTTTACATTCTTTCCAAATTTTTTTTTTTTTGCATGCTTTCCAAGTTTTTCTTTTACATGCAAAAAACACTGTTATTAAATATATATGGAACGGATATAAAAATTTATATCGACTGAAAACCACCTTAGTTTACCCCTGAATACTCTCCCCAGTCTCTGCATGGCTGAGTCTCTGAATCAAACAATAGTACAATACCAGAAATCATTCATAAACATCAAACATCTTCATCAACCTTACAGCAGTAAAACAGCGACAAAGACATTCAGACTGTCA